>NC_064638.1:461478296-462078296 GCF_023864345.2 Schistocerca serialis cubense
ACACACATCCATGCCCAAGGCAGGATTCGAACCTGCGACCGTAGCGGTCGCGCAGTTCCAGTCTGAAGCGCCTAGAACCGCTCGGCCACACCGGCTTTTCGACCATATTTAAGTTCATTAATACAAAAGTAAATCGTCTTCAACGAGGTTGCAGAGTCTGCGTTACCTTCATCCAATCCGTTTTGATTTATGTGGTAGTCCAACCTTTCATATTACGATGTTTAATAACAGCGCGAAACACTGTTTTTCCATTTTCAATCTCACTGCAGTCAAGCCTTCGAAGGAAGCACTTGAGAATTCACGTCATACAGAAACAGATGGCCCCAGTATGACAATACCGATAATTTTTGAGAGATGCATATGTAGCTTGACGATGGCATACTGAATTGCCGAAACTCGTAGCGAAAATAAAATGTAACTTCTCAATTTGCACCGTTGTTTGGATCAAACAACAAGAAATACAGCAGGTGCAGTTCGCATGAACAAGAAAAGTACCCAGAACTTGAAGCCTAACTGCAAAGACATGAGTTAGAATTTAGGTAAATAGACAGTACGATGCCTTTGAAGTGGCGTGACAAAAGAGATGTATGTATGTTAACGACATGCCATATAGTGGCCGAGCGTTTCTAGGCGCTACAGTCTGGAACCGCGCGACCGCTACGGTCGCAGGTTCGAATCCTGCCTCGGGCATGGATGTGTGTGTTGTCCTTAGGTTAGTTAGGTTTAAGTAGTTCTAAGTTCTAGGGGATTTATGACCTCAGCAGTTGAGTCCCATAGTGCATAGAGCCATTTGAACCATGCCATATAGCACCAATGAAATCAGCTGCCATAACTGACCGCCAAATTAATACCTAAAAATTTAAACCAAAATATGTGTTGCTTACAGTGAGTCTACGGTGCAATGAAAAAATACGGTGAGCTAGTTAGCTCAACGGAATGTGTTTGCAAAACAGCGGAATGGTACAAGTTAGACCTGAGACTGCTCTATTTCCAAGTTATTAACAAGGTTCATACCGGAAAGAAAACTTTTAGCGAGTTTCGTCCCAGCCTCATTTGCTATATTTGAGAGACATACTATAGGAAAACAAAGCATCCGGAGGTCGTCGTTCAGGTGAGGAAAATCCATTGCGGCACCGTTGAATCATCAGCAAAACAACACGGACCTGCAAGGAGACGCCATTATATGCAGTAACAACAAAAAACGAAAGGGACCGCGTTACTCTTGTAAACAATGTGATGTGGATCTGCGTGTTGTGCCCTGTTTCGAAATATATCAGACGCAAAGAAACTTTCTGAAATGTCCTTATTTTTAACGTTTACTAGTTATAGAGACTTCAAGAAGGAGGGATATTTATCTTAAGACCTCTCGGTGAGCATAAATACATAACAGCTTGCGATGATAACGACTCAGCACCACATCGCGCCCAGCACGGCGAACACTGCCCTGTTGAGAGTCTCGAACGCACACGGATGTTCGCACTATTATGGCACACTCGGCAATGGAAGGGTTAACCGCAGTCGTCGCATTAGTAGTGGGCGTACTTTTTTATTTCTGGATACATAGATGAAGTCAATGTGCGAATTCACTGCTATTTGCATTATACAGGGTAGTCACAAACAGCCTGAGAAGGTTGTAAGAGTGTGTGTTGCAGGGTAGGTTGCACTGAGAAATAATTGTTAAGAAATAATTGTTAAGAAAAAATTTTTGATACGCTGCGCCATTTCAAAGATAATCAGCATTTGAGTTAGTCAACCAGACCGTTGCATGCGCAGATTCAAACGGCCCTGCAGAGACCGCGTCGCCAGACGTGTACTTCGTTTCGTTTCCCAAAAACAAACAAGAGAGCGATACAAAAATTGGACATGGGTTGGTACTTCTGTAAGAATCTAAACCGAGTCAAAGGCTGATCACTCTCGTGCGCTATCACCTACGATTCTGCGCTACTGTATTTGGCAGGCCGCTTGAATTTGGGGGCGCAACGGCCTCATTGCTAACTTCAATGCTAATTAACTGTTTGCTGATTTTTTTCTTAATTATTTCTCAGCATAATCTACCCTGCAACACCTTTACGAGCTATAAGGGAAAGCAAAGCATCGGGGAGATCGTATTTCTGTGTGTTGTCTCTCTCTCTCTGTTTTTACTCTGCTGTTTTTCATGATTTCGGAAAATATATTTTAACATTTTGATTGGATGCCCTTCCTGTCGCCACAGTCGTCGGTTTACCTAACGGATGCAAGTGTTGTGTGTAAACTTTGCTCTGTGTGTTATCGTATAGGGTGTTTGTAAATTAATTACACCAAAGTGACCTTTAATTGTGAAAAGGGTAAATAACTTACAGAAATGTTGATACACTAGTGAATGCAGTATATCTTCAAGTTTTTTTCCGGCCTAACACTGCTCCTGACGTTGCTTCTAGGTGGCATGGGCGAACGAGTTATTCCCACAGTTATCATGGAGTCGTATAACGGTGGAAGCCTGCGCATTGCTTTTTTTTTCATGAACTCATACCCTCTACTCCAGTTCAGTAAAATGAATCGGCATGATGTTCACATAATCGAAAACGTTCAGGAGTTGGATAACGTAAATGTTTTTTGCTCTGTGAGGTTTAATATGATTTATGATTCTTTGTCTTTGGCCAAGTCTATTGGAAATGGCACAGCGTACCTCGACATGCTGGAACATTACCTAAAGCCTAAATTACAACGGGATATGGGTACAGTATTTATTTGCCAGCAAGATGGCGCGCCACAGTAGGAGAACCATACTCCATTATGAATGCCATGGAGAACACATTCTGGAATAACTGCCTCAAAGTTGTCCTCTACCATCGTCCCATATTAATGTAATGCGTCCATCTATGAATACATAGACACGTGATAGGGCTAATGGGTCTGTGATCACTCACGTGATAGGGGTAATGGGTCTGTGATCACTCTGTACATCTTTTTTTTTCAGAATTTGTGCAGAAACGTTCCTGACTATGCCAAGAAAGTGCTGTAAGATGATTGACATAAAAAACAAAAACAAAAAACCTGTGTTCCTTCAAGAAAGCGTATCCAATTATTTCTTGACAAGCACATGAATAGAGCTCAAATCTACAATATCTATACGGAAAGATTAACACGGAGCAAGTAGTATGACTTGGCGGGGAGTACAGTTTTGCGAACGTGAGAGTTTAACGTCCAAGCTCGGATTGGGCAAAAATGGGGCAGCAAACAATACTTCTCCTCTTGTGAAAGGAATCATCCCACGATGTGCATTAATTGATTTGAGGTTAGTACGGAAGACCTAAATATGGGTTGTCGAACGAGGATTTGAGTGCCGCGCCCGCCAAATGTGAGTAGTGTCCTGGCTATTGCGGCACATGGCGCTGTCTGAGGAGAACAATCACGAAAAACATCGATAAACCAGTAATTTAGAATATTTACAAAAAAAAAAAAAAAAAAAAATTGGCACACTAAAAATGGGAAGTCGAAAAAGTTATAAAACTAAACAAAAAAAAGATTACGGAAAGATGCAGATGTGGAAATAGTCATGGAAGAGTGCAGAACTGTAATAAAAGCGTTTGGAAAACATCGGACATTGCTCTGGCGCAGATATTCAAGCTCTGTATACGGAGCTTCGGAACACACTCTTTAATACAAAAACAAAAGACACACCACGAGGAATTATCCGAATGAGACTGAAATCGGTACATGATTACAATTTCAGAGAAACTGTGTTCAAAAGAAAGAACTTCACAGATTGAGCAAGTCAATAACGCGTCGGCACCTCTAGGACTTTTGCAAGCAGTTATTCGGCTTGGCATTTATGAGTTGTTTGATACCCTTCTGAGGGATATCTTGTCGAATTCTGTACAACTGGTGGTTTGAGGGGCCTGGCCGAAACGCTCCAAACGTTCCGAGTTGGGGACCTTGCTGGCCAAGGTCGGGTTTGGCAAGCACCAAGATAAGCAAATAAGTTCTCGCCGTGTGCGGGTGGGCATTATCTTGCTGAAATATAAGCAAAGTATGGGTTTGCCGTTAGGGACAACAAAGTATAATCGACGTATCGCCGTGTTGTACACGTGCAGCGGATAACTGACAAAATAATCCTGCTATTAAAAGGAATGGCACCCCAAACCATCACTCCAGGTACATGAAAAGTATTCGCAGTTGCGAGTACGGGCAACCATCAGCTGTATAATGGAATGACGATGAAAATTTGGGTCGCACCTGGACTCGAGTCCGGATTTCCCTCTTATCGCGAGTGGTCACCTTACAATTAGGCTACCCAAGTACACTTCACGGCCAGACCCAGACCTCCATACGTCGGCAACCATGTGTCTACAACCTGTACTCGTACATCCATTACGTATGTTCCTGTACAGGGGAGACATTTTACTTTAAAGTCGCTTGCCCCATGTCGGTGGATAAATGTGATGCAGAAATACTTGAGTTATTCCGAATTACGATGCAATGTTCCTTCGGACATGGATGCACCATCACTCCTGGTTATCGGGCCGGATGGCGGGCGGCAGCCAGGTTGGTAACCCACCGCTGCCCGGGGCGTCTTCAGACACGTCTTCGGCCTGGAATGTCATTGGCTGAAGTAGAATTGTCTTCAGTGATGAGTTCCGCTTAAAACTGAGCCCCGATGACCAGCTAAGACGTGTCTGGAGACTCCCGGACTGCGGTGGTATACCAACCTACGGCCCGATAACCAGCAGTTATGGTCTGAGGTGCTATTTCTGTTCATACCAGGAGCCCTTTGGTTGCCATCCGCAGCGCCCTTACAGCACAGCGACACGTCCACACCCCTTTCGTTGTCCTTCGTGATAAGCCATCCTGGGCTTACATTTCAGCAAGATAATGCCCGCCCGTACACGGCGAGAGTTTCTCCTGCTTGTCTTCGTGCTTGCCAAACCGTACTTTGGCCAGCAAGGCCGTCGGATCTCTCTGAGTACATTTGGAGCATTAAGGGCAGGGCTCTCCAAACAGCTCGGGATTTTGACTATATAACGCAACCATTGGACAGAATTTCGGACGATATTCCTCAGGAGGACCTCTAACAACTCTATCAATTAAGGCCTAACAGAATAACTGCTTGTATTAGGGCCATAGATGGACCAACGCGTTATTGACTTGCTCAGTTTATGAATGTCTCTGTCTTGAATAAATCGTCCATTAAAAAAAAAATTGTAATCAAATTGTTCAAATGGCTCTGAGCACTATAGGACTTAACATCTGAGGTCATCAGTCCCCTAGAACTTATAACTCCTTAAACCTAACTAACCTAAAGACATCACACACATACATGCCCGAGGCGGAGTTCTATCCTGCGACAGTAGCAGTCGATCGGTTCCGGACTGAAGCGCCTAGAACCTCTCGGCCACCCCGGCCGGCTGGTAATCATTTGTTTGTACATCACAATTACCGATTTCAGTCCTCTTCCGATAATACCTTCGTGGTGCGTCTTTTTGTTATCTTAGCGTGTATGACTTAACATTCTCGGTTTGTGTCCCTTACTTTAACCTAAAAATTTTCCGTTTGTCCCCCTTACTTTGAACTACAACACGCTATTAAATACAGGTTTCTGGTTAAGTATGAATGAATGACTAAAGTGAAGGGAAATTTTAAACATAACGGTTACAGTCGACTAAACACCCTGATAAGCCAAAACATTTGTTAAAATGGTAAAGCATGTGGCGCATGCCGGTCACGGGCTATTGACACCGCACCCACAAATTCCTTACAGCGTCACGTGACGTGACTTGACCGCAACGCCACCAGGTGCCATTCAACTGTACAATGGTCATTATATTTTGGATCTTCAGTACCTAAGACGTCAGCGCAGAACTACTGCTTTGCAAGATCAAAAAGAAGGCACTGGAAAAGGAAAGCCACAGGGCAATACGAGGACTGCATCAGCACAGGTTGTGGAATAAGGGCTACAGAGATGGAGAGATAGGAGCAGAAAAAATAAATGGAGAACGACACGCACTAAAAAATCTGACGACTAAACATAGTTACTTTATATAGCGTACTGAATGCTGTCTGTATGAACTGCTCTATTCAGTTTTATGACAGACAAAGTCGCGTCCATGATATTCGATCATCAAGTTCTGGTCTGAACTACTGTGGGTGACGGGAAGCGCGGTACACTCGCCGATTTCAGGGTCGCCCTGTGACCTTGCAGAGGCACTGTGTCACAATGTACAACACTACATACCGGCAGATTTACTACACCACGTTACCACGAATTAGTTGTTTCATAGAGCAGCTCGAGTTTAGGAAAGGACCAATGCCAAATCTAAGAAAACGGCAAGGATATGATGAAAGTGTCCAGAAACATGAACTGATAATTCAACGAATATCTGGAATATTAACAAGCGTTGTGTCTCGCTTGAAACATCCACGCGTACTTCTGAACTGTGATAACAACACCGCTCGACTTCTGGTGTAGTTTGTTGCAAAGCATTGACTCCATGAGTTTAGCTCTCTAAAAAGAGAGAGAATGTCGTTTTGCTACGGGACACTGTAAGCAGCGTGCAGTTGTGGTTTACAAAACACTTAAATATCGATTGCAAACATTCATAGACTAAATGCTGCTGCCCACTGCACTGGCAGTTACAACGGATTTTTTTTTAAATTCCGAAATAATCACTTTATACCTAACAAGGTCCGCCACTCTGAACATATTAAATACTGTACGACCTAATACACAATAGAGGTAATAAACGTCGTCTTTGTTGAATGGACGCTCCATCCATGAAATAAAATGAGTTATATGATGGCCGTATAATCTGATAGACATCTTGTATACTATCGGTCGCAGTCTGTTTCACGATTTGTCAAAAAATGGTTCAAATGGCTCTGACCACTATGGGACTTAACATCTGAGGTCATCAGTCCCCTAGAACTTAGAACTACTTAAACCTAACTAACCTAAGGACATCACACACATCCATGCCCGAGGCAGGATTCGAACCTGCGACCGCAGCGGTCGCGCGGTTCCAGACTGAAGCGTCTAGAACCTCTCGGTCACACTGGCCGGCTCGATTTGTCAACTAGAAGGCCAGTTCCCTCATGAATCACAGTAACATAGCACTTCGGCTGCCATTATGCGTAATGTGCGTAAACGAGGAAGTTATAACATGTAATACACATTTTCGTTTAGAAAAAAGGCGGTGACAGGTGAGAGACGATGGAAGTGTCATGTATTCACAGGGACATGGATGAGAGAATCAGTTGCCTATAGGTTGTGGAATGTTTCGATTATTATACGACCAAGGTCACGATGAAGAGTGATGAGGTCAATTATCAGAAAACAGTCGTGGATATGGTCGATGCGGTGAACAGGGATATGCGTAAAATGTTTGTTTTCTCACTACGTCCAGTTTGATAATTTCTAATCATCGCCAACAGCAGTGCCGAGCGAGAGGGCGGTCAGGGGGGGGGGGGGTCTATCATACCCCGGGCGCCACTTGCAGAGAGGCGCTAAATGGTCTCCAAGACAAACAAGATATTCTGGAAAACATGCCATAATTAAAATCTGCATTTTATATTACTGTATGTGCATTTGGCGGGACAGTGGGAAGCGCCAATGAAATGTTGTGTCCAACTTAGGGCACCGAGGATGGATGGAGGGGACCGCCAATATACTCGTAGATTCGTGCCACGGGCGCTATTTATGTTCGCTACGCCACTACCCACGAGTGATCAATTTGTCTTAAAAAAGCGCAAGCAACTAGGCCCTAGTTCTCGTAATGAGCACGCATCTGCTTTGCCCACACTTTATGCGACAGGAACTAGACGTTTTGTCCACAGAAGTAGGTACGAAAGACGATGACGAAAGTCAAAATAATCATAAACATCTTGTTATCACTTGCGGTAGATCTCTACGATGAGAGTATATAAGTACCAACTGCATTTTGTAACGATTGTTTCAGCAATGGAGGAAAATTACTGTAAGATATTCATATATCAACACTTAATTATCAAAAATGTTCTAATTTTCTTCAGCACTGTGCCAAATAAATTCTTTAAGATGTTAGCATTATGTTTACCCATAAAAAAGAAAAATCGGGAGAAATTGATGTATAATCTGAATCCCTAATTCTCTACATGTTAGAGCACCATTTTTTTTGGGGGGGGGGGGGGGGAAGGGGGGAGTGACACTTAAGGCATTTGGCATATTATTAAGACATTTCGCAATGCTGTCGCAGCATAATTTATTAGAGAAGGCCCAGCAACAAGTTAACAATAAAACCTACGAAGTAGCGTTGTCTATGCTATAACCTTTGAGACTTGCCTTAACAATCTAAATGCCCATGGATTTTGCTCTCCAAAGCTTTAAACCAAATCCACTCCAAATATGAAATAAAAATTTGTATGTCTATGAAACAAGTATTAAAAAATTCACTAGCGTTTGAAAGAAATATGTATTTTTTTCAGTATAGGTCTTCACCATTTACAACCAATAAATGTAGAATCAAACATATTTTGTGACGAGATAGACTCTATGGTTGGACAACTCTTATGTACAGCTTATTTATGACATTATTATTCCGGCAATACTGTTTATATTTTTTGTTACTGCATGAACGTGTGGAAGACCAACATAAGTGCCGAAATTACGCAGTACGGCTTCCTACATGGATTTAATTTTCGAGTGTATTTACTTCAAAGGTTGTGTGACTTCACGACAAACGGCTCAGTGTAAACTTGCTACTAGTCAATATGCATTATATAGTTTAGCTTTCTTCAGGCTGATACTAAATTTATACTGTCTAAGTGGCCGGACTGTGCGCGAATTCATTTTGCAAAGATCATTTTTCGCCTACGATGGGGTAGGGGGAGGGGAAGGAGGGGAGCAAGTGACCAACGGTCGCCACAGTGTGGAAAGCGTGTTATTGTTTTCAAAAACTCCGTATATCAATGAAAGGAAAAAACAACAATGGGCCGACAGCACATCACCTCCATCGAACTACACGATCGCTGGAACAGTCAGGCAAATACCGTTCTCCTGGTATTCGCCTGACCCGCATACGCCGATCTGTGAGGCAGATCATGAACGAAAACTCATCCATCTGTAAATCAATATTCCACCTCTGTACGTGTCGTCCCACCACTACACTGGAACATTAAGTTCACTGCCAACAGTTGTCAAGGATACCTGACGAATGGCTCTGTTAGAGACTGTCGGCGCTTAACAGTTGGTTGTTTAGCGCTGCGATAGAATACTGTTTATTGATGTGCTTGGCCTACAGTCTCATTTTCTATTTGGTTACCCAACGCCGGGGCACACAGTTGTTGCAATGTTTATCTGAAATATTCTTTTTGGTGTATGTGACGAACCAACGTGATGTTTTCTATGAGTGGAAATTGCTCTCATTATACTGGTAGCATGTACACATGTTAATGAGAAATTCTAGTCGTACGTAAACTAATACTTATTTACATCACCGAGATTCGGGTTCATACACAATTATAAATTCTGTTTGCAGTGGCATTATTTTTGGTACACTGAAGATCTGACGGCCGCCAGCGGTGGCCGAGCGGTTCTAGGCGCTTCAGTCCGGAACCGCGCGACTGCTACGGTCGCAGGTTCGAATCCTGCCTCGGGCATGGATGTGTGTGATGTCCTTAGATTAGTTAGGTTTAAGTAGTTCTAAGTTCTAGGGGACGGATGACCTCAGAAGTTAAGTCCCATAGTGCTCAGAGCCATTTGAACTATTTTTTTTTTTTTTTTTTAAGATCTGACGATGACAGGAAATTTTTGTCGAAACTGATCATTGCGAAATGAAATAAAAATACCAAGTGATCTTGGTCGGAGAAGACTTCCTATTCTAACATTTTATATAGAGTTCATACCGACGTGAGTCTTGTGACAGTAGATCCGACAATTTCTATTTATAAACTTGCTCTTTAAAATAATAAAATATACGTGCACAGAAGTGTAACTGACAATGATAATTTGGTTGTGTGTAAATAATAAGTCGGATGCTATTTATGGACAAAAATTCGGTATCTCCTGATGTTGCACCCCGTCGTTTGGCTATTTCTGCAGCAAGCGGTAAATTTTTAAGCATGCAACCTCAAACACGCTGAAACTAAAATGTAGCAGTATACCGACTCATAAATGCATCTAATAATGTTTCCTTCGCTCTGAAACAACACTGAAGTTACAACTTGACGCACGCTCTAATTTTCTTGATATAACGTTGGGGACGTTTTGTACCAAAGTGCTACATCACGTTCTTTGTAATTTGCTATGCTTCTTTAACAAAGTTAAACATAAATGTGTTGCCCTTATTTCTCCGACTCTCTCTCTTTATCAGCAAAAGGTCAGTTGGTCAAAGGAGTTCTTGGAAGTAGAGTGCGAAAGATAATCTCACATCACGTCAAGTCTGAGTAATGAATCAATACGCTTTATGACACTTACGCTCTTTGAAGCTTCCAGGAAAAAGAGAATTATGAATAGACTTGTTATTCTTAAATAATAACTATCAGGTAAGACAGTAATCTGCATTATAAGTAAAGTGCGCCAGATAACATCGCAGAAAGTTGAATGATTTATGGAAGTTCAGTGAAAAATCACTGAGCAGCAACTCAGTAGCTTATCTATCTTTTTTATCGGTTTTGGGAACGATTATGTCATATGATGCGCAAACGTAAATGCATTTTTGTTCATTTTCATTGGGGGTTATTACAACTGCAGGCTGAGTTGTTTAAACGATAACTGGATACACTCTGCGACACTGATCTTACAAGCAGCTCAGGCCTATATTACCATGACATCGTCTAATAGCACTGCTTGTCCAGGGGTGTTGGTAAATTAGCTGCACGAGCTGCTCTCCCAGAAAGAACAACTGGTGACAACGAGTATATTGAGTGGACGGAACCGTTGCAGCACGTGTACTGACCAGGTCTTATGCAAACGTCTACTAACATACTCTCAAAACAACTGTACAAATAAGGCTACGGAATTTGCAAGAACTTGTTAATTGTATTTCCATCTTTATATAGCAATAATAATCCTTTATGGTCGAATAAAACAGTATGTATGATCGCGAACTGACCCCGGATCTTCCTCTTTCACAGGTAATTCCGTATCACACGGGTCACCGGAGGTCTCCACCATCAGACTCCAAGATGTACCTAGTCTCTATATAGTACAGCTTTATCCCATGTTTACATTTGTAACACAAACGTTTGTACGTGATAACTGTAGTTGAGTGGGATTGTTTGTATCTTTATTGCCAGTTACTGTATTTGATTTCAATCCCATTTCTTAGTAACGTGAGATGCGTAACTATT
Organism: Schistocerca serialis cubense; assembly: GCF_023864345.2. Classification (NCBI taxonomy): domain Eukaryota; kingdom Metazoa; phylum Arthropoda; class Insecta; order Orthoptera; family Acrididae; genus Schistocerca; species Schistocerca serialis. Next base: position 461,489,598 of record NC_064638.1, read on the forward strand.
TTATAACAGAAAGAAACATAAAGCTACACATGCCTCATAATCAACTTCACCCTCCTGAAGACGGAAATCTAATCCCCGAAACAAACTGTGGACGCTGGATTAAATTTAAAAAAATGCTTCCCAATAAATAATACAACATCGACGAAATAAGGAGCTGAAAACTATCCTCTGATTTTGGAAGCAGGCATTGAGAGATCAGACCAACCGTGATTGCGTAAAACAATGGTATAAAAAGAGAAAATGAACAGAAGCTGGTCACAACAGATTTTATTAATTCTGTGTTACACATTTGGAGGTGTAATACACCTTAAGGTACATTTCATTTAAAATATCTGAGCTGGTGTCCATCCAAACGACAGTACTTCGAGTTTTTGCAAGACGTAACAGTCACGGTTTCGTTTATAATTATAATTTTGGTGTCCTCTCAAAACGTCATAATACAAGACAAAAATAAGGATTTTGGGCTGGCAAAGAGATGGCGTTGACGCCGATAAAATGTGTTATGGTAGTGTACGTCTTGTGTACTGACTAGGGCTATTGATAAAATATCGATTTTTTTTCAAAAAACATCGATACGTATCGGCGTTTTTTTATAGATATATCTGCATCGAAATGGCAATGTCGAGTGCCGATATTTTTGTTTTATATTACAATTTTTTGCAATTTCGATAAATATTTGAAATTGTTCTTTTGAAATTGTAGCCGAACATAATTTTGCTTTCACCGAGTCTCGATACATTGTATACTCCATTTCTTTTTAAAAAAAGGAAAAAATACACCTGATTTCCGTGTGTTATTTAAGCTGCCCGTTGAGCTGGCGTTAACTTGATTTTGACGAGAAAGGAGATCTTTCTCTGATATTGAGGGTAAACTGTGTGCTACAATAATCCTTTGAAAAACTGTAAGCAATTTTGGTATTAAAAATTGCACGCCTCTTTGTGTCTTTGACTATTTAAACGCCGCTTTCAGTTTCGATGTCTGAGCTCATCTGAAAGCTGATGATATTTTGTTGCGCTAATATTATTAGAGTTATTAGCGTGACGAATACCTACCTCTTATCAGCAAGCCCTCTTAGGGTACATAATTATTATATGAAATCGCTCTCGTTTATTGTGTTGCTAAGTCAACAAATTTTTAAAGTGCACTACAGTTAGGTATACGTATTATCTGCTGATAAGTGTCATTAATAGCTGATTCAAGGTGCAGTTTGTGCTATGGCCAACACTAATTGATACATTTTTCTTAATTTGGCCACAATGGTTGTTAATGAACTACTGTCACAGTCATGATCAAAGTTAGGGAGTAAATTTTAATTATTTGCAGCTTGCTTTAATTGTGTTAAAAACTTACCTAATCTATACACTATTCCCTGTGAAATCTGGGACTGAATAATTATTGTATTTTAACAAATAGTCTTATCTCTACTGCAGGTGCATCTGGGCATACATCTGTCATTTAGAGGATTAATAAAGATTATACTGTTGCTGTGTTTTGACCTATCTCAGCACTGGATTTTGTTTTGCAATCACGGCCGACGTTCAGTCCTGTCTGTCAGTTCAGACCAGCACCTTGATGTTTGGGCACAGACAGTAAAGTCAGCTATCAGGCAGCTTGGGCTGCATGTATCCTGCAAATTAGTAGTTTTGGCTGCCTGTTGTCACGACCACAGGAGGAGTTACGTGTTTTTCTGATTTTAAAACCCTTGAATTTTTACATCTGTTTCTGTGGTTCTTTCAATTGTTTGAATCTTAAGGGGTGTTTTTCTCCTTGGGTTAGTATTCTGGTTATTTACTACTGCTCATTTATATTACTGCAGCGTTACTGTTTCACGTAATTTCGAGTTATAAATCTCAGGCCGCCTATTGTTCACCTTGACAGTTAAAAGGTTGTTCACATAATTTGAATCTGCTAAAATTTAAGTACCCACACTGTTTTCTTGGACAGTGAAGTAAAAGGAATATTTTTTTTTTTACTTTTCTGAAGTCCGAAATGATTGTCAGTCCTTTTAAATCACGAGTGTTAAATAAAGGTGTTGTTCCTTTCAATGCTGAATGATGATTTAAGTTACCCGAGGTCCAGTCATTCCACTCAACATTTTCTGGCGCCAACTTACGCGTAATTACCAGACTCAGTTTTTATTTCTTCTCCCTGAACTGTCATCCCCTTTCCAAATTTCTTGTTGCTTACTTTCACAGCTTGGTCAATGTGCAAACTGAATAACACCACGTGAGGCTACAACCCTGTCTCACTTTTTTTCTACTACTACTACTACTACTACTGCTGCTGCTGCTCTTTTATGCCCTTCGACTCTTACAACTGTGGTGTGGCCTGTGTGCAAGTTGCAGATGACCTTTCGCTCCCTCTGTTTTATCCCTGCTACTAAATAGTGCAGTCCAGTCAACGCACTCAAAAACTTTCTGTAAGCCTATGGATGCGATAACTGCAAGTTTGACTCTCTTTAATATCTCTTCTCAGATAAGTAGTAGTGTCAGGATTGCTTCGCATATTCTTAAGTTTCTCTAGAAGCTGAATGATCTTCTTCAAGGTTAGCTACTACCAGTCTTTCCATCCTTCTGTAAACAGTTTGTATGAGCATGTGCCAGTATGACAAATGAAACATTGTGAACCCACGTCTGTGATACAATCTGTGTTGGAATTAACTGAGAGACATAGTCGCCCTTAAGAATATGTGCTGGACTCAATGTCTACAATGGACTGAATTAACTCTTGAGAAGTTTTCAGGCCAAGTAGTGCAACTTAATATGGGGCGTTCACAATACTTTCATTCTAAAAGACTGCTCGTGATAGGGTTGGCTAACTGTTTCAATAAAAATCATGAGACTCTGCATGTAATCCAGAAGTTTATTCGCCCAAAATATGAAAAAGACATGACATGAAATTACTTGATGCACAATTAAATATTGATAAAAAGGAAACTGAGATTCTATGATTAATGGCGGACAAAGTTAATTGGTGAGGAAAGGGGCTGTTCTGATAATCATATCGTTTTCCGAATGAATTTGCCGCAACCTTTATATGCATCAATAATAGTCATTGCATTGCTAGAAAGAAAAGCTAAAGTTATCTACTGAGTCTGAGCTGTGTAACAAGGGAAGGCTTAACCACAAATGATGAATCCCTAAGGTCCATTTGTCCTAACGTGCCAGGGCATCAAATTACTGTCACCATACCGGCCAATGTAATGGAAGCAGACTGTTGATGGCGTCACCCAATGCCATCAAATGCGCACCTAGTAGTGTGCTGCTGTGGACTCGTACACTGGACTCCGTCAGTCTCCGCTGCCAAGGAGGGCTGCCTTCGAAGTTTGCTGTCCCATGTCTCCAAAGCCAAGTCACAGTGTTCAGTTAAAAATAGCCAGAAGTGAAATTTCTGAGATTCAGAAGCAAAGTGTCCATCTTTAGAAGTTAGAGTGACGTCTCTATGCGTTTTGCTCCAACAGAATTTCGTCCAGCAAGCCTTAAAAAGTTACATTCTCTCTATCAATGGCGTAACTGTTTTATTCTTCAAAATTTTCCTTCAGACGCCAATTAGACGTCAGATCCAATCAGCTCGTTTTTCGCCCCCCCTCTGCTCTCAAAAAATCATCTCAAGCACTACGTCATTCCGACGTCATACTACAGCTACCAATCAATGGTCATTTTTGCTGTTCATGTGGGGGCCTCTGGCTTTGGAAAAAGAATTAATGAAAAAATAACTTTCATTACGTCGCGACAGAATGCTGGCCATGTGAAGCTACAACTTATTAGAATATTGTTTTGGTGTATTTTTTGGACGGCTAAGGTATGTTTCTCACAAAATGTTCTTTTCTCATAGGCCTAGAATGCAAAATTCTTTGCTGCAGACCTAAGGATTTCAGTGCTCCTTTCTCTAACAGGACACAGGCCATAAAGCACCGTTACCTAGATGGACCTTGCCTTTCTACTGTATTTTTCCACCTTGGCTCTGGCCAGTAGGCGCTACTGTCCCGGTGACCATTCCTACCAACAATGCAAACGGCCTCCATCTGCTTTTATCTTAGCGGCCCTTTGTCATTTCTCAGAACACCTTGCCCTTATTTCAGGGTTCCGTTCACTTGCAGTTCTCCGTGCATGTCCTATCTCCATCATGCCACAGCTTGAAAGTTCTCTCAAAGAAATCATCACAATAGCATGCATCAGGTTAATTATAAGACCGTAAAGAAAAGGAAAAGGAAGGCCAACGGTTCGTCGCACTGGTAACAGCAGTTCCCGTCAGATGACCGAAGTTAAGCGCTGTCGGGCTTGGCCAATACTTGGATGGGTGACCGTCCAGGTCTGCCGAGAGCTCTTGGCAAATGGGGTGCATTCAGCCCTTGTGAGGCAAATTGAGGAGCTACTTGATTGAGATGTTGCGGCTCTGGTCACGAAAACTAACAGCAGCCGGGAGAGCGGTGTGCTGACCACACGCTATTCCATATCTGCGTCCAGTGACGCCTATAGGGTGAGGATGGCACGGCGGTCGGTCAGTTCCAAGACCTGTTCGGACAGAGTTTAGTTTCGTTTAACTTAAAGAAAATGTAATTGCCCCTAGTAATAATTGTTATCCAACACAAAGAAATGTGTTTGCACGATCTGCGATAGTTTACTCCTGTTAAATCGAATCTGCCAATCAAACTGAACGAAAGGAAACCAGCCAAAACAGCTTGATTTTTTTAAATATGATTGGGTAAGGATCTACAGGATGTCCACCGAGAAGTCCCTAACATCAAAATTAAATATGTCGACAACTAAGATCATTATACGAGTGCAACAAACGGTGCAAGCTGCTAAGAATGCTAAACCGAAGTTACACAACAGTTCAAAATGCACTATCGCAATGTGTAGTGCCTATAAAATGTGTCGCAGCTCAGAGCTACCAGTTCCGCCGTTGGAATGATAAAGGTACTGGAACACTATAGGTTAGAACATGTACTACGGTAACAAGACACAGTTTCCAGACAATTTGATGTTCTGAAAGAACCGATGCAAAATCCATTTGCAAGCTCTTCGCCAAATTCCAACGAAAAAGCAGTGTGGCTGACAATCTAGTGGGTCGCACGCAAACTCAGCTTGCAGGAAACACTGAGACGGAGGCTATGCAGCTTTCCATTCAAAATCCAAAGTCACCAGGCCACACATATACCAGCTTTGTGAGGACTGACTGTGCAAACCAGATTCTCACAGTTATCGAGATGAAGCACAATTCCACCTGAATGGAGTCGTGAATAAACAAAGCTCATGATTTTGGAATTCCTAAAATCCCAGTTTTAGTGAAGCGAAACCACTGTAGTCTCCTAAAGTTAATGTCTGGGCTACAGAAGGCAGCAGAGGCATTATTGGCTCTCTTTTTCATGTCAGAAAGGATCAATCGTGAACGTTACATTGCAATTTTGGAACGATTTGTCGCCACAGAGCATTGGAGGATCGACCAGGCACCGAGTGGTTCATGCAAGTTGGGTTCAGACCACATCACACTGAATAGGTGTTTCGCTTTTTGATGAATACTTTGGACAGTAAATGTGTTGGATTATTGCACATTTTCTGGTGCAGAGACTGGTGGAGTATAGCCATGTATGGAAGTGAAACATGACGATAAATAGTTTGGACAAGAAGAGAATAGAAGCTTTAGAAATGTGGTGCTAGAGAAGAATGCTGAAGATTAGATGGGTAGATCACATAACTAATGAGGAGGTATTGAATATAATTGGGGAGAAGAGGAGTTTGTGGCACAACTTGACTATAAGAAGGGATCGGTTGATAGGAAGTGTTCTGAGGCACCAAGGGATCACCAATTTAGTACTGGAGGGCAGCGTGGAGCGTAAAAATCGTAGAGGGAGACCAAGAGATGAATACACCTAGCAGATTCAGAAGGATGTAGGCTGCAGTAGGTACTGGGAGATGCAGAAGCTTGCACAGGACAGAGTAGCATGGAGAGCTGTATCAAACCAGTCTCAGGACTGAAAACCACAACAACAACCGATTGATTGGCCTTCATAGTTGCCCGATGTGTCTCCTTGTGACTAGTTTCTACGGGACACATTGAGAAATACTATCATAACCATCGCACCCTGCTCGACGAGTATGCGTGGGATCTGAATCCATTTCCGTTGAGACACTTCAGGATGTGATGGCAGATTTCGTTGTTCATTTCCGCCACCACCGTATTGCGACTGCCAACGGCCTTGCCGCAGTGGTACCACTGGTTTCCCATCAGAACACCGAAGTTAAGCACTACCGGGCTTGTCTAGACTTGGATGGTGGATGGTCAATGTCCGAATCTTCTGAGCACTGTTGGCAAGTGAGGTGCACTGAGCCCTTGTGAGGCAAACTGAGGAGCTACTTGATTGAGAAGTAGCGGCTCCGGTCACGAAAACTGACAACGACCGGGAGACCGGCGTGCTGACCACATGGCCCTCCATCTCATCATCCAGTGACGCCAATGGCTGACGATGAGACGACGGCCGTCGGTACCGTTGGGCCTTCCGAGGCCTGTTCAGACCGAGTGCTGCGAGTAGTGAACATTTCGGAAAGATTGTGGTTTGACTGCAAAGATACTTGCCAAGAACTAATTTAACTACGCACGCTGATACAGTACGAACTGCACAGCGTACAACACCACCTGTTAGCAGCTTTTCAAACTACTTAGAAACTTCTGTAGAAAAGTCTTACAGGTTTCACACTAAATATGTCTTTTGTTGCCCTCGTCTATTGATCTTAGTTTTCGAGATGTTCAAGTCTGAATCCAGAGACTCTTTCACTGGACACCTTGTGTCTTCTGTGGAAATTTAAACTAACAAACCAAACTGTGACTAGTTATGAATTTCAAGCTTTATTTTATCGCGGTGTAATTCCGAACCCCGTAGCGTATCACTTTGTGTACAGCACGTTTCTAGTAGCGGGGCGCGATGCAACGCCGCAGCCTACGCCTGCGCCCGGAAGCGGCGCCGCAGGGCAGCCAGGCTCGCGTGGCGCCCGTTCTGGTGCCTGGGCGCCCGCTAACGAGCTCAACTGTCGGCGCCGCGGACAAAGCCACGCCAAGGACGTTACAGTGGCTCTGGGCTGACGGACGTGCACGTCGCTTCTGTAGTCAACCTTATGGGTACCTGGATCAGTCCTTATCTGCTGCTGTTACTGGGGGTATTAGACGTCGATCCGCCACGAACGGTACAGGTTTAACGCGACAGCCATCTGGCGGTAGACCGGGTGGAACTAAAAGAATTAGCAGACATTATCCACCATTGCACGCTCGGATAAAGAGAGCAGTTTTTAACTTCCTCGAATCCGCGCATACGCACTAGGTTGCGATAACTCGCGCATTCGCAGAAGGGAGTAATCACAGTGTGCTTTCTTCATGTTATTGCTTCTGTTTACTTTTTTTAATGTTACTGACATCCTTGACCAGCAGCTAACTTCAGTTTTTCATGTTGTAGATCCTGAGCGTTTTTCAGCGATTACATTTTTTATGAATGCAGTAATTAAAAGAAAGCAATACTTTTTGCCGTCAAACTATCTTTTACACAAGCCGTTTACAAGTAGCATCCTTTGTACTGATTGCTTCGTATTCTAGAAATGGAATGTACCAAACAAGCAATAAGCGTCCCAATTCGGGCGTATGGTGAGAAAAGGTGTGCCATCATCATCATCATCATCATCATCATCATCATCATCACCACCACGTCCGCTATATCAAAAGGTACTTCGGCAATCATTTATTTCTGAGTAAATATGCATACAACTTTATATTGTGGTTTTCGATTTGTATATGTAGTGCTGGAAATGAGACACTTAAAGTGGTATAGGAGTTTTGCTATTTGGGGAGCAAAATAACTGATGATGGTCGAAGGAGAGAGGATATAAAATGTAGACTGGCAATGGCAAGGTCAGCGTTTCTGAAGAAGAGAAATTTGTTAACTTCGAGTATAGATTTAAATGTCAGGAAGTCGTTTTTGAAAGTATTTGTATGGAGTGTAGCCACGTATGGAAGTGAAACATGGACGATAAATAGTTTGGACAAGAAGAGAATAGAAGCTTTAGAAATGTGGTGCTACAGAAGAATGCTGAAGATTAGATGGGTAGATCACTTAACTAATGAGGAGGTATTGAATAGAACTGGGGAGAAGAGGAGTTTGTGGCACAACTTGACTAGAAGAGGGGACTGGTTGGAAGGACATATTCTGAGGCATCAAGGGATCAGCATTTTAGTACTGGAGGGCAGCGTGGAGGGTAAAAATCGTAGAGGGAGACCAAGAAATGAATACACTAAGCAGATTCAGAGGGGTGTAGGTTGCAGTAGGTACTGGGAGATGATGTGAAGTTTGCACAGGATAGAGCAGCATGGAGAGCTGCATCAAACCAGTCTCAGTACTGAAGACCACAACAATGTAGTGCTGTAACTGACAGAAGATTACGTGTGATTTGATTGCATATTTTGCTTTATTTCAGCATGCTATGAAGGACAAACTGGCAACAGTCGGCGAGAAAGTCGCATCACAAAATCAATAAACGAATGGTTTGGCTCTCACTTTCGACTAGATGAAACTACATTTTGTCACTTGAGCGAATTACTTTCTATATCACGACACCAGCTTGTCGAAATAAGTCACGTCCATTCTCATAAACTTCCGAAGTTCTTGCGGGTCTTTGGGTCTCAATTCCTTCATTGAACAGGGAATATATGCCACTGCCTTCGCCCCTTCTCCCCAGCCAGGTTTGAACTCATCAACGTCTGGTTTTTCGTCGTCGTTATCATGCCTAATCCTAAGGGTCACAGACGCTGGCAGGGCAATAGCTCCAAAAGCAACTGCGTATTCCTTGTGTAAATTGCTTTACAAACGTAATACCGGCCGAAGTGGCCGTGCGGTTAAAGGCGCTGCAGTCTGGAACCGCAAGACCGCTACGGTCGCAGGTTCGAATCCTGCCTCGGGCATGGATGTTTGTGATGTCCTTAGGTTAGTTAGGTTTAACTAGTTCTAAGTTCTAGGGGACTAATGACCTCAGCAGTTGAGTCCCATAGTGCTCAGAGCCATTTGAACCATTTTTTTTACAAACGTAAATTTGTGTAAACATGTTCCAAGTGTCATAACATAAAACGAACAGTTCAGTTCTTAATTCAGAACACTAATACGATAATTCTGTGGTAGTTATATAAGAGAACTACAATTCATTAATAAATATTGATAACAAAATTATAGAGAATCAATAAAAAAAGAAGCTTGAGCTCAGAAATTTTCAATTTGAATGAACGACTTTTACAAGAAATCAGGCAGTTCCCTTCGATAATCACGCGATACTGACGTCTACTGCTCATGCGTCGATTCGGGGTAGGACTATCCGGCGTGTACCGTGTGGTCGGGCGAAGTGAACCTGTTTGCGTGCAGTTCCGAACATATAGGCTTGGAGCACTGCTGCGTAGGTGTACACCTTAGGCGCATCGTGTAATAGAGGCTCAAGAGGACATCGTCCACCTGTCAGTCGTACTTAAGCGCGTGGGACAAGCAAATCCCCACAGGCGACATCAAGCGAATGCCGAGCAACCTTGATATACACCTCACTTCGGCGAGGAAGAGGATACATAAATACGTCATATGCAGCTATAGACACACACTGATAACCAGATTACTAGAGCTACCAAACTGGGAAGATGTAGCTTGGTACGTTTCACTCGCTGTTCCAAATAGTCCCGCACGTTGTCGACGGGATTAAGATCGGACGATCAAGACGACCGGTGGAGGTGCGGTAGGATGCCTCAGTGTTCGTCACACCGGGAACACGTGCGTTCGGCACAACGGAAACGGATGTTATCGTCTTGTTAGACTGTAGTGTCCATAGTATACTCACAAAGAAGTTGTAGAAGAGAGAACACTTGCTCATCTAAACTGCTCGCAGGCTTAGCAACACCAGATACCCCCCATGAAGCAGCTGCCGACGTGAAGAGTACAGATCAGGCTCGTAAGGAAACACATTCAGTACTTGGAGACGTTGCGGCAGACCCAAATTTGAGGCCCGTAAGAAGTTTCCTCAAGGCCTCTTCAGTCTTGCAAGAAACAGCAGCAACAGCAAGAAAACAGTAGGATTTTTCAACTTTAAAATTGCCTAGCCTTCCACCTGGGCATGGGACTAACGTATGTGTCCAAACAAGCGACAATCACTTTTATATCTTTGCAATGATAACCTGCGAAGAGGCAAGTTACCAAAACCTTTCAAGAGAAGCGAAGTTATAGCTATCCCTAAGCCTGAGAAAAAAACACCGCTTCACCAGAAAGCTACAGACAAATTTCACTTTTAAGCGTCTGCATGAAGGTGCGCGTCTAACATCCTTTGAACAACAGCATACCAATAGACCAAGCTGGCCTTAAGCTGAGAAGAAGCTGTTGCGATCAGGTCCTTTCGCTCACAGCCTACAGAGAGAGAATGCCAACATCTGCTGCGCTTACTGATTTTTCATCTCCGTCTACATAAGTACTCCACTAGCCAGCTGAAAGTGTGTGGTGCAGGGTACTTCTGGTAGCACTAATTGATCCCCTCTTCGTTCCATTTGCGAAGGGCGCGAGTGAAGGAATGATTGTCGGTAATGCTCTGTATTAGCTCTAATTGCTCGAGTTTTCTCGTTGAGATCATTGCGCGATATGTATGTTGGAGGAAGTAATTGTTCTCAGACTTTTCCCAGAAATTTCTCTCTCTAAATTTCAGTAGTAAACCTCTCCTTGATACACAACGCCTCTCTTGTAGCGTTTGCTACCGAAGTTTGTTGAGCGTCTCTGTTACGCTCTTGCGCCGACTAAATGATTCCGTGACGAAACGCGCCACTCGCCGTTGGATCTTTATCTCTTCTATCAGTCCTACCTGGTAAGGATCCCAGACTGATAAACAATACTCAGCCTATGATACAGTTTGGGAAGAAGGACGACAGTAAACCAAATGCTCAATGGCAGCCTTCAAGTACAACACAGTGCGATGTCAAGTATTTTTGAAAGTCTACAAAATGGCCAACCACAATTATGTGTAATAACTTTTCCATTGCTTATTATAGGGCATACTCTGAGGCATCACCAATTTTGTATTGGAGGGCAGTAAGGAGGGTAAAAATTGTAGAGGGAGACCAAGAGATGAATACACTAAATAGATTCAGAAGGATGTAGGTTGCAGTAGGTACTGGGAGATTAAGAACTTTGCACAGGATAGAATAGCATGGCGAGCTGCATCAAACCAGTCTCTGGACTGAAGACTACAACAACAACATATATATCTCCGGCATACCACCAAAATTCATGTATTCGGTTGATACTGCCATCGGTACCCTAAGTTCGCGCTTTGCCCGAACTGAGAATATACTGACAGAATTCCATGGCATAAAAGTGGACATTTTTTTAAAAAAATGAGTGCCCCAACCGAATCCCAATAAAACTAAAGCCACATCGTTTCTTCTTAACAACAGAACAGCGCAAATAACTATGACGTTTACTATGTGTGAAGTCACATTAAAGCATAACCCACACCCTACGAACTTCAGTGTCCCACACCACAGAACACTTACCTTCAAAAACACCTGGAAAAATTATCAGTGAGAGTCAAAACTAAACCAACCTCACTCAGAAGTTGGCCGATAAGTCGTGAGGTACTACCGCAGAAACTTTATCAGCACAATAGCCCTCGTACACTCAGATGCATAATATTGTGCTACTGTCTGGATCAATGTCTGCCATATAGACCTTGTCGACACACAACTAAACCAGGCAATGCGAACTGTAACTGAAACTATCAGAAAAACTCCGATCCCGTGACTACCATTACTGAGTAGCATCGCACATCCCCAACTGGACTGGCAGCCCTCAAATCAAAGTTGGAAAAATGTGATGCCAGCCCATCCCCTCTCATTCATGTCGATGCAGATTTCCTTAAACGGCAGCAAATGAGACTGAAGTCAAGACAGCCACCTGTAACAGTCGCCAAGCGGCTCAAAAACTTCAACGTCAGTGATCACTAGACATCACATAGCAAGATCAGAATGTCTCGAGCACTCATCTCTTTAGAGACCAACTTTGAAGGTACCGGTACTAGGATTTTCTCTTGCCAGAGGACAGTGATGTGACAACAGGATTCACGCAAACCATGGTATCTGCAACAAGGGCCTAGCTCAATGGGGAGCTTCAGAATGTCCCTGAAGAGACTGATGTGGAGCTGAAGAGCAAACGATCGTTCATCTGTCCCTGGTTCGTTCCGATACATCCTTCAATGATGCGTTGCAAGAGATCCGCGATGTCACTACCGAAGCACTGGAATGGCTGGTCCCCAGCGATCTACCTTAGTGATTAAAAAAAAAAAAAAATGGGCAATGGAGAAACTAGATACCTGGTCCTTTAAGTTTTCAATATTTGCTGTAACGTTTAATTTATTTGTCGAAATGCATGTAAGTTCATTCGAGTATAAACATAAATACATCCGAACAAGACAGCGATACAGGAATTCGAACGGGACGGTAGTAAGGATCGAACACGACCAAAGGGTGAGGCGTCTCGTGCGCTATCATCTGCGTTATGAAAACGACTGCCGCTTAAATTTGAGTGCCAAACGGCCTGACTCGCTGACTTGCTGACTTTAATGCTAATAAACTCTGAAACAGCTCAACGTACCAAATTTTTTTTCTTAAGAAATATTTCTCAGCACAACATTCTTACAATGTTTTCAGTTTTGTTTCCGACCACCATGTACGTGTGGATGTCAGTCAACCTTCTCTATTATGGAGTTGGAAGATCCCAGAATAATCTCCAGAAATGACACTTCCCCGTGGACTGTGACTGCAGAGAACCACGGACCATGGAACACGTACTGGACTGTCTGTTTGCAACCATGAGCGCAAATAAGGTTGCAAGATTTTGGTCAACAGTAGCGTAATTTCGTTATTCTTCCTTTAATTTGATTTTAATGGTGATAATCATGTGTGTTTCTGACTCCAATAAATAATAGAATATTTTGCTTCATGGAAAACGTAATGAATTCCATCTACTGTCTTTACAGTATTTTTACTACGCCCAGGCGCACAGGTCCTGATAATGCAGCTATGACTTCGAAACACAGTACACGGAATTTATTAAGTCTTCCATTTGTTTCGCTGTTTCGGTTTGTCATTAAAAGCCACTGTGGCTACCATAAAATCCTGGTAACCTAAATTAATGGACTAAAGTCGTGGTACGAAAAACAACCCCAAAATATCTCAGAACTCCTTCCGACCTGGATTAAACATTCCACACACTGCGGATCAAACACCTCACTCGGCCGTCGGTGCACTCAGCGCCTCGCATCGCTTGAAAAGAGGCAAAAATCGCATCTCGTCGGAACCCACACACACCTCCAGTCAGCTACTGTCCCACTGTAGACTTGCAGCTTTGTCGGTTGCTGTGAGCAATAGTATTTTACGGTGTACTAGACTCTAAATGTCGATTGGAAGCAATTCCTTTTGCAATATTCGCTCAGTATCCGCCTGAGATGTATTGATTCACAGCAGCAGTTTCTATCGAGGTTTGAAATCGACTGCCACTGACAGTGCGATCCCTGCCAGTTAGGATCTTTTCACGACTATCATTGGTACACAATTCACTGTAGACAAGTTGGACAGTCTGCGTCGATATTCCAACAAATCGGGCAACTTCGTTCACGGGAGGTCATAGCAACAAAAACACGATAGCTCGCTTGTGCCATACTTGACCCATTTTACTGAGCATGATTCCATTCAAGCGACTGCCACATACATTGCACTTCACTTCACTGCCATGACTGCAGTGACCGGTACCGTCGCTACGCCGTTCTCAGTGCTTCAAAGGGACCAGTGTGCTCATTTAATAGTGTGAGCTCAAATTTTCAAGCGATATGTTTTGTCTAAGCGTATGAAGTCATTTCTTAACTAACTTAGTCTACTATGGTACACAAGATTGCTAACTGCACACTCTTCTATTTCATCAGTCTATCCACCGCGATCTGTGTATCTCGCAAGGATGAGGAAAGAATCATTACGTACATTAAAAGAGCAGTCGGTACAACAGTGTACAATGTCACCAGCATTTAGATTGCATGTCTAGCAAGACACGTGTCTCTCGTTATATTTCCACCGTCTCGTCCATAAACGTAATTTTTTATGAGTTTGAGAACACAATAGGGCTTTCTTACTAACGAAATTTTCGATTATTGTAGGTACTTCAGAGCTCCTGATAACCACAGCGCTCATCGCTCACATATCCTAATTCCTGAGTTGAGTGTTAGTTTTCATTTCTTATTTGCTACGTCGTTTTATCATTACGTTGTATTCCGTCAGAAGAGTTAATAGCTAGCAATTAGTTTAGCCTGTTTGGGACGAATTTGTACTACTACTTGGTGAAATAAAAAGAAATGGGAGAATCTGCACAGGCTAATTCAAACGGAGGCTAGACAATTCAGGTAAGTACGAAGAGAAAATCCCAGTGATATGGCAACTACACTCCTGGAAATGGAAAAAAGAACACGTTGACACCGGTGTGTCAGACCCACCATACTTGCTCCGGACACTGCGAGAGGGCTGTACAAGCAATGACCACACGCACGGCACAGCGGACACACCAGGAACCGCGGTGTTGGCCGTCGAATGGCGCTAGCTGCGCAGCATTTGTGCACCGCCGCCGTCAGTGTCAGCCAGTTTGCCGTGGCATACGGAGCTCCATCGCAGTCTTTACCACTGGTAGCATGCCGCGACAGCGTGGACGTGAACCGTATGTGCAGTTGACGGACTTTGAGCGAGGGCGTATAGTGGGCATGCGGGAGGCCGGGTGGACGTACCGCCGAATTGCTCAACACGCGGGGCGTGAGGTCTCCACAGTACATCGATGTTGTCGCCAGTGGTCGGCGGAAGGTGCACGTGCCCGTCGACCTGGGACCGGACCGCAGCGACGCACAGATGCACGCCAAGACCGTAGGATCCTACGCAGTGCCGTAGGGGACCGCACCGCCACTTCCCAGCAAATTAGGGACACTGTTGCTCCTGGGGTATCGGCGAGGACCATTCGCAACCGTCTCCATGAAGCTGGGCTACGGTCCCGCACACCGTTAGGCCGTCTTCCGCTCACGCCCTAACATCGTGCAGCCCGCCTCCAGTGGTGTCGCGACAGGCGTGAATGGAGGGACGAATGGAGACGTGTCGTCTTCAGCGATGAGAGTCGCTTCTGCCTTGGTGCCAATGATGGTCGTATGCGTGTTTGGCGCCGTGCAGGTGAGCGCCACAATCAGGACTGCATACGACCGAGGCACACAGGGCCAATACCCGGCATCATGGTGTGGGGAGGGATCTCCTACACTGGCCGTACACCACTGGTGATCGTCGAGGGGACACTGAATAGTGCACGGTACATCCAAACCGTCATCGAACCCATCGTTTTACCATTCCTAGACCGGCAAGGGAACTTGCTGTTCCAACAGGACAATGCACGTCCGCATGTATCCCGTGCCATCCAACGTGCTCTAGAAGGTGTAAGTCAACTACCCTGGCCAGCAAGATCTCCGGATCTGTCCCCCATTGATCATGTTTTGGACTGGATGAAGCGTCGTCTCACGCGGTCTGCACGTCCAGCACGAACGCTGGTCCAGCTGAGGCGCCAGGTGGAAATGGCATGGCACGCCGTTCCACAGGACTACATCCAGCATCTCTACGATCGTCTCCATGGGAGAATAGCAGCCTGCATTGCTGCGAAAGGTGGATATACACTGTACTAGTGCCGACACTGTGCATGCTCTGTTGCCTGTGTCTATGTGCCTGTGGTTCTGTCAGTGTGATCGTGTGATGTGTCTGACCCCAGGAATGTGTCAATAAAGTTTCCCCTTCCTGGGACAATGAATTCACGGTGTTCTTATTTCAATTTCCAGGAGTGTATATACGTTACCAATCTCAGTTTGCCAGGCAATTCCAATACCACAGGGCAAAGGAGCACGACTGAAACCATCTTAGAATCCATGTCATCGGTTTAAAATATGGGCAGCCGGCCGGTGTAGCCGTGCGGTTCTAGGCGCTTCAGTCTGGAACCGCGTGACCGCTACGGTCGCTGGTTCGAATCCTGCCTCAGGCATGGATGTCTGTGATGTCCTTAGGTTAGTTAGGTTTAAGTAGTTCTAAGTTCTAGGGGACTGATGACCTCAGATGTTAAGTCCCATAGTGCTCAGAGCCATTTGAACCATTTTTTTTAAAATATGGGTAATTGTGCGAAAAAATACGTGGCAAGCTTAGTGATGCAATTCATAGATGACCTGCGGATAAAGTGAAGTCTGCGAGGCAGACGGCTAAAGCAGGAAAATTACGGAGGATTCAGTATCGTAGTAAATCTAGAAGTAACTGTATTCAGTGACTCATTTGTAGCGTGGACATGTTCCTCTTAGAACAACATATCAGGGCACGTACATATACGATACAGCTAATAATAAAAACACGTGAAAATTAAGGAAAAAAGAATGTTTTACCGTTTCTTCGGCGATGAAATCATTAGATACAGAGCAGAAGATCGGGCAGGGGAATGCCTCCTGGCGAAACGACGGAAAACCTTGATCTCGATAGACTAATGAAGTTTTGCACCGCGGTTCTTCCGAATGAGAGTCCAGTCTCTTAAAATTCCACCGCCTAGCTCGGTAAGCATGTAGGAGAGACGTTCACTAAGAAAGAAATACTTTTTTCCTGAGAGCTGGTTGGTTTTATCCAGGATTCCAATACACCATATTTTTCCTCACGCTTTTGGCTACAAAACTGAATTTTTCAACGTTATCTCCGTTGAGCGCGAAGGCCTGACGCCACCTTACTGAGAAAGCCTAATGCCTGCATACCACCACTACAGCGTCGACGTCGGAGCCAACGCTTCGCTGTGTCGATAACCTCCCCATCAACAACCTACTGGTTCCCGCGGAGAGCATCCTTAATTGAGCCAGACAGCTGGAAGTCGGAAGGTGAGAGATCCGGGCTGTATGGTGGATGAGAAAGAAAAGTCCAGTGTAATTTTCTGAGCTCCCCACGGATGAAGAAAAAAAAAAAAATGTTCAAATGTGTGTGAAATCGTATGGGACTTAACTGCTAAGGTCATCAGTCCCTAAGCTTACACACTACTTAACCTAAATTACCCTAAAGACAGACAGACAGACAGACACACACACACACACACACACACACACACACACACACACACACACACACACACACACACACGCCCGAGGGAGGACTCGAACCTCCGCCGGGACCAGCCGCACAGTCCATGACTGCAGCGCCTTAGACCGCTCGGCTAACCCACGGATGCGCAGACTTCTCTGAGGTCTTGCGTTGTCATTGAGAAGCAGTAATTTGTTTGAATTTCTGTGGTGACGAACACGCTGAAGTAATTTCTTCAATTTCCTTATGATAGCACAATACACTGCAGAGTCGATCGTTGTACCATGAGGTAGGATATCGAACAGAAAGAATCCCTCAGAGCCCCAGAGGACCGTCAACATTACTTTACCAGCTGAGGATGCAGCTTTGAACTTTTTCTTCGGAGGAAAGTTGGTGTGGTGCCCCTCTATGGATTGCCGTTTTGTGTCCCGTTCGAAGTGATGAGCCCATGTTTCACCGCATGTGACGATGTCCGACAAAAAAAGTCACATCAGTCTCGTAACGCGCGAGCAATTCCGCACAGACGGTTCTTCGTTGTTCTTTATGGTCTTCTATTAGGCAGCGAGAAATCTGGTGGTCACACTCCTTCGAGTACCCCGACTGGTGGACGTGTGTATCAGCACTACCAACAGAGACGTCCAGCAGTGCAACAAAGTGTGTGTGCTCTCACCTCGAATGGAAGAGTCTGCACGTTGCAACACTGCAGGATTCACAGCTGTGTTCGGCCGACCGGCAAGCGGCAGATCGGACAGGTTTGCGCGACCTTGTTGCGATGATGACAGACGCCTCGCCGTAGACATTCTGCAAGCGCCTATGAGTATCTGCGATGCTCTGGTTTCCCGCCGAAGGAAACTCAATGGCAGCTATCTGCTTGGAACGCGCCTTTGTTGCAGATGTCATTTAGAAGGCTATTATAGCGCCACCATCTGCCGGAACTTCGTGAAACTACAGGGACTGAAGCCGGGATATTCCGTGATGTCTAGCAACAAACTCCTCATTTTTTCAGTCGAAACTGATCGATAAGAAACGTAGTTGCACTATTTATTGGACATACCTCGTATATAGTATTTAAAATATGTTGCAACAGACAGCTATAAAAAAATCAGGTGGACATAAAGTACGATAAAATCTCAAATTGGACCGCTTTCAGCATTTTTCTGATTTTTCTGATAAGGAGCAGTCAGTTGACAACAAGAGAGATGTAAGTAAACTGACTTTTACACTGTGGAAGTAGCTCTAGGAAGTCCTCCATACAAGTGCCGACCTCACCCCATGCGATTTCAATACTTTTGGACTCTGAAGTAAGACATTCGTAGCCGTAGATTTGCTACGGACGATAAAAACAAAGCCGGCATAGGTGGCCGAGCGGTTCTAGGCGCTACAGTCTGGAACCGCGCGACCGCTACGGTCGCAGGTTCGAATCCTGCCTCGGGCATGGATGTGTGTGATGTACTTAGGTTAGTTGGGTTTAAGTAGTTCTAAGTTCTAGGGGACTGATGACTTCAGATGTTAAGTCCCATAGTGCCCAGAGCCATTTGAACTATTTGATAAAAACAAAAAACAAAGAAACAAAAAAAGAAGAGGTACAAGTCTGAATACGATAATGGTTCCATAAGCAACCGCAAACATTTTGATGAAAATACTGACCGTCATGTCTCAGAGCAAGATAAATGTATTTATTAGTTACGGCGGTTTCCTTTGAAATGATAGACTACTTACTTTTTCCGTCTGTCTCATTATCATTTGATCGTGCCTTAGGAATTTAGTACCGGTACTAATGTGTAGCCAATTCTCTCAGACACATATGGTGAAAATTTCGAAAATAAGTTTTCTACTATTTAAAAGACATAACAAAATAGTTGGTGAGGTCCAGAGTGGTACAATTTAGAAGCATGTCTTCTAAATTTTGCCACTGGATTTATAAACTGCAGTACAAAATATTTTATCAACTATACTAAGAAATACAGGCATTTTATTAGTAGGACCAATATTCATTTTTATTGTCAAGACAGTAACAAACGAATTTGAATTCCCAAACACATAGTATTATCTAAAATATGAAGCTGCTTTTGGAGTTACACTGAACAGTTTCTACATTAACCGCTCATTGAGATTTGCAGCTATCACAGCAAAATTCTTTTTTAATCGCACTTACTGTACACATTACATGTGGAATCATACACAACATTTGGGGAACTTAATCAATTCTTCTTCCTATTCGTCGATCTTGCAGAGCTAGGTTTCCAGTTTTCGTTCTGTTACGCCCATCTTTTTTTTTTCTCTCAGGTTCTTTGTCAAGAAGCTCCCTCTTGTAATGAGTAACGGTGATATCAACAGCGTACGACTGTGCTCTGCTTCTTTTTCTTTGTTATGGAGTTAGAGTAAAAAAGATACCTTGTGAGCCTACTAAAGCCCTCCTAGTGCAGGTTTGTTTTGTGGGAGGTGAAGGAGTTCATCATTGCCTTTAGTTTGTATTTATTTTCCTGGGAATTATTTACTTGTCTATTCACACATTTATTCTTCCTCACTTCTATCTTTTGATTACGAATTGGAGTCGTCACCACGAAGTCCGGATTCAGAAAAATATATGGATCCAGCGGCCTGATTCCAGCTTGTGTGTGGTCGCAGCCCTGCCATATGACTCAACAGCTAAGCAATCTTTGTCTGAGTAATAATGCTAGCAGAGTTGGTATGGAGTCATTTGTCAGCTGCTTGGCTCTAATAAACTTCAAGTGGCTTAAAGAATGCGCCGTCTAATGGCTGTATAGACTGTGAGTGGTCTTGGAGCCAGATGAAGTGTGATTACATCATTGTTCGTAGCTATAGTTATAGCAGGGAACACATATATAGCAGTACAGTTGTTAGAGTAACTATTAGATCAAATCAGTTATTAAAAAATGTGTAGCGAACATTAAAATTGTACCGATAACGCACATAAGCCAGGGTTGTTTTAAACGTTTCTATGTTATCGTATCAGTGAATTAGTTATGTGCTATTGAAAGGTGGCTACAATGAGTCACAGCGCAGAGATTGCGCCGAAGATTATTATTCCGCTGCCTCCACTGGGGCAGTAGTAGTTCAGAGGTTGCCGGGTGCAGTTGTTGTTCTGTTGGGCGAGACGGTAGACGCTGTTCGGTTGGTGTAATGTATAGATGGAAGATGTTGCAATGATCACAGTGTATTTTTCGTCAATATATATGGAGGTAAAAAAAAAAATTAATTTCACATTTCCTTCCTCTCGGTCACAGGTTCAGTCAACAAAGCATCTGGCTCGTGTTCATGTATTAGACTTATAATTCTGGTTTCTATGTGCAATTATAGTATTTCTGGTTTTTCAAGTAGTTCATTGTAAATGATGTTTAAAATATCTTGTCGTATTGAGGAAGAACCGTGACAAATACACGTACGTTGAATCACACTTCCACACACAGAACAGTTACACTTGTGCTTTGTAGTTTCGTAGCTTTTATAGTTGCAAGGGACTTAATTAATCACTTGTGTTAACGGAAATTTCCTTTCATTCTTTATTGTTATTTTATGCAGTCAGATTGCGTACTAATACTAGTCAGGGCCAACCGGTTGCGAGACCGGACACACAGCTACTAAAATTATTGCATAATAATTAAGCCCCGATGCACTATACAAATTACGTATATAGTGTGTTCTTTCGGATCTGTTCGAAACAGCAGACGCCATTTATTTAATCCTTCAGCCTTATATAACTCTAAGGAATGGCAGACTGGCTCCTAGTGGTCATTGAATAAATCGACGTGGAAAGTTGAAAATTTGTGCCGGACCTGGACTCGAACCCGCTTCGGCCATCCCGAGACGGTCCCTGGTCGGCGCAAATTTCTAACCTATCCTCACACTACTGACGTAGTGTCCCCGCCTATTAAGCCTCTATACTCGCAGCATTCGCTGATTACCGTATGAATTCGAGCGTAAGTATGTGCACATATGCACAGAAAGGGTTATTGTGGACCTCAACACACACTTACATTACGCATTGCAAACACATTCTTTCAGGCTATATGCACAGAGCTGACAGACAGTTGTGGAGCACCCTCGGCAATACCACTTCCCTTCACGAAGTACTGATTATCATTACGTGTACAAAAATAAAGTACACCTGAGAAAATCTGTATTCAAAACAGTTCCATCCCGCGAACCACGTCTCTATTTCACACTTTTGAGATTAGTGCACGATAGAAACTACCACCGAGTCAAAGACAACATGTCAGTTGTTAACAGATATAAACAAATAGTATTTCACAGCGCACGTTAAGAGCAGAGCTTTCCCTAGGGAGAATAATAAGTAAAGAACGGATTCTAGAAGTGGACTGAACATTTACGCTGTATTTGTTAGCCGGCGACAGCTTTCGCAGCAAAAACCGCGTGAATGGGTGCCAAGTCTACGATTTTCCAGGCGCTTATTCTGTCACTTGATAATGTTCAATCTAAGCCCTGCATCACTGTGAATAATGGACTTTTAAGCCCAATAAAAATTAGAGAAACATCGGTAACTGGTCAGATGGTTCAACGGGTATCACACCGCGCTTCGATAAACTTGATGGATCGCTTGCCGCTCGGCTGGAGCGCGTGTGGGGCATACCGACTGACGAGGCTGCCGCGGAGCCGAGGGGACGCGCGGCACATGTGAACGGCTTACGGGTCAGACCTGTTGAGCCGCGCCGGCACGCATCTGAATGGACCCGCCGCGCCGCCAATAGCGTGCCGCGCCAGCCGGCCTCGGGTCACGTAATCGCAGCCGGCTCGAGTCTTGCTACCATCTTTCGGACATCCCATGTTTGAGCTGGTTTATTTGCAGCTCCGTGAGAAACATGCACGCCGCGGATTGTGACCGCCGCATACCTGCCTGCCTGCCCGCCCGCCCCCCCCCCCCACGCGATGGGGGGAGGGAGAGGGGGGGAGAGAGAGAGAGAGAGAGAGAGAGAGAGAGAGAGAGAGAGAGAGAGAGAGAGAGAGAGAGAGGTTTTTTTTTTGTTTCTTTAACTGGAGGTACGTAATCTCCAGGTAGAAAAGCAAAAGCTTTTTATTACAACTAGAAATGAGAAAAAGCAAAATTAAATGGAAAGATGTATCTGAGCGTTTCTTTTCCATATTACGTGTCAGCGCGTACAGTTCGTAGATCTTATGGTAGCCACACCTCAGAATCGAAGCGAAAAAATATGCACCGAAGATGAATCCTGATTTAATTACGTAACTCGCAAGAATTAGGACAGATTACCAACGTGAAAATGAAAAAACGCAACTACTTCTGCTGTTTTACTATAGACACAGGACAAGATAACATGAAAACTCGGAATAGAAATCTTATTCCCAAAGCTTATTTTCTCATTATACATTGTAAGATAAAAAAGACTATGGTACACGAAGGAACTATTCCAGTGGGACGGAGGTAGGTGTGGTCCACGTGTGTACACAAAAAAGGATTACAATTTCAGAAAATTGCATGATTTATTCGAGAAAGAGAGTTTCAGAAGTTGAGCATATCGATAACGCGTTGGTCTACCTCGAGCCCTTATGCAAGCAGTTATTCGGCTTGACGTTGACTGACAGTTGTTGGATGTCCTCCTGAGGAATATCGTGCCTAATTCTGCCCAATCGACGCCTTAGATCCTCAAAATTCAGAACTCGTTGGAGGGTTCCCCGGCCTTGCTGGCCAAGGTGCAGTTTTGGCAAGCACGAAGACAAGAAGGCCGGCCGTTGTGGCCGAGCGGTTCTAGGCGCTTCAGTCTGGAACCGCGCGACCACTACGGTCGCAGGTTCGAATCCTGCCTCGGGCATGGACTTTTTTTTTTTTTGTGGTTTTAGGGCGCAAAACTTCTATGGTCATTAGCGCCCAGCCCGTGACGTAGGAAACAGGAAAAAAACGAAATTTAAAATCAGCAGCAATGGGAACAAAGTCATAAAATTTGAGCTTCAAATGACTGACGTCATTTCACTGTCACTAATAAACTGTAGAACGCGATCAGCTGAGCGCGTGTCATCTGCTAAAATCGACGATAGATCAGGCGATAGCTGTAGACGGGAGCGTAACGGATTAAAATAGGGGCATTCAATTAAAAGGTGTCTGACCGTCCACAGCTGAGAGCAGTGGGGACAGAGTGGGGGAGGATCACCGCTTAAAAGATGTCGATGGCTAAAAAGACAGTGCCCTATCCGGAGTCTAGCTAAAATTACCTCCTCCCGACGACGCTTTCGGGAGGAAGAGGTCCAAGCGCAAGGAAGGGTTTTCACTTCCCGCAATTTATTATGGGGAAGTGTTGACCAATGCGCATGCCATAAATGAGCAACTTGGCGACATAAACCGCTCCGTAGATCGGTAAACGGAAGAGACTGAATAGCTGGCCGAGGAAGAGAGACTGCAGCCTTGGCCGCTATATCGGCCGCCTCATTCCCACAGATACCAGCGTGTCCCGGGAGCCAGAGGAACGCCACTGAGACGCCCCCCAGGTGGAGCAAGCGCAGACAGTCCTGAATCCGGTGGACCAGAGGGTGCACAGGGTAAAGAGCTTGGAGACTTAGGAGAGAGCTGAGAGAATCTGAGCAGATTACGTACTGTATCCGCTGATGGCGGCGGATGTAGTGGACAGCCTGGAGAACAGCGTAAAGCTCCGCAGTATAAACCGAACACTGGTCGGGAAGCCGAAAGTGATTTGGGGTGTCGCCAACAATATAGGCACTCCCTACACCTAACGATGTTTTCGAGCCGTCGGTGTAAATAAATGTGGCTTCCGTCATTTGTGCACATAGAACAGCAAATGCCCGACGGTAAACAAGTGTAGGGGTACCATCCTTGGGAAATTGACATAGGTCTCTGAGCAAGTCGATCCGGGGACGGAGCCAAGGCGGTGCTGTACCCCAAGTTGTCAAGAAGGTTTTAGGAAAGCGGAAGGAAAGAGAAAGGAGCAGTTGACGGAAGCGGACTCCCGGGGGTAGTAGGGAGGAGGAGCGGCCTGCATACCCGACATCAAAGGAGGCGTCGAAAAAAAGGTCATGGGCTGGTTTAGCAGGCATGGAAGACAGATGGCTAGCATAACGACTCAGAAGGACTGCCCGCCGATTGGACAGCGGAGGTTCAGCAGTCTCAGCATAAAGGCTTTCCACAGGGCTGGTGTAAAAAGCTCCAGACACTAAACGTAATGAGTTAGAAATTGCGACGGGGTCCACTAAGGTATCATGCGCGACAGTGAGCCCAGAGACCGGGGAGAAACTAGGCGCGCCTGAGAACCGTCGAAGCCGACTCCAAACTTCCGAGGAGGGAGTGAAGGTGTTAAATGAGCTAATAAAGAATTTCCAGCTTGCCTTCTTGCTATCGCGGATGACGCGACGGCATCGCGCACGGAGCTGCTTATATCGGATACAGTTGGCCAAAGTTGGATGGTGACGGAAAATGCGAAGAGCACGTCGCCGCTCACGTATTGCGTCACGGCATGCCTCGTTCCACCAAGGAACTGGGGGGCGCCGGGGCAATTCGGAGGTGCGTGGTATTGAACGTTCCGCAGCTGTGAGAATAACGTCGGTAACATGTGTGACCTCATCGTCGACGCTGGGAAAGCGACGGTCATCGAATGTCGCTAGAGACGAAAAAAGTGTCCAATCGGCTTGGGCAAACTTCCAGCGTCGCGAGCGCATATATGGCAGTTGAGGCTGCAGTCTAAGAACACATGGAAAGTGGTCACTCGAGTGTGTATCATCAAGGGCGAACCATTCGAAGCGCCGAGCTAGCGGAACAGTACCGACCGCAGGGTCCAAATGAGATAAATTGGTCGTGGAGGCAGACAAAAATGTGGGGACCCCAGTGTTGAGGCAGACTAGATCCGCTTGGTGGAAGACGTCTAGCAATAGTGAGCCACGTGGACAAGGATGTGGAGATCCCCAAAGCGGGTGGTGGGCATTGAAGTCCCCAACCAGCAAACAGGGGGGTGGAAGCTGATCAAGAAGATGAAGGAGATCAGCTCGTGCCAGTGGTGTGGACGATGGAATGTATACCGTACAAAGAGAGAACGTGTATCCAGAAAGGGAAAGACGGACGGCGACAGCTTGGAAGGAACTGTTTAAGGGGATTGGGTGATAATGGAGAGTATCATGGAGCAGAATCATGAGTCCTCCATGGGCTGGAGTGCCTTCAACAGAGGGGAGGTCATATTGGGCGGACTGAAAATGAGGGAGAACAAAGCGGTCATGGGGACGCAGCTTTATTTCCTGAAGACAGAAGATGACCGGCGAGTAGGATCGTAAGAGGATCGACAATTCATCCCGATTGGCTCGAATGCCGCGGATATTCCAGTGGATAATGGACATAGGGTGAACAGAAAATGGAGGAACGTGACCAAGGGTGCTGTCAACTCAACGACTGCTCAGAGCTTGCGACCGACAGCATGGAATGGCATTCAGTCGAAGGCCATAGGTTGGTCAGGAGCAGCTCCTGCCACCAACGATCGGCCAGTTGACCGGCCACCAGCAGTGCGCCTCGGCGACACAGAAGACGGCCGAGGGCGATTTCCGCCAGGTGGTGCTGTAGATGGGACACTCCTTGGCGGAGAAGGAGAGGAACTGTGTTTCTTCGTAGCCTTCTTGGAAGTATGATGTTTAGATGAAGGAGGAACCGATGGTTGTGAAGTTGCGGTACGTAAAAACTCTTCACGAGAATGCTCTTTTTTCGAAGACTTGGCGTCTGACTTTTGGGCTCGAGATTTAGCAGAACCCGACGAAGGGTGAGCCATAGAGTGGGCAGGCGAAAGTGGTGAGGTTGAACGGGCGATCTTTGCGCTGGCCGATCTGACGACCGTGGTACTAAAGGTGAGGTCGCAAGTCTGCGAGG
The DNA here is from genome assembly GCF_023864345.2 of Schistocerca serialis cubense. Lineage (NCBI taxonomy): Eukaryota > Metazoa > Arthropoda > Insecta > Orthoptera > Acrididae > Schistocerca > Schistocerca serialis. The sequence continues at coordinate 461,515,606 of NC_064638.1, forward strand.
CCGCCTCCTTTGTTGGCCGAGGAGAAGCAAGGACAGTGCTGTATTTTCCTTTCTGAGGCACAGTGGGCTGTCGACTGGCGAGTAACTTTCGAGCAGCAAAGGTCGACACCTTTTCCTTCACTCTTATTTCCTGGATGAGCTTTTCGTCCTTAAAAACGGGGCAATCTCGAGAGGAAGCAGCGTGGTCACCCATACAGTTGATGCAGCGAGGGGATGGAGGTGGACAAGCACCCTCATGGGCATCCTTGCCACACGTAACACATTTGGCCGGATTGGAACAGGACTGGCTGGTGTGATTGAACCGCTGACATCGATAGCAACGCGTAGGGTTTGGGACATAAGGGCGAACGGAAATTATCTCATAGCCTGCTTTGATTTTTGATGGGAGTTGAACTTTGTCAAATGTCAAGAAGACAGTGCGGGTTGGAATGATGTTCGAGTCAACCCTTTTCATAACCCGATGAACAGCCGTGACGCCCTGGTCAGACAGGTAGTGCTGAATTTCTTCGTCAGACAATCCATCGAGGGAGCGTGTATAAACGACTCCACGCGAGGAATTTAAGGTACGGTGCGGTTCCACCCGGACAGGGAAGGTGTGGAGCAGAGAAGTACGCAGCAATTTTTGAGCCTGGAGGGCACTGTGTGTTTCTAACAACAGGGTGCCATTCCGTAACCCGGAACAAGACTTTACAGGACCCGCAATTGCGTCGACACCTTTCTGAATAATGAAAGGGTTGACCGTGGAAAAGTCGTGACGTTCGTCAGACCGAGAAACAAGGAACTGTGGCAACGATGGAAGAACCGTCTGTGGCTGAGACTCAGTGAACTTACGTTTGTGAGCAGACATAGTGGAAGGTGAGGAAACCATTGCGGAAGAATCCCCCATGATTACCGGCGTCTCCGATGGCGCGCTCCTCCCTTGTGGGGGCCCTCACCGAGGGCACACCCGCCTTAGGTGATTGTTCACACCTCAGGTCACACCTCCCGACAAACGGACGGAGGGACCAATCGGCACTTTCGGAAGGTATCAGCTCGGGTAATCACCCCTCCCTGGGCCTGGCCGTTACCAGGGGGTACGTACGTGTCCTACCTGTCTACCCGGGGCGGGGAATTACGCGTTACACCGTCACCGGCTACGCATGGAAGTGCGTGGGTCGGCCTTCAGACACGCACAGGGAGGAAAAAAGAGAAAGGGAAAGGAAAGAAGAGGGGGTCTCAAACGCCGCAGCGGAGAAAAGGGTAAGGAGAAGAGGGAAGGAAAAGAGAAGGACAGAGGAAGGACGAGGACTTGCAAGTGTAGAAAGCAAGGAATTTGGAACAGATTCGAGCGTCCGTCTCTGGACGTAGGCACAAACCATACTCCCAGAGGGGGAGAAAGGGAAGGAAAGAGCCAGAGGTGAGGGGGGGGGGGGGCGAAGATGGGGGACGGGGAGGGATGCGGAAAGGGAAGGGAAGGTATGCAGCCCGGAAAGGAAGGAGGGCCACATTAGCTCGGGGTCCCGTGCTCGCTACGCACGTGTCCACAAAAGAGTTGTGGACCCCCTGGGGAGAGGGCATGGACGTGTGTGGTGTCCTTAAGTTAGTTCGGTTTAAGTAGTTCTAAGTTCTAGGGGAGTGATGACCTTAGATTTTAAGTCCCATAGTCCTCAGAGCCATTTTGAAGACAAGAAGCATAAACAGTCATTATGCTGCTGAAATGTTAGCACAAGTTGGCTTGCCATGAAGGCCAACGAAACAGGGCGTAGAATATCGTCGAGATACCGCTCTGCTGTTTCAGTGCCGCGTATGACAACGAAAGGGGTCCTTCTAGGAAATAAAATGGCACCCCAAACCATCACTCCCGCTTGTCGAGCCGTATGACGGGCTTTTCAGGCACCTCTTTACTGGTCATCGGGATTCAGTTCGACGTGGGACTCTTCACTGACGACAATTCTACTCCAGTCAATGAGATTCCATTCCGAAGAGGTGTCTGGAGACGCTCCAGATAGCGGTGGGATACCAACCTGTCTCCCGCCATACGCCCCGACAGCCAGGGGTGATGGTCTATGGTGCCTTTTCTTTTGATAACAGGTTTCCTTTGGTTGTCATCCGCGGCAAACTTACAGCACAGAGCTACTTCGACAATATTCTATGCCCCGTTTTGTTGCCCTTCATGGGAACCCATCCGTGGCTTACTTTGCAACAAGATAATGCCCGCCCACACACGGCTAGGGTTTCTATTGCTTGTCTTTCTGCTTGCCAAACCCTACCTTGGCCAGTAAGTTCGCCGGATCTCCCTCCAACTGATAACTATTGGAGCATTATGTGCAGGGCCCTGTAACCGCCTCGGGATTTTGACGATCTAACGCGCCATTGACGGAATTTGGCACGGAATCCCTCAGGAGGACATCCAACAAGTCATTCAATCAGTGCCAAGCCGAATAACCGCTTGCATAAGGACCATCGCCTTATTGAGTCGTTCAATTTGTGAAGCTTTTTCTCGTGAATGTACGGTTTGTCTGTACACGTTTCTGGAACTGTTTGTCTGTACACGTACATCACATCTAACAATTTCCGTCCCACTTCCATTATTCGTTAGTGGTGATGTTCATGCTGTTACGCCAATTACTCCAACTGACCCAAAAAATCTTTGAGAGCCTTCTAAGGCATCAGCCTGAGAACCATGCTGGGCCGATCACGGTCGTATGTAACTAAAGAGGCTTCCAACAACGGAAAATATTTTGATGGCCTTTCAGTCGATGCATACATTAGCCTTCAATCTATCCAGAGTTTGTAGAATTACACATACAGAGCTCATGGAGGCACATTGTCTGCTAAACACATCTGTATAAGAACACTCAACATAGTGATGGGGATAAGAAAGGCCTAAAGAACAATGTTACTGCTAACAAAAACAATGCTACGAAAGTTACTGCTGGACTTCGTATGCTCTCTTTGAAACCTAGCTACATGAACAAACCGTTTGTTGTAAAGTTGCTATTGCTGAACCTTTCATGATGCTTCCCTTGGGGTGGGGGGAGAGCGCTTGCTGACTGACATGAGAATATGAATCTGGAGCACGTATCTTTAACAAGAATTTATGTGAAGTTTATGTGAAGTTTACGGGAAAGGAATACTTCCTCAAAGCTTCCAGAATGCAAACCGTATAGACTATAGAGAGATGCAAACAGCATTTAACGATTCAGAGTTAAATCTCAAATTTCAGCTAGCTACAAATATTATACCATTAAACAACTAAGAATGATGCTCCTAGAAGTTAATTCCACGAAGACCTAAAGCTACAGTGATCATTCGCGTACTTGGAGAAATGACAGGTTGAAGTGACAGCAGAACAGTCTTCCATGGCAGATCACTTGTCATTCCTTTTGTTCTTTACAAGTTATGACCGCATGAAGACTAGAGAATTACGATAGTTGTGGCGTTTGACAATGTACGGAAACATACGAGTATTTTACGACGTTTACATCACCTCTCGTACTTCAAAGATGCCAAACTTCGCTCTTGTTGCGAGTCGCCCAGGTGCGGCGTTACACAAGAAGCGGTGGGGAACTGCCAGAGCAGCGCAAAGGAACTTGCTGCTGAGAGGCGAGCGACACCGAAGGACGCCAGTAATGAAACGCGCTAAAATCAGTTTCAAAGAGAATCAATGTCGGACACACTCTGGCCGCAGGCAAGGACTGGCAAAGTTGCCTCAAGACACGCGGCAGCATTCGCAAGCCAATGCGGCCTATGCGCTGTGCCAGTACCTTGCACACGTTTCACACTCAAAACAGTTTTTTTAAAAGAATTTTCCGCTTCTTCAGTGTCGACGTATCCTATTTTAAACTGCAATATCTGATAAGGCAACTCATACACAAACGCCCTCACGCGATAAAGATGATGATGATGATGATGGAAAAGTAATGAACGCAGCCGTATGTATTCTCCAAGACTTAACGAAATTTTAATGGCATTACAGACGGAGACGAGTGCCGGTCCGGCACACAGTTTGAATTTGCTAAGAAGTTTCAAAAATACTAGTAAAACATATGTATTATACAACCCAGCAGAGCGTTAGCCTTCAAGGCAGTAAATTTAAAATCAGTGTAAGTCCAAAAATTTTTGCATTTTACCTCCTGAGGCGATCTCCATTATAAGTATAGGTGACACCGTTCTAGAAGCTTATCTATTGCATTGCCATTAACAAAAGCTACAAAAATCTCTGATAGAACAATACAGACTTTCGCTAAACCATCTCATGATTATGGTATCTTTAACCTTACTACTCAGAGCAGCTGAAGTGCGAGATTGTGGGGTAACGGATCAATAATCGTACCGAAAACAGCTGTTTTATCCTGAAGGAATGAACTATTCCTCGGATTCATGTTTTGTGCTCAGTGCTTTCATATTCTGTGTGATCGAAACTACTGACACCAAATAAATGTAAAAGATGCCTCGACAAATAAGCTGTACAGACGAGATTCTTTGTTTCTTCGATTGCTAGCAAGTATGAAATTTTAAGTAACTGATTTTATCTTCCCGTGATTGTTTTTATAGTAGCTCTTGCAGTACATATTATCTACAATGTTGAGGACTGTTATGACTGTTTTTGGCAAAATGGTCTTTAGTAACTGACTTGACAGACTAATTAGATATTCAGTGGGAGTGCTGAAATGCTTCTCGGAGGATTTTTTTAACCGTTTTTACTTATCGCTTCTCTAGATCGTACGTCGAGTCGTAGTTCATATACTCTGCCACAGAAATTAACATCAACAACTTTCTCATACTCACTCCATCCACATTTGTTTTTCCACAGAAAGGAATATGGTTTACTGTCACCTTCAGACTGCTCCTTTGAACACCAACCTAACTTCCAAATCTTATGGGCATGAAAACAACGTATAGCAGTTTAACCATCAGCGCCGTCTCGATCAAGTAAAAAGATAGTGAACAGTTTAAATGTGCTTCCACTTAAGTAATTACCCTTGATGTATAAACCAGGGAATTTACACACACACACACACACACACACACACACACACACACACACACACTAGGCGGATTTCTGGATTCCTGGCTTTCACTGCATATTTTGAAATACAAAAAACGCCGAATGCAGTTAGAGTATAGCCGCAACCACGTATCACGTCAGCTGTTAGTTTCTGTAGTGTTGGAAGTTTAGCTACGGTATTCATCAGTGCTGTCGGAAATCACTCGGATTTTAAACGGCGGAAGATTGTCGAACTTTGGTTGGAGCAATGGGGTCGCTCTAACATAGGTATATCGAGAACTCATTTTATATAATTTTGTTTTTGAAATCATAAAATTTCTATACGTGATACTACAAGTAAGAATTCCTGCTTTGTTTGAAATTTAAGTTCATAGTGCAGTTGAAGTAGGCGAACACGATTTTTACACAGTGTATCATATACTTCGAAGTTCCGCGGAAAGAATATTCTTACATACGTGTAAGCATAAATAACTCGAGCGCATCTATTAGAAAGCTGTAGAGTAACCACGATAGTAGAACGAAAGAACTGGGTCTCGTGTGGAAATAATTGGAACTGTAGCACTGCGAATGCAACATCTTAAGTGAACAGCATACTCATTTTCAAATTGTCGGTTATAACAGGATTCGTCACTTTACTAAAGCAAAGTAATCTGTAATTATGAAGTCTTAAATAAGATAACTGTAAACGCATTGAGAATCGTGTTTCATAATATCATAAAGAATGTTTTGGTAAGAATATTGATACTACAGCACATTTCACTTGCAGTAAAAAGTGTTTCAAAGTCATTTTGCCCAAGTCGCGGAAGAAATTGATCCGTTAACTGTTTCGATGTTGCCAGGTCATTCTAAATGAGAAATGACCGAGGTACAGTCCAGATCGAACGACAGTCTGGTACTGAGTACTTGGCAGCAGTGCAGGAAAAAAGAAAAATGAAGCTGCTCTCCCCCCCCCCCCCCCTCTCCCACACACACACACACACACACACACACACACACACACACACACACACACACAGAGAGAGAGAGAGAGAGAGAGAGAGAAGAGCGTTAGCTTTGTTCATCGTTGGGCGTGAGACTACAATATTTGCTTCCCAGAGAGTTGTACGCCTGCGAAGACATGTCGGACGTTTGCTGCGCGTAACGTGTGACAAAACTTCCGCGTTTCTTCTGTAATTTATGAATGTTTGTCTGCACACTGAGTAGGATTCTGGCCTCCATCAGAGCGTTGGAACGTCTCCAAGAGAACGCCGCGATGCGTGGTCGTCCTGCACCGGCACGGATAACCTGCTTTGCTCGGAGTCTCCTCATAGACGATCGATTAAATACTCTAGATGCAGTTTACTGCTTCCTACAAAAACAAGAGCGAAGAACGAAGCCCAGTAATGATCACGATATATTTTACTAACAGTGAGCAACACGAAAAGGTGCCTATGATCGATTTGTTTCCCACAAAACCGCCTTCATTTATTTGTTCCATAGTTTCCGAACATTAACCATCTTCGTAAACACACCATGGACAGTTAAGAAAACTAATACATGTATAGAATATTTATTTCTCCTTTTTTCTTGTATTTATTTATTTTGTAGTAATTATCTGTGTACTCCATACATTCTGTTGTTACAACTGTTAATTCTATATTTTACTCTGTTTCTGTATCAGTTTCCTAACACATTTTCAAGCTAGTCTTTAGTACTCTCGGAAAGTACTGCCATTATTTTACTCGTATTGTTAATTTAATTTACACTGTTATTAGGCATTCTTTTTCGGGTTTACTGTTTATGTCTTTTTCTTGCTTTCTTGCTTTTACATTTATTTAGTGTTTAACTTTTAATTTTTTAATTACATTACTACTGTACTGTCAAAGATGACATTGCCCTTGCCCCACTTTTGATGACTAACATCTTTTTCAGTGTTGTTCTCGAATACTCTACCACCTTCTAGTCAGTTACAATTTGATGATAAATTCTGTAGATCACACCTAATGTTGTGAATATTGTACTTCTCATTTATATTTATTTTATTATTTTTCTTCGTTTTCGTGATAGGCTGCAACTTTTACACAACTGCCTGGAAATTGCTTAAATTGTTTTTACACAATGAGGGCGAAATATCTGAAAGCGAAAAGTGACTGTATCAGAATAACTGGACAGAGAAAACACCAACGCTGGGTATAAATATCTCTATGTGTTATAAAAATGCATGTAAGTATGTACAATGATGGGACGAAAGTCCTGGGACACCACCTAATATCGTGTCGGACCTCCTTTGGCCAGGAGTAGTGCTGCAGCTCAACGTAGCGTGCACTCAGCAAGTAGTAGGAAGACCCCTACAGAAATATTGAGCCATACTGCCTCTACAACCGTCCATAATTGCGAAAGTGTTGCCGGTGCACGATTTTTGCGCACGGACTGATCTTCCGATTATGTCTCTCAAATGTTCGAAGGGATTCATATATGTGTATCTGGATAGCTATGTCATTCGCTCTAACTGTCCAGAACGTTCTTCAAACCAATCGTGAATTGTGTTCTGGTAACAGCCCATTGTTGTTTGGATGCATTAAGTCCATGAATGACTGTAAATGGCGGCCAAATAGCCGAACATAACCATTTCCAGACAATGATCGGTTCGGCTGGACCAGAGAATCCATTCCATTCCATTTAAACACAAACCACTCCATTACGGAGCCAACATCAGCTTGCTCAGTGCCTTGTTGACAACTTGGGCTCATGGCTTCGTGGGATCTACATCATACTCAAACCCTACCATCACCTCTTACCAACCGAAATAGGTACTCACCTGACTACACAACGGTTCTGTAGTCGTCTGAGGTCTAATCGATATGATCACGAACCCAGGTGAGGCGCTGCAGGCGATGGCGTGCGGTTAGCATAGGCATTCGTGTAGCTTGTCTGCCGCCATATCCCATTAACGCCAAATTTCGCTACACTGTCGTGACAGATACGTTCGTCGTACGTCCCACATTGATTTCTGCAGTTATTTCACGTATTATTAATTGTCTATTAGCACTGACAACTCTATCAAAACGAGGCTGCTTTCAGTAGTTAAGTGAAGGCTGTCGGCCACTGCTTCTCCTTCTTGCTTCTCAGAAATTTGTATGATAAACTTCTCGAGAAAGTGCGTTCTGAAGTTTGCTTTGGCTATTAATAATCTTTGTTATTGGTAGTTCCTTAATCCTGATGCTCTGTTCCGACTTAAGGCAACCGTGCACGATCAAACAATCTGTCAAATTTTACAATTTTAGTCGCATATTTAACCGTGTACGTTGCTGTTTGTCGTGTTTCTCTAACATAACTTATGTCTTCGTGATAATTTTGATCGACGGAAAATTTGACAAAATGATGGACGTTGTTTGATGTTGTTGTCTCGCAGCATGCGTTCAGTGAAAAACAATTTTAATACAATTTATTCCAATGTATCTTGAGTTTGCAAAACTGTGGAAGTATCTAGGATAAAATCATAGTAGCACAATGGCAATTACCAGAATAGTAGAGGTGTCCATACTTCTGCGCCATATATTAGGAAGGAAGAGGTTAAGAAGAAAATCAGTATTCTCCGCATAATATACAAGCGAGAGTGCAATAAAACAGGAAAAATAAAAATTGATGTTCTCCGGTTCTTCCATGGGCGATGTAGGTCATACGTTCCGACGATGTGGTATTTTAATGAACTGTCATTAGAGAAAAAAGTAAGAGAGAATAAATTCTCGCACACTTGTATGTTTTTCTTTTCAGTGTGTGGCCGAATTAACTATAAAGTAATTAAAAGATTCACTGTCTCTTCCCTGGAAATTACTGTAATATTCAAATCCCGAGAGTAACATTTCCTTTATCAGGTTTTGATGCTTATTTTCCTCTCTCATTTTAAATCATTCCCGGAACCAGCTGCTTCTTCTTCTTCTTCTTCTTCTTCTTGAAACGCAATGCCAAATTCGATGTTAGAAATGTTTTATATGTATTTATAGTCATTACCACTAGTGTCTAAATACAGCATACGCTACAAAAGTGGGATTAAATCGACAAACTTTGTTGATACGTGCACGGCCTTGCTTGAGAAATCCGTGGCTAACGCTTGGTTGGGTGACCGTTCAGGTCCGCTGTGCGCTGTTGGCAAGCGTGGTGCACTCAGCGCTTGTGAGGCCAATTGAGAAGTAGCGACTCCGATCACAAAATGTCATAACGACGGAGACAGCGGTGTGTTGACCACAAGCCCCTCCATATTCGCAACCAGTGACGCCTTCGGTTGAGTATGACACGGCGGTCGGTCGGTGCTGTTAGGCCTTCCGAGGCCTTTTCGGACGGGGTATAGTATCACGGAAGGTATCTCATAACGTCGCTATCACTGTTTGGTGCTGAGCTAAGCTAAGCGGAGTGACATAGCATTGACGTTCCGTCTCGTGTGAACACTCCATTTGACGGTGACATCGCCTGCCTTTCCGTTCCGTTGACATGTCACGGGAATTGGCCTTTTGAACGAGCTTTCGAAATAGCAGATGGCCGTGTCGCTAGGTATCAGGCGGCCGCCGGGAGTGCCAGCAATTTCCCCCCCGCGCGCAGGCGGAGGGTGGAGGGGAGGACAGGGACGCGCTGCCGCGGCGTGTGCACGGGCCGGGGGGCGTTGCGCAGGGCGTCAACTTGACCCGCTTCCCTGTGAACGCCAGAAGAGCGCCGGGCCAGCGCAGGTCCCCCGCTTCCTGCCGCGCCGCTGGATCGCCCACATCCTGGCCGTCCTCAACTCTAGACGCCGTCTCCGCTTCCACTCCGCGGACTGCTTCATTGCCCTCCTGGCCGCACAACCCGTGGGCCTCGTTATCCGATACGGCTGCTGCTGGTACTGCTGCCAACGACACTTAGCCATTTGCCTCCCGCAGCGCTGACGATGATTTGTGCGCGTCCACAGCTCTGCGAATCCACTGCGCTTAGAGACAGGAGTTAGACGCTCAGTCTGTCACGTGACGCTGGTCTTTCGTTACTGTTTATGTCGATTCACGCCGGATGTCACTCACATGAACGTCAAAACATTCCTCAGTGCTCTTCAGCTGGCGAGAGCGAAACTCGATGGGAAGATTCCGTCAAAGACTCTCTGGAATAGTTTCAGTTTCTACGTTGACACGGGAACGCTTACGACGTTGTCTGCCAGCACTGCTATTTAATCTGCTCTCGTTGCGCTCACGCATGTTACAGTAATCTAGTTTGCGCTGCTGTTCTTTTTATTTCTTATTTTTCCCCCTTCAATTTTGATCAACTAATGACAATTTCAATTCCTTCTACTCGTATATTTGCTCTCTTCCTTTCCTTTAATATTCGTTCAATTTTTCAACGTGTCGCTTCTTCAGACCACTTCAAATTTTTCTGCTTCTGCCATGGAATCCTGAATTTAACAATTTCCTTCTGAAAATATCACTTTCTACTACATATCCATGGAGAAGAAATAAAAACTTTGAAGTTCACCGATGACATTGTAATTCTGTCAGAGACAGCAAAGGACCTGGAAGAGCAGTTGAACGGAATGGGCAATGTCTTGAAAGGAGGATATAAGATAAACATCAACAAAAGCAAAACGAGAATAATGGAATGTAGTCGAATTAAATCGAGTGATGCTGCCGGAATTAGATTAGGAAATGAGACACTTAAAGTAGTAAAGGAGTTTTGCTATTTGGGGAGCAAAATAACTGATAATGGTCGAAGTAGAGAGGATATAAAATGTACACTAGCAATGGTAAGGAAAGCGTTTCTGAAGAAGAGAAATTTGTTAACATCGAGTTTAGATTTAAATGTCAGGAAGTCGTTTCTGAAAGAATTTGTGTGGAGTGTAGCCATGTATGGAAGCGAAACGTGGACGATAAATAGTTTGAACAAGAAGAGAATAGAAGCTTTAGAAATGTGATGCTACAGAAGAACGCTAAAGATTAAATGGGTAGATCACATAACTAATGAGGAGGTATTGAATAGGATTGGGGAGAAGAGAAGTTTGTGGCACAACTTGACTAGAAGAAGGGATCAGTTGGTAGGACATATTCTGAGGCATCAAGGGATCGCCCATTTAGTATTGGAGGGCAGCGTGGAGGGTAAAAATCGTAGAGGGAGACCAAGGGATGAGTACACTAAACAGTAGGTACTGGGAGATGTTCAAGCTTGCACAGGATAGAGTAGCATGGAGAGCTGCATCAAACCAGTGTCTGGACTGGAGACAACTACAACTACAACTACTACAACAACAACAACTACTACTACTACTACAACATATTACCTCTTCTTCCTCTTTATGCCGTGTATTCGTAAATATTTAATTTCTCGGATCCAGATAGCTCGTTTATTTTCCCAGAGATAATCTAACATCTGAGACCTTAGTTTCTCCCAGGATAAACATACGTCAATAACTCTCGGGAATGCAGCCGATTGACGTCGTCGACAACCGCCGATATGTCAACAAGAGAACACCCTGCCGTTGTCAAGGCAAAACTGCTGTACGAAAGCGCAGTGCAAGCGAATTTAAAACCTTCGTTTTCAGAGAAATTCCGTAAACACACACACAATATATGACACACACAGAGCAAACACTAGCGCCATCACAAACTAAAGACGACCGACGTCAGAAATTATCGATAGTGAAATTAATGATCAACGGGTGAGGTAAAACAAACTCTGTTCCTCTGTTTTTTGGCAAATGAGGCAGCAGGATTTCAAGAAAAATTTGTTAAAAAAATCTCTGTTCATAAGGTTAATTGCTACTTTAATTTAAATAGATTCCTTAATAACACTATTCCAATAGCTGGAAGCGCCTTCCGGAACGTCCTCGTTGTTATATCCCGTATGATGATCGTTGCCAAGACAGTGTTCTCTGATGGCAGGTTTGCTCGACTGTTGTAAGCGTGTGTGCTGCTTATGCTCTGTACACTGGTCCTCCACAGTCCTGAAGGTCTGCCCAACATATGACGTTCCACAGCTGCAAAGAATACGGTCGACAGCCGGCCGGTGTGGCCAAGCGGTTAAAGGCGCTACAGTCTGGAACCGCGTGGCCGCTACGGTCGCAGGTTCGAATCCTGCCTCGGGCATGGATGTTTGTGATGTCCTTAGGTTAATTAGGTTTGAGTAGTTCTAAGTTCTAGGGGACTGATGACCTTAGAAGTTAAGTCCCATAGTGCTCAGAACCATTTGAACCATTTTTTGAATACGGTAGACAACCTACTTACGCAAACCATGATCATCTTTTACGGAACCTAAAATGACCCTGATCTTAGATCCTGGTCGAAAAACAGACTTCGCATCATATTTCCAGAAAATACGACCAATCCTATTCGAAGTGCTCCCTTCGTAAGGCAAAAAGGCCGTAGACTTTGGTGTCACCTCCGTAGTATCATCATTCACCCTGTGCACAGTTGGTCGATAACGCAACGCACGTCTAGTCTTTCATCGTAACCATTCTGACGAAAGGTGACTTCGAGATCGTTCTCTGGCATATACTTTGCTACTCTGTTGAGCTCTATAGTAGGTCAGTGTGGACTCTACATTAAGAACTCGCCGGATTTTAGGTCGATTAGATATAGTTGAGATGGGAAGGCCGTTGTCACCTGTTACTGCCAATTTGTTTATGGACGATTTCGAGGAACGTGCCTTGGAGTCGGCGGCTTTGAAACCTGCGTGTTTTTCAGATATGTAGACGATACTTCTGTTGTTTGGCCTCATGTCAGTGAGAATTTGAACGACTTTTTAGAAAACCTGAATTCAATCCCCGGAATATTCGTTTCAAGCGGGAAATGGAAAAGAATGGCTGTCTCTCTTTCGTTGGCGTGTGTGTCAGGAGGAAAGTGGATGGCACAATGGGACTTTACGTTTGTAGGAAGTGTACTGACATTGACTTGTATCTACAAACTGAGGAAAGTAGAACTTTCGCATAACTTGTGATTTACAAGTGAGGGAATTTTTGTGCACTATAAAACAGTAATGTAAACTATAAAAAAAAGAAATCTCACACAACAGGTACTTTTCATACAATGATACAAACAATATTATAAAATCTGTTTAGAAATGCTTTCACTAGTAGAAGCCTTCCTCCATTGGCTCAACGTGAAGGGGTACTTCGTACCTTGGTTCACAGGTCCAATGTTGTATCAGACCCTGAGAGTTTGTCAGTTGAGTTAGCCCATGTCGAAGTCACCTTTCGCCAGAATGGTTATAAAGAAAGATTATACGTGCGTTGTGGTAACGACCAACTGCGCACAGGGTGAATGATGATAGTGCCGAGGGTTACGAAGGGACCATTTCGGTGTTTTTCGACCACTATCTAAGATCACTGTCCTTTTAGATTCCGTAAAGGATGATCTTTGTTTTCGTAAGGGAAGAGAGTACCGTATTCCTTGCAGTTGTGGCACGCCATATAATAGACAGGTTACCAGGACTGTGGAGAATCGGTGTATAGAGCATAAGCGGCACACACGCTTACAGCAGACGAGCAAATCCGCATCTGCAGAACATTTCCTTGGCACCAGTCATCCTATGGAATATAACACGGCTTTTCTGGCATGCACTTCCATCTAAGGAAGCTGTTGAAATTAAATTAGCAAGTAACTTTATGAATAGAGATGGTGGTTTCTGTTTAAATTCTGCATTGAATCCTGCAGTCTCATTTGTCAAAAAACAGAGGGACAGAGTTTATGCTACCCCATTCCTTGATTAATAATTTGACTATCGGTAAGTTCTGATGTCGGTCATCTTTGATTTGTGATGGCACTGGTGTTTACTGTGTGTGTGTGTGTGTGTGTGTGTGTGTGTGTGTGTGTGTGTGTGTGTGTTTTTTTTTTTTCTCTGACAACCAAGGCTTTGAATTCGCTTGCACAGCGCTTATTGCTGCCGTTTTGCCTCGAAAATGGCACAGTGTGCTCCTGTCTAAGTTTCGGCCGTTGTCGACGACTTCGCTCGGCTGCATTACAGTAAGTTATTTGAACACACTGAGATCTCTTTCGTCAACCTATTATTCATCGCGTACAAGTGTCTGAAAATTATCAGTATTCTTTTTCCCATTGTTTGTTTGTCCCTGTATTTAATATTTCTTCTTTGCCTCTTAACTTCCAGGCTTTCGTACTTCCTTTTTTTCTGAATCATCAGTCTTCTGACTGGACTGATGCGGTCTGCCACGAATTACTCTTCTGTGCCAACCTCTTCACTTCAGAGTACCACGTGCAGCCTACGTCCTAAATTATTTGCTGCATGTATTCCAATATCTGTCTTCCTCTACAGTTCTGACCCTCTACAGGTCCTTCTAGTACCACGGACATTACGGCCTGACGTCTCAACACATGCTCTATCAACCTGTCCCTTCTTGTCAGTGGTTTTCCACATATTCCTTTCCTCGCCTATTCTGCGGAGGACCACCTCATTCCTAACCTTATCAATCCACCTAATTTTCAACATTCTTCGGTAGCACCATATCTCAAATGCTTCGATTCTCTTCTGTTCCGGTTTTCCTACAGTCCGCGTTTCACTACCATACAATAATGTGCTCCCGACGTACTTATTCAGAAATTTCTTCCTCAAATTAAGGGTTATCTTTGATATTAGTAGACTTCTCTTGGCCAGGAATGCCCTTTTTGCCATTGCTAGTCTGCTTTTGATGTTCTCCTTGCTCCGTCCGCCATTGGTTATTTTTCCGTCTAGGTAGTAGAATTCCTTAACGTCATTTACATTGTGACCATCAATCATGATGTTAAGTTTGTTATTCTCATTTCTGCAGCTTCTCATTACTTTCGTCTTTCTTCGATTTACTCTCAATCCATATTCTGCACCCATTAGACTGTTCGTTCCATTCCTGTAATTCTTCTTGACATTCACTGACGATAACAATGTCATCACTGAACCTTCTTATTGAATCCTTTCACCATGAATTTTAATCCCACTTTTGAACCCTCTTATTTCCGTCATTGCTGCTTCGACGTATAGATTGAAAGTAGGGCCCTGTCTTACACCCTTCTTAATACGAGTACTTCCTTCTTGGTCTTCCAGTCTTATTATTCCATCTTGGTTCTTGTACATTTTGGATATTACCTGTGTTTACCTATAGTTTACCGCTGTTTTTCTCAGAATTTCGAACATTTTGTATCATTTATTATAGGTTTTCGAACGCTTTTTCCATATCAACATATCCTATGCCTCCATTATCAACCGCAACGTCAGAACTGCCTCTCTGATGCCTTTACCTTTCCTAAAGCCAAACTGATCATTATCTAACAGAGCCTCCATTTTCTTTTCCATCTTTATCATCAGAAACTTGGATGAGTGAGTTGCTAAGCTGATTGTGCGACAATCACTATCTTCGTAATCGTGTGGACGATGTTTTTCCGGAATTTTAGTAGTACATCGCCAGTGTCATACATTATACACACCGAAGTGAATAGTCGTTCTGTTGCCACTTCCCCCAATTATTTTAAGTCTTCAAAAGTTCTTCTAAATTCTGATTCTTTCCTGTTTCTTCTTCTGTCACGTCATCAGACAAGTCCCCCTCACAGAGGACTTCAGTGTACTCTTTCTACCTATCCGCTCCCTTCTCTCCATTTAACAGTAGAATTCCCATTGCACTGTTAATGTTACCGCCTTTGCTTTTAACTACACCGAAGGTTGTTTTTTTTTCATTTATTGACATTTTTCATGTAGTCTTCCGCCTTAGTTGCTGTGTAATTCCCATTTATTTCATTTCTAAGTGACTTGTACTTCTGTATTCCTAAATTTCCCTGAACAGCTAAGCACTTCCTTCTTTCGTCGATCAACTGGAGTATTTCTTCTGTTAGCCATGGTTTATTCGCAGCTACTTTTTGTACCTGCGTTTTTCTTTTCAACTTCTGTGAGTGCCCTTTTTAGATATGTCCATTCCTCTTCCAGGGAACTTCCTGCTGAGCTATTCGTTACCGCAGTATGAACTTTTAGCGTATCTCTTCATTCCTTAGTATTTCCGTAACCCACTACTTTGCGCATTGATTTCTTTATTTTGTTTTTACTTCAGCAGCGGCTGTCTCTAAGTATCTTTAGTTCTTTCGCTGACACTTTATGAGCTGTGATCCACAAAACTTACCGAGAATATATTCGCACGAAAATGTTACAGTGAATGCCGTTAATTCAGTAGCTAATATAAACTCTAAACTGATTTGTCCTAATTTACCGGAACCCAATAAGTGTAACTAAACTGGCTTTCACGATGTAAACTACAGGACTATTTTCGTGCCTATTCTATATTCAGTAGCTACCTTACTTGTCTCATTTCTGTTTGCAGGCGACTGCACATTTTTTAAACAGTGCTTTCTTTAACAACAACTTCTGCGGTACAGTAACTAACAATTTATTACCTTCGAGGTATTTGGTATCAGCGTGGATAGTTTTCGAGCACATAGCAGAATGTTGCGCTTCTTAGGAAGCTAACAACAGTCTAAAGTGTTTCATCAGGCTTAGTCTTTTACCATATGACTTACCACACCATACATTGCTATAATCCAGAAGGTCGCTCTCTCTCTCTCTCTCTCTCTCTCTCTCTCTCTCTCTCTCTCTCTCTCTGCTGAAATCGTCTCCTTAATTTGGAAGCAAGAAATCACCCCAATTGGCTATCAAAACCAAATGCTATGCACATCATCTAGGAGAATGCGGACACGTAGTTGAATGTGTTCACTCCTTTATACCCGATAAAAACGCACATTGTTTACGCTGGATCAAATCCTCTATGGGCCATTCCAAGTTACGTTTTCCTATATCACGTAGGACGGATGTTGGGCCGGTCTTTTGCAACAGACGCGACAGGTACCCTTTTCCATCCCCGTCTAATTCGAGCCTTTGCTCCGTCTGTGAAAACATCAAAAGTCGACAGAACGATAAAATCTAATCTTCCTTCGTCTTCATATGCTGAGATACACACACAGGAATAACAGAACACCTATTTTACTAGAAACAAGTACATTGCAATGCACCTGAAGACAAATTGCGGTGTAAGAATTAAAATATAACCCATATATACACATGCTGTTCCAGGAGGGACAGTCTCTATTCAGGATACGACAGGGGCAATTACTCGAAGCAAAAGTGTATTCCCTGAAAGCTATGAACACTTATCTTCGCTACTGTGAGAAATGGTTCAAATGGCTCTGAGCACTATAGGACTCAACTGCTGTGGTTATCAGTCCCCTAGAACTTAGAACTACTTAAACCTAACTAACCTAAGGACATCACACACATCCATGCCCGAGGCAGGATTCGAACCTGCGACCGTAGCAGTCGGACGGTTCCGGACTGCGCGCCTAGAAGCGCGAGACCACCGCGGCCGGCTTACTGTGAGAAACATCTACTCTAGTGAACAAGTGCTCGCAGCTCGTAAGATATGAATTTTAAAGCCCATTTTCAATGTTTTTTTTTCCCTCTCTCCGAATGATCGTCGCTGTAGTATTCCTGAATGTTGACCATTCCTCCTGGGAAACCTATGTATTTCAAATGCTCCCGTAATGTTTACATAAAATTCAAGAATACCTTACCTGTACTGTAATGTGTGATTTCGGAAAGCATTGTGACATTGTTTGCTATGTTCGCAGAAAATGGCCGTCCGGAAAAACACCACAGGCTACCGCTTTAGTAACTGCGAATGTGGGCAGTTAGTTAAGCTGGCCCTAATGTAGGTTAATCGACTGGTGGATCTGGGCCGGCCATTGCAGCAACACGTTCCTGACCTCGCACCGACCGTCTGTCCCTCTGCCAGAAGCTCTGTATGCATTTTCTGCCACTTCAGAAGACACACTAATACGAAAGCAACAAAATGTCCTCCTAGGATGAAACTAAGCTCTATTTTAAACACTTGGCATGAACTGAGATGATGTGTCATTGTTTCGCGTCAAAACACAATTAAGAAGATATATTTCGGAAATAGAGGGGTAGTGTCAGATTGTATTCTTTAATTTGGACCAGGAGGCATCTTATGAATGACTCAGTGCTAAGATCACGGCACACAAAGGCAAGCGTTCGTGTTCAACCCCCTTCTGTCATAAATTTTCACTCCGTCAGACACTATCAGTCCCCTTCAGTAAAATGATGTGCTTTTACTGGAAGACGTTGATCTACGAGTATGGCGGTGGTCCCGCCCTCCTATGTTACCAAAAATTTGGAAGGATCTGTCTGGAATATTTCACTCTTAATACCTTTTTTTTAATTACCATTATTCTCTGATTCAGTCGTCGTCCTTTGTTTCGAGTGCAAGTCCATTTTGTATTGGTTGGCATATTTCTGTCCATGCACACACTATGTGATCAAAAGTATCCGGACACCTGGCTGCAAATGACTTACAAGTTCGGGGCGCACTCCATCGGTAATGCTGGAAATCAATACAGTGTTGGCCCACCCTTAGCCATGATGACAGCTCCCACTATCGCAGGCATACGTTCAGACCGGTGCTGGAAGGTTTCTTGCGGAATGGCAGGCCATTCTTCACGGAGTGCTGCGCTGAGGAGAGGTACCTATGTCGGTTGGTGAAGCCTGGGAGGAATTCGGCGTTCCAAAACATCCCAAATTTGTTCTATAGCTTCAGGTCAGGACTCTGTGTAGGCCAATCCATTACAGAGATGTTATTGTCGTGTAACCACTCCACCACAGGGTATGCATTATGAGGTGCTCGATCGCGTTGAAAGTGCAATCGCCATCCTCTAATTGCTCTTCAACAGTGGGAAGCAAGAAGGTGCTTAAAACGTCAATGTAGGCCTGTGCTGTGATAGTGCCACGCAAAACAACAAGGGGTCCAAGCCCCCTCCATGAAAAACACGCTCACACCATAACAGCACCGCCTCCGAATTTTACTATTGGCACTACACAAGCTGGCAGATGACGTCACTCCACACAGCGTTTTCCCACCGTTTAATCATCCGAGGCGTCGTTTGGCGTGATGTGCGGCTTATGAGCAGCCACTCGACCATGAAATCCAAGTTTTCTCACCTTTCGTCTAATTGTCACAGTACTTGCAGTGGATCCTGATGTAGTTTGGAATTCCTGTGTGATGGTCTGGATAGATGTCTGCCCATTACACATTACAACCCTCTTCAACTGTCCACGGTCTGCCAGTCAACACACGAGGTCGGCCTGTACGCTTTTGTGCTGTACGTGTCCCTTCATGTTTCCACTTCACTACCACAACGGAAACAGTGGACCTAGGGATGATTAAGAGTGTTGAAATCTCGCGTACAGGCGTCTGACACAAGTGACACCCAATCGCCTGACCACGTTAGAAGTCCGCGAGTTCCGCGGAGCGCCCCACTCTCACGAAGTCGCTGATATGGAGTACCTGGCAGTAAGGTGGCAGCACAATGCACCTAATACGGAAAACATATGTTTTTGGGGGTGTCCGCATACTTTTGGTCACATAGTGTATGTGAATTCTTTATGAGAGTACGAGTATTTTGTAATACATAGTATGGGGGACGTGTGTTGTTATAAAGCAGCACGGAACTTGGCGCACCATTCCAGAACGGCGTGTTTCGACAATCGTGGGATTCCATACTCATTCTTCATTCTCTACAGATGTCTACCGGTGTTTGTCCTTCGGCAGCTAAGAAAAGAATAACAGCACGTTGGTCCTGTTTGGAGGCATTTACCGCACGCACATAGGAAAGACAAGAATGCTCTGACCTACATGTCGGTGTTTATATACCGGCGCCGGAGTCGCTCTATGTTGAATATACCCTGCACCAATGCCATCAAACGAAAACTTTTCGAATGCCCCTTCCATATCTTTCACATTTCAATAACCATTCACTTTGTTGAAATGCACAAGATATATAGCGTTCCTTGCTTCTTTCGTCATTGCATACGTTTATGGACTAACAAAGAACAGGTAGCTAAGTTTTTTGCAAACGTGAACATTAAAAATGTTATGCACACGAGTTGAAAGCTCAAAATGTAACTAAGAAGAAGTAGTACCATTAAGCAAACAAACATTGGTTTTGGAGTTCCAGCTTCATTTGCTATCGATATAAATACAATAAAAGTGGAATTAAATGGATTACGAAAGTATCCTTTTCAAATCGCATCCTTCTCTTCTTGTTTTGTCAAAGTATATTAACAACAAACCAGTTGCGTTAACGAGGTCGCATGTGTCGTATTAGTAGAGCAAACATACATTCGAGAACAGAAAAACGTTCGAAACTGTCTTCCTGACACCATGTTATGAACGTAAGCATTGTAATTTTTAGTATTTAAAACAGCTGTTGCGTGCAACCGACAGAAATAATGAACAAGCTATCGTAAACAGTAGTCTGCTGAATTTTTGGGCTGTTTAAGATGGCGGCAGGCCCCGCCAACTGGCTTCAAAACAGCATACAGCGTAAGTCTATAGCGCCATCTCTCTTTTGGTTTTTTTTTTTTTTTTTTTTCTTTACCTCATAGGACTAAAGAAGAGGAACAGAGATGCAGCAATGTGCCGCAGCCGTTTGACGTTGTCGACGTAGGAAGTTAACTAGTTTGTTGCCATACAGACGAACAGAAATTTCTTGACATCCGAAAAGTATATACAACACCCTTACATAATCACAGTGAAATTCTTGTTACTCATAACCATTCCTAAAAGTGTGTGTTTACCGAGCGATGTCAGAAAGTATATAGTACCGGTAAGTTTTATTTTGTTGTGCTCAGTTCATCCTGGTAAATGAGAATTTGTTTAATATGTCAGTCAGAACAATTAGCAGGTTAAATTATCAGAATTCTTCATGTATCATAAAATTCAGACAACCGTTTCAATTTCTATTTATATATAAATTCACTGTCTGTCATACTGTATAGTTAAACTTCACCACTGATTAATTTTTCTCCCTACATCTACTTCAAGTAATGCGTTTGTGGTCTGTTTAAATGAATGAAGGTATGTACGAGCGCATAAAGTCTCTATGTTGAAAACAGAGGCAATGTTTTAACAGAGTTGGTTACCTTATACGTATGATGTAGTCATCTTATTGTCTGTACAAGCGTACTAGAAGTTCGTCGACATTAAACTTTGTGAAGAATAGTAAGAATCAGTTTATCTTTGGAGATATAATAGTTTACTAAAGAAGGTAGCAATTGTTCAGCAGTTAAAAGATACAGTACAGGGGAAATTTTGTACCATTGTAACATAATGTAGGCTTTCACGTCCTGTGTTTACTTCAATTAAAATTTCCGTGTTGGGAGGCCGTGGTCTATATACAAACTATTTAATCACTTTTTGCGCCCATCAACAGGAGACATCTTCGGAGATAAATCAGCAACTATATCGAAAGCTTAAACTGATTCTGAATTAATACAATTATATGAAAGCCATCACAATACGTCACGCGAGCCGAATGCGTGATTATCTCTCGCCGGTGACATCTTCGTAGATTAAAAAATAATCGACCATTACTGTTCTGACCAAAGTTGGTATCCATATTTTATTTAATGTGCTTACCTTTTCTTTTCTATCAAAATTGTCACGATTTGTTACAGATCAATACCCCTTGCGCTGCCCCCCCCCTCTCCGCCCTAGTTAGTTATAATCTGGGTAATTTGCCTACGATTTAAGAAAAGCTAGTTTTTCACGCATCTCAGTGTTTATAACGTCACGTCTCCTCAACCGTGGGTCGTACACTAATTCTGTAGGTACTGTCAGTAGTATACGTGTATACTGAAGTTTGAGTAAGAGATAAATTTTTAACCTTTCATTATTTTGCAGGGGGTGTCGACGAGAAAAAGATTCTACGAGGTTTGAAACTATGAGTTAAGTTTGTTAGAGGTCGGTAAGTGCTCTCATTCTCAAATACAGGACGAATAAACACTCCGTCATCAGGCCACAAGTGGCCCATCGGGATCATCCGACCGCCGTGTCATCCTCAGATGAGGATGCGGATAGGAGGGACGTGTGGTCAGCACACCGCTCTCCCGGTCGTTACGATGGTTTTCTTTGACCGGAGCCGTTACTATTCGATCGAGTAGCTCCTCAATTGGCATCACGAGGCTGAGTGCACCGCGAAAAATGGCAACAGCACATGGCGGCCCGGATGGTCACCCATCCAAGTGCCGGCCACGCCCGACAGCGCTTAACTTCGGTGATCTGACGGGAACCAGTGAATCCACTGCGGCAAGGCCGTTGCCCGCAGGACGACTACAGACTGGGTAAATTGCGCGCCGTGAGTTGCATTGCCTCAAGACGTATACACACTTTCTAATTTTAATAGTTAGGTCACTGATCGCATAGAAACAATTTTGGCCTCGCATGAGGTGCAAAACGATTTTTTAGCACACTAGAAAAATAACAGAGGGACAGATTTGACAGTTGTTTAAGCGCAGTCTTTCATGAGTAGAACAATCATGAAGCTTGTTGGCATCGTTGGTTGTACGATGGACGGGAGACGAGAGAGTTAGATTAGAGGCTAGGCTTGGTGTCTCACTAGTAAAGATAAATCCCAAGGTATCGAGTCCCATACCTGGTCAATCCTTCACTTATTGACCCGACTTTCTCACTTATCACGTCTGCCAATGTTTACTAATGTGAAACATGCCGAGTTGCACAGTGGTTCGGAATCCACGTTAAACTGTAACCCCCCCTACAATCGGGTGGGTAAGTCAGTTCATAGATCGGTCGAAGGCTACGGCAAACCATCTCCAATAGGACCATGGCTAGTAACACTCAATTTTGAGACGAAAAATATGTAGACTTCTGCAGACAGCTCCACCAACTTAGAGGACTAATATGTAGGGCGACAAGGGTAATATTTCTTAATTATTAAAAAAGATAATTAAAATTTGGATCAAATTCTGTTCTGTACCGAGTAGCTGCTTCAGTAACTGTAAAGTGAAAAATCAAACCGGCGAACAAACAGAATGAATTCACAACCTCCTTGAATAAAGCTGCAATTTCCAATTTTTTTAATAAAAGAAATACAAAATTTGAGTGATTGAAGAACGAATGTTAATTAAACAGAGAGAATACTTACAACGCCCACAAAGAAGAAACATTTAATTAGTAAGAGAGATATAAACTACACGAAATTTCATGAAACATTCATTTGTTTTGCTAGGAAGTCGCAACACGGCAAGCCGAACTTACATTCTATTAGTAATGAAAATACTTTATGCTTGCATCTCCCGTTGAATCATAATATATCTGCTTTTCGTGTCTCTGTGGTTTTTTTTTTTTTTTTTTTTTTTTTGGATATCGCACTCTATACAGCAGTTAATATTTCGAATATCAGTTCTTAGGCTGCCTATCATGTCAAGAAACACACACATCAGTACACATGCTTACAGTTGATGTGCACATTATTCGAACAATGTTGTTAATTTTTAACTTTGATACCCGTGCTAATGGAATCAGTAGCAAAATCAACGCGTTGTAAGACTTTTTAAAATCACTAGTTATGTCGTGACTCCCTAATAATCCCATTACCATTAACTGATTTACAGAGATGATTGATAATTCCATTCAACGTCGATACGTTCGTTGTCTGGCTATGTCGCTAAATGCATCAAACTACGCATCTCTCAACTTTGCTTAGTCAGATAACTATTTCGTACAAGGAAGTCTGTTCTGCGGTTTTCGTCAAAAGCCGTTTTCCTTCTCACGAAGACCAGAAATACCACTTCTATCTAATATCACTTGCAGTTGATAAGTTTTTTCTAAAAAAAACGCTGACGTCTTTTATGACGATAAAAAGTCAAACTATTAAATGGATCAGTCTTAAAAGTTCGCCTTTGCGTCAATTAATTGTCGGTCAGACATCGCACATTATTTTCACTTGCTACTTTCAGTTTTTCTGGCAGTCACTATGATCTTTGTTTTCATTTTTCTCCATTTTCACTGCAGCATGAGAGTAGATTTTGCTTCATTCAATACCAAACACGATTAAACTCTACTCTCTGTGGCAAATTATTTTAAATGAGAATGCATACTATCGTTTGATATAAAGCTTGATAACACTATCTTATATTATTGATAATTCATTATTATTTACATGCTGCGGCGAAGAATTTAAAATTATGTAGTGTACTAAGACTAGACTAGGCTGAAACGCGCCATATAGCCAGTCAGTCGGCTCGCAGCCGTGCTAGCGTGCGGAGCTGCTCCGCGCGCCGTCCGACGCTCCGCTCTCGGCGGTGTTTACTTCCGCGTCGCGGTGTTTGTGTCTATGGAGTCCAGTACTAACGTACTCCATGGCGCACTCGTACCGCCGTGCAACGATCAAAGTAACGTTTCAGACCGAACATCCACGACCCAGAGCTTTCGAAGTCGAACAGTTCATACGTGAGGATCTACGTTTGAACCCCCAGGACGTAATCGGCATACATTTTTCCATCACTGGAAGTGTTGTCTACATCAAGATGTCGCCGGAGGAAATTTGCAATGACATAATTCACCGTCATGCTACCGGACTAAAATTTAAACACTCTGATGGACATATGGGTGCTGTGACAGTCGCCCATGCTGGATTCGGCCTCCGGACATTGCGGGTGTTTGAGCTCCCGTTTGAGGTACCTCAGGATGTGGTCATTGCCGCTTTCCAACCATATGGCACCGTCTTGGGTCACGTCGCGGAGAAGTGGCACACATTTACGACCTACCCCGGCGTATTAAATGGCGTCCGGCAAATAAAAATTGAGCTGACGAAACATGTCCCATCGTACCTGCTGATTGGCGGTGTGAGGGCCATCGTCATGTACGATGGGCAGCCACGAACGTGCGCAGGATGTGGCCAGGAGGGACATGGACGTTCCGAATGCTTACACTGCCGTTTAATACGGACGCCGTTACGTGAAGAGACCCAGGCTTCGATGGTCACGTCCTTACCCATCACCTACGCCAAGGTTGCACAAGACCCCGTCGTACCAATCCCGATTGCGCCAGCAGCATCGTCAACGCCACCCGCCGCAGCACAACGCGCCGACGACACTAGCACGGCGTCGCCTACAGTGATCGCTTCAGGACCGTCCGGGTTGCAGACCGAAACCGATGTTCCTGTTGGAACCATGGACGTCGACCTCGGTGTCGTGCCGACGTCTGCCTTTGTCCAGACGTGTTCGGCGTCAGATGACGGGCGACCACATTCTGATTCAGAAGGCCACATCAGAAAACAGCGGTCGCCTCGCAAACACAGGAAACGACGACGAACGCCTTCCGATGACGCCCTTTCTCAGACGGCCCCGCGAGATGTCGACCTGATGTCTGACGGTGATCTCCCACATTGCGTCCAGTCACGCGATGTGGCAGCATTAGGCGCCCCTCCTGTGACGCCTCCTCTCCCAGCCTGGGACGTGTCCTCGCCGTTGTCAACGAATGATGACGGCGGTCCCCCTGCCACTCATGTTGCGGAATCCACAACACCCGTTCCGGAAGTACGTGACCGTCACATGTCCACGTCGTCAGCTTCCTGGGCCGATGACGTTGAAGACGAAGTGGAACAGACTGCCAGCGTGTCTGCACAGGAGTCCACCACGGCGACACTAGGGCTGGCGCCCCGCCAGTAATAATCACCACTGCGGGACCACCGGCGGGTCTCCACCTGCCGGCTACTTCTACCGCACATTCTGCAAATACTGAGGATGGCCGTACACAGCAATATCGTATCGCCACGATGAATCTTGCCACCATTCGTGCCCCCCAAAACCTGGCCATGTTCCGAGACACTATTTACTCTGCGGATGTGGATATAGCACTCTTACAAGAGGTGTTTGTGGCTGACTTCCTAGTTCCCACCGGATACAACGCCCATGTTTCCCCCGCATCCGACAGCGGTAGCGGCGTCGCCATCCTGCTACGCGACGGACTCCCTGCAGAGGACGTCATCCACCTCCCCACTGCGCGAGGTATGGCCCTCATACTGTTCGGCGTGCGTATTATTAATATCTATGCTCCGTCCGCACTGGCCGCCGTCATGACCGACAAAATTTTTTTGCCGAAAGCGTCACACCCCTCTTCACCGGTCCGCAGGACGATTTGGTACTCGGTGGGGATTTTAACTCGAAACAAGAGTCCGCGGACCAACTCCCGCGACATTCCCCTTGTGCATCTCTCTCAGTGGTCACCGACCGTCCACGACTTGTTGACACATGGAAGAAGCTCCACGGAATTCATCCGGGCTATACATTCTACACCTCTCACTTGTCAAGCCGCATAGATCGCATCTACGTTACCCGCTCCCTTGCTGATGGGACACGTCATGCGGAAGTCTGGCCCTTGGCCTTTTCAGACCATGATGCGTACCTCTGTGACGTCACTCTCGCCCGACAGCAAGTGTGGCATAGTCGTGGTCTGTGGAAACTCAATGTCGCTCACCTGACCTCCTCAGACTGTCGCCGTATGGTCGAAGAAGCGTGGGCACGCTGCCACCATCGTCGAGAAGCCTATGACTCCACCTTATCATGGTGGCTCTCCTGTGCAAAGCCGACCCTCAGGAAGACTGATGAGCTATGGGAAGGAATTAAAGACGTGGCAAACTAATACCCTGCGCTTCTACTACACCATACTACGTGACTGTACGACGATGCCTTTCTCGCCAGTCCGGCAGTCGATGGTCCATCGCACGAAGGCGC
Organism: Schistocerca serialis cubense; assembly: GCF_023864345.2. Taxonomy (NCBI): domain Eukaryota; kingdom Metazoa; phylum Arthropoda; class Insecta; order Orthoptera; family Acrididae; genus Schistocerca; species Schistocerca serialis. The sequence goes on from NC_064638.1 coordinate 461,542,157, forward strand.
AGATCTCCGTGATCATGCGGCGTCACTTGGAAGGCACTGTAGTCCGTTCTCGAGCTTCTAATCGAATTCCTCAAGAACGTCCGTCGATGAATCACCTCCTTCAGGAAAGACAACGACGACGACGAGCTCTGATCCAAGTCCTCACTGATGTGGAAGGGCGCCGGCACGACACCCAATAAAGCATCGGTCGTACTCTCCATGCTCATTTTGCCGGGCTATACGCAGCCGTACCGCATTCTGCAGCACTGATCACAGAAGTCGCTCGGCTTACTACGAACACTCTTCCGGAGGACGCAGTGCATGACCTCCAAGACGACGTAACCACGGATGAAGTGGTAGATGCTATCAAAGCGGGTCCCGATAACAGATCTCCTGGACCTGACGGTATACTCATCGAATTTTATAAAAGTTTCCACTATTTGTTGGCTTCCACGTGGACGACAATCGCACAAGAACTGATGTCACCGATGACAGTGGTCCCGAGCGCCATTCTAGAAGGCATTATTATCGCCGTACATAAATAGCGCGGGTTATAGAGGGTCCAGGACTATCGACCAATTACTTAGCTCAACAGCGACATGAAAATATTCACACGGCTACTGGCATCGAGCCTCAAGAAGGTCGCACGTTACGTCACATTCCGTGACCAGACTTCCCTAGGAGGCGACAACAACATCCGTATGGCCCTTTGCCGTTACAGAGACATGATAGCATTAGCGCATTATCAGCGTCTCCCTGGCGCCTTGGCTTCACTGGACTTTAGCCAGGCTTTCGAATGCGCCTGTTGAGTAGTGCAACCTCTAAAATCATGTACAATGGTCGCCTAACACCGCCCCTGGTCATCGCACGATCTGTGCGGCAAGGCTGCCCACTTTACACGATTTTGTATGCTTTCGCCTTGGAACCCCTGCTCCAGGGCATGCGCCAACGTTTGGAAGGTATGGCTGTGCACGGCCACCGTTTTTGTTGTACAGCCTATGCAGACGACATAGTACTATATCTGCGCAGTGAAGATGAAGTACGAGCAGCACTGACATGGGTGGCGACTTACGACGAAGCGTCGGGGAGCTCCCTCAACGAGTCAAAATCCAAGGTCCTGCTCACTGGTGAGGGCTTGCCGGAGATTCGCTGCCCCCTTAGTGTCGCCGCCAACACAGGATGTCTTGGACTTGATTTCACAGCAGATCTGCGCCGCTCAGCGACTATCAATGGTAGACGCTTGCTACAGACAATCAGAGCAAGTCTCGCAGATCACCGGCTACGAGCTCTCGACGTTATCCAACGCGCGCAATACGTGAACATGTATCATGCTTCCCGTATACCACACGTGGCTCAAGTACCACCAGTCCCAAATCTCCTGGCGCGACGACTGTTGATGGCTTTCGGCGCCTTCGTCAGCTCGGGGATGTTATTCAAGGTGCAATATGAATCCCTTGCACTGCCACGAGATCGTGGCGGGGTGGGACTCATCCACGTGCCGACTCGTGTCAAGGCACTATACGTCAGCTCCCACCTAAAACTTTGGCATCGTTGCCCGCAGAGCCTTACTAGCCTCCTGCTTCACAACTTTGCGCCGGCCTCCTTGTCCGCCCCAGTACTGGTATCGACCATTCCAACCCCCTTTTATCACATCCAACGATTTTTCCTGGAGTTCAGTTATATCTACCGGTCCTTACCACACGATCCGCTATCTTTTTACTTCTGGCGACAAGTCTACGCTAGGATATTGGACTTATCTCAACGAACGACACTGCGTCCTGATAGCAACCCACGCTATAAGCAATATTTTTCCAATTTCTTACGGAGAACCTTCGATGACCCACCTCGTAGCTGGAACGTCCAAGCCCTGAGATGCTGAAAACTGTATTAACCGAACCGAACTGAATAGATCTGCTACCCAGAACCCACGCCTACGACATAAGAAGACACGTTTGGACGAGCTGGCATGCTGTGGGGGGAGACACTTCAGGAGTTCCTGTAAGAACTGGTCTTTAACTACAAGTCGCACGACGACATTAAAGAAAAAACTTTTCCTTATTTATTCCTCATAATTTGTTCTTAAAGGAAAAAGAAATTTGATTTTGGCTTTGAGAAACGTTTTTTTAGAAAAAAAAGTGGTTAGCGTTCAAGCACCGTAATCGCTGTATTGATGGATAGAGTCCCTTTCGTCAGTTTCTTTCTTTTATTTTCAACACAGTCATTTTCTTTACTATTTATATTACAATTGATATAATGGGAAAAATACGCGTAAAAAAAAAGTGGGCAGCGCGGTAGTCTGTCACGCCAAGGGGCCCGGGTTCGATTCCCGACTGGAGATAGAGAGAGAGAGAGAGAGAGAGAGAGAGAGAGAGAGAGAGAGAGAGAGCCGAGAGCGCTAACGCGCAGCTTCCTGAACTCGGGTGGGCGCTCTGGCTCCAGATCGAATCCGCCCGGCGCATTAACGACGACGGCCGGTGTGCCGGCCAGCCTGGATGTGGTTTTTAGGCGGTTTTCCACATGCTACTAGATGAATACCGGGCTGGTCCCCACATCCCGCCTCAGTTACACGACTCACAGACATTTGAAACACATTCACACTATTTCACGATTTACACTAGACAGCTGGGGTACACTAATTCCGTCCTGGGGGATACGGGGTGGCGGCAGGAAGGGCATCCGGCCATCCCTTACACTTAACATGCCAAATACGGTTAACAATGGCCGACCCTGCGTAACTGCGGGACAAGGCGCAAGCGACAGAATAGAACTAAGACTAGGCCGAAAGCCGCAGGCAGTGTCCAACCAATCACATTATCCTTAAGTATCTCTATGACTCGAAGATTCACATTTCCGATAGTTCCTTTGTCGTCCGCGTCCTCGTATTTTGCACTTGACAAATGTAAGCATGTTGATCAAGCTTCTTCCAATGGAGACAAAGAAGTTGACGTAACTGCCGGCCGAAGTGGCCGTGCGGTTAAAGGCGCTGCAGTCTGGAACCACAAGACCGCTACGGTCGCAGGTTCGAATCCTGCCTCGGGCATGGATGTTTGTGATGTCCTTAGGTTAGTTAGGTTTAACTAGTTCTAAGTTCTAGGGGACTAATGACCTCAGCAGTTGAGTCCCATAGTGCTCAGAGCCATTTGAACCATTTGATGCAACTTATTTTTGTGCCAGTACGGTGGATATCACATTGTTTTGATATCTTCATTCCGTTGTTGCATCACAGTCTACTGTCTCTCGTGCTCGCACTCCACTATATATTGCAAGGATGTTCTGAATTTAACCTAAGGCGTAGTGACCTCCTCCCGTTCCACCACAGGCATTCACACTGGCTGCCTCTGTGTCGAGCGTCAGGAGACTAGAGAGAGTTAGTGGCGTCGCCATTGGAGTCGAATGCGTTATGTCTGCTACACGGGATAATGTTTTTCCGCTAGTAGCTATTCACTGAAAGATACCCTAGTGGCCAATATCGATTAACGTCATGCTCGATCAGGTAGTCACAGTGTCTAGTACACTATAAATGGACTACGAGAACTATTTGAAAGGACGCCATATATTTCGAGTATCAAAATACCAACGAATGTAACAATCAGCATAATAAAATGGTAAAGTTGTCGATGTCAGGTATTTTATATGTCAGAGATACTAAACTACACTAGACAGAACGTTGTCCACAAACGAGTCAAGCCAGTTGTTGTTTAATAAGTGAGGAATTCTACAGCTTCGAAATCCAGTACGGCAAATAAAAGTCGAGACAGGAAGATGAGAACGACGGTTAGGGTTTCTACGTTTATCGTCGACGAGGTCATCAGACCCGGAGCATTTGCCCTGATTGACGGTGTCCTTTCGAATGAACCAAGCCACCTGTCACCTTAAGCGAAACCATTGGAGTCATAAATCTGGATCGCTAGATGGCGTTTTGGAAACCGAACCTCCAGAATGCGAGTCGACTGCTTCAGACACTGCGCCATCCTGCTCGGTTAGTGATGAGAATCAGCTTTATTTTTAAGGAATCATCTAATCCAGTCGCTAGAGTAACGAAAGGTACTGCCAATGGCCAGTTAGTTTGCCACTAGTCCTTGCACCAACTTTCGGTGATTATAGTCGTACAGACATCAGCGGAAATCAGAATTTAAACTTCGCGTCCGTTGAAATGACTGTTTTACAAAGTAGGAAGGAAGGATGATTTACAGCTTAACGTCCCAACGACAACCGTGTCGTCTAGAGGCGGAGCATAAACTTGGATAGGGTAGGGTGGAGAAGAAAATGGGCCGTGCGCTTTACATAGGAACCACTCAGCATTTGCGTGGAGGGATTTAGGGAATCACGGAAATCTTAAAGCTTGATAGCCGGGAAGGGATTTGAACCGTCGCCCTCTCGAACGCGAGTCCCGTGTGCTAACTACTGCGTCACCTCGTTCGATGGTTTACAACATACGGACGACACGATGCAGTAATCTTTTGTCATGCGTGCAAGGTACTACCGCGGCACGGTACATCAGGAGCCTTGAGATGGAGGGAAATTACACGCGTTCCAAGGAAAGATTCACTGTCACAGCAGATAGACGCCAGATAAGGCGAGCAAACAGCGCTTGCGCACGGCGCAGCACTGGCGACTCAAGTCACACTAGCTGCACCGGAATAGTAAACAGTGTCGATCGAACCAGAAGTGCTTTACCATTTACTTTCCGATTGTTTGACACGGGTACATGCTCTCTTCTCATTACAAAACAAGCCTTAGTACAGTGAAAGCTGTGCACGAAAGTGTCCAAACAACTTGCGAAGCAAGGCAAGAGCCCACCAACACAGCTTTCTTGTTACTTTTGAAAACCTGCCGAAAAAAAGGTTATCATACAAAAGATGCCTGGAAGCTTTTATCGATAAGAGACTCCAAAGTGAATGATACTCCGCGTTTTCTCTTTTTTTTTCCTGCACTTCGGCTGGTGCTGTGAAATTTGTTTTACGACACTGGCCTATATCATCTACCGGCAGCTTCAGCACAGGCTGCTGCTTCCTCTGTGCTACTGCCGTCAGTAGATAAGCACATATGTTTCAACACAATATAAAATTTGACACATATGGGATGGGTGCCATTATACAGATTAATGCAACATATTTCTGGTAAAATAAACTCTGTTCTGAAATTTGTTGGTCCTCAGGCCCCCTCTGTCCACACGTTATGCTCATTTACAAGCCTAATTTACTTTCACATTCAAACCACATAAGCTTCCTGATTGTTATCTTCTGCACCTTTCACGATCTTCCTGGTACAGTCACAGATATATACGAATATCTATTTATAACATGCACGAACTGGCTTAAGCTGCAGATCTTATGTAGCGTCTGCAGTACTACGCGGCAAATGCGTACACCCACCGCCAAATAGTGCCTTTTACCACAAACTTCTTAACTTCACGTCCCGATCCGTGCTCCGAAAACGGAGCCAGGCTTCCATATAGTATCTCGGTGGATACTAACTCTCTTTTCGCTAAAATGAGTACGGTACAACTGGCGTTCGGCTGTAACTGATCGATTTGGTTGTGCTGATAGACTGACATGTAGCATCGACCGATTTCTAGGTTAGATTTAAAGGTAATAATTTAGTTGTGAGATGGATAAGGGAACGAATGTGAATGCCAAACAGAGGCTGTGATAACGGACTGAACTGTAACGTTTCCTAATGTTTGCGTTAGCGACGTAATTAATCGACACATTTCAGGCGAACGCCAGCTGTACCGTACTCGCTTTTGCTGCTCGTGCAACCGCCACCGACCGCGCGCCAACGAACAAATGTGGCGCTAACAAGGGCTGTCGATACATAGGATATGCAGCTTAAACATATGTGCACTGTAACGAAAATGTTGAGCCCTTACCATTAGTGTTTCAGCTAATGTTAGGATATATGGATGTCATACCGAAAATCAAAGAGGCAAGTTGAGACGAAAAATTTGTCTCGAGGATGGTTGTGCATCAATGCTCCGTGGAATATCTCAAGTGGTTGTTGGCGAATACTTACAGCGCTCTGCCATATACACAACTTCACATTATTTCAGAGGTCGTCTAGTAGACGCGGATAATTATATTTCATACGAGCGGTAGAGGAATCCTTCCCTATCGCTTCTAAATACTTAATCCTAGGCCGTTCACTTTCTTCCCAGCACTTTCCCTTCAATAATGTTTTTGATGAAAGTTGTGTGTCTGATGAAACTTCCAATTTCTTTTTTCCGTTTCTTTTACTGAACTTCTCTGTTTGTTAACTTTTCCCTTAACAATTTCAGGTTCGTTTTCTTTCTGTCTAACTCATTCTTATTATTTTCCACCATATCCACATTGCAGCGGCTTCAAATCTGTTCTTTCAAATCCACCCAGGGCCCAACTTTCATTTTCATAGAGCTTTGTACCTATCATACTAGTGATTCTGTAAAGGATTTTGTGACATCTATATACATATGTTGGGTGATTAAGATGTTTTTCTGAGTCATAAATGTCTGTTTTGTCAATGCACTCTTCTTCATTTTCATTATCCGTCTCTTGCCCTCTATGATTATACTACCGAGAGATAACAAAACTGTTTCACCTGATCAATTCTGGTATTAATTTTATATTGCTTTTAATTCAGCCCCCTAACTAACCTAAGGGCATCACACACATCCATGCCCGAGGCAGGATTCCCACTAACTAACCTAAGGGCATCACACACATCCATGCCCGAGGCAGGATTCGAACCTGCGACCGTAGCGCGCGACCGTAGCGGTCGCGCGGTTCCAGACTGAAGCGCCTAATTCATCCCATATTTTTCCGTACTACTATTGTGACTCGTACTTCAAGTGGATGCCAGTACTAATTCTGAAACGGTGGACCTCGTATAGGTTAGCACTACTAACGGCTCTTAGATTAATTACTACGCAGTTGCAGCCAGATACAAGAAAATAAAAATGTTTTGAGTAGCACTACTAACGGCTATTAGATTAATTACTACGCAGTTGCAGCCAGATACAATAAAATAAAAATGTTTTGAGTTGAGAGTGTAGCAGTCTAAAAATCCAAAAATCCCCGACAGTTCATTAGACAATAGTGACGATTTTCTTTGTCATAACAAGTATGTTTAAAGTTTTGGTGACCGAGATTAAAAACTCTGCCATTGGGAAAAGATGCGTGCATGCAGAGGTTGGCCGCGCGGGATTAGTCAAGCGGTCTAAGGCGCTGCAGTCATGGACTGTGCGGCTGGTCCCGGCGGAGGTTCGAGTCCTTCCTCGAGTGTGTGTGTGTGTGTGTGTGTGTGTGTGTGTGTGTGTGTGTGTGTGTGTGTGTGTGTTTGTCCTTAGGATAATTTAGGTTAAGTAGTGTGTAAGCTTAGGGACTGATGACCTTAGCAGTTAAGTCCCATAACATTTCACATAAATTTGACAAACCTTTTTGCAGAGGCTATTCCGAAATGAAAACACAAATTACTTCAAATAGAGACTACTGTATTTAAAATTTCCTAGTTACTTTCGAGACTGACGAACAAGCTTAAATATCCCGATTTAATATTAAGCCGAAAACACTTCAAACTTAATAACATATAGGGAATTACAATGCACAACTTTCAATGAGCACGCCACGAACGTTAAGATGAAACGTAATTGCGCCCAAACCCTCAGCAGAATAGTGTTCTAAACGTACCACGAGAAGGGATATATTTCTAAGAAAGGCTGCATAAGAATGTTCTATATCCTCGAACAATAGTAGTTGGTAATTTAAATTACTGTCTGTTATTTAACAGGGTATAGTCGCTCATATTGCACGAATTTTCGCAACGAGACTTACAACCAAATCCAGGAAACTACTGAACAATAATTATTCCTCAGATATCATCTGAAGACCACGCTGATAAGAAGTCAAACAATGTGAACGATTATACCCGGCTGAGCACCCGAGAAGAATTTAAATTAAATATTCGTCGGAAAAATTTCGAAGCGAATACCACTTCGTTCTCCAAAGAAACACGTACATATTAAACAACCTGCAAAGAGCACTCTACTGCGGTTGTATCGTTCTTTGTAATACTGCCTACGCCTTGAATGAGTCATCACATGCACGATATTTGAAAATAGGGTTTCCAGTTCGAAATCAGTATCGGAATGAGTAAATATAAATTAAAGTTACGTTTTGTTCTTAATTCTTTCATTCTCTAGCTACAGTTGCTCATAACATCCACACAAACTTACAACGCATTGAAAAGTGGCGATGGCAAACTCTGTTCCAACAAAAACGTGACGTTATCCCTACAGTGACTACACTGATGTGACAAAAATTCATGGGATAGTGATATGCACATACACAGATGACAGTAGTATCGCGTACACAACATATGAAAGGGTAGTGCATTGACGGAGCTGTCATTTGTACTCACGTGATACATGTGAAAAGGTTTTAGACGGGATTATCACCGCACGACGGGGATTAACAGATCTTGAACGCGGAGCTAGAGGCATGGTACATTCCATTTCGGAAATTGTTAGGGCATTCATTATTCCGGGATCCACAGTGTCAAGAGTGTGCTGAGAACACCAAATTTCAGGCATTATCTCGCACCACGGACAAAAGTGATAGACGGCCTTCACTTAACGACCGATATCAGCGCCGTTTTCGTTGAATTGTCATTGTTAACGGACAAAGAACACTGTGTGAAATAACCAAGGAAATCAACATGGGACTTACGGCGAACATATCCGTTAGGACAGAGAGACGACATTTGCGTTAATGGGCTATGGCAGCAGACGATCGACACGAGTACCTTTGCTAACAGCATGACATCGCCTGCAGCCCCCTCTCCTGGGCTCGTGACCATATCGGTTGGATTCTATTAGACGACTGGATAACAGTGGCCTGGTTGGACGAGTCCCAGTTCAAATTGGTAAGAGTTGATGATGAAGTTCGAGTGTGGCGCAGACCCCTACGGAGCCACGGGTCCAGGTTGTCAACATGGCACTGTGCAAGCTGTTGGTGCTCCGTAATGGTGTGGGCTGTGTTTGCATTGAATGGACCGGGTCCTCTGGTGCAACTGAATCGTTCATTGATTGGAAATGGTTACGTTTGGCTACTGGGAGACGATTTACAGCCATTCATGGACTTCATATTCTCAAACAACTATGGAATTTTAATGGATTACGATGTGCCGTGTCACCGGCCCACAGTTGCTCGCTATTGGTCTGGAATATATTCTGGACAATTCGAGCGAATGATTTGGCACTGAGACCGCCCGACATGAATATTATCGAACATCTATAGGCCTTAATCGAGAGGTTGGTTCGAGCACAAGATCCTGCACCGGCAAGAATTTCGCAATTATGGATGGCATAGAGGTAGCATGGTTCTATATTTCTACAGTGTACTTCCAACGAATTTTTAATCTATGCCACGTCGCGATGCTGCACTACCCTAAGTCCGACAGGATACCAGTAATCGTCGACTAAAGTGGACACAGGATGAACGATATTCGACCGTGAATCAAGGGAAACAGTCGTCGGTTGCTCGGAGGACTTGTTACATTAGGTCGATGGTTGTGTCCGGATACGCCGTCATGCAAGCGAACGAGAGCTCAAAACATGCAGCGCACCGTGAACGCCAGTATTTCTTTTCTGGAGACTAGAAATCTACTCTGTAGGAATCAGCATGGGTTTAGAAAAAGACGATCGTGTGAAGCCCAGCTCGCGCTATTCGTCCACGTCAGAGGGCCATAGACTAGGGTTCCCAGGTAGATGCCGTGTTTCTTGACTTCCGCAAGGCGTTCGATACAGTTCCACGACAGTCGTTTAATGAACAAAGTAAGAGCATATGGGCTATCAGACCAATTGTGAGATTGGATTGAAGAGTTCCTTGTCAATGTCACTCTTCCGATGTACAGGTAACAGTGATTTCAAGCGTGCCGCAGGGGAGTGTCGTAGGACCGTTGCTATTCACAATATACATAAATGACCTTGTGGATAACATCGGAAGTTCACTGAGGCTTTCTGTGTATGATGCTGTGGTATACCGAGACGTTGTAACAATGGAAAATTGTACTGAAATACAGGAAGATCTGCAGCGAATTGACGCATGGTGCAAGGGAATGGCAACTGAATCTCAATGTAGACAAGTGTAATGTGCTGCGAATACACAGAAATAAAGATCCCTTATCATTTAGCTACAAAATAGCAGGTCAGCAACTGGAAGCAGTTAATTCCATAAATTATCTGGGAGTACTAATTAGGAGGGAATGATCATATAAAGTTGATCGTCGGTAAAGCAGATGCCAGACTGAGATTCATTGGAAGAATCCTAAGGAAATGCAATCAGAAAACAAAGGAAGTAGGTTACAGTACACTTGTTCGCCCACTGCTTGAATACTGCTCACCAGCTTGGAATCCGTACCAGATAGGGTTGATAGAAGAGATAGAGAAGATCCAACGGAGAGCATCGCGCTTCGTTACAGGATCATTTAGTAGCTGCGGAAAGCGTTACGGAGATGATAGAAAAACTCCAGTCGAAGACTCTGCACGAGAGACGCTCAGTAGTTCGGTACGGGCTTTTGTTGAAGTTTCGAGAATATAGCTTCACAGAGGAGTCGAGCAGTATATTGCTCCCTCCTACGTATATCTCACGAAGAGACCACGAGGATAAAATCAGAGATTAGAGCCCACACAGAGGCATACCGACAATCTTTCTTTCCACGAACAATACGAGACAGGAATAGAAGGGAGAACCGATAGAGGTACTCAAGGTACCCTCCGCCACACATCGTCAGTTGGCTTGCGGAGTATGTAGATGTAGATGTAGACGTAGATTATGCTATTAGGAACGCTCACCTAAGGTTCCACAGGACGTGAGGTAGTAATCGAAGGCACCACGGTTGCTGTTGACAACTTCAACGTTATTGCAGACCACCTACATCCCTTCATGCTACAGTGGTTTGGGAATATGATAGTGAACCCAAGTTGGTGCTTTGGCCACCAAGTTCACCTGGGTTGAAACCGACAGAACACATCTGGGACGTTATCGGAAGCCAGCTTCGCGCCCACAAGCCACTGGTCCGAAATGCACGGCAAATCTGTGATCTGTACATAGACATCTGGTGCCACATACTTCCGGAAACTTGTCACTGACTAATCGAATACATGTCACTCATTATCGATGCTGTCTTGCCTTCTAAGGATGACAAACAGCCTGTTAAACAGGTGGTCATAATGTTTTGGTTCGTCTGTTTGTGACTGCAACTCTTCAATGCACGAGAGGGAAATGCAGACATTGGAAAAAGCAGCAGAGAGGGGTCGGGGTGGAGGGGAGCGCCCTAATGATGTAATTATAAGAATACGTTAAAAACTGAGCGAACAGAAAGTAGGCAATGTAGAAGTACACTAAACAACGGACAGTGATGTGCGTAGGTCCTGTGTCAGACGAACGAATTTAGGAACGCGCTGCTAGTATAGCAACAGGTCGGCGTAACACATTCGAAAGTCTAATAGAAATGGTCGGAGAACTTCAGTGGGAATCCTTGGTAGAAAGACTACGTATTTCTCCCGAGAGTGCTTTGGATAAATTTACAAAGCCCTGTTTTTGAAGGTGACTGTGTGGACACTGTGCTGCCACCAACGATTTCTAGAGCAGCGGTCATGAGAAAGATTGAGAAATGTACTCGTATGTGTACAGAGGCATTTAGACATTTTTAGTCTATAGGAAAGGGTGGTCACGAACAGTACAAAAACCTTGTATGGGTGTTGCAGAGCAGATTGTCCTGATAAATAACTGTTAAGAAAAAAATCGATACGTTTCGCTGTTTCTGAATTAATTAGCACTGGAGTTAGAAAATCAGACCGTTGCGCGCGCAATTTCAAGCGGCCCGCCAGAGACGGTGTCGGCAAAGGTGTACTTTGTTTGGTTTCCTAAAACCAAACAAGAGAGCCAGACAAAACTGTACATACAGTAATGCTAGAACTCGAGCCAAAGGCTGAAGAGTCTCGTGGGCTAATTCTAGTTGGCGGATCACTTGAATTTGCGCGAGCGCAACGGCCTGATTGGCTTATTTCAAAGCTAATTACCTCGGAAACGTTGCAATGTATCTAATTCTTTCTTAACAATTATCTCTCAGCACAATCTGCTGTGCAACATCCTTAAAAGCTTTTCACATTGTTCCAGCCACTGCCGGCCACGGTGGCCGAGAGGTTCTAGGCGCGTCAGTCCGGAACCGCGCGACCGCTACGGGCGCAGGTTCGAATCCTGCCTCGGGAATGGATGTGTGTGATGTCCTTAGGTTAGTTAGGTTTAAGTAGTTCTAAGTTCTAGGGGACTGATGACCTCACGTGTTAAGTCCCATAGTGCTCAGAGCCATTTGAACCATTTGTTCCTGCCATCCTGTACTGGTACGATATACCCTCCGCCATGCACTGGCTTGCAGAGTACTCATGTAGATGGGTAGAAGAATGGTCAATTTTGTAGGAGAACTAAGGCATCTGGGCAGATACTCGATCGGCAGTGAAGGAAGCAACAGAGTGGTAAAATTTTGGGAGCTTTCGAAGACTTGGATATGAAAGAAACATGCTACAAGATTTGAGTGCAGTAGGTCAGTTGGTATGAAAAGTTTATGACAAGGACAAGAAGAGAGGGAGACTGGTATCGAATTATGCAAATGAATGAAGATTAAATTGGCCCTACAAGGCGTGAAGAATGACCGACTGCTTGTGAATTTAACGTAATATAAACTGATCTGCAAACTGATAATCAGTAGTAGTCGCAAGCACTTACAAATTATCTCGGCTCTAATGACCACACCGTCAACAGGACGTTACAGCCTTTTTTCTAAAGCACCAACTTGTCATACATGCGTTTACTATTCTCTCTTGCCTCGTTTCACTGATAATATTAGGGATCTGAGAGCCATTTCCTTATCCTTAATCTAACGTGACTCAATTTGAAACATGCAAAATCAAAAGATGCATCACGTAACAAGTAGTGTTAGAGGAGAAATCATTCAGCAGTATCTTGCAGTGGCTCTGTCACTGAACGACTATTCGCAAGTAATTTTGTTATGTAACTGCAACTTTGCGTTACCTGCCGCGGGCACCACAGTGATGAAGAAAAACCGGTTCCGGACACTGACATCATGCTCAAACAAGTGCGAGGTCCCGAAGTGCGGTGCCTCCGCGGACAATCGAGGCGCGAGGCCACACTACTGACTCACCTCCATCTCACCTCACCTCATGTCTGTGAGGCGGCCCACTTCGGTCTCCCTTGCAAGTGCAACTACTGCTATGCGTCACACCATATGTGCGCTTTGAATGGTTTTTGTCAAATGTACTGCTTCCCGATGTAAAATTCTATGAAACGCTCCACCACTCTTCGTTGATATCCTATTTCATTAAAACTGCTCTTTCTTCCCTAACGAAATCTTAATACTTTGCCGAAATGAATTTATTCTGAGCTGGCTAAGTTGGTTTTATGGGAGCTTGTTGTGAAGCGAAGATGCGCTGCTTTTGTGCTTGCAAGTTTCCCAAAGTGATGTTCGATTAATCGATCTTGACTACAAAATTTCTGAAATGATGTGCTCTAGTCACTTCAGTTCTTGACGATACCTCTGAATCGCGTCAGGTAGCTTCACTGCTGTACTAATGTCATATTACAAGGACGTATTTTATATTTATAAACTCGTGCGCTATGCCACGTCTTACAAACTCGGCTTCCAATCTCCTGATATGAATGTTCTACTATTCACAATGAAAGAATAAGGGGGTCCATGCGGTACCGAAAGAACCAAACCCTCCTTAGAAGGCCCAAGCTAAAGACGATATATATCCATTCCACGGACGGACCATCATCAACATTGCCTTATACCCTCATGCTGTAAGACACTGCGAAGGCTCTGCAACATTGATTTTCAAGATACCATTTTCGCTGGAATCGAGTTCATCAAGCAGATATTTTCTAAAGGGGGGATAGCTGAGCTGTCGTCATAATGTGTAAATGCGTTTTCTCTGGAACAGAGCACATTCGAATTATTTCGTCTTTCTTTGATGGCAGTAGCCTACAGTTGAGTACACATTCTAGGTGCAGCACAGATCTCGCAATACGTTGTGGTCACCAGTGGTACGAGTAAAATCGCTATCTTTACCCAATTTCCAATGGCCCACTTCTCTGGGGAATTTACACTCCCTTGCTGGAATTGTTCACCGTGATCTTCGACGAAAAGCATCAGTCAGAAAATAAACGACACCATAAAGGCACCGATGTCTATATTTCAGCATCTATACGGATACGGGGAACATGGTCACAATCGGAGTCGAGAAAGAATTTTAAGGAAAGAAATGAGGCTCTCACTGGATTCAACCCATCACAGCAATACTATGGAAATGGCGTGCCATGGTTCGACCTACTGAGTGATTGATATCTGGCGAAGTACTTCCTCGAGATCACAAAGAAGAATGGACGACTCGAATGCCACACACCAGATTCCGTTCTATTATCACTAGACGGAACGTCATCGTGGGGTGTGTTATTAGCAATCTTGCGACCCTACATTCTCGTTGCCGCCGTGCCGGCGATGATGTACAGTGGCTACATTTCCTGCAACTTTGTACTCTAAAGTGTCGAGATGGACAGACCTTCTCCCAGTTGCTGCAGTGTCTTATGTGCAACCTTGTGTCCCGTGCAAGACTTCGCAATATTTGTTTCCAGTACTCTGCCTAGTTTTGACCCTCAATTTTTTAACATTTATTGGCGAATTTAACTTCATTCTGAGTTGTGAATATTGGTGTTCTACGACCAGGCTTCTGCTCCGCAAACCCTCCGATTTTGGAGTGCTGCAATTTTCACAGTCAGTGATACAGTTTCATTGCAAGAAAAAACCGTCAAAAATTTTATTAACGATTCACGATTAACCAAGAAAATTTTGATAATCATAAATGGAGTCAGAAGGACCGAAGTGCGAAAGCTATCCGATATCGAGAAGGATCTTAGGAATTCGCTGTTGATCCACAGGCAACTAGGCGCACGACATGCACAGGCAAACCGACTCTTCACGTTTACGCTCAAAATGCCAACAGAAAAAAGCTCATTTACACTAGAACGACGATAGACCAATAGTGCCAGGATGAAAATTCGGAAAGATAATAATGAGAAAACCAGACTTAATTAGTGAGTCTCATCACAAGTCTCTGTGGTCGTTGCTGAGCTTATGACCGACCCCCTTAACCAAACGTCTTCGTCCCGGACGGTTAGCAGCGTCTCTTAGAAGAGGTAGGCTAGAGATGATTTTGATTTGATCCATCCCCCTCCATGAACAGTCTAATAAGTACAGAATATGGATTCAGAGTAAATCAAAGAAAGACGCAATTAATGAGAAGTAGCAGAAATGAGGACAGCGAGAAACTTAACATCAGGATTGATGGTCACGAAGTAGATGAAGTTAAGGAATTCTGCTACGTTGGCAGCAAAATAACCAATGACGGACGGAGCAACGAGGACATCAAAAGCAGACTAACAATGGCAAGAAGGGTATTCCTGGCCTAGGGAAGCCTACTAATATCACAAATAGGCCTTGATTTTAGGAAGAAATTTCTGAGAATATACGTTTGGAGCACAGCATTTTATGGTAGTGAAACATGGACTGTAGGAAAACCTGAACACAAGAGAATCGAAGCATTTGAGATGTGGTGCTACAGATGAATGTTGAGAATTAGGTGGACTGGTAAGGTAAGGAATGAGTAGGTTCTCCACAGAATCGGCGAGGAAAGGAATATGTGGAAAACACCGATAAGGAGAAGGGACAGGATGATAGGACACCAGTTAAGACAAAGGAATAATTTCGATGGTACTAGCTGGAGCTGTAGAGGGTAAAAACTGTAGAGAAAGACAGAGAGGAATCCATCCAGCAGATAATGGAGGACGTAGGTTCCAAGTGCTAGTCTGAGATAAAGAGTTTGGCACAGGAGAGAAATTCATAGCGGGCCGCATCAAACCAGTCAGAAGATTGTCGACTCAAAAATAAATAAATAAATAAATAAAATAAAAATTTAAGTCTTCGTTGCACTACCCCTCACTCTCGTGTCCTCTATCTTTCCTTCCATGAGGTGGATCTGATCAGCCAAAATGGTCACATAATCTTTGGCAGTAATTCGATCTAGCAGAGTAACCAAGGAGCCCATGGATTGTCTGTCCAAATCATCATCGAAACCCCACCACGTGTCCATGTCTTTTCACAATACGGACAAAGAAATGGAGATAGTTTTGGCTGATCCGTGAAGTAATGGGTCTGGAGACACAGTTTGTGAATAGTGGATAGCAACTTGTGCCAGCACCAAAGCTCAAATCCATGAGGACGCTGCTTATCTCTGGCCTTAAGGGACCATGTTTCGCAACCATGACTGAAGGCAAAGAATACAAGTGTTTCAACAAGCCGCATCTTTGTGTTGTTCGTTATCGCTTTGTTCCGCCATATCCTTGGGATCTTCTTCGCAGCCACTCGCCCTAGCGTCATCCGCCTTCTCGTGACATCTTCACAGCTTTCTGTGTTGCAGGTGGTTGACCAGAGATAGTTGAAAGAATGCGCGGCTTGCAGTTTCTTTAATCGACCGGCTAGTTGGACCTGTGCTCTTCTATCAATTATCATGAGTTTGGACTTCCTGAGAAACGAACATCAGTAAAACAAGCTGAGGTTCAGTCGCATATTAAGAAAAGAAGCGCACAGCTCTTGGTTGCCCAAGCAGAAGAGGGGAATCCTGAGACAGGGCTGAGTCAGCCGATACGTGGGAGGCTGCATCTGGCACAGAGGCGCGCGCGCGCGCGCGTGCGCCCTCACAAACGGACGCGGCAATTATTATTTGCAGAGCTCGTGGAGGAAGGCAGAAGAAAGAAAGAGGCCTATTCGCTGGCAGAGGATCGCGATTATCCAATTGTAGGGCCGCGGGGCGGGCCCACTCGCCGCGCCACCAGCTGTCTTCTGGCAGAGAGGCCGGCAACCTGCCCGAAGAGCGCACGCAACGGGGCCGGCATTCCTCACCCGTCATTTGCGGAAACCACAGGTCTCACTTTCATTTGGCACTGTCGCAATTTCTTAAGTGTGGCGAATAGCAGCTCTGACCTCGAGCTCTGGATCTCACGATGCTGAGAACCCACGCGGCACAGTCGGCCCCCTGCCTCCTCACCAAATTCAGCTTTCTTGCAATGTAATACAAATTCAGTGATTACCGCTGCAAACCACATTGAGAAGGAGAGTAGCCCTGTTCTAACAGCTAAATATGAGTGCAAACAAATTTGAAATACCGAGCTGAATCTGTCCTGGGATCTATCGAGGTCATTCATTTGTAAAACTCTACGTCTGCGTACATTGGACGTTTGAGGGTTGGTGAATCTGCAGCCTGCAGAAGCGCAAGTCGCCGGACTCTTAATACCGAGTAATAGACATTTATGACCAATAGTTTTGCCTTTGCGTGGGGCCTTAGCCTCTAAACATTTTGTGAAGGAAAACCTGGTCCACAGTACCCTGCAATTATATCCTTCTACGATCCATCTTATTCTTTACAAAATGATTACCTACTTCACAACCATTGAATGAATATTATTTGACACTAAGTTAAACATTTGATTTAAACAATATATGTTGACACATGCGCTACGTAAAGAGTCATATTTTCCCAAACAGAATTTGCTGTGTTATTATTCGTGAACGAAATGTATATGTGGAATTTCCGTGAAATGCCTAAAACACAGTTACGCGAAGCAGTATGCGCATTTAACAAAGGCAATACAGGGTTTTGACAGGAATATGGAAACACCGTGAGAAATTTTTGCTTGAGAATAACTGCAGATGCCAGTCAAGCCTGCAGGTGACACTGTTCTATTTGACCACGATCGGCACCTACACAATGCCCTCAATATGTTGCAGGTGTCTGTCATGGTCAGAACAGTGTTATGTGCAGTTGTGAGTGCATTATGTGGTCAAATCGTCAAGCTCGTATGGTGGGTGCTTCTGTAGCCAAAGCAGCCGAAGTGTTTCATCTTTCAAGAGCACCGCATCGAAGATTCGTACTGCATGCAGAGAACAAGGATAGCAGAAATATACCCGCTAAATCGCAACGCGGGCGAATGTATGTGCTGAGTGATCGTGGCAGACGATCGCTGAAGTCGATTGTGACGAAAAATAAGAGGACGACAGCTGCAAAAATCACTGCAGAACTGAATGTCGCACTCAGGGACACTGCGAGCACCAAAACAACAGGATCGGAAGTCTATAAGTTGGGAATTCCAGTACAAGCTGGAATTCCAAAACTACACATCAGTGATGCAAATGCCCGTAACACGAAAACATGGTTCCGAATCTATGGAAACTGGACTACAGGGCGACAGTATGAAGTTATTTGGTCGGATAAATTGTTCCATAGTGTCCCAACTTCTGAACGAGTTTATCGTACGCTGTCCCAAGCCCACGCAAGACTAGTTTACCAAGAGTAAAACGTACTGGGCTTTCGGTGATGAATTGGACAGCCATATCGTAGTACTCCGTGGGCTCCATGGTTACTCTGCAAGGTCGAATTACTGTGAAGGATTGTGTACATTTTGGCTGATCTGATCCATCCAATTGTACACTGTATGTTCCTCTAAGGCGCTGCTTTATTTAAATAGGACTGAGTTGCTTTCACACGGCTTTCATCATCCAGGACTGGCTTTGTGAGCATGTGGATGCATTGTCGCATCTCGCCTGCTCACCACTGTCACAAGCTCTCAATATTATTGAACCTTCGTGGTCTACTTTGGAGAGAAGGGTGCGTGGACGCTATCCGCCTCCATGATCTTTACCTGAACTGGCTACTATTTTGCAGGAAAAATGGTATGAGATTCCTTTGAAAACCATATAGGAAAAATTTCAGTAGCAAACTTTCCTAAGACTGAGACGCTGATGTTCACGAATCAGCATGGTTTTAGAAAGCATCGCTCGTGCGAAACTCGGCTTGCCCTTTTCTTATATTATATACTGAGAACTATGGATGACGGGCAACAGGCAGATTCCATATCTCTAGATTTCCGAAAACCATTTCACACGGTGCGCCACTGCAGGTTGTTAACGAACGAACTAGCATTTGGAATAAGTTCACAGATAAGAGAATGGCTCGAAGATTTCTTAAGTAATAGAAAGAATGTTCAAATGTGTGTGAAATCTTATGGGGCTTAACTGCTAAGGTAATCAGTCCCTAAGCTTACACACCACTGAAACTAAATTATCCTAAGGACAAACACACACACACACCCATGCCCGAGGGAGGACTCTAACCTCCGCCGGGACCAGCCGCACAGTTAAATAATAGAACCAGGTATTTTGTCCTCGGCGGCAAAAGTTCATCAGAGACAAGGGTGTAAGTAGGCTGTTTAGGTTTTTATGTTGGTAACGCCATGTAGAGCTCCATATGAAAATCACTAACTGTGCTGTGTGAAGGCTGTGGTTGGTTTGCGTTGTTGGAGTAATATTCGCCATTGTAGTATTGGGCAGTTGGCTGTTAACTGCGCGTAGCGTTGCGCAGTTGGAGATGAGCCGCCAGCAGTGGTGGATGTGGGGAGAGGAATGGCGGAGTTTTGAGAGCGGATGATCTGGACGTGTGTTCATCAGAAACAGTAAATTTGTAAGACTGGATGTCATGAACTGCTATATATGTTATGACTTTTGTACACTATTAAGGTAAATACATTGTTTTTTCTCTATCAAAATCTTTCATTTGCTAACTATGCCTATCAGTAGTTAGTGCCTTCAGTAGTTTGAATCTTTTATTTAGCTGGCAGTAGTGGCGCTCGCTGTATTGCAGTAGTTCCAGTAACGAAGATTTTTGTGAGGTAAGTGATTTGTGAAAGGTATAGGTTAATGTTAGTCAGGGCCATTTTTTTGTAGGAATTATTGAAAGTCAGATTGCGTTGCGCTAGAAATATTGTGTGTCAGTTTAGTGTTGACCAGAATAGGTAAAGAGCGAAATGTCTGAGTACGTTCAGTTTTGCTCAGCTGCCTAAAAAACAAATAATGTATGAGGTTTATCTGCATAGTAATTCATTAAGTTTTCTAAGGGGACGTTGCAAGCGTACCGTCAGGAGTCCCCCTGGGAGGTGCGACAGGACAGCCGTTGTTCTGTGTACATAAATGATTTGCCGTACAGGGTGGGCAGCAATCTGCGGTGGTTCGCTGATGATGCCGTAGTGTACGGTAAGGTGTCGAAGATTTCCAATTGGTTTGATGAATGGCACCTAGCCCTAAATGCGGAAAATGTAAGTTAATGCGGCTGAGTAGGAAGAGCAAACCTGTAATGTTCGGATACAGAATTACTAGTGTCCTGCTTGAGACAGTCAAGTCGTTTAAATATCTGGGCGTAACGTTGCGAAGCAATATGAGATGGAACGAGCATCTGAGATGGTAAGGAAGGTGAATGGTCAACTTCGGTTTGGTGGGATAATTTTAGGAAAGAGTGATTCATCTATAAAGAACGTTTATAGGACGCTAGTGCGACCTATTCTTGAATACTACTCCAGTGTTTGAGATCCGTACCATGTCGGATCGAATGAAGACGTCGAGGCAATTCAGAGGCAGGCTACTAGATGTGTTACCGGTTGGTTCGAACAACACGTAAGTGTTACGAAGATGCTTCAGGAACTCAAGTGGGAATCGCCGGAGGGAAGGCGATGTTCTTTTCGAGAAACTCTATTAAGAAAATTTAGAGAACTGGCATTTGAAGTTGACTGCCGAACGATTCTACTGCCGCCAATACAGAGTGCGCTTAAGGACCACGAAGATAAGACACGAGAAATTAGGGCTCATACGGAGGCATATAGACAGTCGTTTTTTCCCTCGCTCTGTTTGAGAAAGAAACAGGGTACCCTCCGCCACGCACCGCGCGGGGGCTTGCGGAGTATCGATGTAGATGTAGGACCTGTATTTATGCATTCCGAGATGACTGGAAGTTATTTTGAACTCTGTTTTCCTATACCTTATTAGCCATGTCAATGTGTTGTTTTCTGATGTTTCCACATTTTTGTCCACCTCCTCCTCTGCAAAATCATTTCTGGTGTTTTCGCACTGCAGTAGTCCAACATAAAAAGCCACAATGATCACATTATGCAAGTCTTTGCCTTGAGCCGTTCCATTCCGCTTTGTTATTACTTCATAGTTGTACTTCGATGGCAAATAAGGGAAGAACTTCTCTCTTCCCATGTATTTATCCAGTCATACGTGGTTCACTGTTTACATTACTTGGCAGATTTAACTTTTTATTTTAACTTTTTGGCCGAATGCCTTTCCTATGGCCACTGCCGTCAGCTAACCGGAGGACACAATTCGTATGCGCCATCTGTTTATGAATGGTGTATACTTTGTGGCGTGAGTTACCGTATTGAACTTACACTGTCTATTAAAAGTACTGGGGCATGTATTAGTAGATTTTTGTATTATGTGTGACCTTACTTCGCATTTATGAAGGCTTTAGTTCTGCTGGAGACACTTTCAACGAGGTGCGTGAAGGTTGGTTGATGAACGGCAGCCCATTCTTCTTCAAGAGCCGAAACCAAAGAAGGTAATGATGCTGGACACTAGGGTCTGGGACAAAGTTGAAGTTCGAACTTGTTCCATGTATGTTCAGTTATGTTCAAGTCGGGGCTCTGGGAAAGTCAGTCCATTTCAGGAATGCTACTGTCCACAAACCATTGCCTCACAGTCACTGCTGACACTATCAATAATCGTCTCGAGACTGTTCTTTAGCTGTACACAGTACACAGTCCTATAAAATACGTTCATATCCTTCCGCACTTAGCGTTTTCTTAAGCGCAATAACGGGACATCACCTTAATCACAAAAAACACCCCCGTACCGTAGTACCACCTCCACCGAATTTCATCGTTGGCACTGCACAAAGTGGCACGAATTAGCCAAACTCAATCCTTTCCGTCGGATGGTCACTAGGTTTAGAGTGATTAATCACTCAGAATCACTCCAATCATCCGCCTCCCATTGAGTACAGAAATGTGTGGTTTATGAGGATCTGTTCCAGCACTGTATTCCATTCTTTATAACTCTCCACGCACGGTCGTTGTGCTGGCTGGACTTTTGCTAGCACTTCGGAACTCGAGAGTGATTCGTTCCGCTGATTTCATGAGATTTTTCGCAGACACCTTCTGTAATGCTTGAGTGTCCCTGTCAGTCAATACATGAGGTCGGTATGGCCTTTTTTAAGCTATGGTTGTTCCTTTACGTTTCCACTTCACAGTCACATCACCAGCACTGGACAGACAACTTTAGAAAGGTTGAGATGACACTGACTGATTTATTACTCTGGTGACATCCAGTGCCTAGTCCACGTTCGAAGTCACTCTCTCCCGACCGACACATTCTGCCGTTTACCACTTCTCGACTGACAACGCAGTGCTCCTCGCTTCCTTTTATACTGGCGGATACGCCTCTCCCTGACATCTAGAAGCCAGTTCAGAATTACTTAGGAGTGTCTGGATATTTTTGATCATTTGTGTATAGTGTATCTTACTGTCTGTGGCGGAGACGAGGACCAGCACAGCATTTGTTTCAACGAGGGTGGAAAACAGTCTAAATACCACGCTCGAGGTGGCCGGCATATCAGACCAACAGTCGGTAACTGATTCGATCGGGATGTGGTTCTCCTCCCTGTCTCGCACGACAGCACGCTGTGACCTAAGATACACGAGCCGGTGGGAAATATGACCGCCTGTACTGCATGGGTTAACATTTATTGTTTCACGGAAATGTTTAGCTTTTTTGGCACATGCTAATTCATGCACGGTTCTTGTGAATCTGTTCGCCGTAACTGTCTGAAATAGGGTTCTGTTTCTTCAGTGTCGTGTGCTTCATGGATTTTAGATTGGTTAACCCATAAACATCGATTGCAGAAAAATCTACAGTTAAGGGAACTTGTTAGCTGATAAAATAGGGATAGCCATATTTTAAAATAATTTTTATATGGTTTTATCCGTTCAAATTGTGGTACTTCTTCGAAGCAGATGAGTTCTCGCACAAAAAGTTCTCTAATTAAAATTGCTCTCTTGTCTTAACACGTGTTATAGACCTAAAACTAGCTTTTGAGGAACAAATTATTATCACATTATTAGGAATATACCTTACCAAACACTTCACACTTTGCTTTCACAACGAAAACATGTTCCTTGAGAGAGAAAAAAAAAAACTTCCAGCGTTTACTCCATCATCGAAGTGTTCCACTATTTTACTACACAATTTTTTCACGCTTCGCCGTGTTAGTGTAGTCTAATAGCCGAGATCCTTAACAAATGAAACTGTGTTGCGCTCTGCCAGAAGGTAGTTGGTTCAAGTCCTGGTTGTAGAAAAAACTTCTATCCCAAGGACTGTGTTTACAGGCATTTTCTGGTTTCTGGACCGATGTGGATTAAATTACAAGCTACTTTGGAGAGTTTTATACTAGCAGGGCACAATCCTTTATTGTTCAAAAATGGTTCAAATGGCTCTGAGCACTATGGGACTTAACATCTTTGGTCATCAGTCCCCTAAAACTTAGAACTACTTAAACCTAACTAACCTAAGGACATCACACACACCCATGCCCGAGGCAGGATTCGAACCTGCGACCGTAGCAGTCGCGCGGTTCCGGACTGCGCGCCTAGAACCGCGAGACCACCGTGGCCGGCTCCTTTATTGTTGACTAGATGAAAAACCCAGCATTGGGTGGGTATTTATTTATAGCTGTGCCTGATATTCTGTACATATGGAATGTATTTTTGACTTATAACGCTTCTTTGTATACAACGTTTGAAGAGTGTGACGGGGGACATGAATGAAGAGCTTGGTTGCTTCACTAACACGGGAGGGACCCGCGCACAGCTGGCCAGACAGCGTCTTGTCTCGCACTTTGTTTACGGTCATAGCATAACACAAGCTCATCGAAAATCGTACATGTTGAAAGTGAAATGGTGAACTGTTAGGAGTTGGCAGGATTCGATTTACAAAAACTAGCTCGGCTACATCACTTTCCATCAAATTTTCCGTCTCTATGATGCTACGTTGGAGAGAAGTAACTTTCATACTCTGTGAGTGAAGACTGCTGAAGAGCGAAATTATGCGTGACGCTCTCGATCAGAGTTACGTCACGCCTCGCTTGGGGAAGGAGTTTCCAAAGAGCGAGTTAAAGTGCGATGTTTTCCAGCAGCAGCAAAGCTCTCCTCACAATCTTCACTGGAGTCGTGAGACCGCGTAGTCCCCAGTCTTTCAGCCGTTATCGTGTATTCAGATAGACTACCGTTTACTAGGCTTTTTGTTCTTAAGTTAAACAAAACAGAAATGTTACGAGTTGGCACCAAAATCACAAAGAAAACTTAATAATTTCGTTTTTCGTAGGAAAGAATACAAAAAAAACCTATCTAAAGATTTAAAGCAATGTCGGTAAGTTTTTAATACGCAAAATGAAATCACTAAATCGGTGTATCTTAGCCAAGTAAATGCAGTGTTGGCTTATATTCGTAAAGATAAGACTGCAGCGCTTAAATTCTATCACTGACGTAAACTTTCGAAAATACGTCTGTCACTGAGGTTCTTTGGTGTGCTACGCTGTGACGATTAACTACTAAGTGAGTACTAAGTGAGCAGACGATTTTAGATAAAACTAAGTTACGTTATTATTTCTTCCGTTTTCCGACTTTGATGAAATAAAACATATAGGTTGTACAAGCTACGCTCAAGTTGTTGTTGTTGTTGTTGTTGTCTTCAGTCCTGAGACTGGTTTGATGCAGCTCTCCATGCTACTCTATCCTGTGCAAGCTTCTTCATCGCCCAGTACTTACTGCAACCTACATTCTTCTGAATACGCTCAAGTTACCTGTGAAAAACCACAAGAAAACTTTTCTAGCAGTTGATTAGCCTGTTCAAACTGACAGACACGACGGTTTTATACTTTCCTTGTTGGTACTGCATAGTAAAGATAAGCGAACCATCAGAATGGAGACGTTAAATAGGCGACCACTCTGGTGCTGTTCATGAAATAATATCGCCATATTGGCTGTTTTTCCAACTGTGGCCGTTTGCCAAAATTAATACTCGTAAATACGTGTGACAGTCGTCACAGTCAGTCACAATTTGTATTATCTTGCTTAAATTTCATTTCTGTAACATGTCTTAAGACGTAAATCTCAGTGTCAGACAAAAATGACAATACAAAATAATTTATCCCCGATATACACTGATTCCTCTATGGCTTCATTTTTTACGTTTACTATGGAACTTTTTCTTAGCAAGTCTTAGACGTCTTCTTGGGCTGCACTCCCTTCTGCCTTCACTGTAGCTGTCTGAATTTCAGCGTATATTGCCTTATGTCTGGAGTGGTTCACAAGCAAGTTGCTATTCACTGCACAGATCACCACTAGGTACGTAATTAAGATCTTACTGAAGTACCTCGTCTCCTACCTTCCAGAAGCTGTGAGAACGGATCCTGAGTCGTGCTTGGGTAGCTCAGTCCATAAAGCACTTGCCCGCCAAAGGCAAACGACCTGAGTTCGAATCTCGGTCCGGCTCACAGTTTTAATCTGCCGGGAACTTTCATATCAGCGCACACTACGCTGATGAGTGAAAATATCATTATGAAGTTTTAAGATGTTAACCTCACGACACATTCTCTTCCCTTATTTCTTCTTATACGAGACAATATAGCTTACCATTATTTGAATCAAAGAATAACTGCAATCTTTTTCACTGCCAGATCCACACACAACCACTATCCGCTTATTGTCCGTTTCACATGTGCTTCTATGTTAATTTGTTCCCTCAAAAGTCGATATGGATCTATCTCACTTGTTCATCTCCCAATGTAACACACAATGCGTTATCTTACGCTATACGAAAATGTGCTATTATGCATAGCTAGCAACGTGAAATTTCCAGTAATAAACAACACTGCATGCGTCCTGTTGTTAATGTATATAGAATCATCTGATGAGCCTTATGAAGAAGTACTCACTTTTGCAGAGACAGGTAGATAGGTAGAGAACGCAAGGACACGTTAACACACGTAAATGTAAAACTAATTACACGACAAATGTGTTACAGGCACTATGGTTTTCCACGCATTCAATGAAAATACAATGACGGAAAAAATCGCATCACCAATGAGGAGTCGTGCGACGTAAATGAAAGTCGGTAGCCATATGTCTACATCTGAAATACGATGCCTGTAGCGTCACTAAGAGGATGCAAATTAGGTTTGCTTTAAATACACGCTGCAACGGTCGTGAGCGTCAGTTATATCTGAAACTGGACGCAGTGAGTTTATGTTAGTCCAGGCGACAAAGATGCCATTACCGTATCAACATCTCATTGAGTGAACGAGTTCGTGTAACAGGGCCACGAAGCTGTGTGTTCCTTCTGTGATACTGCAGAAAGACTTGACAGGAATGTAGCCACTGTACATTACTGTTGGCAGCGCTGATCACGAGAATGTACAGCCGCAAGAGGACAGGGTCCGGACAGTCACGTGGCACTACGAGTGGGAAGACCATCGTTTCCGGTGTAGGGCTCTGGCGCATCGTACTGCAGCTGCAGCAGCAATTTGAGGAGAAATTGGCACCACAGTGACACAACGAACTGTTACAAACAGGTTACTTCAAGGACAGCTCCGAGCAGACGCCCTGTAGAGTTGCATTCCAACGACACCAGACCACCGTCATTTACTACTTCAGTGGTGCCAAGTGAGAGCTCATTGGAGGGTAGGGTGGAGTCCTGCTGTGTTTTCTGATGATAACGGGTTCTGACTCGGTGCCAGTCATGGCCATGTCTTAGGAGGAGGCCAGTCCGTCTGCGTGCTAGAAACACTGGACCTACACTCGGAGGTACAGTCTGGGGGTGCGAATTCGTACGACAGCAGGATCACTCTCGTACTTATCCCACGTACCCTGACTGCAAAATTGTACTTCAAGCTGGTGATTCGGCCTGTCGTAATGCCAGTCATGAAAGCATTCCAGGGGGTGTTTTCTAACAGGATAACGCTTGCCCAGATATCGCTGTCGTAACCCAATATGTCTATAGAGTGTCGACGTATTGCCTTAGCCTGCTCGATCACCTGATCTGTGTCCAATCGAGCACAGGTGGGACATCATCGGACGACAACTCCACAAACAGCATTAAATGTCCCCGTATTGATCGATCAAGAGGCACGGAACGCCATCCCAGAAACTGACAACCGGCACCTGTACAACACAATACATACATATTTGCATGTTTGAGTTCAAGTCTTGCGGTCACACTGGTAATTACAGTACCAACATTTCACATTGGTAATGGCTTATCTCGTGTTTACATAATCGTGTAACCTTCCAATGTTAATTAATTAAATATGTGCCTAGACAAATGTATTCCCGAAATTTCATTGCATTGTATTTAGGTGTTGCAATTTTTTTCCGTCAGTTATGAGTGGCACTCTGAATAATTAATATTTGATACAGTTACAGAAGAGAGGTGCGAAAAACTTTTTTGTAAGCCAAAGACTCAGGCCAGCATCTAGTGGGGATGGGGAGGCAAACCGGGGTATGTGCCCCAGGAGGCAATTTCAGGGGGGGGGGGGGGCAAATTCACTTCCTTGAAGAAAAAACCTTGTTTCACAGACCGCCTAGCTTCCAGCGCACATTGCTCTATCGATTATTCATAAGATATTGAAACGATTTCCAGTTGGTTTTTGAACACATTCTAAGGTTATTTGTGAACGAATCGTAAGTTTATTTTTCAAAGCGTGCTTACTGTACGTGATGTCTCTGCCAGGGGAATCCCCACCCGCATCTAGAAATTAACTTTCCCGCAGACGTAAGGGGACAGGGCTATACGAGCTGAGCCGAATAAACCCGAATGGGTGAATGCGAATCGCTGCTTGCTTATGTCGTTGACTGGGTGTGCAAATGATCATTGTTGTTATAATTACTAGCGAAATCCATAGATTCAGACTACCAGAGTGAAAATAAACAGCTAACAGAAGTATCAGGTAAGAAAAATTACATACTGATCTATGTTTCCAAGAAAATGAAATTTTGACAAAAAATATTTTACCAGGTCGCTATACTACTAAGGGCCAATTGTACAGTCCCCGGTTAGCAGACGTTTAAGTTCTATTCTCGGAACAGCGCGCAAATGTTTTGTATGAACACGTAATAACGCCTAACTCGGAGAATAAACGCAGGATAACTGAACTGGTGATTTTGGCAGGGTTTGTGAAGTTAACCGGAAAGTACGTTTTTGACAATGGCAGGAATAGTTACAGAATTAGTGATGACGAGATTGACTATTAGAACGAGGAAGGACAAGAAACGGGGACAACACACAAATTATATGGAACAATATGACGGTTCCAAATTTATATAAAAATTTCGTACTACTACTTTTCGATCTCATGCTTCAGAAACTAGAGCGTATGAATGAAATGTGAAACTATTTCCTAACATAAAAACTTTTTGCTAGTAGTAGACCTCATAGACATTTGATATTGGTACTTCGTGGATTAGATTCTGTCGTGTCATTTATGTAAACAAAGTAGATAAAATTGATAAATTGTGCGATAACAGTCTCGCTTATCTGTTTTTTTATTTTATTATTTTTTTTTTTATACAGCTGGTGCAGTATTAGAAAGGCCCATTTAGTGTTCTCAGAGGACACTGCGAAAATCCACGTAATCAAATCGAGAAACCACACTAGTCTTGAGTACTATTCTTATCAACAGCTTTCTCAGTATTAGACGATGGCATTTTGATTTATCATGTACCAAAACGTTTGAGGAACTCCGATGAGGTAATAGATTCTTTTGCAGAAAGGAAAGCACGCCGTTTAAAGCCGTAGCAAGGTTAGAGAGGAAAAAATGCTTGAACCTAAGGATTGAAGGAATATGTACTGTCGTGGTTGTCTCTTGTCTTTACTGGTTTGATGTTTCCTATATTTCATGTCAAAAGAGAAAGAAAACTATTAGCTAATAGGCAATAAAGAATGCAAATTTTTGAAGAGTTCTTATTCTCCCGGTTACAAATAATCCCATCCAGTATTAATTGCGAGTTCTTTTTTAGGAGGTACATGTCAAACCGGCCGACTGGGAGGAGAGGCACCAGAGGACATTTTAATTCCCATTGTCCTGAATATAGGTTTGATAACTTCCATTAGAAAATATACACGCTTTAATTCCACTGAGCGAAATACAGTGACGTGCGATAGAGGAATGCTGTGTGAAAAGGCGTGGCACTGCACTTGGCACACTTAAGACCTAATAACATGTCTTACATTTCCTGAAACTCTTCAGAAAGGTGTGAGCTGCAAAATTAACATATCTTTGGAAAACAGATTTTTTAAAAGTTTTTGACGTCCTATCTCAAAAGCTGGACGGGGGAGGGGAAGATGTGCCACTATCAAGTTTTTGCTCCGGTTCGGAAATATCGTAGATCCGGGGATGGCCAAAGTAGTCATCCAATAAGTTTCTGCAGCTACTGTAAGTGATGTTTTGGATTTGTCACTCATTTTGAATTCAGCCACTCTTAACTTCATGCTGTTTGCGTCCCGCCTGAAACAGGTGGGGCTACCATAAATCTTGTCTTGTTCCGGCGAGGTGACGGGCCGATCCACGCGAGAATCGTTTGTACAGAAGGCGAAGAGTGGCGCCTGCGCGCTAGGTGACAAAATGTCTCGCTAAGTAGCTCCCATGACGTGGCAGTGCCACTGGCCGCTTAGTACACTGTGAAGCAATGAATTATCACCCAACAGATGACCAATTAACATGCACTTGCCGACAGAACAGTAACTGGCGTCGTTTCACGTCAGAGACCACTTCTCTCGCTACTGGCGTATTGCTGTAACAGGTCTCTCACTTAAAAGAACCGTTAAAAATTCATGCCAACCGTGACGTTAGTACGCGATTCACATTTCAGCATCAGTATCATTATCGATTTACAAATAAATACGATTATACAGTGTGCGACTTCTTCCGTAAAAATACGATACTGCAGTGCCTGTGTTATTCCGAATTACGATGCAGTGTTTCTTAGAACATGCATGTATGCACATTGGATCGTAATTCGGAGCAACAAAGGCACTGATTTTTCCGCCGATACCGGGCGTGTTTTATCTATATATATAAAACAAAGTCGGGTTTGTTTCTTCTATTATATATATATATATATATAAAACAAAGTCGGGTTTGTTACAACACTTATAACTCGAGATCTGCTGTACCAATTTTCATGGTTTTTGATTTGTTGGATTTGTCTCCGCCCCGAATAGCAGAATACATCTTAAAAATAATGAAAAATTGACGAATAAAAATTTTCGTGGTTTTTGATTTGTTGGATTTGTCTCCGCCCCGAATAGTAGAATACATCTTAAAAATAATGAAAAATTGACGAATACTTGAAAAATGCGTTATTTTCCCTAAAAGTTCTTTATTTTCGGAGCTGTCAAATTTTTTTGTCAAAATCTGTAAGTAATGATTGACATTTATGCATGCGTTCATAAACTATTTAAAATGGATGAATAAACTATTATGTGTATTTTTTTAAAAAAAAGATTGAAAAATATTACGCGTGCGTTCAGAAATGTATAATGAATACTTAATCTATATATATATAAAAGAAAGTCGTGTTAGTTACACTATTTATAACTGAAGAACGGCTGGACCGATTTGGCTGAAAATTGGTGGAGAGGTAGCTTAGAACCAGGAGACGGGCATAGGATACTTTTTATCCCGTTCGACCGCTATAAAACGTAGCATAACAGAAACGCATCTGGCGTGGAATAACAAAACGCAAGTTAGATTTAGTAGTTCAAACGAATGTACCCCTGTTGAACCCCCAACAAAAGGAAGTTTATGATACATTAATGAAGGCAATTGATGATGGAAATAGTGGTTTATATTTCCTGGATGCCCCTGGTGGAACTGGCAAGACATTCCTCATGTCAGTAGTTTTAGCCACTGTTCGTGCGAGATCCAACATTGCGGTTGCAGTTGGTTCTTCCGGAATAGCAGACACATTGTTAGAAAGATGCCGTACGGCTCAGTCACCATTAAAATTACCGTTAAATCTTCAAGCTATTGAATAACCAACATGTAATATTACAAAAAACTCAGCAGTGGCCGAAGTTTTATCAGCATCCAAGATCTGGGACGAATGCACAATGGCTCATAAACGTGCATTAGAGGCACTTAACCGAACATTGAAAGATCTACGCAATGACTCGAGATGTTTTGGAGGAGCAATGATTTTACTGTCTGGCGAATTCCGCCAAACACTGCCAGTAGTTCCAAGATCATTGGCTGCAGATGAAATAAATGCTTGCCTCAAATCATCGAATCTATGGCGCTCTGTGAAGAAACTAACTGACAACAAACATGAGAGTTGCATTGCTTAATGATACATCTGCTGAAGATTTCTTTGAGCAATTGCTGATTATCGGTAATGGTCGAGTACCTGTCGAAGAATCGAGCGGATTGATTTCATTTCCTCATAATTTCTGTAACTTTGTCTCATCGAAAGACGAACTTATCAACAAAGTATTCCCAAACATCATTACTAACTACAAAAGTAATGAATGGTTGAGTGAGTGAGCAATTTTAGCGGCTAAGAATAAAGATGTAGATGACCTAAACTACATAATTCAGAATGAGATCATTGGTAAAATGCATTCATTCAAATCTATTGACTGTGTAACAAATGAAGATGAAGCCACCAACTATCCAATTGAATTTTTAAACTCTTAGGATGTGCCTGACATACCACCGCACAATTTACGCCTAAAAGTTGGCTCCGTAGTAATCATGCTTCGAAACATAAACCAACCAAAACTGTGCAACGGTAAACGTTTTGAGGTAAGTAAATTGATGACCAATGTTATTTACGCGACGATACTCAAAGGAAAATTCGAGGGTGAGGAAGTTCTCATTCAGAGGATCCCGATGGTCCCAACCGATGTGCCGTTTGAGTTTAAAAGACTTCAATTTCCGATCCGTCTTGCATTCGCCATGACCATTAACAAATCACAAGGCCAATCCTTGAAAGTTTCTGGTTTAAATCTGGAATATCCATATTTTTCAAATGGTCAATTATATGTGGCATGTTCACGGGTCGGAAGACCATATGCGTTGTTTGTTCTTGCGCCTGATAATAAAACAAAAAATGTCGTGTATCACAAGGTACTGAATTGAAGAATGGAAGCTATGCACCAAAAAACATAAAGAATCATTAAAATACTTAATTTTTATTTGTCCTAATAAAAAATTGAACTTAACATCCAAAATCTGATTATTTATTGGCTTTAAGGCGGAACAGAGTTCGCCGGGTCAGCTAGTTTTCAAATAAAATGGCTCCCCTGTGCGGGTATATACGAGTAAAGGTTGCAGACACATTGTTGACGACATATGGAAATTTAGGTCTGGCCATGAGGCGTCCTCGAATTGCCAAGTGGTACGGCGCCCGCTCGCGATAAGCGGGGGATCCGGGTTCGAGTCCCCGTCCGGCATAAATTTTCACTGTAGTCATTCCACTATACGGCTGATGATGGTCTACACTCACAATTGCGAATACATTTCATGTCCTTCGTAAACGCTGAGTTTGCCTATCGAACGAGACACCGCGGTGGTTAGCGCACTGGACTTGCATTCGAGAAGACAGTTTTAATCATCGCTCGGTTATTCACATTTCGGTTTCCCGTGGTTGCCGTTAGTCGAGTACGACAAATGCCTGGATGGTTCCCTCGAAAAGGAACAGTCGAGTCCCTTCCCTATCTTCCCACCAGTCCGAGCTTCTGTTCCGTCGCCAACAGAACGTTATATCCCAGTATTCGTTCCTTTTTGTTTTTACATATTTTGCCTCTTTATACACAGAACGAAGTATCACGTTTACTCCTGAGTTTTAAATAACTTTTTTAATCCTTTGTCTTTCATCGGTATGATGTCAACCTTCTCTCTTAGTAGGGCAAGAAACTGACTGACTATGCATCGTCAATGTAGTAGGTAAGCAGAGACCAAAAACATTACTATTTCTTCTCCTCCATTTGTAGAAATTTTTAGCATCTAGTTAACTAATTCTTAATATCTTCCCATGGCCAGAATTTCCCCACAGACTTCATTAGTTATTCTACTACTCCTTAATTTCGTATCTTATCTCTTAATTTAAAATTATTGTGTACCACTACACTTAAGATGCTATCACGTTTTTCTTCTCGCATTTCCTACTGTCTGTATTTTATTTCTATACAATCCTGCATCGTAAAAACCTCGATGACGTCCTGCTATCAATTTAGCTTGTCTTCTGCACTTGACAGAAGTCTCTCACTGCACTACTTCGTTTACGCCTTTACTTCTTACTTCCTTGAAACTGCTTTTCCTTCTGTTATGCAACGACCATCTTGTTCGATTTCCTTACAGACCCCCCCCCCTCCCCCCTCCTCTCTCACCCATTTGAATTTTGTTTCTCGTTGCATGTTTTACACTCTTACTACTTTCTTTTCCAATAAACTTGAGTATTTCATTTATCAACGGGTGCTTTACATAAGATAACATCATTGATTAATTTTTCTTTTTTTCCCACTAAGCTAGCGAACTATTCTAAGGACACATACTTAATGTTGCAGAAAGAATTTTCGTTTAGCTTGACTTCCTTCTTTCTGCAGTTCACAGTATTTAAAATGGTACTGTATTCCTAATAACAGTACTGGTAACTGGACACTGCCGGACCAAGTAAATCATCTATTAAGGCGTTGGAATAAAATTACATTTCTCGAGAACTTCTTTGAACTATTTTCCATCACTGGTTATCACCAATGCGAACATAGAGGCAGCTGAAATCTTACACATATCGCCGTCATTTCAGGTTACAGTCCACTGTGTCGTGGTCAGAAATATCGACTGGAGACGAAATAAAAGACAATGAGCAGCATGAGACCAACAACTGTTTCAGTAAATAAATACGAGGGATCATTTCGCAAAAATATATATTTCGGTAGTGATCTGAAAAAAAATATGCGAGACCAGCCTGAAGTAGTACCACTTTCCATGTAAAACAAAGGAGGATGACTTAGATGGTTTTTAATCACGACAACCACTGTTTTGAGTTTATTCCGCTGCAATTCAGAAAACTCAAGTGTGTTGTGCATCTAGTACTGTGGGGAGAAACTGAAAGATTATTTTCCTAAAATCCACACTCCTTTTATGAAGTCAACACTTTGAATATATATCCGTACAGCAACTGATTTCAACTAACTGATTAGCTATCGCGAAGAGAGAATTCCTCTCTTTATCTGTGCACAATTTCTCTCTTTTTTTCTTTCAAGATTTCATGCCTTATGTGCAAAGTGTATCCAAGTCGTTCTGAAATTATTTCTTTACACCCTGCTGAAAGGGAACTGAGATGGACAAAACGTTCTTCCAGTTTGGAAGATCTGGGAGGGGATTTTAAGGTCTATCATTTGCCTCAAAACCAAGGAAATAACCGTTTAATTTTTCCCCATAACAACTGTAATGACAAACTCCAATTATGATTTAAATTGGAGGTTTATGTAGGCTCAAAAACTAGTTAATAGTGCAATAAATCTTGCCAAATTCATAAAGCGACTCGTTGCGTATCATACTTACATAAACCACCAGTTTAATGTTTGATGTATTAACTTGTAGCTGAACGCTCGTGTAATAAAGCTAGATGGACAGCGTTTTCTTCACTCTAACTAAAGTATAGGTAACTAACTCTGCTTTGTATTACTCTATCGTAAGGAAACAGACTTCTGTTAGACAGGTACCTGCCTATACTGCTGTTATATATGTAAATAGATTGTTCGCTAACGATGCTTTTGTGTACAGAAAAATATCCTTGTTTGACCATCTTAAGGAATTTGTGAAAGAATTTAACAGCAATTCCACTAATGAATAGCGGCTATCTTTAAATGAGGATAAATGTAAGATGATGCCTGTAACAAGGGGAAAGAACCCAATGGTACCTGACCACAAAATTAGTTGTGAACATCTTGAGTCGTTAAAGCGCATAAGAGTTTAAGGGCAATACTAAGATGCGATACGAAATGGGACGACCACGAAAAGTCAGTAATAGCGAACGTAAATGGAAGACTATTATTTGTTGGAAAAATTCTGGGAATATGCTACGCACCTGTAAAGGAAATTGCGTACAAGACGTTAGTGCTATCAACTCTAGCGTACTACTCCAGAGTTTGGAATTCTTTTAAGTAGGCATGGCAATAGACATCGAACGAATTCAAAGACGCTTGCGGAGTTTATATGGTGATGTCGTGTGACTAGGGCCTCCCGCCGGGTAGACCGTTCGCCGAGTGTGTCTTTCGATTTGACGCCACTTCGGCTACTTGCGCGTCGATGGGGATGAAATGACGATTAGGGCAACACAACACCCAGTCCCTGAGTGGAGAAAATCTCCGACCCAGGAGGAATCGAACACGGGCTCTTAGGATATACATTCCGTCGCGCTGACCACTCTGCTACCGGGGACGGACTATATGGTGCTGCAGATGGCAGAATATGTCCAATAATTTTGTCAGCCTTCCTATTCCCGGATTACTTGTGTTTCTTTGTCCCCCATCTTGAGCTGCTAAAATAAAGCACAAAACGAGTGCGTTTCTACTGTCATTTCAAACTTCACCGCACTAAAATTACTTGTATGCATGAGGGTAAAGAATCTATTTCACTTTTGAGCTATCACGAAGATTCAAATATATGCTTCACAAAAGGAAATAATATTATTATCTGATACACTGCTGTACATGGCACTCCACTGACCTTAAGTTTTCCCCATCAGGCTTTGAAACCTGCACGATTAAGTGAGAAAATCTGTCAGTCGCCAGACCTTTCTCATGTGTGACAGATATACGACACGTATCATCTCATCCAGACACTTTGTCAGTGTAAATATAGTTTACACGTAACGCCCAACATACAAGGCAGGATATTATATCACCTGAGGAAAAGTCCAGGATTTTAAAACTGACTAACGATAACGTATTGGCTCTCGAGGGTTCCCCCCCGTACTTCGCCCACATTTCTCACGCTGTAAACAGTCACGTTCCTGAAGTATGACACTCTAGTCACTGCCTTATCTCATCAGAAAAGAACGTCTGGGAACGCACCACACTCAGATTAACCTGTTAGTAACAAGCTCATTACGGGGTGTTTCACTGCGTGTGCTGAATTAACCCGTAGAATTAGAGATGTTTACCTCCATACTGTCAAATTTCACTATTGTCTTACTTGGCGAGGAGTTCTAAATGAATTAATATCAGAAAATCTTTGCTAGAAGAGACAGGTTGGCGAGGCACCTTAGTTTGAGCTCAGAATTTTAGCAATGGTGCCAGCAGCATAGTACTTATGACACACAGCGTAATATACGTAAAGAAAGCATATGATGATTTGCCTACGATTGGGAAAGATGTAGGGCAGCGTCAAACTTTGTGATAGGTTGATACCCATGAACAAAATGGGATTAGGAAGAAAAACGTTTTCCTGTTATTGCACTAAATAACCAAAATTTACGGTGTTTTGGAAAATTACTAGTAAACGAATAAGTCGGAACCATCAATATTCTATACACGATTTGAAAAATCTTATCTACTTTCTCTTCGTTTATTACTAATATGAGAAAAATTTCACCGCAACTCTTTCTTCATAGAAAGAATAAACCTCGTCATAGCTACTGACATATATATAACGAACTTAAGTTAATTGTCGAATGCGACGTGAAGTCAATTAAGACTCTGTACACAATTAATATTCTTCACGTACGTATCAGTCAAGAAAAGCTCCCACGTTTCATAGTGTGTAATAAGATCCTGTGTGTATGTCTATGACCTGGAGTACTTAATGACGATAGTTGGAAACAATTTGTACATATACATCTTGATTCATGTCACTGGTACAGAAGTCCAAAAAAATGTTCTCCACTAAACTTGGAGACTTGACATCGCTGAAGATGAGAACGTATAAGAAAATGACTGTCACAGATGTAAAGTCTCCCCAACAAACAAGAGATTGCGAGTGGGTTAGGTGAGGTGGTGACAGACTATACTCGAGTAAATGGAGGTTCAAATCTGTCTGTATCATTACGTACCGGAATTTCATGCAATCTATCTACATCACCACATAAAATCTTTCATTTACCAAGGTTAATATTCCAACTCTGATCTTTTGCTGCAGTTATACATTAATCTGTTCATTGACGAATATCTGAATTTTAACGTATCGTCTTTGTTTGACAGAATCTGATACATCATCCTGGACGACAATGTTTATCACGTGTAACGATAACACTAGAGAAGCGGTCTAATTAGAAGTGCTAGGTGGTTTATGTTTTCCGTATAGAGTACGCATTAATCAATGCAAATTATCTTGAAACTCATTTAACTACAAATGTTTTTGTTGAATGTGATTAAACACACCCAGTGTTTGAATACACGACATGACATGACATAAATGAAACGTGAAATGCAGGCAAGTGAAAGTAGAGCAATCATGAAACCGAAGGTTGGTTTGAACATCACAGTGCTTTTTCATATATGGTACCATTAGAGGTGGTGTGACCTTGCTTTCCTCCAATCTTTGAACGGAAATTACCCAGCCAGTTATGGAGAGACCTATAGTGTTACATGGATTATTATATATATATATATATATATATATATATATATATATATATATATATATAGTGTGTGTGTGTGTGTGTGTACAGAACACTTTGAACAACTAGAGAAAGGACGTTCATATGCACAAGATATGTACATTAGTATGTCCTGCAGAAATGATAAGCATTTGAACCAAGTCGGCTCGCGGGTTCAAGATCTATATCGAAATCGCGGAGCAACCCACCTACCGGTAAAATGTGCGTGCGGCTCTCGTTGTCGCTGCAAACCGAAGGTACTGGATCAGTGTGACTTGACCAGGCGTGCAGGACGCCTCGCAGACGTATAGGCGAATCTTACCGTCAAATCAGTGAGTTTTTAACAAGGCGCGTTATTTATAGAATTCACCTGTGAAATTACTGTTCGTGTAGGACGAAGTGTTTCTGCAGTACAAAGGTTGTGTGAAAAATGGTTCACGGAAGGCCGTAGAACACGACGAGATAGGTCAGGTGGTACCACCCAGAGCCCCCCGCCCCAGGAGGTCAACACCTCATCCGAATGGCATTACACGACAGAGCTGCGTCCTCCTCGGTTCTGGCGCAACAGTGGAAGAGTGTAACACATCGTACACTATCAGGTGTGGCAGTCCATTGCCGTTTATTACAGCATGGATTACGTGCGCGTCGCCTACTTTCGTGCCTACCTTCGACGAATGTGCAGAAACATGCTAGGTGGCAATGGTGTATGGAACGAGGTCACTGGGGACATGAATGGCATCAGATAGTATTTTCGGACGAATCCAGGTTCTGGTTGTTTGAAAATGATGGCCACATGTTAGGTTCGTCGCAGACAGGGGGAGCGGCATCACAGTGACTGCATTCGCACAATACACACAGCGCCAACTCGACGCCTTATCATGTGAGTGCTGTTGGGTACAGCCACAAATCACAGATGGAGAGTGTCCAGGGAACTTTGACCAGTGTGACTTACATGAACCACATCCTGTGACCTGTAGCCAAACCCATTCTGCATAACAGCCCACACATCATTTTTCAGCAAGAGTATGCACGCCCACATGTTGCTGCACGAACACGTGCCTTCTTGGTGTCAGAGTATGTCAGCCTTTTGCCCTGGCCCGGCCAGATCATCAGGGTTGTTGCCAATCGAAAATGTGTGGGATATGGCGAAACGAAGGCTGCAGCGCTGTGACCCAATGCCTACCACTATAGATGAACTATAGATGGAACCAGGTGAATGCAGCATGGATGGCTACACCACAGGACACCTTTCGGCCTTATCCGCATCGATGCCATCACGCATGGGACAAGTTATCAGGGCCCATGGCGTGGCTGAACCGAGCTGACTGAAATGCTAATCATTTCTGCAGAACGTACTAATGTACACGTCCGGTGAATTTGAACGTCCTATCGCTAGTCGTTCAAGGTTTTTTTTTTCTGAACAATGCTTGGAACTCCATAAGTGACAAGGAGATGTGTATACCCATCCAGAAAACAACCAACCCAAACAGTGCTTCCTTCGAAGGCAACCCTGTGACAAATATTGAATGGATGATAACGATTTCTGACACTCGCTAAATCAAAGCGCGCCTGTTGTCACTCTTCAAACTAAACCGTGAATCATCCGTGAAAAGAATGGTGTTCCACTGATCTGCAGTACAAAGTCCATGTTGACTCACCTACTTCAAATACGTCCTCGAATCAAAGTCACACTTAAGATAACAGCTTTGCAATAGATACCTAAAGGGTGCGAAGCACAGAAGTCTTCTCAATTTACGCGGCTGAACCACCAGAGGATGCCACATGCTATTTGACATTAACATTTATGAAGTTGTGCTGAAAGTGGAAACAAAGGAAATCTTACGTTTATTGCTGGATATACCAGTCAGTTAAGTCAGTAAGGAAATGTTATGATGCCATTAAGGGAATTTACATGGAAATATTCGAAAGAAAACTAAACTTTTCTTGTGAACAAGCAGTTATTCAATGTTTATTTAAAGCTGATATAAAATGATTTACCGCCTCCAAAACACTTCTTGCACGGGCGACGAGAGCATGTACAATATTTTCGTACACATACTGAAACGTCTTAGGATTACAAATTTACTCGTTCTATTTGTGCATGGCACAGTAATGTGGCTACTAAACGTCACTTAAGAGGCTTAAAGAGTAAATATAAATGAAAATAAAACGTTAGTATGATGAAGATTTGATTTACAGAACTACAGCTAAATATAATTTTGTGACGTAATAATTAGGAGACGATTTAAGAATTTTATACAGCGAGCAAAGGAAAAAGTTGCGTGGAATAATCAATATCTCAAGTGGGTTAACCCAGGGAATCACTCTCAGCATCTCAGTTTTTTCTTTTTCAATTATCTCTTGATTGCGTTACCCGTGTTTGCAAAAGGCAGCTGCTTTAGGTGCCAATAGTCTACAAGCTTTAAAATGAGTTCTTAGCAAGACTTGCTTGAGAATGAAATGTCTGTACCCACTAAACTTCTAGTGTATTCTTCTCAATAAACTAGCCACTAACGGGTTTGAAAATACCAATACATAGTTTCCCTTGCAACACCGGAAATACGGTGATTATATTTGTAGGCGAAAATGTTCAACACACTCTCAATAAGCTAGTATCTACCAAACAACCAAAACACACACACACACACACACACACACACACACACACACACACACACACACACACAAAAGAGAGAGAGAGAGAGAATAAGGGTAATGCAGGGGTTGTAAGAATATCCTCAAGCATTCTACTTATCGCCCCACGAAGAGGAAAAAATTAGACTGATACATTTTCAATCAACCTTTCCACGCTCGAACTGCTAACAGAACGGGCTGAAAACATGTATCCTTTTTGCCATGACTTTACAGCAATCTACATAGCATGAGGCGCATGTTTAGGTAATGAATGAAGAATGATAGAAGAGCACCATCCACCTAAAGAAAGCTATTCCCAAATTTTCACACAATGTATTTAATAGTAAAATTAAAAAAGTTATAGCAGTGTTTTAGCCGGAGTAGCACCAGTCGTTAAAAATGAACTTCAAAAATTCTTTCAGTGACGCATGTTTAATTTTTCTGTATTCATTACAAATTAATGATGGACCAAAATTTAAGTTTTGAAACCAGCAGGTTACGTAATAAAATACGGGAAAAGACATGCAGAAATAAGGGCAAAATTACAAACAAGAAGGATTATAGAACAAAATGAATAAACACCTGGAACGAAAGAACCGCCGCTTATAGCCATGAAATAGGCGAAATGAGGCATGGGGACGACGACATTTGAAACACGCGAGAAAAATATCGAAAGACCGGTGCCCAGTAACAAATATTAGCAAATGTAATATTTCTGGCGTTACAGCCATTATATTCAGCTATAAGAAGCTCTTCTTAGAGCAGTTGAGAATTGCAGGAATCTTTGAAATTAGCAGATCAATAACTTTTCCACTGTAAACCCTAATGCGTTTGCTTCGCAAAGAAATACTATACTGATACTAATCAGCGTGTACGTCTCCAGACTAGGTCCATTATATGTAGGAACACTGATATCCCGACGCGCTTCACAAAGGGTTTGTGATCTGTGGAGCACAACCAGTTTTCACAATGGGCAAAGGAAACGAAGTGTTGCTAGTATGACTCCCCATATACACTGTCCAAAGACACTACAGCTGCCAAATACTGTAAATCGAGATATATTAGATGGTAACACCTCTCTTTAAATTCATACAAGATCATGGGTTGTTAGCTCTACGATTGTGAACATACTCTAAGTGCACTTGGTTTTATAGTAGAACAATGAACTTAACTGCAAACAGGCGGCGCTAATACTCTTAGTCGCTGTGGAGCCGTTGAGATCCTGCATGGCTGTGAGTGTCACTCTCCTGAATACATTGATTATACATAGTATTTGCAGGGCAGTCTCTAGTATTTAACCAGTACTACCAACAACATCGTAGAACGAGAATGTACATTTTTGATAAGTAACGATCTTGCAGCTGTCTAATTCCTATAGATGCTGGTGGCCGCTCTTCTTCTTCTTCTTCTTCTTCTTCTTCTTCTTCCATGAGGCATAATACTATCTTCTCACAAACGAACAACTTGCAAATTAGAGACATTCGCACAATCGTCCTTCTACGTGGTGTAAACGGCAACTGCTTTACACGTACCACAGTTATGTAAGGAAGTCGAAAATAACCGTCTTATACAGGACACCTGGGGTCCATCAAGCTGGGAAACAGCCTCAAACTGGTCTGCTACAGTCACATAAGCTATAGCGCTGCGCGAGATTTTTAGTATCTTCTCAGCCCCTTACACCATGGCTTAGTCAGACTTCAGTTCTTTTTTTAACATTAATAATCCAAAATTTTCCTTGGGGGATAATCGCAGGAAAGAGACTCGTAAACGTTTTGCAAAAATTAACTTTACATAAAAAGGACAGAGAAAAAAAAGGATTTAACTAATTTTACATGGTTAAAATTGGGACAATTTTAAGATGAAACTTGCACGAAATTCAGTTTTGCAGTTTGTAAGTACGAGAAGACGGTGCGTTTAATATTCAAGGACGATCTTGGCGAGAAAAAGAAATGAGCTTCGAAAGGACAACACAAGCTATGCCCGTGGCGTGAGAGGGCGAGAGGATATTTAAAATCCCGTGCGGCAAACGCACCGTGGCTAAAGTGGCTTTTGTAGGACAACTTTAAATTATTTCCCGGACTGACAGACGACAAATGTCCCATAAAAAATTGCCCATCTCCACTTCCCCTACACCATTGTCACCACAGTGGACGTATTAAGCAATTATCGATCGTTTACACGTTGTTTGCAGATGATGCTGTCTTTACCGTTTAATAAGGTCATCAGAAGATCAAAATCAATGATTTAGACAAAATATTTGTATGTTGCGAAAAGTGGCAATTGGCCTCAAATAATGAAAAGTGTAAAGTTATCCACACGACTACTAAAAGGAGTCCGCTAATTTTCCATTACAGGATAAATCGCACAAATCTAAACGCTGTCGATTCAGCTAAGTCCCTAGGAATTAAAATTACGAACTTAAACTCGAAGGATCACGCAGGTAATGTTATCGCGAAGGCAATCCAAAGATTGCGTTTTATTGTCAGAACATGTACAAGGAACCCCTCGGGTGCGAGGTCGCAAGTTTAATCTTTAGTAAGGCTCAATTAAAAGGGTTGTGTTAACCATTATGACACGAAAAATGTTAACTGCTAATGAGTCGCCATGTGCATCAGGAGGGCGAAAGTGTCCAGGAGGTGCAGAGATCGACCTTCTATGGGATGTATCTGTTACACTTCATAAAATGGACAGTCAGGAAATGTTCAGAACAAACCAGTAACTTGGACCGCGACCACCGAATGAAAAACGGAGCCCCACAGTGAACACAAAGGTTCATCAAAACAGAAGACGAACTCCTTGGGAATTATAAACCGAGCAAGACGTTCACCTACGTATTCACACGAAGGATGGATATGGAATAATATTGGTGTAATCGGATAATGATAACTAATGGAATGTGACGGTCTATCGTTGAGCTTATCGCGAAACTAGCTAGGTATCCTTTAAGGCCTAACTGCGATATGTTTTATAGGCAAGGAAAGAACAAACATCCTGAGGATGAATTTGTCCGGGGTGAATTTGTCCTCTGGTTCCAGGTGGTATGAACTGCGATGTCACACACTTTTCTGGAGGGATAGTTTGCTCTAAGTGAGCAATTTTTATACGCAGACCATGAATCAAACACAAACGGGTTATTTTGACCAGTTGTTGGCCAAAAGCTGTGCCCATACCAAAGTAGTTGTTTTCTTATGCATATTTTCCCACTCTTCCTTGCTGGGACGTGATATTCCCTATTGTCGTTGCAAGATCACGTACACGAGAAAGAACCTTAGGGGACAGAGCACCTCCAACTTCGCGCAGCGCAATAAGTAACTTTCCAGCCAATTTATCATCCAGATTAACAGTCAGCCTAACGGAATACGAATGCGTTAAGATATTTATGTTAGTTCATTTGGTACCTCTAATTTCGAGGGTTCATTTCATAGGCATTTCAATTCCGACTGGCCGGAGTTGAAAACAAATTCCTTACTGAACAATGGGATAAGTTTGATTATCTCATCTACAAATTTTCGGACGGATTTCACAGTTTGCTGCACGTGGTCAAGTTGACGCTTTGTTTGAAATTTCGTTGCCTTACTTCTTCCAATACTGCAGCACTGTTTGAAGTTATGCAGTCAGCCACTGCTTCCCTTGAAGTCACTTTATTTACGTCGCGCGCAGTTTGATGCGCACGACGTAGTAGGTCGCTATCATGCACATGCTGTAAATGAAAACACCGCCATTTGACTACACTGTCGTTTATTTAGTTTCGACCTATTACAATATATGTCAATGACAAAACCCAATTACTTGAAAATGGCATAAAAGGCCGACCGAAACCTGGGTCGTAATTAAACAAACAACAATTCAGTCAAATGGCGGTGTGTCCATCTAAAAAAATTCCTGT
The DNA here is from genome assembly GCF_023864345.2 of Schistocerca serialis cubense. Classification (NCBI taxonomy): domain Eukaryota; kingdom Metazoa; phylum Arthropoda; class Insecta; order Orthoptera; family Acrididae; genus Schistocerca; species Schistocerca serialis. The sequence goes on from NC_064638.1 coordinate 461,586,305, forward strand.
AAATTGAATCTAGCACCTTTGAAACGCGCAGACACCAGTTTTTGTAACAAGTGCGTCTTGTCCTCCCTTTAATATCCTTAGTTTTTCTTAGCACAGCATGGTAATACTGCTCCGGACAACGATTATCCTTTACCACGTTTCACAGGAGACGGGATTATTGACTCCCTGCCCGACAAGGTTGATGGTTGATGAACTACATGGTTCGACACCTTTTTCAATATCACTGTCACTTGTTAAACATCTACATCTACATCCATACTCCGCAAGCCACCTGACGGTGTGTGGCGGAGGGTACTTTGAGTATCTCTGTCGGTTCGCCCTTCTATGCCAGTCTCGTATTGTTCGTGGAAAGAAAGATTTCGGTATGCCTCTGTGTGGGCCCTAATCTCTCTGATTTTATCCTCATGGTCTCTTCACGAGATATACGTAGGAGAGAGCAATATACTGCTTGACTCCTCGGTGAAGGGATGTTCTCGAAACTTCAACAAAAGCCCGTACCGAGCTACTGAGCGTCTCTCCTGCAGAGTCTTCCACTGGAGTTTATCTATCATCTCCGTAACGCTTTCGCGATTACTAAATGATCCTGTAACGAAGCGCGCTGCTCTCCGTTGGATCTTTTCTATCTGTTCTATCAACCTTATCTGGTACGGATCCTACACTGCTGAGCAGTATTCAAGCAGTGGGCAACCAAGCGTACTGTAACCTACTTCCTTTGTTTTCGGATTGCATTTCCTTAGGATTCTTCCAATGAATCTCAGTCTGGCATCTGCTTTACCGACGATCAACTTTATACGATCATTCCATTTTAAATCACTCCTAATGCGTACTCCCAGATAATTTATGGAATTAACTGCTTCCAGTTGCTGACCTGCTATATTGTAGCTAAATGATAAGGGATCTTTCTTTCTGTGTATTCGCAGCACATTACACTTGTCCACATTGAGATTCAATTGCCATTCCCTGAACCATGCACACGTATTGTCATCGCTGTACTCCTCATGAACATTGTCCGCGCTTTTGAGCGTATACGACAGCACACATTCCACTGACTCATCTTGCAGAAACGCTATTTTATCTGTCACTTCTTTCTCAATCTACAAAATTCCTTGGGTTCCTTTCTGACGAAATGTCAAGTTCTGCAACTGGTTCTCTAGAAATAATGCAATATTAGCTTTGTTTATCGTTGCCATTGCTCTGCTTTGTATCAACAACGCTAATACTGTAGCACTACTGTGGGTTACTCGTCGACAAAGCAGTTCAACTACGCTCCGTAGCCTCATGCTGTGCTCGCCATTGGATACCTCCAATCCTGCTCCATGTTGTCATTAACAGCCAATATTGTGATTGTACGGTACACAATACGTGGGACGTTAAATACCGTAAACATCATGGCCTTTTGCACTCAAGGGGTTCACTGTTAGAAGATGAAACAGGTGTACTAAGAGACTGCCTACACCACGCGTGTCCGACCCCTGCTAGAGTATTACTGTGTGGTATGGGACTCTTACCGGATAAGATTGACTGAGGACATCGAGAAAGTTCAAAGAAGGGAGCTCGTTTTATGATGTCGCGAAATAGGAAGGATTGTGACACTGATATGACACGCAGGTTGGTGTGGCAAGGAAAAATTGAAGTGTTCGTTTTTCCCGCGTGCTGTTTAAGACTGGAACGGTAGAGGAATAGAGTGAAAATGGTTCGCTGAACCCTCTGCCAGGCACTGAAGTGTGAATTGCGAGGAGTCATGCACATGGAGATGGCGTTACTCCTCTCTGCTTTAAGTTGAACTAAATTGCTAATCATTAGCATATCCAAACGTGTAGTATACTCCATGTCAAATGGACGTTTGTTGCATAACGTCATCGTGGCGTTGCAGTTTTAATTATCAGCACTGTAGCAAAAATTGAAGAGCCAGTGGAGATATTACCAATTTAGTTCCTAATATTTGCTCTTAGTCATCACTAATAACAAAATAAACAAGAAGTCTTAGTTTTACGATATGCATGACATCTCTGTATTTTCGTTAGTTACAGACGTCACCCATGGCACGGATCCCAAGCTGCCATTCTGTTGTCAGGTTGGTCACTATCCGGAAGAACCAGTTACCGGCGGCAGAGCATAGAAAACAGGCAAACACACACGTGCGGCGAGTGCTCTAAACGGCATACTAATAACGGGCAAATAGTGGTCTTCTGCTGCCGTGGACGGGCCATGGTCGCTTGTTTCAGTGGACGACAAATATTTGTCCCGACGCGGGAGGCAGGGGCCCTGTTTTGTCTCGTTTCACTGGAGCACGAGTTCGCAGGCTGGCGTTTATCACTTAAGTCTACCGCGAAGAGAGAGACCAGAGTTGTGCACACAAATGTAAATTTCTGTTTTCGCAAAGTCTGGGCCGTCGGTCGTGTGCCGCCTGTTATGTCCGCTCACGACAGTCAGGAAGAAAGAAAAAGGTCTCTTAAGGACACAATCTCTCGTTCCAGGTCAGTTGCAGTTAGGTCAAAATACACGACGCGAAGGACACCCATAATTCCTCGAATAAACAGCAAATATCGAATTAAAATACAATTACTGATAGGAACTGCCTTGCTTTTAGAGGCATATTCGCAACGACAACTCCAAGATGTCTGTCTCCGCTGCACTCTCCCCGCCGCCCCTTCTTAAAGGGCCGTACACGCGGCATCGATGGTTGTGAGTAGTTTCAAATATATGAACCGGAGCTTGTGATACGCTGCAGATTTGAGTCATGGTGCTGTCCACCATTCAAATTTGTTACCAGTTCTGATGGTGTACATTATTTAGTTCCACTTCAAATGCGTTCAGAATGTGTGTTTACCAAAGAACATACTAATTTTTACATAATCATTTCTTGTATTTTATCTAAGTTACAGTCAATCAGTTAGCTTCTAGAATGAGATTTTCACTCTGCAGCGGAGTGTGCGCTGAAATGAAACTTCCTGGCAGATTAAAACTGTGTGCCCGACCGAGACTCGAACTCGGGACCATTGCCTTTCGCGGGCAAGTGCTCTACCAACTGAGCTACCGAAGCACGACTCACGCCCGGTACTCACAGCCTTACTCTCGGTCGGGCACACAGTTTTAATCTGCCAGGAGGTTTCATATCAGCGCACACTCCGCTGCAGAGTGAAAATCTCATTCTGGAAACATCCCCCAGGCTGTGGCTAAGCCATGTCTCCGCAATATCCTTTCTTTCAGGAGTGCTAGTTCTGCAAGGTTCGCAGGAGAGCTTCTGTAAAGTTTGGAAGGTAGGAGACGAAGTACTGGCAGAAGTAAGGCTGTGAGTACCGGGCGTGAGTCGTGCTTCGGTAGCTCAGTTGGTAGAGCACTTGCCCGCGAAAGGCAAAGGTCCCGAGTTCGAGTCTCGGTCGGGCACACAGTTTTAATCTGCCAGGAAGTTTCATAGTTGGCTTCTGTTGATCCTTCGCTCATTTTATCGATACCATTTAGAAACATCTGTAACTTGGTAACTGAATGTTTTTGAGACGGGGTGCTCCTGCTGACATACCGGCCGTTTAAAAATAAAAGGAAAGGTATGTTAGGGCTCTTTTCACTTTGAGTCAGGAGACTCTTCCCAAAAGGGGAAAGAATAAAAATAAAAATAAAAATGTGGTAACAATAAGACAACGGAAACCAGTGATACGACCTAACGATTGGAGACGGCCGGCCGTTGTGGACGAGCGGTTCTAGGCGCTTCAGTCTGGAACCGCACGACCGCTACGATCGCAGGTTCGAATCCTGCCTCGGGCATGGATGTGTGTGTTGTCCTTAGGTTAGTTAGGTTTAAGTAGTTCTAAATTCTAGGGGACTGATGACCTCAGATATTGCTCAGAGTCATTTGAACCATTTGATTGGAGACACCGACTAGTTAATTTCATGGTGTTTCCCCCTTTTCAAAAATGAAGATGAAAAAGAAGAGCCAGTATGATATTAGGATTTATACTAATTCCATTCTTTCCTGAGTTTACAAAATACTGGAAATAAGTCTAGGAAAAATATTCGTGGAAACTTCCATAAAAATGTTATACTTTGGAAAATAGGATATAGAAAGACGTCAAAACAAACACGATGGTCAGAAAAGATTGTGTAATTCCCAATGGTTTATATATCAATGTGTAAATTTAAACTCTTAAATTTAGTAGTGGTGATAGTGGTGAGTATGTTGGATTTCAGGATGCAAAATAAAATTTATCAAATATTTAGCTGTAGCTCAGGAAGCTCGCAAAGACGACTAGGGCAATTCTTGGGTTTCCAGCAGGAAGTCAGTTTGTGTTTCGACCGCTGTCATTATCTTCTTTGCCACCCTGGAAACATTGAAAGTTTTCATCAGCAACATACGGCACGAAAATCAACAATCTCTCATACACGGTGCAGTCATATTAACGTGACCACCACCTCTGTTCGACGTCAACGTGCAAAGGCAGCACCATCATTGAAGTGTGTATGAATATTTCGTGAGGACGCGGAAAACAGTGTAGTCGTTGAGATAATGCGGAAACGGGTCGATTCATCTGACGTCCAGAAGGGCATGATCATTGGCTTTCGGGCCATGGGTGGGAGCATTTCCGAAACGGCTAAGTCTGTAAACTATTCGCGTGCCGCCGTCATAAAGTACACCGTGCATGGCAAAAAGGCACCATCCAAAACAGGCACCGAGGTAACTATGGTGCACCACGGGCCATGGATGGCTGAGGTGAACGACGGCTGCGCAGATGTGTACGAGCGAATAGACGTGCAATTGTTGGGCAACTTACCACCCAGATGAACCGAGGTGCTACCAATAGTCTCCTCAAGGACCGTTTAGAGGACGTTCGTGCGTACTGGCCTCTGCAGTAGGCGCATGGTTCATGCACCCAAGCTGAAAGCTGTTCATCAGCGGCGAAGGCTGGAATTTGCACGCCAGTACCGCACTGGGCGTCCACTGAGTGGGACAGGTGGCTTTCTCAGATAAATCATGCTTTGTGCTCCATCGGACAGATCGCTGGTAGCAGCAATCGTCGGAACGGCACAGACCAGAGGAAGGAGCGTTATGGCCTGGCGAATGTTTTCATGGCATTCCCTGGCCGCCTCATTCTGGAAGGCACAGTGCATCAACGCAAGTATGCATCTATCCTTGGGGACCATGTTCACTCCTACGTGCTATCTACCAACAGGACAATGCAATGTGACAAACAGCTCGCAGTGTACGTGTGTGGTTCGAAGAGCACCAGTATGAATTTACCGTACTCCCCTGGCCACCAAATCCCCTCCGATTTAAACCCAATTAAAAATATGTGGGATTAACTCGATCGTGTTGGTCGTGCTACGGATGCTCCACTGCGAAACCGGGAGTCGGTATGGCCCCATATCCCGGTCGGTACCTTCCAGATCGTCACTGATTCTCTCCCTGCACCTCCGCGCGGCAAAACGTTCCAATAAAACTTCACGAACAATAATTTTTTTATATCTGTATTTCTGACTTACATGATATTTAAAGTTGTCAGTGTGAAAATACACATGTCGATTGTACCTACAAAGAGCGGTGTTGGACCAAAAAAATTTATTATTATTATTATTATTATTATTATTATTATTATTATTAAAATACATAGGAAACTAAATTCTTTTGTGTCTGTCACAAAATATTGTCTTTGGAAGACCTGGAATAATTGTGTTTTAATAGATACCTTTGATGTAAATTTCTGGAGGAACTCTTGTTGTTTTTATGTCGAGCTTGTTCGAATTATAAATTGTGTAACGTGGATTGGAAGTAATTAGCGGAGGGTTATAAATAAAATGTAGAAAAATGAAACAAATAACCTTTATCATTTCATGTGGTAACGTATATTGCAAAAACTGCAACCCCGAAACCGTTTCTTGCAAATAGGATCCCTCACTAGGAAAAACTATGCCAGAAGCGAGAACGAGTGGTAACAGATAACGAACAGATCTTTTTTTAAATTTCAGCTTGAACTCTTAGTCAATGTTGTTTTTTCTCTTATTTGTCCTCAAGACAATGAGAAAATGATGCCAACTAAATCAGAGGACTTATCTGTGAGGTTTGTCTAAAAATGTCATAATTAAAACGTATTTTTGGAATAGTAAAGTAGAGATAGGCTAAAAAAATTCCACTGTACGAACAAAACAATTGCGGCATGGAAGGGAAGTGTGGAAAAGGGAATGATTCATCTATATCATACTCCGAAAACCACCGAATGGTGTGTGACGGAGGGTACTTTCGGTACCACTACCGGATCCCTACAACCCTGTTCCACTCGCGGATAGTGCGTGGGAAGAATGATTGTCGGTAAGCCTCTGTATTGGCTCCAATTTCTCGAATTTTCTCCTCGTGGTCAGTGCTGTCCCGAAATTTCAATAGTAAATCTCTCTGTGATGCATAACGCCTCTCTTGTAACGTCTACCAGTGGAGTTTGTTTAGCATCTCTGTAACGCTTTCTCGCCAGCTAAACGATCCCGTGACGAAACGCGCCGCTCTTCGTTGGATCTTCTCTATCTCCTCTATCAGTCCTACCTGACAGGGATCCCAGACAGATGAAAAATACTCTAGAATCGGGCGAACAAGCACCTTATAAGCCACTTCGTTCGTGGATGAGTTACATTTCCTTAAGATTCTTCCGATGACTGAGTCTGGTGTCTGTTTTTCCCACTATCTGTTTTATATGGTCATTCCACTTAAGGTCGCTCTGGATAATTAGGCCTAGATATTTTGCGGCGGACGCTGTCTCCAGCTGTTTGTCATCAATAGTGTAACAGTAGTGGATTTCTTTTCCTATGTATGCGCAATATGTTACGTTTATTTACATTCAGGGTCAACTGCCAGAGCCTGCACCATTCATCAATTCTCTGCAGGTCGTTCTGCAAATTCTTACTATTTTCTGGCGTTGCTTCTTTGGTATAGACAAATGCATCATCTGTGAATAGCCTTAAAGAGCACCCGACGCTTCCTACTAGAACATTTTGTGTATATATTGTAAACAGCAACGGTCTTATCACACTTTCCTGTGGTACTGCGGATATTACCTTTACATCTGTCGATTTAATTCCGTTAAGAGCGACGTGTTGAGTTCTATATGCAAGGAAGTCTTGAATCCAGTCGCAGGTCTGCACCGATACTCCGTAAGCTCGTATTTTTTTTCATTAAAAGGCAATGCGGGACGGTGTCAAATGCCTTACTGAAATCAAGGGGCGGACGGTGGATCTGCAAGTATGATCATCCTGTCATGAGCACCCGCTTGATATAACATACTTAACGACGCCAAGTTATGTCAAAAGGGAGTAATATGTTAAAAGTTCAAGAAACTCTGTCGTTTGTGTGGCTTGTGTCTGCTACAGGGGAATCTATTGTCTTAGTTTAACGTATCAGTCAGCTGCAACTCACCAGAGCAAAGCTTGTAACACCGCTAGTTCTATACTGAAAACGTTCAATTAAGTTTTTAGTTTAAGGCTGCTTGTTATCAGTATCACGAGGAGCTATGATCACGCGAACAAGAAGAGTTTCGGCCTTTGGTGATTTTACAAAAACATTTCGAACTATTTGACGTTAAACACTGTGCAGGGGAGCAGCCTACTCACGCCGTAATAAATTCACATCAGTCTTTCCATTGTGTGCTAGCCAGTCCGCTGTAACTAGCTCTGACGTCATAAATGTTGCGCAATACTTTAAAAATCAAGTAAATAACCTAAAATGTTTCTAGCATGTCAGGAGTAATACTAAATTAATATGTTTTGAATATCAGTTCGATAACTTTAACCATTTTCGAAATTTGGACGTTTTTCTGTAAAAATCATTGGCGCAACAGAAAAGAGCTAGAGACTTAAAAATTTATATTTAGATTCCTTTTTCATAATAACTTAATAGAAACAGTACTTTGTATTTCACAAATTAAGATTTTAGTTGATATTCATAATTTTCTGGTTTTTGTCTTAAAAATTAAGGAAGCAAGATAGATTAAGTAGGTTAATAAATAAGGCTAGGATGTTTATATTTAAGCAGAATGGAGATCCGCTATAACCATAAAGATGTGATAAGTTTCATTTGAATAACTATAAAACTATAGCGATAGCGTATCTCCAAAGGGCAAGTTCAGAGCTGGTCTACTGCGTGTAGTGTAATTAAATTAATTCTCTCGCCCAAAATATTTAACTTAGCCACGTCAAACTTTTATTATGATTACTTACCTGTGTGTTGAATGCACATTTCAATTGAGAGCTTCATCGGCTATCAGCGAAAGAAGCTGTGATTTATTCAATAACTTAATGTGGTGCATTACTAGCCCAGCGGCTAGTCGGGAGAGCCGATTTGATCGGGCGTTCCCTTAGCCGTCCGCACCGCGGCTTTATATATAAGAACGCTGCGCGAGGAAGCAAGGCCCCAGTTCTCTCCAGAAGCTGAATAGCACACTATCTGTGTCGGGAGTCGCGTCGCGTCGGTATCATTGCTATAAACAGCCTCGGATGCCGTATTAAGTTACTCGAGATATGCGTAACCATGAAATCATTTTCGAGTGAAGTGTTAATTCTGGGATGATTTTAATTATCGATCTTCAGTTTGCGTATGTCGTATTTTCACGTGCCGCCGCGGGACAGACATTCTACCATTATTTAGCGTGGCGTTTGATGAACATTATCATCAAATTATGGCGAGCATTCATTTAAATATTTAATTTGGACAGTTATAGTTGCATCAGCGCATTAGACTCAGAACTGCTCTGTTAGTCAGATTGTGTGGATTCTTTTTTTTTTTTCATCTGTGACTTTCAGAATATACTCAACTATTTTAGAAAATCGTTTTTGATTATGAATCCCAGACAATCTCCTAATTCCTCAGAGCTATAAGCTGCAGCTATAAGTGTGTTTCTCAGATGAAGTGGGCACTAGGAATTCTAATTACAGGCTTCACGTTTTGCTAATCACTTTCTGGTTGCCAATATTGTAGTTAGAGAGCCAATGTTGAGAACGGCGAAAGACAGCATAAATAACATTCTACAAAATTTTATATAAATAACAAGATCCACCGCCGCCCCACAAATGGTTAATCGGCCGTGAAGTGTTTCTACATTCAAACATTTATACAACAGTAAATTTTCTACCCGCCGCCCCACAACTGAATGTTACGGAAAGTACTACAGAACTATTTCATAGGGGTATTTCGACATGGCTTGAGGTCAGTAATACCAGGCGTTAAAAGTTATCAAACGCTGGAAGCGCTAGCCGCTGTTTGATGCCGAGTGTGCCACTATAAATTCTGAGCCATGCGCGCATTAGAATGGATTCGTGCTGCTCATGAAACTTCTTTGCTCGTCTTTTCCAAGCGTCTGGTTGGTCGGCGTCTCACGAAATGGCGTGTAGAGTCTCTCTGAGTTCACTTGACAACATTCGCACTCGTTTCTGCTCTCCTTGTTTGTCTGGCGTTCGGTTTAGTAACTGGTGGCTCACTGAGGACGTAAGTACGATTCTTCGCGCTGTCGGTGCTGTGGAAACTATGTGCATACCGCAGTTGAAAAATTATTGCTTTCCTCGCCTTGTATGGTTGCGGGATTCCGTTTTCGCGGTCACCACAATTTTTATTTCTGCTGCCTTGCTTTGTATGCTGTGCTGTGGGGGATTCATCTAAAAGTCTGTTGGCATTCGCGAAATCCCACATTCGTTGAGCAAAATTCAGTTTGGGTAATGTAACGCAGCTTACCTTTCTTTACCGACAGTTACATTAGCCGTAGATTTTTGTGTGGCCCAGCACTCCGTGTCAACAGTTCAAGCCCGAGCATTTTCAGCCTCTTTGTAAAGGGAAAACAGAATTTTATATTTTAATGTTGATTGTTTTGTGGAAGTCTCATTTCTTATCCATCCATTTACAATCAGTTATTTTTTTTTTACTTCTGTGCTTTCATTAACGGCCTATGTGTTATAACCACTAACCGTTTGCACTGTTTGTTTTCCTTTATAATTTTAATGTTACTCTGTGTCTGTTTAATATTTGAAAGACCCGAGTGATGTCTGAGTTAGTTCAAGCTGGAAAGTTATGTAAACCCACCATTTATTACAGTTTTGTGAACTTTGTTTGAAACTTGTAAGCTAGTTAACATTTATTCTCTTACTGTTTATCTGATCTGAAAGTCATGTGTACGAACTTTAAAGAATTTAGGTAAAAGTTGTGTAATTTTCATTGTCTTAATTATTAACGATTTTATAGTGGCTGTTCGAACTTCTCTTTTGACTGGTTTATTTTCTCAATGCTAAAATGAAGTTTAGACAAATAAATATTATTATTATTATTTCTTTACTTTCTCAGACGTTAAGTCTGGTTAAAAATGGGACGTGACGCGGACCTTGATCAAGCGTCACTTCCTTTTAACTGTACGGTATATATTATATTGCATTTAGGAACTTTCGGGTAATTGAACATGTATCAATAATTACGGATTTCTGTAATTGTATATATAAGTTTGGATGTAGCTGTATTGTATTGATGTAATGGTGGATATTGTGTGGTATGACTCCTGTAGTTGATAGTATAATTGGTATGATGTCAACTTTATTCTGATGCCACATGTCCTTGACTTCCTCAGCCAGTTGGATGTATTTTTCAATTTTTTCTCCTGTTTTCTTTTGTATATTTGTTGTATTGGGTATGGATATTTCGATTAGTTGTGTTAATTTCTTCTTTTTATTGGTGAGTATGATGTCAGGTTTGTTATGTGGTGTTGTTTTATCTGTTGTAATGGTTCTGTTCCAGTATAATTTGTATTCATCATTCTCCAGTACATTTTGTGGTGCATACTTGTATGTGGGAACGTGTTGTTTTATAAGTTTATGTTGTAAGGCAAGCTGTTGATGTATTATTTTTGCTACATTGTCATGTCTTCTGGGGTATTCTGTATTTGCTAGTATTGTACATCCACTTGATTTGCAAAGTCTGCATTTATCTGTTGTGGTATTGGGATCTTTAATAATATGCTTGCTGTAATATCTGGTGTTTATTGTTTGATCCTGTATTGCAATCATGAATCCTTCCGTCTCACTGTATATATTGCCTTTTCTTAGCCATGTGTTGGATGCATCTTGATCGATGTGTGGCTGTGTTAGATGATACGGGTGCTTGCCATGCAGTGTTTTCTTTTTCCAATTTACTTTCTTCGTATCTGCTGATGTTACATGATCTAAAGGATTGTAAAGGTGGTTATGAAATTGCAGTGGTGTAGCCGATGTATTTATATGAGTGATTGCTTTGTGTATTTTGCTAGTTTCTGCTCGTTCTAGAAAGAATTTTCTTAAATTGTCTACCTGTCCATAATGTAGGTTTTTTATGTCGATGAATCCCCTTCCTCCTTCCTTTCTGCTTAATGTGAATCTTTCTGTTGCTGAATGTATGTGATGTATTCTATATTTGTGGCATTGTGAACGTGTAAGTGTATTGAGTGCTTCTAGGTCTGTGTTACTCCATTTCACTACTCCAAATGAGTAGGTCAATATTGGTATAGCGTAAGTATTTATAGCTTTTGTCTTGTTTCTTGCTGTCAATTCTGTTTTCAGTATTTTTGTTAGCCTTTGTCTATATTTTTCTTTTAGTTCTTCTTTAATATTTGTATTATCTATTCCTATTTTTTGTCTGTATCCTAGATATTTATAGGCATCTGTTTTTTCCATCGCTTCTATGGAGTCACTGTGGTTATTCAATATGTAATCTTCTTGTTTAGTGTGTTTTCCCTTCACTATGCTATTTTTCTTACATTTGTCTGTTCCAAAAGCCATATTTATATCATTGCTGAATACTTCTGTTATCTTTATTATTATCTTCACTTTCTCAGACGTTAAGTCCGGTTAAAAATGGAGTGACGCGGACCTTGATCAAGCGTCACTTACTTTTAACTGTACGGTATGTGTTATATTGCATTTAGGAACTTTCGGGTAATTGAACATGTATCAATAATTTACGGATTTCTGTAGCTGTATATATATGTTTGGATGTAGCTGTATTGCATTGATGTACTGGTGGATATTGTGTGGTATGACTCCTGTAGTTGATAGTATAATTGGTATGATGTCAACTTTATCCTGATGCCACATGTCTTTGACTTCCTCAGCCAGTTGGATGTATTTTTAAATTTTTTCTCCTGTTTTCTTTTGTATATTTGTTGTATTGGGAATGGATATTTCGATTAGTTGTGTTAATTTCTTCTTTTTATTGGTGAGTATGATGTCAGGTTTGTTATGTGGCGTTGTTTTATCTGTTATAATGGTTCTGTTCCAGTATAATTTGTATTCACCATTCTCCAGTACATTTTGTGGTGTATACTTGTATGTAGGAATGTGTTGTTTTAAAAGTTTATGTTGTAAGGCAAGCTGTTGATGTATTATTTTTGCGACATTGTCATGTCTTCTGGGGTAATCTGTATTTGCTAGTATTGTACATCCGCTTGTGATGTGATCTACTGTTTCTATTTGTTGTTTACAAAGTCTGCATTTATCCATTGTGGTATTGGGATCTTTAATAATATGCTTGCTGTAATACCTGGTGTTTATTGTTTGATCCTGTATTGCAATCATGAATCCTTCTGTCTCACTGTATATATTGCCTTTTCTTAGCCATGTGTTGGATGCGTCTTGATCGATGTGTGGCTGTGTTAGATGATACGGGTGCTTGCCATGTAGTGTTTTCATTTTCCAATTTACTTTCTTCATGTCTGTTGATGTTATGTGATCTACAGGGTTGTAGAAGTGGTTATGAAATTGCAGTGGTGTAGCCGATGTATTTATATGACTGATTGCCTTATGTATTTTGCTAGTTTCTGCTCGTTCTAGAAAGAATTTTCTTAAATTGTCTACCTGTCCTTAATGTAGGTTTTTTTATGTCGATAAATCCCCTTCCTCCTTCCTTTCTGCTTAATGTGAATCTTTCTGTTGCTGAATGTATGTGATGTATTCTATATTTGTGGCATTGTGATCGTGTTAGTGTATTGAGTGCTTCTAGGTCTGTGTTACTCCATTTCACTACTGCAAATGAGTAGGTCAATATTGGTATGGCATAGGTATTTATAGCTTTTGTCTTGTTTCTTGCTGTCAATTCTGTTTTCAGTATTTTTGTTAGTCTTTGTCTATATTTTTCTTTTAGTTCTTCTTTGATATTTGTGTTGTCAATTCCTATTTTTTGTCTGTATCCTAGATATTTATAGGCATCCGTTTTTTCCATCGCTTCTATGCAGTCGCTGTGGTTATCCAATATGTAATGTTCTTGTTTAGTATGTTTTCCCTTGACTATGCTATTTTTCTTACATTTGTCTGTTCCAAAAGCCATACTTATATCATTGCTGAATCCTTCTGTTATCTTTAGTAATTGGTTGAGTTGTTGATTTGTTGCTGCCAGTAGTTTTAGATCATCCATGTATAGCAAATGTGTGACTTTGTGTGGGTATGTTCCAGTAATATTGTATCCATAATTTGTATTATTTAGCATGTTGGATAGTGGGTTCAGAGCAAGGCAGAACCAGAAAGGACTTAATGAGTCTCCTTGGTATATTCCACGCTTAATCTGTATTGGCTGTGATGTGATATTATTTGAATTTGTTTGGATATTAAGTGTGGTTTTCCAATTTTTCATTACTATGTTTAGAAACTGTATCAATTTAGGATCTACTTTGTATATTTCCAATATTTGTAGTAACCATGAGTGGGGTACACTATCAAAAGCCTTTTGGTAATCAATGTATGCGTAGTGTAGCGACCTTTGTTTAGTTTTAGCTTGATATGTCACCTCTGCATCTATTATCAGTTGCTCTTTACATCCTCATGCTCCTTTGCAACAGCCTTTTTGTTCTTCATTTATAATTTTGTTCTGTGTTGTATGTGTCATTAATTTCTGTTTAATGACTGAAGTTAATATTTTGTATATTGTTGGTAGGCATGTTATGGGGTGATATTTAGCTGGGTTTGCTGTGTCTGCTTGATCTTTAGGTTTCAGATATGTTACTCCGTGTGTAAGTGTATCAGGGAATGTGTATGGGTCTGCAATGTAACTGTTAAATAATTTAGTTAGATGTGAATGTGTTGAGGTGAACTTCTTTAACCAGAAATTTGCTATTTTGTCATTTCCAGGGGCTTTCCAATTGTGAGTAGAATTAATTGCTTGGGTGACTTCATGTTGCAAAATTATCACTTCAGGCATTTCATCTTATTATTATTATTATTATTATTATTATTATTATTATTATTATTATTATTATTTCAATTTTGATTTAGCATCTTACCGCTCCCAGATCCAAGCTCCCTACCAGTTCAACTTCTATATTTCATATTTCATCTTATATATAAAGGTTATTGTGGATTCACAAAACGTGAGAATTTGCAATGGTTTCTGTTGTTTCATAGAATACTGAGCGCAAAGTTTGTATTATTTTACATTAAACTATAATAATTTTGTAAAGCTACGGACATCTTGGAGACAACTGCAATCGTTAGGTGGAATTTCTCTTATCACTTCTGGTAGCAATAATTGGGTTATAGTCAAGAGACACTGGAGATAAGAGAGAGGAGAGGGTAAGCAGTTCTATAGCATAATTTTTCTCGCCCGCCGCCAATGTGCCACTGTTTCAGGGCACTGTTGTTGTTGTTGTTGTTGTTGTTGTTGTTGTTTTCACTGCGAAAACGGGTCGATGCAGCTCTCAGAGTGAGTCTCCCCCATGTAAGCCTTCTCACCTCTGTTAACTACTTCAACTGCGTCAATTAGAATCTGCTTACAACTTTACCCCCACATTCTCCTCTATGAGCAAATACCGATTCCTTATGTGCTATCAAGCGATCCCATCTATTAGCAGTGTCACGATTTTTTTACCTTACTCCAAGGGTAGATAAACGGGGAAGAAACACCAGCTACAAAAAACACACCCCAGTCAGGGCAAATTTCACCGAAAGTTGGATTTTTTTAGCAGTATGGAAAGTAATGATGACGGGTATTAACGCCGGCCGTGGTGGCTAAGCGGTTCTAGGCGCTCCAGTCCGGAACCGTGCTGCTGCTAGGGTCGCAGGTTCGAATCCTGAGTCGGGCATGGATGTGGGTGATGTCCTTAGATAGAAGTAGTTCTAAGTCTAGGGGACTGATGACCTCAGATGTTGAGTCTCATAGTGCTCAGAGCCATTTGAACCATTTTGAACGGGTATTAACACCGCCGGACGTAGAAAAGTCCCAAGACTAAAAACACAAAGGAAGTAAACGCATTGTCTGCCAAAGGGCATTGGTTTGTATCTATGGGGCATGTTGAAAATTTGGGCCAGACCAGTATTCGAACCCGGGTCTCCTGCTTACTAGGCATCCGGACACAGTCGTCACCGCAACTGCACAGACTACCCTAGCATGCCTCCCGTCAGATCCAAATTCTCAACTTATATCACACTGCTGATGCAGTGCCCCCTCTTCTCGTTAGCCTCATTACACGCGGCCGGCCGCGCTGGCCATGCGGTTCTGGGCGCGTCAGTCCGGGACCGCGCGACTGCTACGGTCGCAGGTTCGAATCCCGCCTCGGGCGTGGATGTGTGTGATGTCCTTAGGTTAGTTAGGTTTAACTAGTTCTAAGTTCTAGGGGACTGATGACCTAAGATGTTAAGTCCCATAGTGCTCAGAGCCATTTGAACCATTTGAACCTCATTACACGCGGCATCTCGTCGATTCCCGTAAGAGTTCGACCTTGGTGTGCGTGACCCAAGGAACACACACCACATGTGTAGCCTTAGGACTGTCCCTATCTGCGGTTCGTACGAGTATGAAAAACGACACTACAGTGAATGAGTTCCACATTCCTTCGCATATAACAGCTGATTTCTCACAGGGCTTGTAAATACTCAAAAAAATTCGAAAGAGCAGCTTGTGTTACATCGTTAGAGGCGACAAAACATGGTTTTCTTAGTAGAACGTTACAACGAAATCGCAAAAGGCAAAGGATGTTTGAAGATGTGGTACAACTATCTCAAAAAATGTCCGCAAAAGAATGGTGCTTGACCCCTTCTCGAAAAATAATATTTAAACATGAAGCGCAGACTATTATTTGCTTCTAATCATACTGGCGTTAAACCATCAAAGAACTATAACCAGTTTGTTCGCGTGGCCATCTTCCACAGCAAGTACAGGACTACTTGTTTTGTAAATAAAACCGCCTTTTCCTGCTGTCGGAACTCAAAATTGTGCTACATGTCGCTAACAAGGTGGTAGTGCAACCTCCAGACCGGATGAGAGGAAACGCAAATCACAGCACATCGTAAGTAATTACTTTTCTACATAAAAAAATCGCGACGTGAATTGTTTGATAATCTAAAAATAACAAAACTGTATAGCTATATATCGCACTGATGATGCCATAGAACAAGAAAAAGGCGAAACGCGATTAGGAAAAATAAATTAAGTGGCAGCAGCAAAAAGGCGGTTTTATTTACAAAACAAGTATAATTATAATCAGTATATACTTCCATCGCCGGCCGGGCGGTTCTAGGCGCTTCAGTCTGGAACCGCGCGACTGCTACGGTCGCAGGTTCGAATCCTGCCTCGGGAATGGATGTGTGTGATGTCCTTAGCTTAGTTAGGTTTAAGTAGGTCTAAGTTCTAGGGGACTGATGACCTCAGATGTTAAGTCCCATAGTGCTCAGAGCCATTTGAACCACTTTTTGAACAATTTTGGTACCTCTATCACCACGACTCTTTCCAGAATATCAGTAATCAAATGGGTACACATTTCTTGACAATTCTCTCGAAACCCGATCTTGTTTCCACACGTAAGTATTCTTGGACACGAATTTTCAACAAATACGCTACCGTAGGCGTCGCACATTGAACAAGCCCAAGTCACTACGAAAAATGATTTAGCCTACGGCTTTGAGGGATGAAAAGATGGATTAAGTAGTGGAAATAATGCTAAGAAGTATAGTAATTGGGGTGGTTTTGCTTTCACGTTACATATACTGGGTAAGCAGTGACAGGTTATTACGCAAAGGCTCCGTCTGAAAGATCGGTACCGCTGTCTCGAGAACGTCCTTTTGGACACACGCGATGCCGGTCCTCCCAGCTGCTTAAGCTTAACGCTAACGCCATGGATCTACAGACAACTGTAGCAATGGAAAGATCGCCATCATCATCATTTCTGCTAGAGACGACACGGAACAGGACTCACCATTCTTCTTGTGTCTTAGTTCCCCGACGCCAGTGGCACCATATCGATGTTTTAGTCACTCGCCGACCAAATTACTCCATAGCACTGATCACTGGCGTACAAGATAGTAACTCTTCACATTCCAAAAACTCAGATCCTCTGCTATCAATCCCCATCACCCCACAGGCCTCAGCACCACAGTAAGAAACTTCCCACGTTACCACTGGAAGACTGATAAACGCACGTCCCTTTGCAAACGTATCTCGCTACTGAACTTCACATTTGCATATTACGACGTACCTCTAGCTGTAGCTGGGTGATTCCGGCGGATTCCAGATTCTCACGCAGTCCTCACAGTCATTTAAGATACCATTTGACCTGGAACGGAATGCAGGTGTTCTGCACGTGACGGGCAATCTACGGGAGTTGTAACATCAACTGCTAATTTTCGAAGGCTTTTAAGCACGCGGATTTCACATCCGATAATCCTGTTATGTGGAAAACTGGAATGACACGCTGGGAGCGTGGTTGAAGAGCAGCGCACACGTTCTGCCAGCTACACGCGTTTGCTGCTGCATTAACGTGTTTACTGTGGGACTCTTGTATAAGACGAAAATAATGCTCTCGTGCTCCGCTGTGACATTCAGCGATACCGGTGCGGTATCTGATTTGGAGAGACCAACTGAAAGCGCGGAATGGACTGCTACAGTACAGGAACATTCTGTAATTGTAAATTTTCACGACTGCTCTATTATAGTTGCAATTTATCCCCGCAGAACACGCCACTAACTGTCCACTATACGCTGAGTGAACTACGGTTATTATAGCACGTGAGAGGAACAGGACCCGAGGTTCGAAACAGGTTTTTGTTGCATGCCTAAGCATAACTATACAGACAGCACTTCTAAATACAAGGATTTTTTTTAGTAATTAGACAGCAGTTTGAAACGGAAATTTGTTATTATTAAAATATACATATTGGTCTGTATACAGAATCTCCAGTTTCATTACGTAAACTTTCTCTTACGTTGTTAACGCAAGTATTGTTAGAAACTGTGGAACTGTATTCTGTTTTTCGCATGTGTAGGTGCCAGATAAAACTAATGCCAGTTGAAGCAGGTGCTAGACAGCTCCATTGGAAGTCTAATCGCGAAGTATGTTCCTGCCACAAACTAGGTGACTTGCAAATCCCTCGTTCGAAAAGGTTCTAGGTTATAATTATAAAACGATCTGAAAAATTATTCCGTACGTTAAGTAATCCAATGGCCAAGTTAGGGATGTACAGGTTGGGGCAAATAAAAGTGGCCAGATCGAGTGGATACGACTGGACGTGAATGTATGCATGTAACCACACCCCGTGATGCGCACGCCACGTGTACACCCGCTACGTAATCCACACCGTTTCAGAGCATGGTGCGGACTGTCGGGGTGGAGCAGTGCAAAGGGGACGATGGTACTCACAGCGGAGCGGCGGGTGTTCGTTGCGGAGAGTTACTTGACAACGAAGTCGTGGAAACGGTGTGGTCAGTTGTTTGCTGAGAAGTTTAATGGTGTCAAAGTGTCAACAAGGAGAGTGTCGTGCAACGCTTAATCTGAAAATGGCGCCAGTCAGGATCGGTTGTGAACAAGTCAAAAAACATTCCGAAAAGTGCCCGCACGTCAGGAAATGTGGGTGCAGTTCACCAGAAAATGCATCAGAGTTCTACCAAATCAGCCCGACGCCTGTCACAAGAGACCGGCATATCACGTCGATCATATTGAAGAATGCTCCATCTGGACCTGCACATGCATCCTTACCGAGTGTCTGTAGTTAATGCATTAAAAGCAGCAGATGCTCTTCAGCGCCTCCAGTTTTATGGGTGGCTGTTCACTGAGATAACAATGAACGGCTTAGACATGTATCTTTCTTTATGTCTGATGAAGCCGGTTTCACTTGAGTGGTTATGTCAGTTCACAGAACCACAAGTTATGGACAGTGGAGAATCAGCATAACTTCCACGAAACATCATGCATGATCAGAAGGTTGGGGTTTCGTGTGCAGTGTCTGCACACTGCGTTTGTGGCAGCATTAACGGAAGAGGAAAAGACCTACAGTTACTTCCAACAGGATTGAGCAACTGCCCGTACAACCGGGAAAACCTTGGCGCACACTTACACAATTTTGCAGAGGTCACGCTAGTCGCGGGCCCAGTTGGCCACACAGGTCACCTGACCTTTCAGTTTGCGATTACTTTGTGCGGGGAACTCTCAAGCCTAAGGTGTATCGCAACAACCCTCATAGTCTTTAAGAACTGCCACAAAACATTTCGGATGACATTGCAGCAACTCCAGCAGCCAGCTTCGCTCTACCTTCAGCAACTTACTGACCAGGGTCCAAAAGTGCCAAAAGATGAATGATGGGCACTTTCAACATCTGCCATAGTCAGGTTAGTACTGTATTTCCCTTCCTATGTTGTGTTTCTTTGTATCCTAGAACTAAGTTCTCCGGGCCGCTTTTACGAGGGCTATGCCGAAAGTTTTTAGCAGAATGTGTGAAAAAAAATTTATTTGCAAAAAACGTTTACAACTTTTCAAAATACTCTCCATTAGCACGTATACATTTTTCCATTCTCTGAAACCACTTAGAAAATGTGTCAGTCCAAGCTTCTTTTGGGATGTAACTTAGAGCACTCTCGTACGCTGCAATGGCCTCTTCATCTGATGAAAACCGCTGCCCTCGAATTTTTTCCGTAGTCTTAGGGAACAGAAAGAAATCACAGGGGACCAGGTCAGGTGAATAGGGGGGATGGGGTAACACTCGCACTTTTTCCTTCTCCAGAAAGTCCATCGTTCTGGCAGCCCTGTGCGCAGATGCATTGTCGTGATTCAGCAGAAGGTGCCCACTCTTGGACTTTGGATGCTGTGACTTCCATGTGGCGATGACTTTTGGAAGACAATCGTTCACGTACCATTCAGCATTGACTGTACGATGCTTGTCCAATGTCACAGAGGTGAGAGGCCCGATCTTTGTGAAAAAAGTTGCCACCATCTTTTTTCTAGAGCTCCGACTTCGTCGAACTTTTGTGGGTAGTTCCTCCCCTGGAAAGCACCACACAGAATACTGTGTCTTCGTTTCAGGGTCGTAATGGTAGACCCACGTTTCATCACCTGTGACGATATTGTAGGTGCCTTGGGACTTCCCTCCATTGAATTTTTCGAGCATGAAACGACACCAGTCCACTCTCGTCTCCTTTTTGCTTTCTGTCAGGGAATGTGGCACCCAAAGGGCACATCTCTTAGTAAGGCCTAAGTGACTATGAACGATGGTCTGTGCTGCTGTTGATCCAATATTTACGGTCCCTTCAATGTCGCAAAATGTAAGATGTGGATCATCTTTGATCATTTTCCTCACAGCATCAATGTTTTCAGGAGTCACAGCTGTTGCTGGCCGACCGGGACGAGGTTCATCTTCAATTGACTGCCGGCCCCTCGAAAACTCGCGAAATCAAGTTCCAACTATGGCCCTAGAAGGGGAAGCTTCACCAAAAACATGCATCGAAGAAGAATGGCATTGTTCGGCGCTTAAACCCTTTTTATAATCGTAAAAAAATCGTGGCGCGAAAGTCGCGGCGCGACAGCTCCATCCTGCACCGTCTCTGACTCAGTACTGCTTGTGCTTTCTTACTGTGCTGTGGGGGGATCACCGCTAGCCAGGGGCTGCGCGCTCAAGTATCAAGGTCGAAAAACATCGCTCTTTCGAATGAAAACAGCCCCATTGTCCTCCGCCTTACGGTTTACGGGCTGCTAAAAACTTTCGGCATAGCCCTCGTATTTGCCCCACCCTGTAGAGAGTGCGAAAGCGTCACCAAGACGCTCAGCCAGATCCAGTATCAGACGCTAAAAGAGAGGCGTTCCGCATCACGGTGTGGTTTACTGTTGAAATTCCAATCGCATATGTTTCCAGAACAGTCAACCAATATATTGGTTCCTCCCATGTACAGGGTGTTTATAAATGAATATCGGGGTTTTAACGCTTTATAATATTTATTACATTAAACTTACAATTATAAATGACATGTCAAATGGAAAAGCAACTCGAACAGTTGTATTTGGCACCAGTGCGCATGCGCAGCGCGCAGTGATTCCGCCGCAATGCGCTCGACAGCGGTAGTAGCGAAGATGGCGACTAGTGAACAGAAAGCGTTGTGTGTTTTGCAGTTTGCAAAGACCAAATCTGTAGTTACTGTGCAACGTGTGTTCCTGCTGAAGTTCGGTTGTGATCCTCCAAGTGATGATAACATTCATAGATGGCATCATCAATTTGAAGATACCGGCTGCCTTTGTACAGGGAAGAGCACAGGACGACCAAGAGTTAGTGAAGAGACTGTTGAGCGAGTGACAGAGTCGTTCACTGGTAGCCCAAAGAAATCAGTCCGGAAGGCTAGTCGTGAATTACAAGTTCCCAAGTCGACTGTTTGGAAAGTTTTAAGAAAACACGTACAACTACGTCCTTACCATTTACAGTTATTACAGGCTCTAAAGCCGGCAGACCATGGAATACGTGCCAACTTCGCAAACGAAATGTTATTTCATGACGATGAAAATTTTCTGGATTATGTTGTCTTCCATGATGAATCGTCCTTTCACCTTAGTGCACATGTTAACACTCACAATGTTCGCATCTGGAGCTCAGAAAATCCTCACGAATTGGTAAAAATGCAACGAGATTCTCCTAAAGTGACTTTTTTGTGTCGTATCCCAGCGGAAAGTTTATGGGCCTTTCGTTTTTGGTGAACCTGCTGTAACAGGCATTTCTTACCTTGATGCACTAGAGCAACGGCTCTTCCCTCAGTTGGAAGAAGATGAGCCAGAGAACTTCATTTTCCAGCAAGATGGTGCGCCACCTCACTGGCATAGCGAAGTACATGATTGGTTGAACTTCACTGTACCCAAGCGCTGCATAGGCTGCAAGGAGCCCAATGACAAGGCTTGTTTTGCATGGCCTCCACGTTCACCCGACCTAACGCCATGCGATTTTTTTCCTTTGGGGCTTCATTAAGGATCGTGTGTACGTGCCTCCGCTACCAGCAGACCTCCCTGAATTAAGAAACCGTATTGAAGCAGCTGTTGCTACAATCACTGAAGACACACTTATCAACGTTTGGGAAGAACTCAGATATAGACTGTGTGTGCCGTGTGACAAATGGTGCTCACATTGAACATTTATAAGGTTCTTGGTAAAACTGAGTTGCTATTTCATTTGATATATCATTTATAACTATAAGTTTAATATAATAAATACTATAAAGCGTTAACACCCCGATATTCATTTATAAACACCCTGTATATCTCGCGAAGAGACCATGAAGATAAAACTAAGAGATTCGATCTCCCACAGGAGCTTCTTTCTTCTTAAGAATCATTCGTGTCTGGTGAAGAAAAGGGGGTGGGGGATGACTGCTACGCAGAGTACCCTATGCTACACAACGTAAGGCGGCTTGTTTAGTATAGACGTAGATGTATTAACGTTATTATGAAGGACGAGAGGCAAACTCAGGCAGGCATGTAGCTTAATTCCTCTAGAGTAATACTGAGGGGCACGTCGAGATGTACGTCCCGATCTGACGGAGTGATTACTACAGTGTCTTAGGCTCTCATTCTATTAAATACACTGAGAAGGTGAAAGTACGCCGACTTCAATGATTTTAGGAACTACCAAGAATTCGCAGGGTCATAACATAGCTTCAGACTGTAAGATTGGAGCTTTTTTTTCCAAACAAAACACCTGAAAATAGCGACGTCAATTATTAATCACTGCGTTGACAAGCTCGTTAGCTCTTTGGAAAGACTGGCCCTAAGATGGGTTGCAACCAAATACCACAAAGAAGAAGCCGTTTTTACTGCTAATAGGCGAAAAAAATGGATGTTTTATGGGAACGCAGCTTTCTGTGCAAAGCAGTCTAAAAAAGAGTGATCGACAGTTATTCGACATTTTCGTAAGGCTACATTTTCATCAACTCTGAACGTGAAAATCCATCTCAAAGAGAGAAGTTTAAATATTTACACATATTTATACATCCGGCGTAAGTTCCTTGCATAACGCAAGAGATATCGAGGCGGTAGTTCAGTTCTAGTCACCTAGCCGCAATTAGTGTGGCGTACTATGTTCTCTATGATTAGAATAAAGCACCTTCTCGGTCCATTAACGTCACAAGAAGTGAAGGGATGTATGCTTCGTTACCGGCAAATCACCTCATGAAGAAATCACACTGAGTTAACGTCAATGTAAAAGCTGTTTTCCGAGTGTACACCCTAACTTGACATGTCAGTTAAGAAATGTCTGGATATATGATGGGGTGTTTTTTGGTTGGAAACCAACCACGGCTTCTCCTTTCCCGCTAGTTACGAATTTAACTAATGTTTCAACATGACGCAATACACGTTTCGCGAGCTTTCCCATCTTTCTTCGCCGAGACGCCAAATTCATGTCACGCTGTAATGTCACAACATATGACTATTTTTTTTTGCTTCAGTTTTGATCTTCGTTATCGCACAGGGTTTCTCCGCTTCCTGCATCCGCTTCATCATTCTTAGCGATTCATCCGGTCAACCCGTAACATATTCGGTAGTGGCCACATTCTCACAGGACGTCTGTTTTTATGGAATCATTAGACTGCTATGTGTGTACCAGTTACAACTTGAAACAAATTGTCAGTGATACTGCAGGAAAGTACAATTGTTGGCTTACTTTTCATACTGATTTCTGCATACGCTATAGGAAACATAAACGCACTGTTTTCTTGCACCAGGCATTGCTCAAATCATCCTCGGATTGACTTCGACGAGCAGAACGAAGTGAAATTACCGTCTAAATACCCATCGAAGCACTACGATCGCTGTTGTCGCATGCTCGAGCACGCAATAGATAAGATAGGTAATAACAGCACAATCAAGGAAATGTGCCTATAGCAACAACAGCTTAATTTTGTTTCAGAGTGTCAATACTTCGACACATCATCATCTTCGTTCCTGTGACAAAAACCGTTCCCGTATCGAAATTCATAGAAGCAATCCAAGATGTTCGTCTACCTCTCTGAAAAGTGTGTGCACTTTCCATCGCTTTCCTCAAATAACCGCCGACATGTTGGCTGATAGCAAGTTAAATGTGATTAACGCACGGAAGCATGTAATTCCATATTATCAAGAACGGTTTGTGATACACAGTATCTCAGCCTTCTGATTAAATACAACAAATAAAACTTTGAAAAGTTCTTGTTAGATTAAAGTTGGGTATCATACCGGGATTCAAAACTGCAGCGTTTCGTTTCGTGTAGCATATTATCAGTTGAGTTGTACGCGTCACAACCCATCCTCCAGCTTCAAGCTTTTTGAACCTATCTCATCCTCTCTGTACCCTGGCTCGAATAGGCACAAAACATAAACAGGTGATGGTAAAGTAGAAACAATGTAAAGAATACAGAGCATAAACAACTGCAACATGCATAACGGTAGACAAAAGTGTTCTTCCTTTTATCCAACTTAACGGATTTGCTCACAATTTCGACAACTGGGCCGAGCGGTCTAAGGCGCTGCAGTCATGGACTGTGCGGCTGGTCCCGGCGAAGGTTCGAGTCCCCCATCGGGCATGGGCATGGGTGTGTGTGTGTGTGTGTGTGTGTGTGTGTGTGTGTGTGTGTGTGTGTGTGTGTGTCCTTAGGATAATTTAGGTTAAGTAATGTGTAAGCTTGGGGACTGATGACCTTAGAAGTTAAGTCCCATAAGATTTCACACACATTTGAACATTTTTCGACAACTGGTTAATGCGCTCAGTATGGGGTGTGACCTACTGTGGCAGGAATACAGGCCTGACAACAACTGGGCCTTCTGTGATTCATGTCATCAGTCTCATTTGCGGCAATAACGCCCATTCTTCCAGCATCGCTGCTCACAAGCCTTGGAGAGTAGGTGGTGGATGCTGATGTGATGCAACCTGTTCAAATGGCTCTGAGCACTATGGGACTCAACTTCTGAGGTCATCAGTCCCCTAGAACTTAGAACTACTTAAACCTAACTAACCTAGGGACATCACACACATCCATGCCCGAGGCAGGATTCGAACCTGCGACCGCAGCGGTCTCGCGGTTCCAGACTGTAGCGCCTAGAACCGCTCGGCCACTCCGGCCGGCGATGCAACCTGTCTCCCTAGTGCATCCCAGACATGCTCTATGGGATTCAAATCGGGAGTGCGAGCAAGCCACACAATTCATGCAGCATCTTCCGTTTCCAAGAAAACATCAACCACCCGTGCCCTATGTCATCGAATATTGTCGTCCATCAATGTGAAGTTGTGCCTTGCAACAACTGTGCATGGGATACCAGGATCTCGTCACGATATCTGACAGCAGTCAATCGTTGCCGATTCACCAGTACAATTTTATGAGTGCGTGTTCGAGTGGTCAACCTAAACCCTGCCGACACCATTAGGATCCTCCTCGATATCGGTCTCTTTCCACGATGTTTGGGTTTCGAAATTGTGTTCCCTGTTCCCTCCAAATGCGAAGCCGTCGAGAATTACTTTCCAGACTAAATCGGGTCTCATCTTTGAAAGTAACATTGGCCTACTATTTCACCGTCAGGTGGCATGTTGAGGGCTCCTTTGTAGACGTTCCCTTCTGTGAAGACCCGTCAGAGGTACACATACAGCTTATTTCTGACAACAAAGGCCACTCTGCCGAAGCCTTGTAACCACCATTTGTCTCATTATAACGCGTCTAGTGAATGCTGCGACGTCAGATGCCAGTTGCCGTACAGTACTAGGGCGGTACCATCGTTCCCTTAGAGCCAAATAAAGGTCCTCTCTCTCCGATGTCACACGTGGTCAGCCCTGGCCAGGTCTTAGGGATACAGTTTCGGTATCTATACTGTCGCCGCATCCGAGAAAGAACAAAACGATTCACATTGAGCCATCAAACAACATCAGTGTGCGATTGTCCTACCTCCATTCTATCTATGGTCCTCCACTGCAGAGAGTTTGCTAGGCGTCTTCTCTATACCATACTGCACTCTCTGACGGAGTACACATCGATTGTGGATGTGGGACAATCCGGCAAACGCTACCCTGTTTGATAGGTGCCCTGACATCACTGGCGTGGTTTTCCGTTGACCGGAACGCCACCTTCCGTGTATAACATGACATTTGTTGACAGTTTGTATGATTATATCGTGAATTAGATAGGGGACGGGTAAATAGCGGTTTGTTGATTTAATTTTGGACACCATTGTAGGAGGAGAATAGTATAGTCAAAGCCTATGGGTTGCTTTCATAATCAATTTAAGCTGTGAGATGGTTCGTGAGACGTGATGGTTAGATCAGCCGATAAGAGCATTGCCCGCGTATGAAAACGGCCGAGCCCCTGCACTGCACACAGATATATTCCATCTGGAGGCTTCATAACAGCATACCGTCCAATCCAGAGCGAAAAATGAAATCTTACGCGACTTCGAAAGGTGATACGCCAACATTATGACAATCAGGCTTCTCCCTAAGAAGACCAGGGTGCAGAACAACGATTTGTCAAATGCTGTGAAGACAGTCTACCGGAAACATTTTCTGGTCATCCGGCGGAAGGGAAGTATCTGTGTCCAAATGCGCTTGATATTTGATTGCGCGATTTAAATAATAAGGGCGGTAACAAATAATTAGATAACATGGTCTGTTGCAAAAGCTAAAACTGTATGAACACAATTTGAAGTAATCGTCGTGGGAACACTTTGTCTCTAATTCTTTTGCAGAGAGCTGAACTGTAACCTGAACTGTGAAGTCTAGCCTTATCTTTGCCGTACGGCCACTTGGTCTGGGGTTAATGTAGGTAACATTTCAATACACACTCCGAAAGTTACTTCACAGTGTATGGTGGGTGATTTTTTCTGTAGCAGTATTTTATTCCTCCTTCTTCGTTTCATTCGCGAATAACACATGGGAAGAATGATTGTCGATTTATCTCCTTATTAGCTACAGTTTCTCTGATTGTCTCATTGTAATCATTTTGCGAGGCGTATGAGGAAGGAAGGAAGGAAGCAATGCTTTGCCCTACTCTTCCCGGAATATACTCTCCCACAATTTCAGTAATGAACCTACCCGTGATGGATAAAGCCTCTCTTGTAGGGTCTGCCAGTGGAGTTCGTCGGCTTCATGATGAAACTTGTCGCTCTTCGTCGTATCTTCTGTACCTTCTCCAATAATCTGACCTGTCAAGGGTCCCATACCGGTGAACAATAGTCAAGAATCGGTGGAACAAGTGTTTTTTCAACCACTTCTTTCGTGGATGTGTTAAATTTCCTTAAGATTCTTCAAACGAATCTCAGCAACGCATATGCTTTTTCCATCATTTACGTGGCCATTCCACTAACGGTCGCTCTGTACGACTGTGTATTATGTATTGAACCGGGGACCTAGAAACGACGGAGAGGTTTCGTCCCGCCGTAGCCCGCGGCGGTACACAACCCCCAACAGGCCACAGCAGTCCACCCACCCCACAATCGCCCCACATCGAACCCAGGGTTATTGTACGGTTCGGCCCTTAGTGGACCCCTGCGCACATCTCACACCAGACGAGTGTAACCCCAAATGTTTGCGTGGTAGAGCAATTAAAGTGAACACGTACGTGGAGACAATCTGTACGATTACTCCTAGATATTTAACAGCAGTTATTGTTTCCAGCGAACTGCTGCCAACAACAATCAATCTAACGTACCAGTACACCCCCGAGCTTCGAAACTCCCACGCATGAAACAGCTTCAGAATTCTGATTACTTTACAAATGAGTTAATGTGCCAAATACTTGGCGTTAGGCATGTAAGCAACAAGTAGTTTAAAAAAGGTCAGTAATGTTGAAAGTTTGCTGGAAGCCGCTAAGTGGTCTTATTATTGAACAGGGGTGAAAATAGTCTGGATAATTTGCGTTACCTTTTAAGCTAAAGTAATTTTTTACGTTTCTCGATGTTTATGATCTCACATTTCCTGAACTGTGTGTCGTAGAATGGTACAATTTTACAGGTACATCAGTGCTATAAGTACACAGTGTACGCAAAACGTGTTGAGAATGGAGTTAGTTGTAAAGAAGTAATAAATTAACACAGCATGCCTGACGCAGAAGGTTTACTGCACTAACAGCGAAAATGTAGAAAGCGATGACCTTGTTTCCTTTCGTCATTTCGTGGGGGTCTGTCAGCGAGTAGTAGTTCCGTGAAAGTTTGAAATTGTATGTGAAATTTGTTGCAAGTCGTAAGTGCTCTGATTCTCAAATGTTGGATAGACATAGCCTGCGTATCCGCACGCGGTCAGTTGCGCTGCCACAAGAAATATACACAGTTTCTAACTGTAATACTTAATGCGTTAAATCTTTAACGAACCTCTTAATCTGGTCTTAGGCTCTGGCATGATGTATACGTAACTTATGCATATAAGTTATCCGTGACGCCTGTAGCAATTTTATGTCGACGAAATCCTCTACCTGTAGGCATTTACTAGTGAGCACTCTGAAGTACGATATATGTAATCTGGCTGCTATCTAAAGCCACGGCTTGGGACAATTCTTCTTTTGTCAATTTTATATATGACAAGAGACGCTCGGCTTCAGATAATCTTATGCACCATCATGTGATGTAACAAGGTCCACTCCTTTTGAAGAACATATTTTTGAAACTATCGAAACCTAGGTCAAGGGCTAATAAACCTTTGTTTTGCAACTGGTTGGTTGATTTTTCAGCCTCTTCGCCTCTTAAGAAGAAGAGTACGACAGCATTTTCAGTTTTTAAGCCTAGATTACTTAACTCACGTAAATTTTACGATTGCACTAGGGTATAATACAGTGCATTTTATACTTAACACATTAAATGAAATCACAATTGCGAATAAGGACTACCATCAGCTGTAGAATGAAGTGACAATGAAATTTGTGCAAACATTCATATGTCGGCAACCATTCTACAGCTGATGGTAGTCCTTATTCGCAATAGCGAATTCATTTGATGTGTTTCGTAACGGCTGTGGTCGCGGCAGGGCCATCGTAATCGGAATAACAGACACTGTAATACCATTCTGTACTTAATTTGGTATGCAACATACCACTGGAAATCCAATAATTGTAATTGATTATGTAATGCATAACCTACTAATATGACTTCCTTTCAATAAATTCGGAATAGTTAACAATGGTTTAGCTGTATAATGGGACAACCTCCTCTAGCATTTTCTTTTCTTTTTTACAGAAATAACCGATACCATGTATACTATCGATTCTTGTATAGGTACACATTCTCGGCTGTTTCATTTAAAGAATTTCATATGATTCTGTCTACAATGTATTACATCTCAGGTTAAAACGTATAAAAAATTAATTTGTTACACTCTGTATGTACGGTTAAAATTTTCTTCTTTTAGCAATATTTGAAATTACGAAATATCTGGCATACTTAAAATTCCTATTTTTTATTGCACAATCTGACTATAATTGTAAAATTTATTTCTGGGTTCATTTGTAAAATAATGACATATTTTAGCGAAGTTTTTTCTTTTGTCAAGAAAATTTGTATACTCTTTGGAATATTGTGAGTACCGGAGAATGTAGGTAGTAGTGGGCATGCCTCTGATGGAAGCGCACGTGTTTTTTTTTTAATTTTGTCTACAACAATGTAATTGATGGTTTTATGAAAATGGAGATGTGAAGTCAGTATGTTATAGAAAAATGGGATAAAATAGAAGAAAATCATAGGAACCCATAGTGCTTCATCTGTTATTCAGCCGCAAGAATGTATCCCTAAACGCAAGAACTGGAGCCAACAATAAGAGGAAATGAAGATAAGTAAAAAGTTTTTCTTTTTTATATCTTATGGCTCTCGAAGCTTTCGGAACATTTGAAGAGACACGTAAAATTAATAGTGATGAGTGGGAAGGTAAGATTACAGCTGCAATGTAACGTTTTCCTCCCTTTAGTGTTATAGGGTTAAATTTGGACAGTAGTTATATGAAATGTTGAAAATATACTTTTTTTTGCCCTGGACAGGCAAACTGCAGCCGGGACCATTTGTGTGTGTCAGTAATGCAGATGAATGCTGCGAGCTTTAGACCGAAATGGATTCAATCAGAGAACAGCAGAAGTGACAAACAAGCTGACACACCTGCTAGATGCATCAGAAGACAGCGTGACGTCACGACAGGCACGATGCCCGCCGTATCTCGAGTGTTTACGTTCCAAGCTCGTCGCGGTGATAACTCTTGACCAGCTATGCCACAAACAGCTGTTGCTAGTCGCTACTCCAAAAAAAGAACCGAAGACGTATCTGTCCCGCATGTATACACGCAAGTAGGCAAGAAGTGTTAATTAATACCAAGTGCCAAGTCATTTGGCACCAAATATTACTTCAGAGTTGATAAATTCAAATAAAAACACTTGAGTGAGCGAAACATTTTCTTTGAGACAGCCATGGAATCCGCCGCGCTCGTTCAGCATCATTTTGCTATGATACTCTTTCGTTATCAATATCTTAGATCACGATACATCAAAATTTAATGGAAAATAATTTCAGTAGGCCATGGATGTTTCACCCATATTTATCGTAAAATTAGGCTGTTTTCGTCCCTCAACATTACAGAGCTACAATTATGTTTCAATAATTTTGCTGGTATTTTCATGGAGGACACTGAAGTATGACACACCATCACTTATGTTACAACAATAGTTCGCGAAACATTCGAACGGTGTGCCATGACGGGATTCCAATTCTTTTCCCGACCACTGCTCCAGTGAGTTAATTTTCCCAGCTGAAAAGAACTTCCTGTATATCTGTGCTCCTTACGCATCTAGTCAATTAGAAACATTTTCTCAACCAGGATCAAAAAGGACTTTTTGTTTGTTCGTTATAACAATAGTTGTGCGGGGGGAAGCGGAGGAGAATTCTTCTTGTTATGAATCTTATGACTGCTCCATTATGCACTAAGCGTGTAGTTTATGTTAAAATGTGTCTATATAATAATAATAATAATTATTATTATTATTATTATATAATATTATATAAAATATATAATATAATAATAATAATAATAATTATTATTATTATTATTATTATCATCGCCTATATTTATGTATGACAAGTGCACACGTAGTATCAGCAAACGCCCACGAAAATACTCTTCTTAAGGGAGAAAGAAGGTATTTCTTATTGCGAGACAGTGCCGAAACTCAGGTCTTTCTGTCGGAATAAGTTACTTTCGTGAGATTTCTTTGATGTGCTCTCTCGACGAGCATTCCACGGCTTTTACCAGTCTGCCACCGTGTGCGCTTCACTAACGAAGTACGTACTGACGTTAACGAGATGTGCAGTGTTATTGTGTTAAAACCAGTCATTTGTTATTGTTAAAATAGTGACAACTCAGAAACGGGTCGATTGTTTACAGTAATCGATTAAAGAAAATGGAATTTTCACTTTGGGTGATTTTTTATCATTTTCGTGAAAGTCTAACTCAACAACATGGCCATGAATCGCTTCGTTCAGTTTGATAATCAATCGCCTTTACAAAAAAAAGAAAAGTTAACTGGTTATCAGAATGTCATCAAAGATGAATTCCGTGTACGCTGACAACAATCAGTGGTTTTTCCACACGACATCCATGCTGTGCCCAACATTTCAGAGGATCGGCACGTGGTTTCTTTAAGAGAGGTATCCACAGGCATGAACATTTACCTGTGGAAAGCATCGCTTCCAAATGGAACTCAAAAACACGCTAGTGTAAATTGGTGGAGGTGAAAAGCTCAAAAACATACGACTGAAAAAATGCAAAATGTGTAACAGGAGACGAAACTTGGATACACAACCATCCGATCAAAAGTGCCCAGAAACACTGTGTAATGCAAAATCTTCCACTAGATGTCACGAGAGACGGCCACACGAACACATTTCATAGCACCGTGTGCTGTTTACAGCAAAGTAACAGCTGACCGCCGGCCGGAGTGGCCGTGCGGTTCTAGGCGCTTCAGTCTGGAACCGAGCGACCGCTACGGTCGCAGGTTCGAATCCTGCCTCGCGTATGGATGTGTGTGATGTCCTTAGGTTAGTTAGGTTTAATTAGTTCTAAGTTCTAGGCGACTGATGACCTCAGATCTTAAGCCGCATATGCTCAGAGCCATTTGAACCATTTAACAGCTGAGCGACGCTCATTGATACTATCAGCGTGACAGTGCACCCTGTCATACAACAGCGTCTACGAGGCAGTGGTTTGCGGACAGTAACATTCTGAAAGGGAGTGACCTGTCTAGAGTCCCGACCTGAAACCAAAGGAATACTTGTGGGGGATGGGTTAGAACGTGGACTTCACTCCATACTCCTACTTCTTCGGTACCGGCTCTTGAGGAAGACTGGGCTGCCACTCTTCCACAGACGTTTAGATACTTCATTGAAAGTGTCCAAGCAGAGTTGAAACCATCATAGAGGCAAAGGGTGAACATATCTCATGTGAATGTCCTGTAATAGGGGCCAGAGTATTGATCAGATAGTGTAGCCCAAAACTAAGCAACCGTTGGATGTGTCAAGATGAGCGGAAACCAGCTGAAATGGTTCGTTCCTGAAACACTTTACACGAAGTGATCTCCTGTTTGAGAGGATGTAAGAACAGTTAATGACGAATGATATAGAACAATCAGTTTGCCACAGGTCATCGACTACAAAACTGAAAATTTCGCATCATTCTTCATCGTAACAGTGGCTGCTGCCTTTCAGCACGTCAAACAATTATTACATGGAGAGAGAGAGACATGGAATTAATGTCTCATTGCTCATTTTTACCTCACTTATCGCACTGCGACTTTTTTGTTCGGCGTTTTTCATGACCTTACGAGGCTGCTGGATTTTTCCAAATCCATACTTGGGAGGTACCAACATCAGAGCGAAAAGATGATTCAGAACTGGTTCGAACACAAGCAAAAGTGTACAAAATTTAAAGGAGAGCATTTTCAGCATCGATAAAACACTGTTACAAAAAATGTTGCTTTGTTCATTGTTTCCGTCACTGATTTGAGGCCAGCATACTGATCAGTGCGGGAGAGGGTGCGTCAACGGAAGTGTCTTATTGCCGGTTGTTTTGGTCAGCTCGACCTGACTGACAATTTTTTTGCTTGAAATGTAGAACCAGTTTAAATTTTTTTTAATATTTGCTGACGCCGAAATTCTTCCAGTAATACCGCTAACTCTGTGGCACAACCCACGAAACTGTAATGCTTATGCTCATACGAAAGCTCATAAGCGTCTTGTAATTTATTTAGCATACACAGTAGCTAACGCGGCAGGTGCTGAGTTGCTCGTAACAACACATTCTTTGATACTCAGTGGTAAGACCCCATTTCACGAAACGAATACGAATGCAATTCAGGGCAAGCAGCTGATTACAGCGGAAGATAAGTAATTTAAACACATCGTGTAACCGGTAATTGCGTAAGAAGAAAACGAAATAGTAGTAAGAGTGATAATCTTGTGTGTAATTAAAATGGAGCAACAATCAATTACGCGATACCCTATCTCTCACTACTGTCTTCCGTATCAGTTGTCAAACGCGCTACAAAATGAACTGCGTATCATATTTCAGCTGCAGCTGTTTTGAGTGCTTCCATTCCTGTGTAAGCTTTGTAATACGACTAAGCTGAACTTTTGATTGACAGTTAGGCTACTGTGCGTTAATAACTGAACATTTTGATGTGATGCGGATGTGGAACTACATTTAGCTCTATCTAAGTAACTGATCGGTGCTAAATGGTATGAGGGCGTAGTTTGAAGGGTTGTTTCTTTCTCTGTCACGATTGTAGCTTGTTCGCTTGATTTTGATATGTTTGTTGACAGTTTTAAAGAGATCGGCAGAAGAATAGGTGCATTCCTGTGGCAGTTGCTTCAAATGCCTGTCTGTGTTTCGATGAGAGAAAGATGTACGAGCAACAAATACATTTTCTCTTCATCCACCTCCCCCTCCTCCAAGCAGATCTACAGGTCCCACATTGCTTGAGTGTTGTACATATTCCATCTCCTCCCGTTTCGAAATGTCTGTGGCTCAGTCGTTAGT
Source organism: Schistocerca serialis cubense (assembly GCF_023864345.2). Taxonomy (NCBI): domain Eukaryota; kingdom Metazoa; phylum Arthropoda; class Insecta; order Orthoptera; family Acrididae; genus Schistocerca; species Schistocerca serialis. The sequence goes on from NC_064638.1 coordinate 461,620,526, forward strand.
CGGTCTTAGAATTTTTTTTTTCTATTAGTTGTTGCTAATTTCATCTCTGACAACGATTTACATTGATGAGCCAAAACATTACGAGCACTGCCCACGGCGTGTTAGATGTCACATGGAGCAGCTGCGCTCAGGTGACGCGACGAGGAAAATATACAGGCAGAGCGGAGACAAATGGGGAATCACTCTAGCAACGATATGAACCGCAAATGGGTAAATCCAGTGACATCAGCGACTTTGACAAAGGACGGCCCGTTAAATGCCGCCACCTGGGAAGGAGCATCTTTGAAACGGCGAAGCTGACCCGCTGTTCGCGTGCCACCCTCCGTACGAGCTTAATTACGTATGAAGACAGTTCATCCATTCCGAGAATTTAGAATCTCTACCATTTTTGCCTGTTATCGACACTTATACTGGCAAAGATATCGACCCAAGGGCTTACAGTACTTTCGTGGATGTTTTAATTTCAATAATATAAATGTGACAAAGTCATGCAGGAGACAGGAGACCATTATCATACGTCAGTAGTCAGTAGTACCGGGTCGCAATGGCAAGTCAATCAGCAGGCAAGGAATAAAGTCATTCCATGCCTCATGTTTGACTTCTACCATTGTGATCCAGTCATCCTGAACGCAGAACTTCAAATGGCTCTGAGCACTATGGGACTTAACATCTGTGGTCATCAGTCCCCTAGAACTTAGAACTACTTAAACCTAACTAACCTAAGGACATCACACACATCCATGCCCGAGGCAGGATTCGAACCTGCGACCGTAGCATTCCCACGGTTCCGGATTGCAGCGCCTAGAACCGCAAGAGCACCGCGGCCGGCATCAAGGGGAGCCAACAGCACGCGGTGTTCCCAGGCGGTCACCCATCCAAGTACTAACCACGCCCAATGTTGCTTAACTTCGGTGATCGGACGAGAACCGGTGTATTCAACATGGTATGGCCGTTGGCCCCCAGTTATTAGAGTTCCTTCCTGTGCCATTCACATATGGAGCGCAGGAAGAATTTTTGTTTGAATGTGTCTGTGCATTCAGTAACTATTCTAATCTTATACACACAATACCGGTACCTATGTGAGCAATACATAGAGGACTGAAGTATATTTGTAGAGAAATCATTTTTAGCCAGTTCTTGAATCTTTGTCAATACACTTTCTCGGGATAGTTTACGGTTGTCTTCAAGAGTGTTCCACTTACGTTCCTTCCGTATCTCTGTGACACTCTCCCACGGATTAAACAAACCTATGACCATTCGTGCTGTCCTCCTCTGTGTATGTTCAATATTCCCTGTTCGTTCTACTTGGTACGTGTCCCACACACTTGAGCAATATTTTAGGATGTTTAAGGAATCTCTTAGTACACTGATTGCACTTCCCCAGTATTCTACCGAAGTCTACCACTTGCGTTAACCACGACTGAACCTATGTGACGATTATATTTCATGTCCCTACGAAGTGTTTTGAGGTGGCCGATTCCACTGGTATTTTACTCGTAGGATACTACGTTTTTTCGTTTTGAGAAGTGCAAAATTTTACATTTCTGAACATTTAGAGCGAGTTGCCAATCTCTGCACCACGTTGAAATCTTATCAAGAGGTGACTGAATATTTGTGCTGCTTCTCTCAGATAGTATTTCATTATAGACAACTGCATCATTTGCAAGAAGCCTGATGTTACTATTAATATTGCCTGGAAGGTCATTAATTTACAACATAAACAGCAAGGATACCAACACAGTTCCATGGGGCACATACGAGTGACTTGCAACCCCCATATGATCGTGCTTCTGACAATAAGCGTACGTGCAGTACCGAGTCAAATGCTTTTCGGAAATCGAGAAACACTGTATCTACCTGGTTGCCTTGATGCAAAGCTTTCAGTATGTCTTGTGAGGAAAGTGCGAGTTGGGTTTCGGATGATAGATGTTTTCGAAATCCACGCTGGCTGGCATGGATATGTAGCGCTTCTCGGGAGAGAACTGCGTGTTATTTTATTTTGACACGTCAAATATAAGCTTGCTTTTAAGACACCCTGTAGATCAAGGGGAAGTACCAGAGAGATTTTGGTGAGTAGGTTTGCGAGTGTTAAAATGTGTGACATAAATGGCGGTATCTTTTGAGTGTGCTGACTTAAAAGCTTTAACGTTTTACACCAACGTCACAAAGACTACAGCACGTGACAATTTTCAACTTGATACGTGCGCCCGTTCCTGAGAAAAAGGATTCAACCATCGGATAGACAGACGAACAACAAGGCGATCGCATAAGGGTTCCATTCTTACCGACTGGGCCACGAAACCATAAGAATATATAGTTTACATGAATGGTGGTATCACTGCCGGTTTCAGCTAACTACCACGTCAACATGACTGTTTAAAAAAAAAAAAAAAAAAAGGGAGCATAGTAAAATGCCAGGAATCTGTAAGTCTAACTTTTATCCACAACTATGCGTACTTGAACATGCCACGTAATAACTCGTCAACTGAGGAGGCCTGAAGAACTGCTAACAATATTAATATATCCGCACTCTGAAATTTCCGGTGCATTTAAAGTGCGCCGGACTGGGACTCGAACCTGAGACCTTTGGCTTTTGCAGGCAAGTGCTCTACCGACTGAGCTACCCAAGCTGTGAGGATGGGTTCTGTGACTGCCTCCGTGAGTACCGCATTCGGTAGAGCACTTACCCGCAAAAACCAAAGGTCTCAGGTTCGAGTCCTAGTACGGCACACAGTTTTAATCTGTAAGGAAGTTTCATACTGGCGTGAACACCCATGCGGAGTGAAAATTCGCTCTGGAAACAATCTCTTGACTGTAGCTAAGCCATGTCTGTGCAATATCCTTTCTTCCAGAAGTACAACCGAGCGAGGTGGCGCAATGGTTAGCACACTGAACTCGCATTCGAGAGGACGACGGTTCAAATCCGCGCCCGGCCGTCCTGATTTAGATTTTCCTTTTTTTTCTTACATCGTTTCAGGCAAAAGCCGGGATGGTTCTTTTGCAAGGGCATGGCCGACTTCCTTCCCCATCATTTCCTAATCTGATGGGGCCGATGACCTCGCTGTTTGGACCCCTGCCACAAATAAATCAACCAACCAAGAGTGCTATTCCTGCAAGTTTCGCAGAACATCTGTGGAGTTTGGAAGGTAGGAGGTGAGATACGCTTGAAATGAGCAGCCCACTTCTTAATTGTTGAAACTGCAGCAAATTGCTTATGAATCTTCACCAATATTGATGAATTTTCAACTGCCATAAACAGATCAGAATCAGTAATTTTCCTGTTTATCCATGTTGACGACAGGCACACGCGCGCGGGACTTTTTTTTAACATATGAAGCTTTACTATTTCGCAGATAAAATTGACATTTTAATTGCATTACTATGCAACGTGCGCCAGTTCGAATGTTAAGTGATTTGATGCCATCTCTGTGTAATTGTGGCCTCAATACGTGCTAGCACACGTTACATTCCGTAGACAGACTGGGCACACTGCCATAGGAAAACACAGTGGCCGTCTCGTAATTCTTTTAATGCACTGTTCAGTCAGATGACACGAATGTTATAATCACCGTTTCGATTTATTAGTAAGACATCAGCATTTGATCTGATTTAAAAAGAAAGAAAAATGGAGTAAGTAAAATAATACTGGGAAACTAAATCACAAATTTACTGACTACTAACTGCAAGCAGGTATCTTGAATGCGTCACATAGTAACTCAGCAGCTGCAAAGACCTGAACAGGTGCTCGCAGCGTGATCGCATCTGCCTCCTATTGCACCCGCATTCGGATATCACCCTTACTGCTTCTGCCGCATGTGTTAAGTATCTACAGTAGTACTTACGTAATCTCTTACTAATTTTCGTTTCGAGAAGGCTTTCTCTCGGAATATATTTTGTCTTGTGAGTAGTTTCGATATTATATTTCCGACTGAAGATTTACCAATTTCCGTATATAATTTATACTATTAAACAGTTACCTCTAGTCTTCTGTTCTAACAATCAGGATAAAAGTTGTTTTGATTTGTGGTTTAGTTTCTCACTATTTTACTATTCCTCTTTTTATTCCTGTCCAAACAGATTGTCTGATGATTGAAACCGGTAATTAATTTGACCTGAGACTGAAATATGTAAGTTAAAAAAATCTTACATTATCTTTCGTAAATCTGTTTTTGATAAGATACAACAGATGCGCAGGGTTCGATTAATGTTGCCTTCATCGACCGTGGTAAGATTACGTCGCGAAATTTTATCACGCCGGTGTCTGAAACACGTGGACGCGGCGAAGTCCTTCCGCGGCAAGAAGAGAAGGAACATTACGAGAATTTGGGAGGTCTTGTTACGCGCACTGGTTTACGCATTCTGATAGTACGCTGCAGAAATATTGGGGAGCGTATCCAAGTAGGTGACTGGCACGTTCTAATAGGCTGACATCGATGTGCAAGTTTCCAGATAAGTCTTTTTTATTAAATGTATTAAATATGGGCTTGGAAGCAAATTGTCTATGCCATGTTGGAGTGCAGTCTGAACGGCAAGAAGTGGATATGGAATGAGTTATTAGTCAATGGAGAACAGAATGACTTCTTGGGGCATCAATCTTCTGAACTGTTTGATGCGGCCCTCCGCGACATTCTCTCCTGTGCCAACCGCCTCATTTCACAGCAGCACTTGCACCCTGCTTCCTCAATTGCAATACTGGCCATTAAAATTGGTACACCACGTAGAAGACGTGCTACAGACGCGAAAGTTAACCGACAGCAAGAAGATGCTGTGATATGCAAATGATTAACTTTTCAGAGCATTCACACATGGTTGGCGCCGGTGACGACACCTACAACGTGCTGACGTGAGGAAAGTTTCCAACCGATTTCTCATACACAAACAGCAGTTAACCGGCGTTGCCTGGTAAAACGTTGTTCTGATGCCTCGTGTAAGGAGGAGAAATGCGTATCATCACGTTTCCGACTTTGATGAAGGTCGGATTGTAGCCAATCGCGATTGCGGTTTATCGTATCGCGACATTGCTGCTCGCTTTGGTCGAGATCCAATGACTGTCAGCAGAATATGGAATCGGTGGGTTCAGGAGGGTGATACGGAACGCCGTGCTGGATCCCAACGGCCTCGTATCACTAGCAGTCGAGATGACAGGCATCTTAGCCGCATGGCTGTAACGGATCGTGCAGCCACGTCTCGATCCCAGAGTCAACAGATGGGGACGTTTGCAAGACAACAACTATCTGCACGAACAAAAATCAAATGTGTGTGAAATCTTATGGGACTTAACTGCTAAGGTCATCAGTCCCTAAGCTTACACACTATTTAACCTAAATTGTCCTAAGGACAAACACACACACCCATGCCCGAGGGAGGACTCGAACCTCCGCCGGCACCAGCCGCGCAGTCCATGACTGCAGCGCCTTAGACCGCTCGGCTAATCCCGCGCGGCATCTGCACGAACAGTTCGACGACGTTTGCAGCAGCATGGACTATCAGCTCGGAGACTATGGCTGCGGTTACCCTTGACGCTGCATCTCACAGACAGGAGCGCCTGCGATGGTGTATTCAACGACGAACCTGGGTGCACGAATAGAAAACCTCATTTTTTCGGATGAATCCAGGTTCTGTTTACAGCATCATGATGATCGCATCCGTGTTTGGCGACATCATAGTGAACGTACATTGGAAGCTTGTATTCGTCATAGCCATACTAGCTTAACACCCGGAGTGATGGTATGGGGTGCCATTGGTTACACGTCTGGCTCACCTCTTGTTCGCATTGACGGCACTTTGAACAGTGGACGTTACATTTCAGGTGTGTTACGACCCGTGGCTCTATCCTTCATTCGATCCCTGCGAAACCCTACATTTCAGCAGGATAATGCACGACCACATGTTGCAGGTCCTGTACGGGCCTTTCTGGATACAGAAAATGTTCGACTGCTGTGCTAGCCAGCACATTCTCTAGATTTCTCACCAATTGAAAACGTCTGGTCAATGGTGGCCAAGCAACTGGCTCGTCACAATACGCCAGTCACTACTCTTGAACTGTGGTATCGTGTTGAAGCTGCATGGACCTGTACACGCCATCCAAGCTCCGTTTGACTCAATGCTCAGGCGTATCAAGGCCGTTATCACGGCCAGAGGTGGTTGTTCTGGCTACTGATTTCTCAGGATATATGCACCCAAATTGCATGAAAATGTAATCACATGTCAGTTCTAGTATATTTGTCCAATCAATACCCGTTTATCATCTGCATTCCTTGTTGGTGTAGCAATTTTAATGGCCAGTAGTGTATTTGTTGGATATACTCCAATCTCTCTTCTCCTGTAGTTTTTACTCTCCACAGCTCCCACTAGTAGCGTGGGAATTTTTCCGTGATGTTTTAATCTGCCCTACCATACAGTCCTCTTCTCTTGTGTTTACACATTTCCTTCCATTGCCAATTCTGCGGAGAGCGTTCACAACTTCTGAAAGTCCACCCAATTTTTAGCATCCTTCCATAGCACCGCATCTCAAACGCTTAGATTCTTTATCTTTACGTATTGATCTACTTTCATACAATGCTGTGCTCTTAACATATACTTTCTTCCTAAAATTTCAGACCAGTTCTCGATGCTAGTACACTTCTTTTGGGCACGGATGACCACTCTGTCTGCTCTGGTCTACATTTTATGCCTTCCTTGCTTCGTCCATGACGCGCCATTTTGCTTCGAAGGTAGCAGAATTCCTTCATTCCGTTGTCCCCATTCTAGTCTATGTCAAGTTTATCGCTAAAACCATTCGTGCTACTCCACATTCCATTCGATAAGTCCTATAATTCTTCCTCACTTTCACTGAAAATAGCAATGTCATCGGCGGATCTTATTACTGATATCCCTTCACTCTGTAATCCCGCTCTCGAACTTCGTATGACAAAGAATCGTTCACTCATTTCTTCTTCTGTTTCCGGGCCTCTGTCATGTATCTTGAGGTCGACTTTTTTTTCAATTTATTGGCTGCCCTTTCAGCCAGATCAGCAGTGGAATGTCAGTTATGACGATACGAAGGACAACCCAACACCCGGTCGCCGAGCGGAGAAAGTCTCCCACCCGGCCGGGAACTGAACACGGACCCCTTCACTTGGTAATCCGCCGCGCTGACCACGCATCTACCGAGGCAGACAAGATCGACATGTTAATAACTGGAATTGGCAATGTATGGGGTAGAGGGTGTAGGGTGCTACACAGTTCATATAAACGTAACAGTGCGCTATTCACCAAATAGGATTTGAGAAACAGCAGCTATCCGGCCGGATGAATACGTACTCAGATAGGGAGAAATATTGAAGAACTGAAGGGAATTTAATTTCGATGATGGAGCGCGTAGGGTAGGAAACTGCGTATGGTAGAAAGTTCAGTTTAAAGTGCGAAGTGCATTGCTTAATACAGCTTTCAAGGTTTTCATTTTAATATCTCGTATGAGATGGGACAGAGAGAAAAGCCAGCCTGTTTGGTTCTTTATTCACAGATACTTATCGCGATTGGGAGCAGAGGCCAGCCACATTCCAGGAATTAGGTCAGCACGACAGAGGCCTGCAGAGCGACGGAAATGTACGGAGGGAGAGGGCAGGAGCAGACAAAGGGCAGCGAGGTATGCTGTCCCTAGAGATAAACGAGGCTTGGGGCCAGACAGTCCTTAATTCTTATCTCAGAACGACCCATAAATGGAGGCACTCGTGGACCCTCATAGGGGATGTGTTTCGTCGATGGTCGCCAAAGCATAATTTTAATTTGATTTTGCCTTTTGTGTTCTGAGATCGACAGTCTTATTCTGTATTAAGATGACAATGATTCCACTTGTTCATTAATAAACTTTAATTGCTGACAGTTCCGATTTCGATTTGCCTCTTAACAAGATTCAGTTCCACACTAATACCCTAAATTTGAAACCAATCTATAACTACGGCAGGCGTAGTGGTTCCAGAAACATTTGTTTTCTCATCACTTTGTATGTCTGCTGTTTTTACTTAGATGGTAAGTCACTTATTATCTTTGTATATGATGAACGTTTTATAACTAAACAAAGGCATTTACCTGTCGGTAATAAGCATTGCTATTCCTTTATTTATGAAGCTTAATCTGTGCTTCTGTGGAACTGCAGAGTTCAGTATGTTCTGCACATGGACTTCTCGAAAATCTGCATTTCACATTTCTTTTAATGTATGGATCTGAATAGCTGCAGTGGAGAGGATTTTTTGTTTTCTTTTTGAGATATACTATTCTTTCTGAGAACCGTCGTACCCCCTAAATAGTCTCTGATCACTAAAACGGAATGTATTTCTTTCTCTTAATTTCTCTGTCTTTTTAACGTGAGGTTTCCTGTTGTGCTTCTGTTGTGACATAATTATGTTTCTGTTTTACACAATTTATAAATTTTTAAATGTGCGTGCATATGTCTATGCTAAGACTTGAATTATATAGGGCCACCACAGCTTCACCACGTCCCAAGTCTGAAAAAGAGATGGCAAGAAGCCTGAGTCTGCACTGATGATACTTCATAAACGAAGGTAGGCAAATGTGTGGCATACACGACTCTGTGTGTTTAATCAGAGAGACGGTCCTAATACACAAAGAAAATAATCACAATTTTTATTCAATTAACAGCAGTAAAATTCTTCAAACTTAAAACCGAATTTTTTATCTCCAGAAGACATGCAATTTTTTGATATTTTAAGATATTTATTTTCTTTAATAACTCAAGTAAAATTCAGACACTGAATGTTGTTTACTTTGTCTCCACAGGTAGTACTTTTCCTTATTTTCCTGCATTTATTTTCTTCTTTGTTAAAAGAGTGTTCCAAACTGTTAATATTCGCAAAAACTTCGTGAACAATCACAAACACCTCAGCTGGTAATAAAGCCAATCACTAATCAACATAAAAAATCTAACTTTACTGGATCGCATTTTTGAAAAAGATTTTTTCTGTAAATTATAAAAAATTCAAAAGGTGACAGTAAACGAACTTCGACATATGTTCAAAAGTAGGATACCATTCTAATCACAAAGCAATTATCTTTCAAATGAAAAAAAAAACTAACAAAATGTCTAGAACTGTTACGGAGATACAGTATTTTAAATTTTTTTCCCAAAGTAGCATCTTCAAAATGGTGTTCTCAGTGTGACCTTTGGAGGCGTGTATCTCGGGGCTGGAATATTTTTTTTTTTGGAGAAAACAAAAAATACATATTTCTTACTTACTCCTAAATTTTAACATACGCTGAATTCAATAACATCCGAGACTATGAAGGTAACCACCCTGCCTGAAGTGACACGGACTATGCCCGCATCTCGTGGTCGTGCGGTAGCGTTCTCGCTTCCCACGCCCGGGTTCCCGGGTTCGATTCCCGGCGGGCTCAGGGATTTTCTCTGCCTCGTGATGGCTGGGTGTTGTGTGCTGTCCTTAGGTTAGTTAGGTTTAAGTAGTTCTAAGTTCTAGGGGACTTATGACCACAGCAGTTGAGTCCCATAGTGCTCAGAGCCATTTTTTTTTGACACGGACTATGCCTGAAACAATGTCAGAAGAGGATAACTGATCTAAGCCCACCGAAATTCTCAGGTTGATCATGTTTCAGATAAAAAATCCTGTATGGGGCACAACATTTCCTACATCTCTACACCAAATGTCAAAAATTAAAACTAGGAATTATGAGACACCCAGTTGTGTCGCAATCGAATTTACGCTGTGTGTTTTACATTTCGGATAACAACACGAAAATAATGTGGAGTGACGTCCACGAAGGGGCTGAGAAGAAATGAGGCCATGCTTGTAGCTGTGTTTGTATTATTGTCGTGGTGTCTCCTTACTTACGCCGGATGTAGGCAATTTTATATATTTGCAGATATAGACATAGACAGTGAGATTAAACCGGCGAAAGAAGGAAAGCGTTGGAAAATATAGACGCTGACAGTACAAATGTATCACTTCCGACGCTCAGTGAAAATAGATGGCGACGAGTGTAGTGATGCATAGTGAACGAGTGAATAAAAGTTACTGTTCTGTCGTAAAAAAGGAATCCTGTGTAAACTGTAAAAGTGAAATCGAAAAACTAAACGAACGCATTTCAAGTTTACAAAAAGTTGTAGATGTTTTAAGACGAGAGATTTCGTATATAACTAATGAAAACTGTGAGCTGAAGAAGTTGCGCCATATTCTAAATGATAAAACAATAAAGCCACAAAACGGGAACCTGGTGAGTTATGAGAAGCGGAAAGGAAGCGATAGACAGGCATCAAAGGCAGCAAATGAAATTATAATTACAGATAAAAACAGGTACAGTGTTCTGTCGAATAGTAGTGATGCCTGCAATAAGGATATGCAAAACGCTAGTGAAGTGATGCAAGACAGTAAAACAACGTCCGAGTGGATAAAAGTGTCGCTAAAAGGTAATCCCTTGTCCACTAAAAGAATAACGAACTCCGTAAAATCTGTCACATTTTGCGATAAAAACAAATACGACGTTTTGCAACAAAGTGAAAATACAAATAAACAAAAACCGACGTGTGTGACAAAGAAGAAAGAATCAAAAGTCGACGTCTTTGGAGACAGTCACGACAAAGGAATTTCTCAAGAACTGCAAGAAAATAGTAAGTCAACGACAGTCACAGGCATGGTTAAACCAGGTGCTGGTTTCAAAGAAGTGACGGAAAACATCGTAAAATATAACTATGACAAGCAGGACAGTGTTGTAATCTGCGCAGGAGCTAAAGACATTTACGAAAACAATGCTATGAAAATGTATAAACAGCTCTTGAGTCTTTTGCTAGTACTGTCAAATACAAACATTTTACTGGTGAACTTTACCCACAGGCATGATTTACCTGAATGGTCATGTGTGAATAAGGAAATTCACAGTACTAATGCGAAACTTAAAAGTAGTTGTAGGCTATTCAGCAATGTGAAATTAATTGACTCAAGCACACTTGACAGAGAATGTTTTACGAAACATGGGCTTCACCTTAACAGAAATGGAAAGGCCAGGTTAGGAAACTTAATAAGGGAAGCAATTAAATGCAATTAAAAAGTGACAGCCACTGAACTGGGATGGTATAAATCTCCAATAGCAGAAACACCAGCAAAAACAGGAGCAGCACGCAAATGGACCATCCAAAAAACAGTAGCAACAGAGGAACCTAGTACTGAACCAACAGCACGAAGAATCCTGTCAGCACCACCACCACATCCACTACCATTACCACCACCACCACCACCACCACCACCACCACCACCACCTCCGGCCACAGAAGCACCAGCAGCAACAACAGCAGCAGCAACTGAACCAACAACAACAGTAGCAGCAGCAACAAAACCATCAACGACAGTTGCAGCAACACAACACTGCCTAAGGAGGAGTCAAAGACAAGGTACATCTACATCATTAAATAAGGATTTTTTATGGATTCAGACAAAGAAATGGAAAAGATTGTGACAAATCAGCAAGAAAATTTGCAGATAAGTCACAACCACTATGGAAAAAGCAGCACATTACCAGGTAATGACAAAAGAAAAAATACTTGTAAAACAGTCAGGATAATGTGTCAGAATATTCAGTGCCTCAGAAACAAAGTACTAGATCTAGAAGTAGCTTTAAATAATCTTGCTGATGTCTCTTGTATTTGTTTATCTGAACACTGGTGCAAGGCTAGTGAATTAAGTCTCATAAATATAAGCAAGTTTAATTTAGCAACACATTATTGCCGAAGTGTTTTTAAAAGTGGTGGGGTATGCATTTACTCTAGAGTAGGACTGCAGTTCAAAGTGAAAACAGAATTGGACCATCTAAATATAGAAAAACATTTTGAATCATGTGCCATAGAGTTAAAAACTGAGGAGAAGAGTGAAAAACTAGTTGTCATTACAGTATATAGATCTCCACTGGGTGACAAAAACATATTCTTCAAAAAAATAGAAGCAGCATTAAACACTTTTTATAGTAATGAAGTGAAATTATTTTTATGTGGAGATTTTAATATTAACCTGTTAATTGAAAGTGATGAAGAAAGACAGCTTTTGAGTATACTCAGCAGCTTCCACATGAAACCACTCTTTACAGATGCCACCAGAATAACAGAACTGTCATCTTCTCTTTTAGACAATATTTTCTCAAATATGGAGAATGGTATCACTGAGCCACTAAATGTAAACTTAGTTCTTTCAGATCACAATACACTATTAACATACATAAATTACTCTATCTCCAAGGCAGTAAAATATAAGTGGGGATACAAAAGGCACTTCTATACAGAAAAAGTAAATACTTTCATCCAGTTGTTAGCTAATGAAACCTGGGAAGATGTCTTTGCACAAACTACAACCGAGGAATCTTTCAATGCTTTTTCTAGTACATTCATGTCCCTATTTGAGATGTGTTTCCCAAAAAAGCTCACAAAGATCAATGTCATGCCTAGGAACACAAGCCAGTGGATAACACCTGCTATTAGAGTATCTAGTCAAACACTAAAACTTATCAGCCATCTCAAAAAAGATAACAAAGATGAACACTTCACAGATTATCTTAAGACATACAAGAAAATTTACAGGAAGGTGATCAAAAAAGCCAAGACAATGCACAATGACAGTGTAATTGCTGGGTCAGCAAACAAATCAAAAGCTATATGGAATGTAGTAAAAAAAGAAATAGGCCCAAGCAAAAATGCTAGAAATCCAGATGACTTTGTTTTAAAAGATGATCAAGGTGTGCTAGTCAGAAATCGTACTTTAGCGAATTACGTTAATGACTACTTCATAAATAGTCCAATCAATCTGCATAAAAATTGTCCTAAGATTAGTAGAACATCAATCCCAGAAGAACAAAGTGTGAATTCATTATTGCTACCTCCCACAAACAAATTGGAAGTTAATCAAATAATAAAAACAATGAAGAATAAAATGTCCTCAGGGATTGACGAGATACCTTGCGCAGTCATGATGAGATGTGCTAGTGTCATATCAGACCCACTCTCACACATCATAAACATATCATTTTCAGAAGGTGTCTTTCCACAACGATTAAAAATTGCAAAAGTAAAACCATTGTATAAAAAGGGCAATATACATGAAGTGGGAAACTATAGACCAATAGCTTTATTATTGGTATTTTCAAAAGTAATAGAGACAGTCATGAAAAACAGAATTACAAATTACCTCGAGAAATTCAATCTATTGTCTGTAAACCAACACGGCTTCCGCAAAGGAATGAGTACAGAGTCAGCCATCACCCAATTCATTGAAAATATTGTAACGGGGCTAGATAAGAACAACAGTACAATAGGAATAAATTTGGACCTCTCAAAGGCATTCGATACTGTCCAACATGATATCCTGCTAGACAAATTAGAATATGTCGGTATACGAGGAGTAGCTAAAAAGTGGTTTCAGTCATATCTCCATAATAGGACACAGGTAGTATAAATTGCAACAACAAACAGTAAAAACCAAAGTATTGTTTACAGATCGGATATTCAGACTGTGCCAATAGGGGTACCGCAGGGGAGTGTTCTAGGACCTCTCCTATTTCTTCTTTACATAAATGATATCAAGATTCCAGTAAATGGTACTCATATAACCCTGTTTGCGGATGACACAAACATTGTAGTAACTGACATAAACCGGGTATTGCCAACATCTGCAACCAGAGTTATAGAATATTTGCAAAATTGGTTTGAAGTGAACAAATTAACCATAAATATCTCTAAAACTAATTATATCCATTACAGGAAAGCAAAGTCACACTCTGATCTAGATCTCAGAATACAAAATAAAGAAATTGTGAGAGTTGCTACCACAAAATTCTTAGGTGTACATATAGATGAAAATTTAGACTGGAAATCCCATATCCTGTATCTGTCACATAAGTTAAGCTCTGCTTGCTTTGCTTTACGCGTTATTAGCTTTGTATGTAGTAGGGAATGTAGCAGAGCTGTTTACTTTGCTTATATACATTCTGCTATTACCTATGGCCTCATCTTCTGGGGTCATAGTAAGAAAAATCTCAAAACCATCTTCACTCTACAAAAACGAGCTGTTAGAATAATTACCAACAATTCAAGGCTAACTCCTTCAAAGCAATTATTTAAACAGCTGAATATTCTACCCCTACCGTGCCTCTATATACAGAAAAGCGTAATTAATGTAATACGAAATATTAACAATTTCCAATCCAACTCGGATCTACATACTTACAACACAAGAAAGTGCAATGACATTCATATAAAAAGAGTTAACAAGGCTTTGGCGCAGAAACAAACAAACATACAAGGAAGTAGATTGTATAACAAACTACCAGTAAAGATAAAAGAAATAAAAAAATTGTCTTCATTTAAAGAAGCAGTATTCAAATTTTTAATGACCAACTGCTATTATAGTGTAAAAGAATACCTGGAATAGCTCCATACTAAACAATTATATTTATGTACTATGTGCCAATAGTAATTTTTATCTGACTCTTGCTATGATCTAAATAAATAATATGTACAACAGTGCTAGAATTGTATGTGTTATATCTAAATATCAACTATGTATTCCATGTAAAAAGTCTTTCTCATACATCAATGTAAATAATCAAAGTTGTACATGCTATTTCAATGTGGTCTCATGTTACGTAGTCTACTATGCACATCTGTATTTTGTATAGTATTGTTCACCCTATATGTGTGTGTATATATATATATATATATATATATATATATATATATTTTTTTTTTTTTTTTTTTTGACGAAATCCATGCAATGTAAATTGTCTCTGGATGAATAAACTGCTACTACTACTACTAATACAAAGTATACCAAGAGAAAATTGACATATGTTAATCTGCGACAGAATTGCCCATATTGTATGGAAAACACCACGGAAACTGAATTCAATTCCCATTTACCGAAAGCGCCAGGTGTAGGAACAGTGCAGGTGAAGGTAAATTGGGAGATCCTGACAAGCTGTGTTTTATTGTTACAACTCCTGTTGATAGGCGCAAGCAAATTCCATATATACTATAAAAATATGGCATACATATCCCTTAGCGTCAGGCAACAATCGCTGTGGTTTTAAAAACAGCCTGCTTATCATAGTTAAGGAGATACGAAGACTTCAAAAAATTCCAGAACTTTCGTTAACTACGCACCAATGGCGTGCTGGAGCGAAATGCGGTTGGCATCTCTGCACACGCCTGTGTTTAATGCGTAACTTCAGGAAGTTTCATTGTTGTATGCCTGTTATTGTTCAGTGCTGTATTGAGAAGATCGTTGTGTCACTCAGTTTGCGAATTTCCAGATGGCAGAGTTAGAAGAGCGACGCGTCTGCATTAAATTTTGCGTGGAACCCAAGACAACCTTTACAAAGACACACCAAATGATGCAGGAAGCCTGTGGTAATGAGTGCTTAGGGCTTAACTCACGAGGTGACTTTTCTGTAACGTATACTACGAGATGTGGTCTCTGAGACTCCTATCTTTAAACAAAGATATAAGCTGTAAATACTTGTTGATTTTATTGCACTAAATAAAGCCAACAGTTTTTTATTTTTGTATCAAGCAAAAATCACATACTTTTGTGAAGATTTTTCAGAAGTACACAAAACGAATTGTTAGAGAACTGAATTTTACATCCTGAAAAATTATGGTATCTCTGTAGAAACCAAATTTTCGAATAAAACTAATTTCCGGGGCTTAAACTTGCATATAATAACAACTCGATAGCCAGAAAAAAGAAAGGCTGCCAAGTTAATATTCAGTACTGAGATCTACATCTTTATTTACCACCACTCGGAACACATTTAATTTTAACTAACACTAAGTATTTTGTTGGAGAAACAGAAAGGTCCTCATCACCATTGTCCTGAAGCTCTTTCTCTGAATGGTCCTCATGTTCGCTAGCAGAATTGTCATCACTGGCTATTGAAAAATCGTTTTCTTCGTCTACTTCGTGCTCTGTATCATTGACGTCATTCTCCATCAACTGACTAAAAATTTCATCGAACTTAAATTATGTAAAATTGTCACATTCCTGCTAACACATTTTGTACTAAACTGACGAAAGCAGGTGCGTAGTTTACGAGGCGCGGTCTAGTAGACCCCATCACATGTCAGCAACAATGTCAACAACAATCAAATAAGGCGATAACTCAACTGACAATAACAATTTGTAGGGTTGGTGATTTAGATGGTGTATAAAAACGTTCCACCGTAATTGATCTACGAGAGAGACTTGGAAAATTCTGGCGCGGTCTGAGAGACCACACCTCTTGAGTCGAGGGTTAAGCTGTACTCTGTGTTACGAAAGCTTCACACTGTTTAAAAATGGCCGGACCGAAGTTGTAGATGACCCTCGTTCAGGACGCCCTTCGAGGTCTACCGACGACGCTCATGTCAGGAACGTCAACAAAATTGTGCGTGCCAATCGAAGACAAGCCTCTCCGAGAGATTGCAGAGGAATGTAACATTTCAGTTGGATCATGTCAAAATCCTGACACAGCATCTTGGAATGCATCGTGTTGCCGCCAAGTTTTCGCCCCACGGCTCGTGAGTCAAGACCAGAAAGACCTTCGCCCCGCCATCTGTGAAGAGCGTTTGGATCGCGCAAATGAGAACGAGAATCACAACTGGTGATGGTTATGATGTTGAGACCAACGTTCAATCTTCACAATGGGTCGGGAACGGTTCTCCAAGCCAAAAATAAGCTCCTAAGGCCAGGTCAAATATCAAAGCCTTGCTGATAGTTCTCTTTGACTTTGAACGTTTGGTTATCATGAATTCGTGCCACAGGGACAAATTGTTAATCGATAGTACTGTCGGGAGTTATTGTGACGCCTGATAGAAAATGAGAGAAGGAAATGGCCTGAAATGTGGAGAGGAAATTCATGGCTCTTGCATCACGATAATGCAGCTGTTCATTCATCCCTGTTGGTGCGCGACTGTTTCAAAAACAAAAAAATGAAATCACTGTGCTGCCTCATCCTCCGTACTCTACACACCCGGCCCCTGCTGATTTTTTTTTTTTTTTTATGTTCAGAGTTGAAAACACCTTTGCAAGGACGAAGATTTGCAACGACAGACGAGATAAAAGAAAATTCGCTGACGGCGCTTCGTGCGATCCAGCAGGAGGCGCAGCACGACTGCTTCCGAAGTTGAAATGGCGTTGGGAGCGGTATATCAATTGCGCAATAAGTAAAAGGTAAGCGTAGAAAAATTTAATGAAAAAAGTTCTGGAATTTACTGAACATACCTCGTAAACAATTAGGTGCGTGAAAAAAACAGCGCCTCATGCATGGTGTAATAAGATACACTTACAGTATAGTCAACTTAAGGAAATCCCTGACATCTGACAGCGCCTTTGACAGTTTTCAGCTGCGAAGCGCAAATGACCGTTGGCGAAAATAGCCTTCTATAGAGCTACGAAGAAGTCTTGCCATAGAAACGTTTAGAAACTCGCGTTGTAGACACGTGAAACAGGCGCACCCTGCGTACCGAAACTCTCAGAGATCATGTTTCTTAATGTGGATACTATACTTATACGTTCGTACATCATGCATATTTCTTTGCAGGATTGTTTCATAATTTCAAGGGTGTTTCCACGAGTACATGTAAATGAAATTTTTTCGATATTTCACTAACACACAGTTCATTTTTTTGCTTTCGTTTCTAACACAAAACTGGCAAAATGAATACCCAGGAAATGCCGGGTTTATAAGCTAGTTTACAATAATACAGAACAAATTACGCTCTTGATTTCCCATACCTGCATAGTCTCATTCCAGAAACAACTTTGAACTGAGCATATACTGGTATAATGAATTTGCCATTCAGCCAGTTTACTCATGTGACCATGGTCCCCATCCTTCTCCGATTGAACTCATCCTCAGTCTGTAACGACTCTACTGTCGTTACTGTCTCTTTATACGATGGCCTGACTGCTTTTACAACCTGGCCAATTTCCAATAGACGACGCTGTTGAGGGCGAAACAAAATCAGACGATATTTCTTCAAGGAGCACAGTGATTTTCCACAACTGTGGGTCAAAATTTGAATTCCCGTTCTATTTATAAACTTCAGCGTATGCCGTTCGATCCCTCGACCCTCACTCTAGACATTTCTCGCAATACTATTGCTGTCACTTCTATTAGGGTTTAGATACACCATGCGTTCTCGATCAGTCCGCGAGGCTTTCCTGAACGATTCGGCAACTGTTCACGACCGGTTTTATCTGCATCGTACCAGTACTATAAGCACAATCACGGGAATTACTAACTGAGCAGTGAGGCGACGCGATAACAAAAATATAATGACAGTCGACAGATGACTATCAGTATTGCGCCACTTGTTTTCATCCGCAGAAGCACTTATGGTTATTTCGACGAGCTATTGCTTTGCAGTGATTGAACACGTCTGCACAGTTGTTGCCGGCCATGTCGAACAAAATTATTTCGCAAATAGGCGACGTAAGGAGAAAGGAAGCAGGTCCATAACAACTAGTGGACAAGTACTTTTCTTAATGAACTTCAATGTAACAGTCAGTCTTGTCAATGAAACTAAACAGTTTAACATAGATTAAGCACAGCATCAGCCTTGCCCGCATAGTTAATTTATTACTACAATACATTAACTGTCATAACAATTAGGTAAGACTGTTGATACTTATAACCTTATTGGTTTAACATTAAATCGTGGGACCACTTCGAAAACTTGTTTCAGCCATTCACATTTCAGTTATTAACATCTTATATCGTAGAAGGTATCATTATGGGGTATTACAAAGGAAATTCCTTTAAAAAAATACAAAACGCTAGTTTGTCAAAGAATGAAATTTTTGTCGTAACTGTTACGCAATACAGAATGATTATAACATACAGCAGCAAACAGCTGCTGTGTGCCATAAATGTTCTTATGAAGAATTATGCAACGAGTTGTAAAATTGTTAGTGAAGTTGAAGACACCTCCAAAATCCAGACCACCAATCACTGCTTTATATCTGGTGCTACCTTCGGTTTTCACTTCGTGCACGTGCGGTGGTATCTGTTGTGGTTGTGGAGATATGAGTGAAGAGGCCGCCACCACATCGTGGTGATCATTGAAACATCTGCGTCTTTCACATCAATGTCATTTTCAACGGCTAAAAATTCGAGAGAGTTCTGTAACGTCCTCAAGATTTTAAGAATAATCTCGAATGCTGTAAAATATTCTAGAAAACAAGCTGGAAACGGCACATATCGCATTGGTGTGCACAGATGAGTTGTGTAATGCAGTTAAGACACAGGAACAAATCATCGACAAAGTAGGTCCGCTTACAGAGACGAGCTACGTAAACAAAAAATAGTTGTGCAAGTGAACAATTTTAGAAACAAAACAGTTGCCCACATGTAAGTAGGGCTCGCGCCCTGACAGTTCCGTACAAACTTAAGTACGTATCTGGATCGTTCAGCCATCCTGAGAATCGAAAATATCAACGGTTTTTGCCTGTTATCGATATCGATACTGACAAGTTATCAGTTCCGTGAATTCCGAGATCGTATCAACATCTCTACAGTAGTTTCTCAGACTAGCCCGGACACAGAGAGAAGCCAGCAGGGGATTTCAGCTTATATATATGGAGAAAGAGAAGATGTAATAAAATGTTTTTATTTACTCACTGAAACATGACAACTTAAATTTTGTGTTTGCATGCAATACTGTTCATTTATTGCGCTTTTGACGGATGATTAATGCCTTGTTTCTTCAAATGGCACAAAATTTGTGTGTGATATATTTGCACTTTAATAAGTTTAAAATTTTATATTTTATTTGTACTGTGAAACCTTTTCTCTTGCCATATTTCACGATTCTACGTCAAGAGAAAGAATGCTACAGGTTTTGATGAGTTAGTTGTCGAGACTCAAAATATGTGACACAAATGGCCTTTTCTTTTGATTGCACTGACTTAGGTGCTTCACGTTTTTACTTCACCAAGTGACCGTAGACCTTAATATGCGACAAATAGCGAGTTGATACCTCTACCAGTTTCTGACAAAACGGGTTTTACAGTCTGACAGACAGACAGACAAGACGGTTCCGATTTTACACATTGAGGAGCTGCACCCTCAAGACGACATAGTTCCACAGACAAATCAGCGATACAGAATATAATACCAGGAAAAGAATAAATATTTAAATCCACTGATATAATAATGAACCAAGACAAAAGCGTAAACTTCCCAAAAGAAAATTTAAATTCACTCAGTGTTTCCGGTATGCCCTCGCAGCAGACCTACTAAACACTTCAAAAATGAAAAAATTAACCGGGAAAGAGAGAGGCAGGTCAATATTCATACCACGAATTCCACTCATTTCAACTGACTTACCATTCAACTTTGGAGGACTCCATTTCCGGTGAGATTAGCGTACTGTATAATTAATAACACAAGGAAAAACATTCCAATTTTACAGACTGATTGTAAAAGAACGATGTTTCTTGAAAGTACAACCATACGAAGCGTGTCTTCATTTCAGATAATCACAAAACGTATTCTTCTTTGCTCCCCAAATCCAAACTCCAAATTTAGCTTACAACAGTATACATGCTGTAGTAAGTCTGGCGCTGAAAAAATGAGATGATTAACTGTATTTTTTTCATTTCAGAGTAAGAAAAAGAACCAAGCGAAGCTGGTACTTTGCAGCTAGTAGCGTATATCTCCTCCTGCTAATATCACAGCGTTTAATCTATGGTGAAGTGTCTCCTCTAGATTCTCACACAAAGTAGAAACTTGTTCCATTTTATCTGAAGTAGGGAAGCAGTAGTTCTTGTTTGAGGATATTACGTTTTGGTAATTGCATATTACGGCCTTTTTCATGGGGTGTGAAACAGAACAAATCGTACTTACATTGTCACTCTGTAACGAGACACCGGAGATGACGGGTCGAAATTATTTCTGAACCACCCCCGAAATTTTGTCAATGGAGTTCGGGTTCACCCTGCATTTTTCCTGCATGACTGATTGTTGAATTTAAGTTACAAAACTCTTGTTTTTTTACTGTACATGGTCCGTAGTCGCCAGTCTTGACTGCCACGTTATTTTTTTAATTTGTGTGTGGAACACACCGAAACCAATGGCAAGCTATATGTCGCTGCCGCTGGAAGGGAAACTTATCATGGATGACTTGCCAACTACGTGCTTGTAACAGTACTCAAACCTGAAATTTATTTCTCGTAAATGAGCATAAAATTGACTGATACCATATCAAAGTCTTGACAGACGATGGAATGCACAATCTAAACGATAATCAATTTTCAAGAACGTTGACAGAGTCTGTAAATTATTTTCGAACGCTTATGCAGTCGCATTACAAGAAAGCACCGTTAACAAGGCGCTGATAATGCTTGCTGTCGACTATGAGCGGGCAAGTAGAGTGATTCCTTATACTGATTGCTACGCACAGATCTAATTCTCGTTCTCCATTAATGACGTGACAAACCTAGACCTGTTATGACAAACCTAGACCTGTTATGACAATAAGGCACCGTTCGTAGCAAAAGAAGACACCGTAGCCTTCTACTGTGGTTCTGTCGTCTTCTATGGTAACAGGAATGACAGATTCATTAGCCATCTTTTAGTTTGCATAAGCAATTCTCTAGACGTTGATGAGACTCAAGTCATTTCTCGAAATATATTAATCCTGGCCCCTTTGAGCTGTCAATGCTGCAAACGTATCGCGTATGTTGGTAGCCTACGTAAGATTCCTCAAATGTGTACTCCCACTGACAAAAGTTCCAGGACAAGTCTCCTGTAAAAACAGAAAATTGCATTACCAAGTAATGATCCTAGCTCCTATCGAAGTAGTCACCTTGGTTATCTACACACAGTTGCCCACGTTTCTGGAGGTCTTGGAAGGAGGCAGGGAAATTTTCAATTGCGATGCTTGTAAACTCATTTGTTACAGCCCGTTGGATGTCTGCAATATCTTGATGAAGCTTCCCTTCAGTCACCTTTACGCTCGCGTAAACAAGAAAAAATCGCGAGGCGAGAGGTCTGGCGAATACGGCGGATGTGGGATGGCAATATTAGAATGTCTGGCCAGATACTTGGTAACAGATAAAGCAGTTTGAAGTCTTACATTGCCATGCAACAAGAATCAGTCCTGAGAATGCCACAAATCAGGTCTGCGACGTCGAATTGACTGTCGCAAACATTTCAGGATGTAAAGAGTTTGGTTCGCTGTTTGACCTGGAGGAACACACTGATGGTGAACTAATCCCTTACTATCAAAGAATGCAATGAACATTGGTGTTCTCGGAGGCAGTAGTCTGACTTTTTTCGAGGTTTGTGATCCAGGACTCCGCTGTTCAGCACTTCGATACTTCGTGTTAGGGTCACACTTTCACCCCCAGCAGTAATCTTTGACAAATGTGTGATAATATCTGGCTGTATCCAGTAGTTCAGCAGAAATTCTTCGTCTTTTCTCTTTCTGTTCGTCTGCCAGTATGTGAGGGACGAGTTTTGCATTAAGTATCAGTTTCCCTAAATTGTCGCACAAAATTTTATGACACACATCACGATTCAAGTAGTTGTTCTAATATCGCATGCACAGGCACATGCCACACTTCTTGCAATAACTGTCTTACACGATCCGCGTTTGCATCAGCATGTGCTGTAGACGGATGACCAGCTCTAGGATCGTCTTGCACTGAATCTAAGCCTTCATGAAACCTTTTGTGCCACTCCAAAACAAGACTTCCTGAAAATGTCTCGCCTGCACATGCTTGTTTAATCATTATCTGCGTTTCACTAGATGTTTTTCCGAGTTTGGCGCAGAACTTAATATTCACTCTTTGCTCACCATCAGCATCTATTGTTTCACCGACCACCGTAACTAATGCGCCAAGAACCCCAACAGTGTAATGCTAAGTAAGCACAGTCCTGCCATTTGGTGAGTTTGCGCGGAAACATGGCCAAGGTCATTTCAAGGACGCACACATAACAAGTAACATGAAAACAACGTAAGTTCTTTTTTAGTACTGCAAACGCAGAATAAAAAACCTACCCTGAAACTTTTCTAACGCAGAGAGTATGTTACTAATGTTGGCAACTTTCTTAAATACGGTTTCAGCTTTTTGTTCTGTCGAAAGTATATGATGAACATTAAAGTTATTGTCAGCACATAAATACTACTATTTATGTGGTACTGAACACGTAACGCAATTTTTCTGCACTGATTTCTATCACTCTTCAGTCCCTATTTTTTTGGTCGTAAACTGAATTCGCACTAAAAAAAATACCACTACTTTACTGATGTTTACCTAAAGTTGTCGCCTAGAAAATGTGGGCATATTCGACTGGAATTAACACTTTACAAACATATCAATGCCACTTATCGGAGTTGCTCTCATTTCATCTGATAGTGTAGTAACAATATACGAATATATATCAGGTCTTGTGGTGCGGGTGCAAACTTTTGACGTTCATATTCAGACATATCTGTTAAAACGATAAAAATCTTTATTTTACAATATTTCAAACAACAATTTATGCTGAGCTATTAAGACATGAGATTAATGTGCCAAGATGGATGGGGTGACTATGACAGATGGGTGAAACATGGAGTGGTGAGGGGGAAAGGGGAGGAGAAAGAAAGGGCATGTAGAATAAATGGGCAGATATCATGGCAGATGGAAAAAAAATGATGGACAGAAAAGAAAAGGAAACAAGGATTGGTTGGGTGAAAGTGTCAACAGAAAGGATGGGTAGATATAGTGAGCTAGAAAGCTAAAAGGAAGGCGGGAAGATTAGGGTTTAACGTCCTGTCGACATCGAGGTCATTAGAGATGGAGCACAAGCTCGGATTGTTCAAAGGACGGGGAAGGAAATCGGCCGTGCCCTTTTAAAGGAACCATCCCGAAACTTGCCTTGAGCGATTTTGGGAAAACACAGAAAACTCTAATCAGGATGTCCGGGCGAGGATTTCAACCGTCGTCCTCCCGCATGTGAGTCCAGTGTGCTAACCATTGCGCCAAATCGCTCGGCGGTTAAAATGCTAAAATGGGTAAATGAGAGTCTACAAGACGGACGAGGGGCGTTAAAATCAAGTTTAATTTCTTCCATGACTTGTTCTCTGACAGCCCTAAAGTAGAAGATTCCAAGCGAAAGGTAGAGAAAAAGATTACAGGCTCACTCTGCATTCATCTGCGGTCATTAATGCAAATTCAAACAATTCTTCAAGGATTACATTTAAGTTCTCCCATTTGATGTTTTATTATATATTAACAGCCCTATCGTATTTTCAGGCCAGTAGCTCGTGATTGGCTCTACAAAAACCTGCCTCCAATTGGCTGCCGTCAACAATACAAGCACAGGCGTTGCCAGTATTTGCGCCATATCGCGAAGAGCAGCGCGTGGACGAACCATTGTAAAGTTCAGCCAAAATTTCTCTTTTTCAGAAATGCTTTTCTCGCTGTCTGTATATTATATCCTCTCTACTTGCGCCATAATCAGTTATTTTTCTGCCCAAATAGCGAAACTCATCAATTGTTTTTAGTGTGTCGTTTCCTACTCTAATTACCTCAAAGCGTCGCCCGATTTAATTCGACCACATTCCATTACGCTGCTCTGAATTTTGTCGGTGTTCATTAGATAATATCTCCACTCCGTTCAACGGCTCTTTCAGGTTCCTTGCCGTCTCTGACAGAAGAAATCAAAGTTGTCAGAAAACCCTAAAAATGTTTACCAAACAGCGTTGCTGTGTTGTTGACAAGTACGATACAATGTTTCTTCGGACAGACATGCATGCCCGAAGGATTGCATCGTACTACTTACTCGTAATAATACAGGCGATACTATTTCGTATTTATTCGAAAATATCAGGCCGTCTAGTTTTAATAAATGTACTTCCTGGACGGGAATATACGTAACATAGGAGGGCAGGTTGTGACAAGTGGACGATGACTGCAGAAAGTGTGTGTCTGGCCGTGATTCGTGCACGGATAGCCGAAGCATTAAAATGACCGCTCGCGTAAAGTGAAAAAATTCGGATTCGGGTCCCAGTCCGACAAATTTTCATTATCATTCCAATATACAGCCGATGGTGGTTCATTTTTGCCACTGTCAATACATTACCTGTACTACAATAGTTTAAACATAGCTACACAACAGCAACGGTTTCACGTAATAAAATTATAAACAGCCGACCAGTTGCAATGGATAAAGAAATTCTTTACCTAGGTTTCGACAAATATAAATTTGTCTTCTTCAGAAGGTAACAATTCTACATTAGTAAGTACTAATGTATCATCGCTGTTTTTACAATTGTCGGCATAGATCCATATGTCAAAAATAAAATACAGCCCTAGAATTAGGGTTTGTCACGTTAACATAAAATAGCTCATGGATCTTGCAGAGCTCACACCCGTCGGCTGTTTCCTATACGGGGATTTTCTCTGCCTCGTGATGACTGGGTGTTGTGTGCTGTCCTTAGGTTAGTTAGGTTTAATTAGTTCTAAGTTCTAGGGGACTAATGACCATAGCTGTTAAGTCCCATAGTGCTCAGAGCCATTTGACCCATTTTTTTCCTGTACTACATTTTTTTTTATTCCTTCTCACTGAACTTTAATCCCCTTTCAAAATTTCTCCTTAGTTTCGTTTATTGCTTACTCTACGTACAGATTTGACAATATCGTGTCTAGACTACAAACTTGTCTCACTCCCTTCGCAACCACTGCTTCCCCCACACGTCCGTCGACTCAAAACTGCAGCCTGCTTTCTGTTTCGCTCCCTACCTATCAACCAGTGTAGGCCAGCCAACATCGTCAAATGCGTTTTCTAAATTTACAAACGCTGTAAAAGTAAGATTGCCGTTCTTTCACCTATCTCCAAAGATAAGTTATAGGATCTCCAAAGATAAGTTATAGGATCAGCGCCGTCTCATGTGCTCCTACATCTCTTCGGAATCTGAACTGATGGTCCACGAGGAGGACTTCTGCCAGTTCTTCCAACCTTCTGCAACTAGAAGTAGTGGAGAGGAGCCGAGTACTCACGTTCGCGGCTGCACGATGTTGAGCAGATCGGAAGGCGAGGTGGGCACGCGGCGCACGACGACGCGGCGGCCGTCGGTGGAGCCCATGCTGATGGTGGCGAGCGAGGCGCGGCTGGCCGCGTCGTCGGAGAAGCAGTAGGAGCTGCGCCAGGTGACGGGCGCCGACGGCGGCGTGCCGGGCACCACGGCGGACGCGGCCCCGCCGGCCTGCGCGGGCAGGCAGTCGAGCGCGGGCACGGAGCGCATGGCGCGCAGCGTCAGCAGGTCCGGCCGCCGGCCCTGGCCCTGGCTCAGGGTGTCGGCGCGGTCGCGCGGCGCCGCCGCCGCCGTCGTCGTCACCGACCCGTTGGGCGCCAGGCTGCCCGCCGGCGCCACCACCGGCTTCGCGGCCGGCGCCCCCAGCAGACGCTGGCCCTCCTCCGACGACAGCGCCCCGCTGTGCATAGTCGCTAACCGCGGAAGGCTGTTGCTATTTATCACCTCCATGCACCTGCACAACGTTACCGTCTCTCAGTAACGCCGACGTGACATTAGATTATAAAAGACACAATGGGTTATAGGACTATAGAACTCTATCGAAACTGCAACAAAAGGAGCGATTTAAAAGCCTCACACTACTTCGGGAGCGTCCCATCAATTATACAGGGTGTTACAAAAAGGTACGGCCAAACTTTCAGGAAACATTCCTCACACACAAAGAAAGAAAATATGTTATGTGGACATGTGTCCGGAAACGCTTACTTCCCATGTTAGAGCTCATTTTATTACTTCTCTTCAAATCACATTAATCATGGAATGGAAACACACAGCAACAGAACGTACCAGCGTGACTTCAAACATTTTGTTACAGGAAATGTTCAAAATGTCCTCCGTTAGCGAGGATACATGCATCCACCCTCCGTCGCATGGAATCCCTGATGCGCTGATGGAGCCCTGGAGAATGGCGTATTGTATCACAGCCGTCCACAATACGAGCACGAAGAGTCTCTACATTTGGTACCGGGGTTACGCAGACAAGAGCTTTCAAATGCCCCCATAAATGTAAGTCAAGAGGGTTGAGGTCAGGAGAGTGTGGAGGCCATGGAATTGGTCCGCCTCTACCAATCCATCGGTCACCGAATCTGTTGTTGAGAAGCGTACGAATACTTCGACTGAAATGTGCAGGAGCTCCATCGTGCATGAACCACATGTTGTGTCGTACTTGTAAAGGCACATGTTCTAGCAGCACAGGTAGAGTATCCCGTATGAAATCATGATAACGTGCTCCATTGAGCGTAGGTGGAAGAACATGGGGCCCAATCAAGACGTCACCAACAATGCCTGCCCAAACGTTCACAGAAAATCTGTGTTGATGACGTGATTGCACAATTGCCTGCGGATTCTCGTCAGCCCACACATGTTGATTGTGAAAATTTACAATTTGATCACGTTAGAATGAAGCGTCATCCGTAAAGAGAACATTTGCACTGAAATGAGGATTGACACATTGTTGGATGAACCATTCGCAGAAGTGTACCCGTGGAGGCCAATCAGCTGCTGATAGTGCCTGCACACGCTGTACATGGTACGGAAACAACTGGTTCTCCCGTAGCACTCTCCATACAGTGACGTCGTCAACGTTACCTTATACAGCAGCAACTTCTCTGACGCTGACATTAGGGTTATCGTCAACTGCACGAAGAATTGCCTCATCCATTGCAGGTGTCCTCGGCGTTCTAGGTCTTCACCAGTCGCGAGTCATAGGCTGGAATGTTCCGTGAACCCTAAAACGCCGATCAATTGCTTCGAACGTCTTCCTTTCGGGACACCTTCGTTCTGGAAATTGTCTCGATACAAACTTACTGCGCCACGGCTATTGCCCCGTGCTAATTCATACATCAAATGGGCATCTGCCAACTCCGCATTTGTAAACATTGTACTGACTGCAAAACCACGTTCGTGATGAACACTAATCTGTTGATGCTACGTACTGATGTGCTTGATGCTAGTACTGTAGAGCAATGAGTCACATGTCAACACAAGCACCGAAGTCAACATTACCTTCCTTCAATTGGGCCAACTGGCGGTGAATCTAGGAAGTACAGTGCATACTGACGAAACTAAAATGAGCTCTAACATGGAAATTAAGCGTTTCTGGCCACATGTCCACATAACATCTTTTCTTTATTTGTGTGTGAGGAATGTTTCCTGAAAGTTTGGCCGTACCTTTTTGTAACACCCTGTACGAGGGGTTCTAAAATTTACCCCCTCCCCCCTTGGTGGGATCTCGTGGGATCCTTCCTATCCCCCCCCCCCCCCCCCCAAAGTGAGGTTTACCATGTAATCGGATAAATTTACCGGGTGATCAAAAAGTCAGTATAAATTTGAAAACTTAATAAACCACGGAATAATGTAGATAGAGGGCTATAACTTGACACACATGCTTGGAATGACATGCGGTTTTATTAGAACTACCCCATATTGCCAGACGTGTGAAAGATCTCTTGCGCGGGTCGTTTGGTGATGATCGTGTGCTCAGCCGCCACTTTCGTCATGCTTGGCCTCCTAGGTCCCCAGACCTCAGCCCGTGCGATTATTGGCTTTGGGGTTACCTGAAGTCGCAAGTGTATCGTGATCGACTGACATCTCTAGGGATGCTGAAAGACAACACCCGACGCCATTGCCTCACCATAACTCCGGATATGCTTTACAGTGCTGTTCACAACATTATTCCTCGACTACAGCTATTGTTGAGGAATTATGGTGGACATATTGAGCATTTCCTGTAAACAACATCATCTTTGCTTTGTCTTACTTTGTTATGCTAATTATTGCTATTCTGATCAGATGAACCGCCATCTGTCGGACATTTTTTGAACTTTTTTTTTGTTCTAATAAAACCCCATGTCATTCCAAGCATGTGCGTCGATTTGTACCTCTCTATCTACATTATTCCGTGATTTATTCAGTTTTCAGATTTATACTGACTTTTTGATCATCCGGTACATAAAAAGAATTTTTTTTATTCGTTCTTAAGTCTTTTGTTTATAAAGTGTATTAAAAATACTGACCATGGCGAGGAGAACACGGCAAGTGCCACAACCCTATTTCCCAGAGACTTCGCTCAGTACAAGAGGAGCCAAAATAAACGAACACCTGTTTTGACTTATGCGTACATACGCTACGGTTTCTGCGGTAATGACCGTAATTTGCAAGGTGGCGTCCTATCTGCACACATGCACAGCAAGTGCAAGGGCCACATTATCCGTCAGTTTACATTTTTATTATTGAATTGAGGGTTGCCCTGGCAACCAGCAAAGTGCGGAGATCAAGTTAAGGGTTCCGCACGCGTAATTATAACTATCATAGGTCTATTAAAACGCACTATGAGCACAAGCTGCATTGCAGTAAAACTCACGTACTATGAAGAACTCTTCCGTGCAGAGTTGTCTTCCGGAAACCATTGCAGGTGGGCCCGGTACTGAGGAGTGTGGTGGTGGTGGGGGGGGGGGGGGGTGAGGTGGGGAGATTTTATACCACCCACAGGGAGGGCCGCCCAAGTCGGCATCCTGTGCAGAAGCGTCCCTTTGATCTTACTCTAGACCGGACGCCCGTACCAGACAGTGGCGGCGCCGTCAAAATAAGCGAACACCTGTTTTGACTTATGCGTACATACGCTACGGTTTCTGCGGTAATGACCGTAATTTGCAAGGTGGCGTCACCGGGCAGCAGAGGGACTGTCCTCCAATTCTGAAAACGGCGCTGGTGTGGTGGTCGGGCCAGTGACCTCAGACAACGGGCGCCTCCCAAAAGCAAGACAACAGCTGGGCATCCAGACAGCGAGCGGGAGTGACGGTGATTGGTTCGTTCATAGGAACATTGTTGCTATTGGACGGCCCCTGGCGCGGAACGCCAAGTCCGTCTGATAGGTACAGAAATTAAGGACTTGCGTTTTGTCTTCGAAGGGAAGCGGTCACTTTTGCTCCGGTCCTTACAACGGAGCGATAGCGAAATTTTGTATTACGTCCGGCAGCCCGGACACTAGTCTTGCACATACGCGATCGCATGGGACAGTCACAGCTGCAACAAGACGCCGATCTACATCTCGACACCACGGGGGCCCGCCTGCTGAAGTTTCGACGTTGCAGAGAACGTCACAGGGTAAATATCCGCAGCTCCGGTCGTATTCAAATCTCTCTTGCCAAGAGAGGTATAAAGAGCTAGTTGTGGGCCGTATGTGAGTACACAAGGTGTAGTTTTCTTCTATATCTCAATAACCTTCATGTTGTTAGGTAAATCAACCAGAATCCAGTGCGCTCTGTCAGTGACAGGAGAGATGCCAATCCGTACTGAAAACTGAAAAAAGTCAGGATTTTTGTGTTGTCATTTTTATCTACGCTCACTATGCCATAATTAATCATGCATATTGATGTTAATGTAAAAACCTAATAGTAATAAAAACGTTTCATTGTACACAGCATTTCTGTCTTCAGTTAAAAATTACTCGCCAGTCCCTCAACCCAGTCATTCATTTGGGGATTATTTTTGTCTTTTTATTAAACTGATTCTTATTATATGTGCGGTGTGCGTTCTCACCTGGCATGATTCTTCAACAGGGGCAAGTGATTAAAGCCGATATTGCGTTAGGCGTCATGTCAGGGGGATTCTTTGTAGAATTCCGAGTTAGCATAATGCACGATCCGCACACTGCCTCACGCTGAGGTCAATTCTGAGGACGCTTCCCACATTTAGATGCCTTTTAGGGCGCGATAAGCTCAGCCCCACTGTTGGCATAGTGGTTAGTGTCGTGGCCTCTGCGTATTGCGTCCCATGTTCGAAACTGATTACGGTTTTCATTTACTTTATTTTTTCCTTTATCTTCTCACGTCCGTAAAAGGTTACTTCACCAATGTTTCTTATCAAATTAGGGGATACAAGGGCGTTATCTGAATTGTAACATTACAACTGGATTTCACAATAAGTGCCATGCATTTATAATATATGTGTGTGTGTGTGGTATTTTCAGGGGTTACGACCTCCTTAATTTCTTATATTGTTACATTTCATTCTTACATCAATTCTTAGTTCTTATATTCTATTTTTTGTTTATCCTTGAGGAAGATTTGGTACATTCTCTTGGATGTTGTCACAGTTTTGAGTATAATGTTAATGTTTTTCCCTGTTTGCTACTTTCGTATTTGTATATTGTTCAGCCTTCTTTTTTACGTTTTAAAATTCAGTACCACCACACACTCAAAGATTGCATTTACAGTATGTTCCCCCACACTCCTCCATTTTCCTGCATTTATTCATTTCTGTTTATCTTACATATTGCTTAAGTTCCTTATATATACTGTAGTGACATTGATAATTCTTTCTTGTTTTAATTGGTTTCTCTATCCATGTTTTATTCCTCCTGAAGTAGCTTTGTCAAGTATTATTTTTTTATTTTATTAGTTTTGCTTATTAATACGAACTTACGTAGGCGTGCTGTTCCTACTTTGTGTTAAAAGTTTATTTATATCTATTCCGTTTTTATTTATTTACTGTTCAAACTTTTTTACTTTTTGCATTGCATTACCTCCACGGTGTCAAAGATGTTACTGTATGTTTCTGCTTCAGTTTCATATGTGTAACTTCTCTTCCAATGGTGTTTACGAACATTGTAACTTCTTTGTTCAATACTCAGTAAATGTCTGAAGATGGCCTTGTAAGCCGAAAACCGGTTAACACAATAAAAGTAGTACTGTAGAACAAAAGCAAACTAGTGCTTTTCATTTATTATTAATTTTCTATGACATATATTATTAGGTACATATAGTTTCAATTACTTACAACAAATCTGAAGGTAGCCAATCAATATTTTTTAAAAAAGAGGAACAGCTTCAGTTAAGCTTTGAATAACTCGGTCGTAAAACCTGCTATTCCCGTCCACCTTGATTAGATCCCATTCTATGTTTATGATAATCAACGAATCCAGTAGTTCTTGCCCCAGTAAGACGCAAGTCTCGTCTCTCACAAGTCACCTGCGTGAACGAAACTGAGAGGATTACATAATAAGGAACATTTAATATGGAGTACGTACTGATACGTACGTTACGCTGTGACAAAACTTTACACTCACACGGTATGCAAATTTTGCACGCGTCCGATCCGCTTCGGGTAAAACAAATGGCTCCTTTGCAATTTGTTCTAAGACATCTTCGTTATGTACGTCTTCTTTTCCACTCTGAGAATCTGGACAGTTCATTAAAACTTTTTGCAAAAGATTATAATTTTTTTGATAGCATTTCTCGATTGGCATTTGCAATCAATGCGAGAGACTAATGTGTCATTAGGAATCCGATTTTTGTTAATTTCATTGAAGTTTCGGCTCCATATAAGCGGCATCTTTCATTAAATGTTCGTTGCAATTGAATTTTGTATCCATTTTAACTAAAGCTACGTTAAATGATGACTTTGTAAATAGAAACAATAGAATCTCTTCGGGTCCACAGACAGTAATGCCACTTCATCAAGGCGTAACTCATAGTTTTTTTATTTTTTTATTCATAAGTTCTTCGTAATGGCAGCGTGGCCTGTATGTCTATGTCAAGCTTGCATTAATCCTTGAACCTGCGATGCAAACAAAGTTGCAGCTCTGAAAACATCGTCAAAATTATGTAATTGTTTTCGCAAATTCGTCTCCAAACTTTTGATAAACCCCCAAGCTTTAAGGAAGTCTAATGTAAGGGTTTGAAGATTTTGGCTTACCAGGGTTGATAGGTCAAACATTTTCTTGAATGAGAAGGCTGTCAGGATGGTTTCGAATATCAAAAAGGAATACATCAACGCCTTTTCTTGAAACGAAACCTTTGGCTCGAACTCCATAATAGTGGTCAAGGCTCCAACTTTGGCCCACCATCTCATTTACTGATTTTCTGTAATCGTCTCAGTTTGTCTTGACCAGTTGTTATTTCCGAAATTTTGTCCACTCATAAAGAGTTGCGCTTGAATGATTCGTGAATGAATACACGGATAGATTCCAAGAGCCCAAACAAATTCTTTGCTTTTGTACAGCTTGAGGTCGCGCCTCCCACCACTAAATCTACACTGAAGAGCCAATGAAAGTGGTACACCTGCCTAATATCGTGAAGGGCCCCCGTGAGCACGCAGAAGTGCCACAACATGACGTGCCATAGACTCAACTAATGTCTAAAGTAATGCTGGAGGGAAATGACACCATGAATCCTGCAGGACTATTCATAAATCCGTAAGAGTACGAGGGAGTGAACAGCACATAGCAAGTCATCCCAGGTATTCTCACTAATATTCATGTCTGGGGAGTTCGGTGACCAGCGGAAGTGTTTAAACTCAGAAGAGTGTTCCTAGAGCCACTCTGTAGTAATTCTTGACGTGTGGGGTGTCCCATTGTCCTGCTGGAATTGCCCAAGTCGGTCGGAATGCACAATGGATATGAATGGATGTAGGTGATCAGACAGGATGCTTATCTACGTGTCACCTGTCAGAGTCCCAGCTAGACGTACGTCTCAGGGGTCTCGGTCCCTCCTGCACACCTCCCACACCATTACAGAGCCCCCACCAGCTTGAACAGTTGCCTGCTGACATGCAGGGTCCATGGATTCATGAGTTTGTCTCCATACCAGTACATGTCCATCCGCTCTGCACAATTTGAAACGAGACTCGTCCTACTAGCCAACAAGTTTCCAGTCAGGAACAGTCCAATGTCGGTGTTGATGGGCCCAGGCGAGGCGTGAAGCTTTGGGTCGTGCAGTTATCAAGGGTACACGAATGGACCTTCGGCTCCGAAAGCCCATATCGATGATGTTTCGTTGAATGGTTTCGCACGCTGATACTTGTTGATGGCCCAGCATTAGATCTGCAGCAGTTTGTGGAAGGACTGCACTTCTATCAGGTTGAACGATTCTCTTCAGTCGTTGTTGGTCCAGTTCTTGCAGGATCGTTTTTTCGGCCACAGCGATGTTAGATTTGATGTTTTACCGGATTCCTGAGATTCACGGTACACTCGTGAAATGATGGTACGGGAAAATCCCCACTTCATCGCTACCTCGGAGATGCTGTGTCCCATCGCTCGTGCGCCAACTGTAGCACCACGTTCAGGCTCAGTTAAATCTTAATAACCTGCCATTGTAGCAGCAGTAAGCTATCTAAGAACTGCGCCAGCCACTTGTTGCCTTATATAGGCGTTGCCGATCGCAGCGCCGTATTCTGCCTGCTTACATATCTCTTCTTTTGAATACGCATGCCTATACCAGTTTCTTTGGCACTTCAGTGTAAAAGGTGTATGTAACAATGCGTGAAAGTTAATTTTCGTACTCCTTCCTTCAGTGTCTCTTTAAGATCAATATACCTGCCTGCCATATTTCCTGCGTTATCTAAATATGCTAATAAGATCTTGCCAATTTAAGCCTAAATGGGCCAATTCATGAGTTAAAAGAGCTCGCTAAGCCTTTCCTGTTAATTTCCGAACAGGAACAATATTGATCGCCCGTTCTTGTGGGATTCCATTCTTAACATACCGTACGTAAACTACAGCCTGATCAGCAACACCTGCATCTTGACAAGAATCCACATTGAGGCTAAAAGATTCCACAGCCTGGATTTCTTTGACGACCTCTCCTTTAACTTAACATGTACATATATTTATTAATTTATTTGTAATGGTTTTTGACAAAATGGTAATAAGACTAGTTCTAAAATGGTTTTTGACAAAATGGTAATAAGACTAGTTCTAGCCTCACCTTTTCCTGAGTTCTTTTTACTTTCAATAATTGTCTCGGATACGTGGGTTAAGAAATGGATAATACTTCGATAATAGGACAAATAAATTTAGAAAGTTTTCGTGAATTCTGGTTTTGGCCGTCGGTGATAAACGTCAGTGAGGACAAGGCCTCACTTTTTTCCTTGTTTAGATATAAATATTGTAACATCAATGATTCTTTTCAGAACAAGACGCATATTGGAAACCTCTTGCACATTTTTTCGCCCTGGATGATGATCGATATTTCCTCTTTTTTGCCGTTAGCAAGGCGACTACAGCTAATTGATGACTGTTTCTTCGTGTTTAACGAGTTCTTCATAAATGTCTTTTTGACGGAGTAACACCATCAATAAATGGACTACTTCCTCCTCCTACTTCTACTTCTTCTTCTTCTCCTCCTCCTCCTACTCTCTTCGTATCGTCGAACGCAAAATACAAGCAGGCAATACAAAGTACCTTATTTAATTCTCGAAAATAATACACAGATTCTCGGTTAGTACCTTTCGGTAGTGAACTTTATTTCCATCACAGGGGAAGCTGTTTTTATCACCCGAGGGCTCGGTAAGGTGGACGGACAAACAATTTCTCTGCAGTGGTGGAATTTTTTCTTGGTGTTGCAAAATCAGAAAACTTCACTGTAACCGTCGTGTGTCAGTGCAACTGGCGGTGGCGTGACACTGTCGAGAGTTGCACTAATTCCGGTATTGCAAAAAAATGAGAGAATTGTTTCTTTAGGATAAGAAATGCATACATTTGTTTCTTATTCTTGTGTCACGACGCCGCTGACAATACTCTGTTCTCAAGTACATCCATGCGAAACAGTATAATTTTTTGTTTGACTGCAATATTGATGGTCCTATAAACATTATATATTTTACAAAGTCAAAAAAATAATCCTATTGTTAGAACAATGTTGTTCAAGAATTGGATTTTGTTATATTATGTCCCATAAACTGTAGATAAACAACAATACCGAAAATGCCGATTTATCTTGTTTTCTGTATACTGGTAGAATTAATATGAAACAAATTATTGTCCTATTAATTCTGCCAGCTTACAAAAAACAATATAAATCGTCATTTTCTATATTTGTTGTTTATGTACAATTTATGGTAGATAATATATCAAATTACAGTTCTTGAGTAGTTTATTTCTAGATAGACGTAACTTTAACAAATTCCAATAGCTTCAATTTTGAAGATAAAAAGGAATAAAAAAGTGAAAACATGGGTAAAGCATCTTGCCACTAAACTATAAGTTGGACTTGTTAAACGAGAAAAAATGACTATTAAAAATCTAATTTAATATCCTGGTTGAGTTTCGTTCCTATTTTCAGGATCTTCAAGCTCTTGAGGTGTTGAGTGGAAGAAAAGCTGGACTGTTTCGGATTCGAAGCCACTGTTTGTTATTCGATCTCTTATTTTTCGTTTTCGGAACCATATTTGTGTTTAAATGAGGCTGAAACTGACTAAAAACATATTAATTCGAGTAACTTACACACAAAATGTTCAAATTAACCAATATTTCTTCGGAAGTCTTTTAAATTAAAATGTAACTTGCCTTTTCCATTGTAATGGACGATTTAGGTTTTCTATGTATTTAACGTATGTAACGACCAACTACACGGCCCACAACTTTGAACAACATTAGTAAATCACAAAAACAAGCAATATTATAAAGTTTCGCGAACTGGCGTATCGGCAGAAGTAAACAATGGCATACGATGCCGGGAGCGCGCGCGCAATATGAAAGTCAATAAATACATTATGTTCCATATCTTAATTTATAAATGTTGTTGACAATTTCCTAAAATGACATTTTAATAAAAAGAATGGCAACCCAATAAGAGTTTCATTATAATTAATGTATAATTTTCAAATTTCCGCTATGAAAATTGAAAATTTTCAAAAATGGAGAAGTTATTGATTTCAGTCTGATGTTCGAAAATCGGGGATTGCTACGAAAAGTTTTCAAAGAAGTGCCTTTTCGAAGTAACTTTCAAATACCTTGAAGAAGCAATATTTTTGAATAGGCATTATTTCTTGTACTGAAAATAGAACCGAATTCCACAATTCCACTAATCGTTCGGTAAATAGAGTTTTAAAAAAGCGCCATTATTATTTTCCGAGCTCAAGAAGCACGAAAATGAACAAAAAAAGTCCTAGTTTTGAGCTCGAAGAGCTTAATAATTACGACCAGATGTTTGAGCTCTTTGAGCTCGAAAATAACGCGAAGTTTCAGAGACGGCCTCACGATCAACCATGTTTCAGACTTTTCTGTTTTTTTTCCCTCTCTAAGTACGTATGAACTATTTTACATGTCGGTCGTAAGCCAGGGGTATGTAGGATAGGGGGCGTGCGCAGATTAGGGCCTGGCTGGCAAACGCCGCTTCGACTTTACGGCCAGTCCGACCCGGAGTACGCCAACAAGCACAATGTTATTTTATTTCAATGCACATTGGAAAACATTCTGTAGTAATCTTTCACAGACATGAGCAGATAAATGAAAAGCAAAAATATAAATAATAATCGGGTTTCGAACACGGGGCGCAAATGTGCTAAGCCGCGACGCTAGCCACTGTGCCTTCGCTACGGTTGGACTGTTTACTCGGTAAAAGACACATAAATTACCTCGAAAATTTTGACCGTCGTTTTAAATAACTACGAATAAGCCGCGATTCGTGTTCACTTATTTTGACCCCTCTTTCACTGAGCGAATTTTCTTGGCATTCGGGTTATGATACTAGCCGTTTTCTCCTCATGAGTAACGGGCGGACACACAAAAAGACTCCACGAAAATAGTATTAACTGTTTTGACGGATCCATAAAAAACTGACCCTTTATTGAAATATTACGTACATTAAATGTCACTAAATCTTTACTTACTTTATAAAGACAGCATCGTTTGTCTCTTTCTTTGAACAGTATGATTATGCAGCTTTCCAACATCTTGATTTGTGACCAAGAGACTTCTTTTCGGCGAAATTCGGCTTAGCTTTCTTCGACAAACGATTAAGTTCTTGTTCACACACAAGTTTCGATTTGTCCCTTAATGTGTGCACCGTGAAAGTTTTGATACAAATTCATAATGAACAAAACGACATCGGATTTATATGCGTCACAGAATATCACTAATGATTCAATGACTGACACGCAGTGGTTCAAACCAGCGCGGCAGATAACTCCCCGAATGATATCTGACGCTTCTGTGGCACTTGTTTCAGGTCTGGGAATACCAGGCATGCACAAGCGCTTCAGTAGAGGACACTTTAACCTTGTCCTTTACAATAACGCTTATTCTCTGAATTAAAAAGTTGACGTGACACTTTCGTTGCCTCCTCTTCCCCCCCCCCCCCCCCCCTCTATAAATGAGATTTTGCCGGACCCTCCCCGACCCAATTTGAGCTCAC
This sequence comes from Schistocerca serialis cubense, assembly GCF_023864345.2. NCBI lineage: Eukaryota > Metazoa > Arthropoda > Insecta > Orthoptera > Acrididae > Schistocerca > Schistocerca serialis. Next base: position 461,658,716 of record NC_064638.1, read on the forward strand.
ATAAACATAATTAATGGACATCCCTTTCCGCTTTTCCTTCTTCAGAGAAACAATCAGTAGCAAATTTTTACTAAAAAACGTACGTTTTTCATATTTTAAAATTTGCCTCGTTTGCCGAAAGGCAGTGCAGTTGTGCAGATACAACTGCGAAAGAATCATGAAACCCGTTTATTGAATGACGAACTAAGAACATGTCAGTTCAATGGCCTGCGAAAAAAGCGCATCCTCTGAATAGAAATAAACGTGTAATTTCTTTACTTAGATTGTTGCAAAACTCTCACTAATTCTAGTTTCACAAGCTATCAAATTTTATTGTTTTACAGAAAAATCTGTAGTTCCTTCTATAACGCAGTAGGTAGTGAAGTTTCGCACATTATCCATATGGGAAAATACTCACTTTGCGTATCGTCATTTTCCAAAATCTCTTTTCTATATCTCCAACAGTTTACGAGAAACGACAGATGTTATGAATATTTCATTCTGGCTTTATCGCTGATGCACGCGATTCGGAACTAACTGCGTACAAAAGAAACATTTTCTCAAGAGTGCAGATAGGTACAGACCACCTCCCAATTCTAAAGACAAATTAAATATGGTAGCTAAATTTCATAAGCAACAACATATGGTGTAATGCGCACCAAACGTAAAAATCATAGCCAGCCCTGTTTTTGATTGTAACCTTTTTGAATGGCACGCAGTATCTTCATTAAATGCGAAATATGACAACAACTATGACCATTAACGAAATGACAAGCACTTTGCCATGAAGCTGACATGTAAAGCTGCAAATACCGAAAAGAACTTTTTTTTTGTAAAGTATAGTTTCTGTAAAATCATGGAGGAAGAATGCAGAGCTAACAAAGCACGTGTGAGGCTCCTTACTCGTAAGGGCATTGCTGCAATTGGACTAGAAGTCTAACAACCATTCTGCTGTGTGCGCACCTGTAGGCGCGCATAACTGCGCTAGGCATTGTGACGCGCCGGTACGCAATTTACCGGCTTTGTGTTCTTACTCTGCAAGTGTCAGAGAGGGACCGGCATTCTTTATTACAAAGATATTCGACATAATCGAGAACGGAATAGACGCTCCACGTAGCCAATGATGAACTGCTTGTTACCATACTAGGCACCTACACAGATGCGCCAAAAATATTATGACGACTTGCTTGTTGGTTCACTTTTGGTATGCAATACGAGAGATGTTAAACTACCGGAGGCTACAGTAGACCATCGTAAGTAGGCGTAGACTACGGTTGTTGTCCTAGCAGCATTCATGAGTTAACCATCGGTTTACCCGTACGTTACGCGTGTTGTATACCTATCGACTGTTCCATTATTTCGATCGCTTTGTTTCCGTATGCTATCAGCATCTTACTAGGAGTCACGAACGATGGCGGTCGAGATTAGGCTTGTTCTGCGCATCCACGCCACGCATTCTCAGACAACCAGTGAGGGTTCAGTAGTATTCTTAGCGCACTGCTTTGAATTGTGAGCATTAAACGTGATCGAAGCGAGTTTGATGGTGTTGGTAAGCGGCAGCTTCTGCAAAAGCTAGAGAGAGACTGTTTGCAGTATTCATGTTTTGTTCAGGCACAGAGCACAGGCATGCGCTTACCACAACCGTTACTTGGAACCGGCAACAGTGCATGTCCGTCCGTCTCTCGAGTTGCGCGAACCGCCATTGTTCGTGGATCGGACTTCATGGGTTCTTGTAGAAACTGGAAGTGGTGAACCGTCTACACTGAGTAAGGATATATAAAGCGCTGTGTAACTTACGTAGCATTTTTGTTCTAAATTTTTATCGTGTTGTCTTTTGCTAAAAAATAAACGGTATTTAGAGAGGAACGTTGTAGTAAAAGTAAAAAACAAAACAAGTAAAGTAAAAACCGAGAACAAAAACATATCAAACATTGCTTCAGCATTTCGTCGAGTCTGTCAGTCAAACAGCTTTCACTTATCAATAATAACAGGAAACCCTTATCTTTAATGATGATTACGAACTTTCTATTGAGTACAAAATAATTTTTTTTTTTTTTTTTTTTTTACATTTGAGCATGTAATCTGTACTTGCATCAAAAGCAGTTCTTTGGGTACAAAAAAAAAGAGTTAAGCGATCAACTAATTTTTATTACAGTTTACATTTTGTGAGGATATAAAATACACGGTGGGCAAAGAAACAAAAAAATCGTCAGCTCCTAGTTTCTTTCTCTCATATTCAATTTAGTTTGTTTTCTACCGATACTACCGGTAATCCTATCACTTACTACGTAAGGAGGAGATCAGTGTTTAATGTCCGGTCGACATTAGAGACGGAGCACAATCTCGGATCAGGGAAAGGTTTGCGATTTAGGGAAAATCATGGAAAGCCTAAATCAGGATGGGCGAACGCAGGTTTGAACCGTCGTCCTCCCAAATGCGAGACCAGTGTTCTAACCACTGCGCCACTTCGCTCGATGCACTTACTACGTCATTTATGTGCTGTACGAAAAGTACACAACCGTAATTCTGGTAGAGTGCAGCTCTAGTAACACAGCAGCGACTGTGCGTGACATGTATACCCGAGTCCTTCGCAGGTTTCCGGAGGTAGGTGCCGCCAGATGCTACGCGCAAGACATGCAATTTCCGCAAATGACGCGCCCCTGGTTTGTGGACGCGAAACTGGCGCATGACGGCGTTCCAGGTGTGTTCCAACAGCTTCGAATATGGTGGTCAAGACATCAAACTGAATTCTCTGCCATGCCCTTTAAACCAATGTAGCATGATTCTGGCCTTATGAGATTATCCCCTTGACGGTCCCATCGCCGCCAGGGAAGGCGATACAGGGATGCAGATAATCAAAAATTATGTTGACGTGATCCAGAGCTATCGTGGTCCCATAGTTACCCAGGTTTATGTCCCCCATATCGTAATACTAGGGGCCCCCGGCCTGCGTCCGTGGATGCTGACTTATCTGGACACGACCGTCGCCCTCGTATAACACGAAAGGTGATTCATCCGACCAGGCGACACGTTTCCACTGATCCAATGTCCAATGTCGATGATAGCAAGGCCACTGCAATCATAATTGACTACGTCGTTGGGTGAACATGAGAACACGTAGCGATCGCTGCTGCCGAGGCGCACGTTCAAATAAGTTCGCTGAACGGTGTGCTCCGAAAATCTGCACCAACGCTGTACCCTGTCATTACATCTGCCATAGATAGCCGCTAATCCTGCTTTACTGAACGGGCAAGCCTCGGACGACAACATTCTACGACGAGGCGTGGATGTCCAACACCAAATTGTTGTTTCATTGTCCTTCATGCACTGTCCGTAGGTGCTCGCAGCAGAGGCATACCTACAGTCAACTACTTCGCAGTTTCGGAGATGTCCGTTCCCAGTTTCCGGGTCATAATCTCCCCTTTCTCAGAGTCGCATACGTGGATATCTCCATTTGGGGCCCGAATCGTCGCTAGAATGATTCCCCATTAGTCTCTGATCCGCTTTCTACACTTTCCTCACAGTGCCACGTTCCCACAACCCCAACGGGCGGCGTACCATCTCACAGTGGCCAGTGCATATCTACACATCCAGAGTGTCCCACGAAAACCCCGACAAATTTTAGGAAAAGGTTCCTTAGACATAAAAAATAAAAATATCTAGTAAACATTGGCTTTCCATATATTGCAAGGAGGAAGTATTGACAAAAATAAGAAATGTCAAGTAAACATTGGTCTAAAATGCATACTTCAAGAGTTATTAACACTTGTTCACCTCCGCTAGTGTGAAACATGTCTCTTCTACTGAACAAGTGCTCATAGCCCTTAAGGTGTACGTTTTAGAACCCATTTTTACTACATACTTTTTTTTTATTGGTTTGATCCATACTACCTCCTCCCAAAATATGAAAAGCAAAGAGCTTGCAGTAGAAGAGATGTGTTTCGTAGTATCGAAGACGAACAAGTGCTCGTAGCTCTTAAGGCGTGCGCCTTAGGGCCCTTGTTTACTAGACTTTTTTTCTTGTTTTGGCGTAAGGAATCTCTCTAAGATTTGTCTTTTTTTTTGACACCCTGCACATAATGTGGATTAAAGTGTACATGGCAGAGGACAAATAGACACTCAGAATCTGAAATGTAGTTTGGGAAAGGGTTGAGGGGGCTGGCAGGTGGAAATGTTTTCGGAAGTAGCAACATCTCCACCACTATTCGCTAGTTTCGGCTATTATTTCACGTGGTACCTACAAAGAATGGACCGTACTTACATACAATGTTGGCAAAAAGTTACAAGAGGTGATGCTTTACCAGTACACTGGTTGAATGTTCTGAAACGTCTGCATATGAAGCCTTAAAAGTTGCAGTTACTGCAATAATTGCGTCCCCGCGACCATAATAGAAGGTATGAATTTTGCATTTCAGTTATGCAGTTCGGCGAATAGATGTTTCGTATATGGGGTAAAGTAAACCACGATAATGTAAGAATTTGAGTGTCACAAAATCCTGGCGTCGTCGAACATGAAAGAGACTCACCGAAAGAATATATTTGTGCCTTTTCTGTTCACAGAATTTATGGACCTTACTTTTTTACGGAGGAAATTGTGATAGGAATATTGTAGCTGGCCGTGCAGCAGAATTGGTTGTTTCAACTTCACGACGACTCCAGTGACTTCATTTTATGCATGACGGCGCCCCACCTCACTTTCACCTTGACGTGCGGATTATCTTATCAATACCATCCCGCAAAGTTGGTTTGGAAGAGGTGGACAACAAGACCTTGTTTACTGTTTTTTGCCTCCCAGGTTCCCAGGCATCACACCTTGTGATTCTTTTTTCTCTCTGGGGGTGCATAGAAGACAGTCTTTTTCCCACCTATGGCAGTTACTCTTAGAGTTCTGTGAAATCGAACAGTTAAAGTTGTCGATTCAGTGAACAGGGACCTGTTGATTCGTGTGTGGAATGAAATGGACTGCCGTTTCGTTGTTTCTCTATCAACGCATGGCGCTCCCGCTGAGTGCGTGGTGTAGTGCCTTTGCAAACTTAAAACTTTGAACCTTCCTGTATCCAGTGTCATGCGCAATTTGTTTCTGTCCTCCACATTTTGTCTATAATAAATAATTTAAATTGTTCCTTCCTTTTTGAATCACCCTGTATAACTACTGGCCACTCAGTGAATTTTGACAACTAGCAGATAAATGTTACCGATAAATCTTTTTGGCATTCAGTCGTGACGGTATTCGAAATAAAACGGACAACCTAATCAACATGGGGTCAATTTAACAACGCAAATCATCAGGTCATATCTCTTACACGATCTCTGAGACAATTTAGTTCTGAGTCTTCAGTCCTGTAAATTGCGATCTCACCTGATTATTCAGGGACTTTCAGGAGGAATAGTACGTATTATACAAAATGGAAGGATAAACCAATTCCAATAAAACAGCCCATATAGTAATATTACTTAAACGACTGAGTAGAATAGATCAACAAATCAGTCACAGTTGAAATACTGAAGTACACCGTTATTTTAGGAACCTGAAATTCTGGCCTGCCCACCTTGTGGATTTCCGGGGGGTCCGTGTGAACAATCACGAGTACACCCCACATTTTCATTAGACTTGCGTGGCCGACAGTGCTCTTTCCTTTGCATATGCAACCGACTGCCAAGAATTTTTTATGACGGTCATAACACTTCTTGTGCAGAGGCGGCTTCCTGAGCAATGCTCGTTCCACTTTAACAATAGATTGACTTCGCGCAAATTCCAATACACAAAATGATTTCCCTTGCGGTGTAGGTGCCATATTGATACGATCAACAACAGAGCTGAGTGACAATTTTGAACCTTCCTCTACCCAGTCACATGCGGAATATGTTTCTATCTTTCATAATTTGTCTGTAATAAACAATTGAAATCTCTTCTTTGTTTTTGACTCACCCTTTACAGTACTCTTGTACAAGACTGGAGCATCCGATACCAGCGACAAACCCATCTCCTTCAGTCAAAAAAATCTGCAGTGGCAGAACACTGTATCCCCACTGGTACCCCATCAATTACAACAAAGTACAGAGAGCACAGAAAGTTTTTTTTGACACTGTTGTTAAACAACTGGCATCAATACAACAAGCCGGAAGTCTGGTCAACTGGGACGGAGGTCTGAATTTAAATAACGCATGGAATCATCTCTCTTACACGCTGTCATAGAATTTCTATCCTGTGTCTGCACAGCCTGACAGTTTTAAAGACCAACTACATAGCAGAACCAGCACGAGTTTGTAATTCCTTCAATCATGCGTGTGTTTTGAACGTCGTTTAGTGCATGCTAACTAATTTCTTTGTTTAATCTCGCTAGCGTCTAAGGGAATAAAGAGGAACAGCGTGGCATTCAGAAGTCAGTGCCACTCCTTCCCAATGGCTATATGGTTCGTGAACGATACAGCGAAAGAGACGATCACAAATGTCCTAGGAGCGCTCCGGAAAGATGGTGGAAGAAAATAAGGGAATGAAAGTCTGCCTCTATATGTACCCTAACGCTGCCAGGTCCATTGTGTTGGCCCGTGCGTGCGTGAGCTTAACGCGTAGCAGGCCGTTTCTCAGTATTCTCATTAAAGGGAAGAGGCGAGAAGGCTTTGTGGCAGTAGAACCGGGTGATGTGTCCTTACAGCCTCTTCCACCTAACTTCCTGAGCACCATAGTGAAACACTTGGGTCCGTCATCAGGGCCGTTGCTAGGTGAAGCCGGCTATTTTTTTTACTATCATCGGCCTCCCTGGTACCCCCAAGCCCTCCCCCATCATCAACATCCAACGGCACAACAATGCAAATCTCCCGTTATACACACTAATGATTAAACTAAGATGACTACACGTCCTCATTTTCTGGGGAGAGCCCTCAATTTTTATGTTTTGTCCCCAATTCCTTTAAAACTGGCTGAGGACAACAGATTTCCTCAGTTTCTCATTTTTTGCCCTCCGTTTCCGAAATGTCCCAAAATATTTGAAATACGAAGAATGTTTTGAAGTTTTGAACTACAACAGACCAGTGCAACCGAACTTGGCATCAGTTATTTACTGAACGTAACTGCAAGAAACTGGACTAATAGAGTTGTGGAACTATATTCCGGTGCGAATTAATTTTTCCTTCAATTTGGAAGTTGTGCTATACAGATGGTAGACATGCCATAGTATCAAACTAGATCATCTGGATAACCTATTGGTATGAGTGGGTACAAAGGACCCGGGTTGTTTACTGATGCAAGGGGGTCCGCGGAAAGTACGAATCGAGCAAGGGGGTGGGAGCGGCTGTTGGCACTCCGGGCAACTGAAGGCGACAAGCTTTTAATATTTCAATACGATTTTCTTGCATTTTAAAATTCTAATTTTTAGTTGGAAACTGTGTACAATAATAGTTCGAGGCACCTGAAACAACGAACTCCACAAATTGTGATATTCTTGTTTTGAAACAGGTAGTACTTAAATTAAAACTATTCTGTAAATTGTAGTTTAATGACAAAATTATAAAAAATACTGAACTCGTTTCTACGATGTTATCCCACCTGTTGAATTTTATTGAAATTTGCCAAATCAATCAACAACTTCATCAAAGTTTTGGACGACGCATCAAATTCGTTTCTAATTTTACCATGAAACACATCATCAGTGTTGTTATTAATATCTTTTCCAATATTCAGGATTACTAATTCTCCTAAGATTTCTTGCCCTGAAAGTGCACCAAGTCTAGTCTATATACGCCTTAAACTCGTATAAATGCAACTGTAAGTACTTTCCAATATGCGACATAGAGATTGCAATATGCACTAATGTGCAAATTATACTGAGACAACAACTTACTACCAAAAGGTACACACTTTGTACAATTGTGTCCCATCGATAAACAAGACATGACACTCTCTTCCTGGTTGCTATTTGCGTACACGTCAAATTTTAAGGCAACGACAGTTAATTTGTTAGAGAAGAGAAAACATAGTTTATATCTCGTGATGCGAGTCTCAGACTATTAGAGGCAGACTTACATACCGACACCAACTCATTATTATGCAAGTGTATGATTAGCTCCACTTACCGTTTAGATATGTTGAAAGAAAATTACAAAACCTAGCTTGTGAATACGTGATAAATAATCGACAGTAAATAATAATAGAACTAAAAACATCAACAGAAACACCCAATGTAACTGACACTTGACAAATGATCGGCGGAGAGAAAAGCAAAAAGAGGGACTGAGGGAAGTACGGTTTCAAGACGCAACATGATCGCAAACCTGCGCACTCACTCACTCCGCTACAGCGCTCGAAGGAGACGAATCAAGGTCATGTTTGTATTATTTTCGTACTCAGTAGCGCCAGCTTTAGATTTTTAGATAGGGAGAGGCAATGTGTTCACATTCGCCAAAATGAAATTTCTCAAGTAAGTTTTCCGTATGCTTTTGAAAACAATTCGTTATTTTAATTTCTCCTATTTTTCATTTTTCTCCTGATTTGATCAATTTTTTCGCCGTTTGATATGAAAACAATTTTTTCCGCTCCTTACCGTTCCAAAAATTTTGCTGCCCTAGACGACCGCCTATTCTTGCCTAATTGTAGGAACTGCCCGGTTGGTCATACAGTACTACCAATATTTATTCCTACCAACTGCCTAAGGAAAACGACATCTATGCCTGCACTCCAAAAGCCACCTCACAATGTGTGAGGCGGAAGGCACTTTGAGTACCACTGTAAGTTCCACTTTTCTATTTCAGTTGCGAATGGCTGGCGGAAACAACTTCGTGTGAGATCGAATCACTCGTATCACCTTCGTGACAATTTCGCGAGATACACTTACGGTAGGTGGAAACGGTACATTGGTCCACTCTTCTAGGAAACAACGCTGATGAAATTTCAAAAATAAACCACACAGGGACGCACACCATTCCTCTTGTAACGTCTGCCGCTGCAATTGAACATCTGCGTGACGCTTTCGCGCTTATCACACGAACTCTTGACCAAACGTGTTGCTGCTGTTTGGATCCTCTCCAATTCCTCGAGGTATGGGTTCCAGACTGACAAGCAGTATTCTAGTATGCAACCTGACGGTGGAGGAGGAGAGGGGCGAGGAGGAGAGAAAGGAAAGGAAAGGAAAGGTTGGTTGGCTGGCTGGCTGGTTGGTTGGTTTAAAAGAGAAAGGGGGGGGGGGACCAAACTGCTACGTCATCGGTCCCTCGTTCTGATTAAAATAATTCCATAAGGCTGGGAGTAAAATATTCGAGACATTCAAAAGACAGCTGGAAGAAAGCAGAAAACCACAAGAATAACAGAAGGGCAACGAACACTAAAACGGACAAAATCGGGCAAGAAAACCACAGAGAGACGCAAGAAACATGTAGAAGAGATCAAAACAAGAGAGCAGATTACCATGGCTAGCTGACCATGAGAATAAAAAAGAGAAGCCAGCCGCTCTGCAACACATTGAAACCTCCACCCTAAAAGCACTAGGGTGGAAAACATATGGGGACAAAGGACATGCACTAAAAATTAGATCAAATGAAGAAACCACCTGCACGAATAAAACGTAAAACTAAAGCTGCTGTTGAGGCATTGTGCCCAACACCGAAGGTAGGGTGCTGGGAAAGTTAAAAGTCCGCTGCAGAGCGGCAAGTGGTGGACGACAGTCATTTGTGAGCCACAGCGACACCGAGGTGGGTCCTCGCGACGGAGGAGGTAACCAAGCGTTAGCCACGTATGGCCAATGCGGAGCCGGCAGAGGACAACTGACTCCATGCCAGAGGATCGTATGGAAGACTTCCACACATTCGTAGTCTCCTTAATGACACGCAGCTTGTTGTGGGTACTGTTATGCCATTCCGTCTCTCAAAGCCGAAAAAACCTGCGGCGTAAGACATAACGCAGGTCATTTGCGGAGAAGCCGATCTCCATAAGCGGTTTCCGCGTAGCCTGTCAGCAAGTTCGCTGCCTGGGATTCCGGCGTGTCCTGGGGTCCACACAAACACCACTGAACGACGTGACCGTTCCAGGGCATAGATGGACTCCTAAATGGACGCTACTAGAGCATGGCGAGGGTAGCCCTGATAGATAGATTGTAGGCTGCTCAAGGAGTAAGTACACAGGAGAAATGACTCGCCAGGGCATGAGTGGATGTGCTCAAGAGCATGAGATATGGCCACCAGCTCTGCAGTGTAAACACTGAAGCCATCTGGCAAGGAGTGTTGTTCAGCAATCTGGCAAGGAGTGCTTTTCAATATGTCCTCCATGAACATACGCAAAGGCTAAGTGAACATCAACCATCGAGCCGTCAGTGTAAACCACTTCATGGCCCCAGTACAAGTGGAGTATCGAGAGGAAGTGATAGCGGAGAGCTGCAGGGTTAATGGAGTCCTTAGGGCCATGCGAAAGGTCCACAAAAATCTGCGGCCTAGGTGTACACCATGGAGGTGTATGTGAATGGACCTCGAGGAGAGATGGTAACGGGAAGGACTCCAGTTCAGACAGAAGGGACCGGAAGCGAACCGCGATCGAAAGCCCTGACCTGGGCCACCGATGCGGGAGATGAACTGCCGTGGTTGGGAAAAGGAGACAGTAATTCAGATGCGCGGAACTACGAATGTGTGCAACATAACTGTCTAGCACTTGTGCACGCCTAGCCTTCAATGGAGGCCCTCTGGCCTCCACCAGGACACTGGTCACTGGATTCGTTCTAAAAGCTCCCATCGCTAGGCGAACGCCACAGTGGTGCACTGGGTCGAGTAAACGCAACGCTGAGGGTGCCGCCGAACCGTAAACGAGACTCTCATAATTAAGGCGGGATCGAACAAGGGCTCTCTAGAGCTGCAACAGCGTAGAGCGATCTGCACCCCAGTTGGTGTTACTCAGACAGCGGAGGGCATTGAGGTTCTGCCAGCACTTCCGCTTAGGCTGACTAAGGTGAGATAGACAAATCAATCTGACATCGAAAACCAGTCCTAAGAATCGATATATTTCCACTAAAGCGAGTGGATCATCATTAAGGTAAAGTTCTGGTTCTGGATGAATGGTGCGACACCGACAGAAATGCATGACACACGACTTCGCCGCTGAAGGAAGCTGTGGGCTGGAGCCCATGACTGCTCCTTGTGAATGGCTCCATGTATGCGCCGCTCAGCAACACCAGTATTGGAAGAGCAATATGAAATGCAGAAGTCATCTGCATACGGAGAAGGTGAGACCGACGGCCCTACATCTACACAACTGCTACTAGACCGTTAATAGCCACTAAAATACGAAGCTCTGTGGAACGCCATTCTCCTGAATATGGGGGGGGGGGGACTATGCGAGGCACTAACTTGGACATGGAAAGTACGGAGCGCCAGGAATTTTTGGATAAAAATCGGGAGCGGGCCCCAGATACCCTACTCACACAGTGTGACAAAGATATGATATCGCCACGTCGTGTCGTATGCTTTACGTAAAACAAAAAAGATGGCAACAAAGTATTGGCATCTATAAAAGGCTATTCAGATGGTAGACGTGAGGGACACAAGATTATCAGTGGTAGAGCAACTCAGGTGGAAGCCGCCCTGGCACGGAGCCAGTAGGCCACGTGACTCCAGGACCCAACCCAACAGCCGACACACCATACATTACAGCAACTTAGAAAGAAAGTTGGTGAGGCTGATGGGCCGGTAGCTATCCACATCAAGCGGGTTTTGACTGGGTTTGAGCACTGGAATGATGGTGCTCTCCCGCCACTGCGATGAAAAGACGCCATCGCACCAGATCTGGTTGAAGATGACTAGAAAATGTTGCTTGTAGTCACACGAGAGATGTTTAATCATCTGACTATGGAGCCGGTATAGCCCGGAGCTGTGTCGGGGCAATGTGCAAGGGCGCTGAGAAGCTCCCACTCTGTAAATGGGGCGTTATAGGGTTCACTGTGGCGTTTGAGAGTGCAAAAGGCTGGGGCGGGGGGGGAGGGTTCTAACACAGAGGCTTAAGCATAGTGCTCAGCAAAGTGCTCGGCAATCGCGTTTGCATCAGTAGATAACACGCCATTGATGTTAATGCCAGGGACACCTGTTTCGGTCTGGTACCGAAAAGGACGTCTGATCTTCGTCCAGACATGGGAAGGTGACGTATGGCACCCAATGGTCGACACATACTTCTCCCAACACTCCTGTTTCCGTTTTTTTATAAGCTGGCGATTGCTTACACGAGCCGCTTAAAGGCTATTAGGTGTTCCAGGCAAGAGTGCCCCTTATGGCGCTGTAGAGCTCTCTGACGCTCTCTAATTGCCTCAGCGACTTCTGGCGACCACCAAGGGAATGTCTTTCGCTGGGGGCACCCTAAAGAACAAGGGATCGCGTTTTCCGCCGCAGAAAAGATCGTTGTAGTGACAGTGGCGTCTTTGATTTATAATCAAAAACGTCTTCGGTTCCGGGTTCGATCCCCGCCACTGCCTAAATTTTGATAAATAATCAGCATTGGCGGCCGAAGACTTCCGGCATAAGAAGTCACCCTCATTCTGCCAACGGCCTTGTCAAAGAGGGCGGAGGAGCGGATAGAGGTCCAGGGCACTCTCTTGTCCTAGGGGTGGGAAATTGCCCCTAAAGGCGGAAGAATCAGGAATGATCAACGACATGAGAATGCAGAAGGCAATGGAAACCACTGCATTAAAGACACGTAAAGTGTATCCACAGGACATGTGGCCTGTAATTGAAGAAGTGTCATGATGATCTCTCCATTGGCAAAAGATTCCGGAATAGTCCCCCATTCGGATCTCCGGGAGGGGACTGCCAAGGGGGAGGTTACCATGAGAAAAAGATTGAATAATCAACGAAAGGATAACGTTCTACGAGTCGGGGCGTGGAATGTCAGAAGCTTGAACGTGGTAGGGAAACTAGAAAATCTGAAAAGGGAAATGCAAAGGCTCAATCTAGATATAGTAGGGGTCAGTGAAGTGAAGTGGAAAGAAGACAAGGATTTCAGGTCAGATGAGTATCGGATAATATCGACAGCAGCAGAAAATGGTATAACAGGTGTAGGATTCGTTATGATTAGGAAGGTAGGGCAGAGGGTGTGTTACTGTGAACAGTTCAGTGACCGGGATGTTCTAATCAGAATCGACAGCAGACCAACACCTACAACGATAGTTCAGGTATACGTGCCGACGTCGCAAGCTGAAGATGAACAGATAGAGAAAGTGTATGAGGATATTGAAAGGGTAATGCAGTATGTAAAGGGGGACGAAAATCTAATAGTCATGGGAGACTGGAATGCAGTTGTAGGGGAAGGAGTAGAAGAAAAGGTTACAGGAGAATATGGGCTTGGGACAAGGAATGAAAGAGGAGAAAGACTAATTGAGTTCTGTAACAAGTTTCAGCTAGTAATAGCGAATACCCTGTTCAAGAATCACAAGAGGAGGAGGTATACTTGGAAAAGACCGGGAGATACGGGAAGATTTCAATTAGATTACATCATGGTCAGACAGAGATTCCGAAATCAGATACTGGATTGTAAGGCGTACCCAGGAGCAGATATAGACTCAGATCACAATATAGTAGTGATGAAGAGTAGGCTGAAGTTCAAGACATTAGTCAGGAAGAATCAATACGCAAAGAAGTGGGACACGGAAGTACTAAGGAATGACGAGATACGTTTGAAGCTCTCTAACGCTATAGATACAGCAATAAGGAATAGCGCAGTAGGCAGTACAGTTGAAGAGGAATGGACATCTCTAAAAAGGGCCATCACAGAAGTTGGGATGGAAAACATAGGTACAAAGAAGGTAGCTGCGAAGAAACCATGGGTAACAGAAGAAATACTTCAGTTGATTGATGAAAGGAGGAAGTACAAACATGTTCCGGGAAAATCAGGAATACAGAAATACAAGTCGCTGAGGAATGAAATAAATAGGAAGTGCAGGGAAGCTAAGACGAAATGGCTGCAGAAAAAATGTGAAGACATCGAAAAAGATGTGACTGTTGGAAGGACAGACTCAGCATACAGGAAAGTCAAAACAACCTTTGGTAACATTAAAAGCAACGGTGTTAACATTAAGAGTGCAACGGGAAATCCACTGTTAAATGCAGAGGAGAGAGCAGATAGGTGGAAAGAACACATTGAAAGCCTCTATGAGGGTGAAGATTTGTCTGATGTGATAGAAGAAGAAACAGCAGTCGATTTAAAAGAGATAGGGGATCCAGTATTAGAATCGGAATTTAAAAGAGCTTTGGAGGACTTACGGTCAAATAAGGCAGAAGGGATAGATAACATTCCATCAGAATTTCTAAAATCGTTGGGGAAGTGGCAACAAAATGACTGTTCACGTTGGTGTGTAGAATATATGAGTCTGGCGACATACCATTTTACTTTCGGAAAAGCATCATCCACACAATTCCGAAGACGGCAAGAGCTGACAAGTGCGAGAATTATCGCACAATCAGCTTAACAGCTCATGCATCGAAGCTGCTTACAAGAATAATATACAGAAGAATGGAAAAGAAAATTGAGAATGCGCTAGGTGACGATCAGTTTGGGTTTAGGAAAAGGGACGAGAGAGGCAATTCTGACGTTACGGCTAATAATGGAAGCAAGGCTAAAGAAAAATCAAGACACTTTCATAGGATTTGTCGACCAGGAAAAAGCGTTCGACAATATAAAATGGTGCAAGCTGTTCGAGATTCTGAAAAAAGTAGGGGTAAGCTATAGGGAGAGACGGGTCATATACAATATGTACAACAACCAAGATGGAATAATAAGAGTGGACGATCAAGCACAAAGTGTTCGTAGTAAGAAGGGTGTAAGACAAGGCTGTAGCCTTTCGCCCCTACTCTTCAATCTGTACATCGAGGAAGCAATGATGGAAATAAAAGAAAGGTTAAGGAGTGGAATTAAAATACAAGGTGAAAGGATATCAATGATACGATTCACTGATGACATTGCTATCCTGAGTGAAAGTGAAGAAGAATTAAATGATCTGCTGAACGGAATGAACAGACTAACGAGTACACAGTATGGTTTGAGAGTAACTCGGAGAAAGACGAAGGTAGTGAGAAGTAGTAGAAATGAGAACAGCGAGAAACTTAACATCAGGATTGATGATCACGAAGTCAATGAAGTTAAGGAATTCTGATACCTAGGCAGTAAAATAACCAATGACCGACGGAGCAAGGAGGACATCAAAAGCATACTCGCTATGGCAAAAAAAGGCATTTCTGGCCAAGAGAAGTCTACTAATATCAAATACCGGCCTTAATTTGAGGAAGAAATTTCTGAGGATGTACGTCTGGAGTACAGCATTGTATGGTAGTGAAACATGGACTGTGGGAAAACCGGAACAGAAGAGAATCGAAGCATTTGAGATGTGGTGCTATAGACGAATGTTGAAAATTAGGTGGACTGAT
This sequence comes from Schistocerca serialis cubense, assembly GCF_023864345.2. Lineage (NCBI taxonomy): Eukaryota > Metazoa > Arthropoda > Insecta > Orthoptera > Acrididae > Schistocerca > Schistocerca serialis. The sequence goes on from NC_064638.1 coordinate 461,674,079, forward strand.
AAGGTAAGGAATGAGGAGGTTCTACGCAGAATCGGAGAGGAAAGGAATATGTGGAAAACACTGATAAGGAGAAGGGACAGGATGATAGGACATCTGCTAAGAAATGAGGGAATGACTTCCATGGTACTAGAGGGAGCTGTAAAGGGCAAAAACTGTAGAGGAGGACAGAGATTGGAATACGTCAAGCAAATAATTGAGGACGTAGGTTGCAAGTGCTACTCTGAGATGAAGAGGTTAGCACAGGAAAGGAATTCGTGGAGGGCCGCATCAAACCAGTCAGTAGAATGATGACAAAAAAAAAAAGTGACCTGCTCGACGACAACATCTATGGCACCATGTGGGGGAAATTCAGCGGTGACAGCAGATGTGAAGGCTTCCCAGTCTGCCTTGTTTAAAGCCCATCTGGGTAGACGTCCGTGGACATGACGCTGGGGGAGTGACAGGAAGATGGGGAAGTGGTCATTACCATGCAAGTCGGCATGTGCTCTCCAGTGGATGGACAGGGGGAGGCCAGGACTGCAAACCAATGGCCGAATATGTGCCATATGCCACACTGAAATGTCTGGGGGCACCAGTATTTAAGAGGCAGAGGTCGAGTTGTGACAGTAAATTTTCGACCTCCCTACCTCGACCAGTAAGCATGGCGCCAACCCCATAAGGGGTTATGTGCATTAAAATTTCCCAAAAGTAGCAAAGGTTTAGGGACTTGATCAATCAGTGCAGCCAATACGTTCAGGGGTACGGCACCATCTGGAGGAAGATATACATTGCAGACAGTTACTTCCTCCGTCAACCTTAACCTGACAGCCGCAGGTTCAAGAGAGGTTTCAAGGGGCACAGATTCACTACATACTGTGTTCAGAGCTTAGATGCAAACACACTATTATAGCCGCTATGGTTCCTGTAATATCCCTTATAGCCGCAGATAGCAGGGGTGTGCATTGCCATTCCCCAGGTTTCCTGGAGGGCAATGGAGAAAGCAGGTGTGAAGTTTAACAGTTGCCGTAGCTCAGCCAGGTGGTGGAAAAAACCGCCGCAATTGCACTTGAGGATTACGTGATTGTGAGACTGGGAAGACATGAAACATTCAATGAGGCAGTCAACGCCTCAGGGTCACCTGCTGCCACCATATGAGTACCTGTGCGATTGACATCCATTGTGTCTGAGGGCCCAGAGAGATCTATGTCCTCAGCGGACACCAGACACTCCACCTCCACCACGGACACACAGACACAGAGCTTTTAGGTAGTGGAGGTGTGGGTGCCACCGCAGTGCCTTGGTTCGTGGGGGTATTTTTCTTTTTAGGTTTCTGTCGGTATTCCTTAGGTTTTTCCGGCTGTGAGGGCTTCACTGATTCAGTCTCAGGGACTGAGGGGGACCGAGAAGCCCTACTTCCAACTACCTGTGGTTGCTTCAGCCACTGGCCGATGTCAGCTTTGCACTGGTAGGAACCTGGGAAGGAAGTGACCCAAGGGATCACTTCCTGGTGAGAGGAGACAAAGAAGACTTACGCTTCTCCAGCTGAGGAGTGGGGACTGACATCCCCGATGGTTGGGGGGGGGGGGGGGTGTCGCTCCTGAAGTAGGTTGTGCAGCAGCAACACCATCAAGGGGGCAGGTGGAGTCTGATAGCTCTGCGAGCCAACTGTACTTGGTGGTGTAGCCTCTCATATTTTCTCTTAGCCTCAATGTAGATCAGCCAGTCCAAGGGCTTGTATTCCATTATTGTTCTTTTTTTCTGGAGAATCCCGCAGTCTGGCGAGCAAGGCGAATGGTGCTCTCTGCAGATGACACAGATGGGAGGTGGGGCACAGGGAGTATTGGGATGTGAAGGACGTCCACAATCCCGATAGGTCACTCTGGAAGTACAGAGGGGAGACATGGCTGAACTTCCAGCACTTAAATCACCGCATCGGGGGAGGGATAGATGGCTGTATGTCACAGCGGTAGACCATCACCTTGACCTATTTGGGTAATGTGTCACCCTCGAAGGCCAAGATGAAGGCACCAGTGGCAACCTGATTATCCCTCAGACCCTGATGGATGTACCAGACGAAATGGACACCTCACCTCACCGCTCTAAACTGGCGCGTAGCTCATCGTCAGACTGTGAAATATGATAACCTGAACCATATTTAAGCTCTTTTGTGGCGAGATAGAAACATCCCCCAGCTTGTCACAGGCGGGTAGTGCCTGTGACTGGGCAGAGGATGCTGTTTTGATGAAGACTGCATTTTGGACAAGCCCTTCACCTCCCCAAACTTGTCCTCTAAATGCTCCACAAAAAACTGAGGTTTCACTGACAAGAAAGATTCCCCATCAACTCTCGTACATTCGAGGTACCGGGGTGAATAAGCTTTGCTGCCATCTTTAGCCTGGCGTTCCTCCAATGGTGTGGTGTGGGGGAGGACGATGATTTGCAGTCTTATTTCTTAGCACTGAAGTTGGACCTTGACCGCTTAGAGTCTGCTGGTGTTTGACCACCAGGAAGATATGACGTACTACACTTCATGGCATGTCATCCACCCTGATGCCACCCACTCGACCAAGGGGCCTTCCCGTTGGGCGCCACTCAGCCACAGCACAGGCCACCTGGCAGGATGCCCATTACGAGGAGTCCCAATGCCCTGGGCGATGGGCATCTACTCATTGGCATATGTGGGGAGTTAACAGCGCAAGCATCAGCAGAGCGATCCGTGTGTGGTCTGGAGGCTACAACCAACAGGGTACATGGTGGCCCCTCCACAGCGGACTGGCTACTGTGCTGGGTATCGGGCGCAAACGAGCTAAGAAATCCATTATCGTCGAGAGTGCAGAAAGCGATACTGTACCAAGCATGGAGGAAAACGCACCCAGGAGAGTGACCTCGCCCAATAGCTGGATAATGAGAGGAAGTGCAGATCCATGTCAACGAAGGATGCGAGTGGTCTCAGTGCATGATGGACACTATGTAACATGTAAGGTGCCCTTCCCCAACTGGCTCACTTTTCGGGAAAATTTTGCAAAATGTCAAACCTTATAGGGGACCATCAAATAAAGGGCGAAATGTATCAGATTCCTTTTATAAACCTCTTACGACAGGCAGGAATACCTTGGACCTATTCCAAATCCCGCACCTGCAGGGGGGAAAGGAAAGAGAAGGGAAGGGATGGAAAGCAAAGGTAAAGGAATTTTGATATCAGCTGCATCGGGACTTAATGCGTAATCAGCGGCGACGAGAGAAAATATAAGCCAGAACTGGACCAGGATTCGAGCCCAGAATCTCCTGCTTATTAGGCCAGTTATATTAACCACTGTGCCACCCAGACACAATGTTTATCACGACTGCGCGGACTATCTCGGCACGCCTTTTGGCCGACCCACATTCCCAACTAGCGCCACCTATCTGCTGTCCCTGTCTATGTCCTCCATGTTCGCTACCTTGAGATTCCCGCAGGGGTCGGACGTAAGTGTGCATCCGAGCTAAATGTAGGAGATCCATTGCCCATCGAGGCGAATCAATGATATTAATGTGTGGTGTCTGTTCTTTTGGACATGTCGGAAAGAACAGACACCATGGATTCATATAAATCGCATCGACGGGCAATAGATCCACCACAATCCGTGTGGATAATTCCTTCCCTTCCCTTCCCTTCCCTTCCCTTCCCTTCCAATTTACATAATACGAGGTGCGGCTAGAAAAAAACCGGACTGATGCTGGAAAAAACATTTATTTACAATTATTTACAATTTCATGTTATCTCCTTCAATGTACTCTCCTCCTCGGTCTCTACACCGCTCCATACGAATTTTCCACTGTTCATAGCAATGCTGCAGATCATTTTCGGTAAGTCCATACATTACTTCCGTCGTCTTTTCTTTTACTGCTTCAACAGTCTCAAATCTAGTTCCTTTCAAAGCTGACTTGACTTTAGGGAAAAGAAAAAAGTCACAGGGGGCCAAAACAGGTGGATGATCTAAGATGGGAATGTTGTGTTTTGCCAAAAACGTCTTCACTGACAACGCACTGTGAGCTGGGGCATTGTCTTGGTGAAGGATCCATGACTTTTTTCTCCACAAATCGTTCCGTTTTCTCCGTACTCGCTCACGTAGGGTAGCCAGGACGCTAATGTAGTAATGCTGATTCACTGTTTGTCCCTCTGGTACCCAATCAATGTGCACAATCCCTTTGATGTCAAAAAAAAAAAAAAAAACAATCATCATTGCCTTGAATTTCGATTTTGACATTCGTGCTTTTTTTTGTCGTGGAGAACCAGGAGTTTTCCAATGCATCGATTGGCGTTTAGTTTCGGGATCGTAAGTAAAAAACCACGATTCATCGCAAGTAATAACATTTTGTAAGAAGGTGGGATCACTTTCAATGTTTTCCAGGATGTCAGAACAAATCATTCTTCGGCGTTCCTTCTGTTCAATTGTGAGACACTTTGGAACCATTTTTGAACACACTTTGTTCATGTTGAAACTTTCATGAAGAATCTGCCTAACACTTTCCTTGTCAACTCCTGTTAACTCAGACACTGCTCTGATTGTTAAACGGCGATCTTGTCGAACAAGTTTACCGATTTTTTCAATGTTTGCATCAGTTTTTGCTGACAATGGTCTGCCAGTGCGAGTGTCATCACTGGTGTCTTCGCGGCCATCTTTAAATCGTTTAAACCACTCAAACACTTGTGTTCGCGATAAACAATCATCGCCGTACACTTGTTGTAACATTACAAACGTTTCACTTACAGATTTTCCTAGTTTGAAACAAAATTTGATGTTAACACGCTGTTCTTTCTGTACACTCAACATTTTCCGACGCACAGACAAAACGTCAACTACCTAAAACAGACGCCACGGGCAGACTGAGTGCAGGAGGCAGATGAAACTCGAGCAGTAGGCGGAGCGAGAGTCACGTGACAGGCCACACGACTTTCAGCCTTATTGCATTCGTTTTATTGTTTCACCAGTACTAGTCCGGTTTTTTTCTAGCCACACCTCGTATGTTTCACAGCTGCGGATTCCGCGTGGAGTCTGTTCTTTCGGACATGTCCAAAAGAAGACACCACAATTCATGTAATTCTAGACTCGGTCGACATGACTTGCGCTCTCCCAGTGAATCTCTGAATTTTTCCTTTCCTATGATTAGTTTTAAGTGGCTGTTCCACTTTAAATCGTTCCACACGCATACTCAGATGTTGTTTGAGGCTGATGTCTGTTATTGCTGTAGAGCAAGTAACTTTTATTGGATGCTGCACTATACATCGAAATGGCACAGATACAGATACTATTTTTCATCATACTCACCAAGTCTGTCAAAATTGCCGCGAGGTTCTACCAAGCATTCAATTTCTCGTCGACAGAAGTCTGCTCTTGGTTACAGACACATTCAAAAACTACCACTGAACGTCCTCTACGCTGAAAAATCTCCCCCCCCCCCCCCCCCCAGTGTTCCTTCAGCTTGCCAGAAAGACTGAAATCAAATCACGTGGTGCAAAATCTGCACTTCCCGCCAGTATTAACGACGTCTGTACAACCTATGGTGAAATTGGTACCTCTATGGCTGGACGTGACATTACATTTTATCCATATAAAGTCAGAATTTCACACGTGTAACTGACTTTCTAAAGTTCATACGCTTTAGCGTCTTTTTTGAGCATGTGTGACAATGTCAGTGTTTGAGAGGACGTGGAAGCCTGACTTATCTGTGCACTGAGACATAATTTCAGACAACAGTGTGCTATGTTCACAACTCTGAAAGAAACACACAAAATTGTATCTGCATTTAGGTTACCGGACTACACATAATTCTCAAACTCTAATTTCCGTTAAGCTCATATGAACAGTATTTTTTCAGTTACAGGCAGAAATAGGAACACCAGAAATAGCAACCAGTGAAGGATACGTTTCAGAGACGTTTGAAAATGACAGGTTCATGTACAGTCAAGTAGTCGTTCTGAACTAGTAAATCTATTCGTTGGAAAGTAATAAGAGTTGAAGTCACTCAGGAGGAAACTTAGCAGGCGATTCCAGTAACGTCAGGTAACAACACTGCCGCTGCCACACGTCCTACGCTGCTTCTGCCTCTCTGTCACCATACCGTAGCGCTCCGAAGTCGCGTATCACAGGAAGAGATGATATTAGTGGTACAATGCTGTTTTCCTTCAGGGCGAAAAAATAACTAGGGTCATACGCGCCCATGTCAGAACCGTAGAACATGACGGCGAGAAAGTAATTAAAAGCGACTACACGTTATGCTCAATCGACGGAAGGAGAGATGGCTAAAAACAGGGGCTTGCAGAAAGGTCCATAAAATACGCCATAGAGAAACGGACGTCCTGAAGATTAAATATCTTTCGGCATGTCGCTACGAAGGATAAAATGTGATATGCGGTCGACAGCTCGCGCGTCGTTCGATAAAACGGCCGATAACTCAGACGGCAAACATAAATTAGAACGTAAGTGGTTAAAAGAAGGGCGTTGCTTCAAAGGTTGAGGACAATGAGCCCAAAGTGGTGGGGGATCACCATTTGGCCGGCCGGTGTGGCCGAGCGGTTCTAGGCGCTTCAGTGTGGCACCGTGCGACCGCTACGGTCGCAGGTTCGAATCCTGCTTCGGGCATGGATGTGTGTGATGTCCTTAGGTTAGTTAGGTTTAAGTACTTCTGCGTTCTAGGGGACTGATGACCTCAGATGTTAAGTCCCATAGTGCTCAGAGCCATTTGATCACCATTTAACAAATGACGATGGCGAAAAAGACAGTCCCCGCCGCAAGACGGCCGAGAGGAGGTCGGCCAGGCCGCTGGGAGGGGTTTAATTCCCCGGAGTTTGTTCCCATGAAGGGAAGACCAGTGGTGATGCCAAAGTCACACCATCTGCTGACAGATGGCAACACAGATCATTGGAGGGAATAGAAAAAAACTAGCGGGCCGAGGTACGAGGACTACAGCCTTGGCAGCAGCTTCGGCGGCATCGTTTCCCGTGAGACCGACGTGACCAGGGACCCACATAAACATCACAGTGGCTCCATTAACAATGAGCAAATGCAAGCTATCTTGGACCCATTGCACTAAGGGATGGACGGAGTACAGCACACAGAGGTTCTGAAGGGCACAGAGAGAGTCGAAGTAGATGACAATTGAAAAGCCTGTGTCGCTGGATGTACTGTGTGGCCTGATGCAGGGCGCAGAGCACTGCTGTAGATACTGAGCAATGTTCCGGAAGCCTATACTGAAAATCGTCGGTGCCAATGACAAAGGCACCCCCGGCAGGGAGCGAATGAAGTCCAAGGTGAACACGGACATTCGCAGGAAATCAATGTGATGAATGTTTCACACCCATTGAGAAAGTGGCAGGTAGCGTGAAGTTAATCTGCTGGAGCAACAGCCGAAAACCCACTCCAGGAGGTAAAAGAAGAGGAACGCGTCTCGTACTGACGATCAAAGGAGTCATCGAAGAAGGAGGCATAGGATGGATGGCCAGGAATGGTAGACAAACGGCATGCGTAACTGCTGAAGAGAAAATCACAGGAGTAGTTCGTCAGCTTCTGTATGCTGACTCAACTGGGCTAGTGTAAAAGGCGCCAGCGGCCAAATGGATGCCACTATGATGGATTGTATTGAGACAGTGAAAGATGGACGGACGTGCAAATGCATAAACGAAACCCCCATAGTCTAGTTTCGAACGACAAGGACCAGTACAAACGGAGGAGAGTGATTCGATCCGCTCCCCAGACAGTACTGCTGATGACATGTAGAACATTGAAGGACTGTGTACAGCGGCTCCTATCGAGCATGAACCCCAGGAATCTCGTAGTTTCAACGAAAGGAAGAGCAGCAGGCCCAAGATGTAAAGACGGTGGAAAAAAGCAATTGCACCACCAGAAATTCATACAAACGGTTTTTTCAGTGGAAAAGCAAAAGCCACTGTCGATGCTCCACGAGTAAAGACGATCGAGACAACGCTGAAGACGCCGCTCAAGGAGACTAGTCCGTGGAGAACTGCAATAGATGGCAAAATCGGCAACGAAAAGGGAGATAGAGATGCTCTGCACGAGAGAGGCCACACCCGGGTTAATGGCGATAGCAAAGAGGACGACACTCCGGATGGAATCCTGAGGCACACCACTTACCTTGATAAACGTATCTGACAAGGCAAAACCCACACGTATCTTGAAAACTGTCTTTTAAAAACTCCTGAAGGAAACGGGGCAGGTGGCCTGGGAAGCCCCACTTGTAGATAGTACGGAGGATACCAGTCCTCCTGTAGGTGTCATAGGCTTTCTCCAAATCAAAAAACACGGCGACAATTTAGTACTTCCGCAGAAAACCGGTCGTCACATGGGTTGACAAAGTGACGAGATGGTCAACTGCAGAATGGCGTGCTCGAAATCCACATTGCGCAGTGGTAAGCAAATTGCCAGCTAGAAGGGAAGTATTTGCCCTTATCTGGTTTGGGTATTGGTATGACAGTGGCTTCACGCCAGTGTCTGGGAAATGTGGCCCTGCCCAGATGTGATTGTAAGTATGAAGGAGGAAGTACTTGCCCACGAGAGAAAGGTGCTGCACCATATGAATGTGAACATCGTCCAGCCCTGGGTTGGAAGAGTGGAACGGAGTGAGAGCATGATGAGCTCCCTCATAGTTAATGGGTAATTGCAGCACTCAAGGTTCTGAGAAGAGAAGGGTATCACCCGAGCCTGCTCCACTCGTTTCCGATGGATGAAGGCAGGGTGATAGTTGATGGAGCTCGAAATCTCCACAAAATAGTGGCCCTAGATGTTGGACATTGCAATAGGGTCGACTATGACATCATCTGCTACTGTCAGGAGGGAAATTGGGGAACGCGAATTGCGTCAGTCCGCCAAGGGACGAGGACACGGCGAGCAATGTGAGGAATGAAACGTTCTGCAGCAGTAAGGATAACGTTCGTAAGATATTCTACCTGGTCATCACAACCGGGGAAATGTTGTTCATCAAAGGTCGCCATGGAGGAGTAAGCCTCCAGCTGACCTTAGAAAGTTGCCATTTGGGTGTGCAGTAGGTGGGGTAGGAGTCAGCAAACGGACAGCAAACTGGAAATGGTCGCTTGAGTACATGCCAGAGAAAACGAACAACTCGAAACAACTGGCAAGCTGGGCAGTGCAGATGGTGCGGTCCAAATGGGAATAGGTGTGCGTGGAGTCTGAAAGGAATGTGAGTGTTCCTGTGTCAAGACAAAGGAGGTTAAACTGATTGAGAAGGTCAGCCAAGAGAGCACCACTCAGACAGGTCCCTGGAGAGCCTCCAAGGGGATGGTGCAAATTAAAGTCACCAGGCAGCAGAAAGGGGTGTGGGAGTTGCCCAATAAGCTGTAGGAAGTCTGCCCTGATGACACCAAATGATGGACGGACATAAACCAACATAGAGGGAAAAGGTGAAGTGAGGAAGGAAAATGCAGACTGCAACAGCTTGAAGGCAGGTAGTCAGGGAGATGGTTTGAGGAGATAGTATGACGACGAATGTAATCCTAGAAGAGGAGGTTGACTTCCCCATGACATGGAGTTCCATCCTTGGGGGAGGGGCGGGGAGGTCAAAGCGGATCAGAGAGAAATGCAAGTGGTTGTGAGGACACAATTTTGTTTCCTGGAGGCAGAGAACAAATGGACACTTTGATGCCACGACCAGCCGTAATTCCACCTTGTTGGATCTAAGGCCACGAAAATTCCATTTGAGCCTTTCCGTCAAATGGTTCAAATGGCTCTGAGCACTATGGGACTTAACATCTGAGGCCATCAGTCCCTAGAACTTACAACTACTTAAACCTACCTACCCTAAGGACATCACACACATACATGCCCGAGGCAGGATTCGAACCTGCGACCGTAGCGTCGCACGGTGCCAGACTGAAGCGCCTAGAACCGCTCGGCCACATCGGCCGGCTGCTTTACGTCAGCTGTCACAATATCACAGGATCGAGACATTGAGTTGTTCCGTTTTTTGGTGATTCTTTCGAATGAAGTCAACCTACAGTAATTTTTACAGAATTTACACTGCAGTAGGCTTCTGTGACGTGAATACTGGTAGTTGTGACGACAGAAAGTCTGAGTTCAATGTGGTCATTAGATGGCAGTTGTAATAATAAGTATGCTTCCCCTCCCCTCGCCTTTTATATAGATGAGGAGGTAATGTTCATATGGCAAAGGAAAAGAAAGAAGTTTAGAACATTAAGACCTGTCAGCAACGGGGTCATCTTTCTCACCCTGACGAGACTGGAGATGAAAATGTCAGTCTGAGACGATTATGTTTACTGGCTAGTTACCAGAACAGAAATTCCAGGAGAGCTTAAATTCCACCGAACAGAAACAGAGAAATACATGAGGTAATTTTTACTTTAATCAAACATCTTGTGGAAAGGATTATAAAACTGACGGACTACTCAGACGACAAGCAATCCTTAGTGAATCACACTTCACAAACGCAAGATTTAAAAATCATATTGTCTTACTTAGGTACTCGCGGATTGAGCTCTGGGGGACGAGTATCCATATTTACGCTCCCATTTTGTTTTGAAAACCGTCAAAATATACTGGTTTGTTTTTCACCGTCCCCGAACAGCACGTCATACTAGGGTTGAAACTTAGATACGTTTTTCAATGTTTTACTGACCTTGAAAGTAGTCACCAGCATTGTGTATAACCAGTTGCCAGCGATGTGGAAGTCGTAGGATACTCTTAGCAGTGCCAGTTGTGTTGACAGTTCGAGCAGCGCGGTCTATTGCCCGACGAATTTGTAGTAGTTCTGAAGCGAATGCCATGAAGTGTTTCCTTCAGTTTCGAAATAGAGTTGAAATTACGAGGGCTTAAGTTCAACTCTATTTCTAAACTGAAGGAAACACTTCACGGCATTCGCTTTAGAACTGCTACAAATTCGTCGGGAATAGACCGCGCCGCTCGAACTGTCAACACAACTGGCACTGCTAAGAGTATCCTACGACTTCCACATCGCTGACAACGGGTTATACACAATGCTAGTGACTACTTTGAAGGCCAGTAACACTTTGAAACAGGTATCTATTTTGTACGAGCTATAAGTAAATAGTTGCCACTACTAAAGTTCTGGCCGGCCGAAGCGGCCGTGCGGTTAAAGGCGCTGCAGTGTGGAACCGCAAGACCGCTACGGTCGCAGGTTCGAATCCTGCCTCGGGCATGGATGTTTGTGATGTCCTTAGGTTAGTTAGGTTTAACTAGTTCTAAGTTCTAGGGGACTAATGACCTCAGCAGTTGAGTCCCATAGTGCTCAGAGCCATTTGAACCATTTTACTAAAGTTCTAACCCTGATATTAAAAATCTATATAAGGAAGTTCCTTTGTAGATTAACTTCCAATTTCTAAGTCTTCTGACAGTGAATCTGTCTATGTCAATTACATTAACTACAATTAATACCACTAATTATTTACAGAAGAATGAAAATACATATAAGAGCCGACCTAGGGGAAGACCAGTTTGTGTTCAGGAGAAATGCAGGAACATGAGTAACAATAATGACCATATGACTTACCTTACAAAATAGATTAAAAAAAGCAAACCTAGGTTTTAGCATTTGTAAAAATGGCTTAAATGGTTCTGAGCACTATGGTACTTAACTTCTGAGGTCATCAGTCCCCTAGAACTTAGAACTACTTGAACCTAACTAACCTAAGGACATCACACACATCCACGCCCGAGGCTGGATTCGAACCTGCGACCGTAGCGGTCGCGCGGTTCCAGACTGTAGCGCCTAGAACCGCTCGGGCACTCCGGCCGGCTAGCATTTTTGTGGTCCTAAATAATGTCTCACTACTTCAGTTCCGTGTTTATGTTACAGTGGAAATGGAAGATTAGGGAAGGTAAACCTTCCCTGGTGGTTGAACACCATCACTAAAATGATAAGTGAGAGTTTACCATAAACTGAAAAAAAAACACATCCACTAGTGAAGGTGAACTATCACTGTACTTGGCTAGGGAAAGTGTACAGTATCATGTGCTAGCGAAGGTGTACCATCGCTGCTCCCGGGTTATTAACGGTGCTTCCAACATTGCTACCACGCATCAGCATGAATGTAATTATCGGCAGCTCGTCGTTGTCGTTGTTATGTTATACAGCAGTGCAGTTATGGTCGATAGCAGTGCAGTTGCGGTTTACAGTGGTACAGCTGTGATTGCTTACGGTTTGGTTTTGTGGGGCGCTCAACTGCGCGGTCATCAGCGCCCGTACAAAGTCTCAGTTTTTACACAGTCCATTTTCTTTTCACAATCCGGTCTAGTCACTTCCACAAAAGTCCGCCCCGATAGCTGAGTGGTCAGCGTGACGGATTGCCGTCCTACGGGCCCGGGTTCGATTCCCGGCTGGGTCGGAGATTTTCTCCGCTCAGGGACTAGGTGTTGTCTTCTTCATCATTTCATCCCCATCCGATGCGCAGGTCGCCCAATGTGGCGTCGAATGTAATGACACCTGCCCCACAAGGAGCCTCCCGTCCAATGACGCCAAACGCTCACTTCCATTACTCCCACAAATGATCATGATGAAATGTTGAGTACAACACAAATACCCAGTTCTTGGGCAGAGAAAATCCCCAACCCAGACGGGAATCGAACCTGGAACCACGTGATCCAGTGGCAGTAGCGCTAGCCCCTAGACAACGAGCTGCGGACACAGCTGTGGTTGACAGTAGTGCAGTTACAGTACACATCAGTGCAGCTATGGTCGGATCAGTGAAGTTCTACGAACATCTTAGAGAGGATCGGGGAAATCTCCGTTATAATTCTCCGTTCATGGACAGAAAAGTACAAGCCACTTATCAGCAAGGCTAAATCACTAAAATCTGGACGAAAGAGGGACAGCAACGACTAAAAGTTTTTGAAGAGATACGAAGTGCTGGAAGTTAATTGAGTAACCAAATTAAGACAACCTGTAACTGAAGAAGGTAAGATTAAATACTAGATTTATGATTAATAACTGTATGATATTCTGCGTGATGCTCATGTAATGACTGGTCACGATAGACGCGATCGAATGATGAAATGCTTGACTTCAAAGTTCTGTAATATAACATACAGAGATGTCGAAATTTGTCTTAGTTTGTGTCAGCCTTGTTTAAAAAAGTAAAAAGGTCAGAGAAACGGGATAGTAATGAAGCTAACGCTGAACAAGAAGCTACATTCCAGAGGTGAAGTTGATCTCATCGACTTCCAATCGCAACCAAATGGAGTTTATCAGGACCACCTCACTAAATTTGTTGTTCCCAGGCCACTGAAGTCCAAAGCAGCTGAAGGGGTATGCGATAACATTATTGATATTTTTACGTTGTTAGGCGCTCCCTCAGTATTACAGTCTGACAATGGTAGAGAGTTCGTTAGCAAAATAATGAGCAGCTTAACTGAACTATGGCCCAGTTTTAATATTGCCAACGGTAAACCTAGACACAGCCAGAGCCAAGACAGCGTAGAGCGAGCAAAATAGATATAGAAAATACGCTAACTACATGGATGCAGGAGCACAACACCGCAGATTTGTGCAGCTAATGAAGAATAGCGCTGTACATTTTGGAATTAAAAGATCTCCGTACAAAGCGATGTTTGGCTGCCCTCCTAAACATGGTTTGTCTTCAACAAGTTTACCTTCTGAAGCATTGAGGAACGTTCACCCTGAGGATGACCTCGAAAATATAATTAATCAAGTGAGTGTTAACAGTGAGACAGGGACTGAAACGTAGCAGGATAATGATCACAGTAACTCTCCATTGCAAGAGCGTAACATACCAACAGAACAGAGGTCGAGAACAGAGAGAAAAAGTATTCCTAACAATAATGACTACTGCCTAACTGACTTAGAAGAGTCGACTCGTGCTATTATAAAACACAGAACTGAAACGCACAGATTCTTAGAAGAGCAAGCGCAAAGAATGCGGCAGGGTTCAGATCGCTGCTTTCCAGCGGTGGAAAAGGGCTGTATTGTGAGAGTTCCAGTTCCCAACTTCGATAGAGGAACAGGAGGCGCTAGGTCGATCTTGGGTGTCGTCCTCGGGACAACGGCCGATGGCTTCTACCGAATCGGGACGAGAAATGGTATGCTGAGTCAACTATACGCACGATAATGAATTTATTGTTTTTAAATATTTATGGAATGGGCGATACGATATGCCACTGCGGCTAGAACTAGAACGTTTTGTTTCAGGTCCCAGTTCGGTACTTGCCCTCTAAGAATAATCTGAGAGGAGGAAGTTACAGCAGAGAAAACTGTTGCCCTGAGGGCAGATGCGACATCTCAGTCGATGGGAAGCGGCCACGGATTCTTCAAACGCAACTGCCAGCAAAAATGTGAGTTTCCGAGATGCTTTTGCAAAAACAAAAATGTCTTGTGCAGGTCGAAGTGAAGCGGTGCACGTTCTTGCTGCAGTAAATGAATTGTACGTAATAACTATGTTTTCAAATTACAGTTGATCAAATGCATCTTCCGAAGTACGACTGTTTTGTTATTCCTAACACAATCCTTACCTCTTGGCAGTGAAGTTATACATTCACTAGTGATTGATAGTGCACTATCCTAGTCAATGTGTATTGTTTGACTATATATATATATATATATATATATATATATATATATATATATATATATATATATATATATATAGGACTATTACAAATGATTGAAGCGATTTCATAAATTCACTGTAGCTCCATTCATTCACATATTGTCACGACACACTACTGATACGTAGAAAAACTCATAAAGTTTTGTTCGGCTGAAGCCGCACTTCAGGTTTCTACCGCCACAGCGCTCGAGAGCGCAGTGAGACAAAATGGCGACAGGAGCCGAGAAAGCGTATGTCGTGCTTGAAATGCATTCACATCAGTCAGTCATAACAGTGCAACGACACTTCAGGACGAAGTTCAACAAAGATCCACCAACTGCTAACTCCATTCGGCGATGGTATGCGCAGTTTAAAGCTTCTGGATGCCTCTGTAAGGGGAAATCAACGGGTCGGCCTGCAGTGAGCGAAGAAACGGTTGAACACGTGCGGGCAAGTTTCACGCATAGTGATGTGAAAGATTCAGTGTTTAAACCTCCTCTACCAAGAAACGTGCCAGAACTGCGAGCTCGCATCAACAATGCTTTCGAACTCATTGATGGGGACATGCTGCGCCGAGTGTGGGAGGAACTTGATTATCGGCTTGATGTCTGCCGAATCACTAAAGGAGCACATATCGAACATTTGTGAATGCCTAAAAAAAACTTTGAGTTTTTGTATGTGTGTGCAAAGCATTGTGAAAATATCTCAAATAATAAAGTTATTGTAGAGCTGTGAAATCGCTTCAATCATTTGTAATAACCCTGTGTGTATATATATAAACTTTTGTTTCAGTGCAATGAAATCCTCTCGCCTATTACTACGACATGCAGTAATCCTTTTAATACTGGACTGGGCGTTTGCGGCAATTCGTCGATTTAACAGTCTCTGAAAATATTTTTTGTATGTATATAAGAGAGTCAAGTCGGCGGACTGAACGGCAGCTTTGAAATGTTCTGCAACAAATATTCACGGAGCTGCGCACCGATTTTTATCAGACCAACGTGAAACTGAAAACTGGCACCATAGGAAAAAAAAGAAAAAAAAAGTGATGCGCGCGTGTCCTACCAACGCAGTACATGTGTTGTATTACATGCTGTGTTTTTCTCTCACAGGACTCGACACTAAAACGCAGTTTGTGGCTGAACATTTATCATGAGAGAACTGCAGTAAAAGTGGCCAGTTGCTTTGTGCTCAGCTTTACATTTTTAGTTGAAAATGAGGGTGATAAAATACCAATTTTGGTAACCAGTTCTCATAATTACCAATTCATATATGTATTACATTAGCTCATATACGAAATCTCCAGCCATCTGCATACAATCAGATAACAAAGACTATCAACACACCATTTCATTCACGAACATTTTATCTGCTCACACGTGGCAAATGCTTGGAGTTAAATTTGCTAAAATCCAAGCTGAACCAGTCTACGAAAACAGTTATTAGCCTGATATTCGCACGAATACGATTATGGTCTCCCTAAACGGTTAAAGCGAGTGGTGGTGTTTCCTCTGTTACGGGGTCTGGCTAAAAACCTAGTTGGACCGATTTTTTAACAGACAAATAGCGCAGGCCATAAAGTCTAAACTCCACATCGCTGAATGAAATTAAATCTCCTCTGTACATTACAGCTACCCAATCACCTGCAGACCAATCAGTCGGACCGTGGCATTTCGTTTGTGCCACACCTTGTATCCGCTGCCTGTCGAACAAATTCTGAAAGAGCAGCAGAGTAATATGAATATTCAAGAGAAACTTAGAAAGACCGCCACAGAAACCCGTTCTCTATTGAAACAAGGATACGGTGATGTACACTACTGGCCATTAAAATTACTACACCATGAAGATGACGTGCTACAGACGCGAAATTTAACCAACAGGAAGAAGATGCTGTGATATGCAAATGATTAGCTTTTCACAGCATTCACACAAGGTTGGCGCTGGTGGCGACACCTACAACGTGCTGACGTGAGGAAAGTTTCCAAAAGATTTCTTATACACAAACAGCAGTTGACCGGCGTTGCCTGGTGAAACGTTGTTCTGATGCCTCGTGTAAGGAGGAGAAATGCGGACAATCACGTTTCCGACTCTGGTAAAGGTCGGATTGTAGCCTATTGCGATTGCGGTTTATCGTATCGCAACATTGCTGGTCGCGTTGGTCGAGATCCAATGACTGTTAGAAGGATATGGAATCGGTCGGTTCAGGAGGGTAATACGGAACGCCATGCTGGGTCCTAACGGCGAGATGACACGCATCTTATTCGCATGGCTGTAACGGATTGTGCAGCCACATCGCGATCCCAGAGTCAACAGATGGGAACGTTTGCAAGACAACAACCATCTGCACGAACAGTTCGACGACATTTGTAGCAGCATGGACTATCAGCTCTGAGACCATGGCTATGGTTACCCTTGATGCTGCATCACAGACCGGAGCCCCTGCGATGGTGTACTCAACGACGAACCTGGGTGCACGAATGGCAAAATGTCATTTTTTCGGATGAATCCAGGTTCTGTTTACAGCATCATGATGATCGCATCAGTGTTTGGCGACATCGCGTTGCACGCACATTGGAAGCGTGTATTCGTCATCGCCATATTGGCGTATCATCCGGCATGATGGTATGGGGTGCCATTGGATACACGTCCGGTCACCTCTTGTTCGCATTGACGGCACTTTGAACAGTGGACGTTACATTCCAGATGTGTTACGACCGGTGGCTCTACCCTTCATTCGATCCCTGCGAAACCCTACATTCCAGCAGGATAATGCACGACCGCATGTCAGTTCTAATATAATGTATTTGTCCAATGAATACCCGTTTATCAATTGCATTTCTTCTTGGTGTAGCAATTTTAATGCCCAGTAGTGTAATACCCTCAGCATCACCCGACTTAATTCGACTACATTCCATTATCCTCGTTTTGCTTTTGTTGATGTTCATCTTATATCCTCGTTTCAAGAACCTGTCCATTCCGTTCAGCTGCTCTTCCAGGTCCTTTGCTGTCTCTGACAGAATTACAATGTCATTGGCGAACCTCAAAATTTTTATTTCTTCTCCATGTATTTTAATTCCCACTCCGAGTTTTTCTTTTGATTGAATAACATCGGGGATAGGCTACAACCCTGTCTCACTCCCTTCCCAACCACTCTTCCCTTTCATGCCCCTCGACTCTTATAACTGCCATCTGCTTTCTGTACAAATTGTAAACAGCCTTTTGCTCCCTATATTTTACCCCTGCCACCTTCAGAATTTGAAAGAGTATTCCAGTCAACATTGTCAAAAGCTTTCTCTAAGTCTACAAATGCTAGAAACGTAGGTTTGCCTTTCCTTAATCTTTCTGCTACGATAAGTCGTAGAGTCAGTATCGCCTCATGTGTTCCAACATTTCTACGGAATCCAAAATGATCTTCCCCGAGGTTGGCTTCTACGAGTTTTTCCATTCGTCTGTAAAGAATTCGCGTTAGTACTTTGCAGCTGTGCCTTATTAAACTGATAGTTCGGTAATTTTCACATCTGTCAACACCTGCTTTCTTTGGGATTGGAATTATTATATTCTTCTTGAAGTCTGATAGAATTCCGCCTGTCTCATACATCTTGCTCACCAGATGGTAGAGTTTTGTCAGGACTGGCTCTCCCAAGGCTGTCAGTAGTTCTAATAGAATGTTGTCTACTCCCGGGGCCTTGTTTCGACTCAGGTCTTTCAGTGCTGTGTCAAACTCTTCACGCAGTATCATATCTCCCATTTCATCTTCATCGTCTTCCATTTCCATAATATTGTCCTCAAGAACATCGCTCCTGTATAGACCCTCTACGTCAATTTCTGTATCAGTCGCTATTTACTAAATGCGGACATTGCTACGAAAGCAGCCTAATAACTAGGACTCATACGGGTGAGTACTTTCACTTTTATTTCCTATTCAATAACACTACTGCCTTGGCAGAAGGATGAAACTGACAGACGCGGAAATTGGCTACTAAAGTGTTCATTCCAGTATTAAACTGTCAAGGCCTTTAAAGTGTCAGTGATTTACAACACCGAAACTGAGACGAGGGGTAGCCACATGGAATGGCAGATGAGGAAGTGGGGAAATTCTTTACTTAATTCTTCGTGATCAAAAACTATAGTGACGGCGACATAAGAATGGAAACACGGCATTAATGACCATGGTATGTTATGTCAGGAAAATGCCTTTATCCGACAGTGGCTGAAAAAGTGGTTGTTACAGATGACACCGTGCGATAATAATGACCACTCGTCTGAATGGCCTTTGACTAGGTGCTGATAAGACACCGTGTCTGCGGGTTCCGGTCATAAAATCCCTTCCAGCAATATATTGCTCTATTGTGCTAAGCTTAGTTTAGACAACAGGAAGCTACTGTTGAACTGAGCCGCTTGGAGGACGACCTCTCAATAGTACATTTTAACACCGCTGTAGGAACTAAAAACGATCAAGTATTTGTGTTATTTTGGAAGTAAGTCATCTATTCGTCTTCTCGAGAGTTCATTTATAACGGGAAATCACGGTAATCTCTTTCCAACGAAATACGACCTCTGACGGTGTAATTACTCGTTCACTATTAGATCCAGTCCAGCATTCTCAAACAGCCGCATTGTTAGCAGAACCACATCTCCGCACGTTCAGCGAACACATTGCTGATGGACAACAGTTCATTATGTGAGAATGACGCCTAAGAGCTGGGGCGAAAATTCGCTTTACAGCTTTTTTCTGCCTTTGACATTTTAAGAGAACTCCATTTCCATTCGTTATTTCACAAACTCCTGCGGTCTGGTTACAGGTATGACGCGAGGCAGTCTCAAAAACGCAATGTAAGCGTTCACATTTCGTTAAAATGATGCTGGATGCTGGAAGTATTCATCGCACTTCGAAACTGCATGTGATATGCTGTCGGATTCTAGAGTTTCATTTCATTGCAAGTTCCTAAGATTTAAATACCTTTAACATTTCGACATCTTGCTTCGTCGGCAGTCTGTGCTTTGCTATCAAGCACGGGCATTTGTTATAGAGCAAATATTTATTGTCCACTGTAAAGATATAGTACTCCGTAGCTGATTGCTTCGTTAAAATTGGTGCTGTAATTAATTCACTAGAAGAAAGACGTTATCAGCAAGCTAAAATAATTGCTAATACCTTGGAAATATTACGTGACGGCTCGATTAAAGTAACCTGGGAAAGTATATTCTAACGGATGTCCGCAAACAGCTGGTTGCAACCGCAACTGCTGCCAACCAGATATTCTTGTGTAGTTACCGGCGAATCCATGCAAGCATTTGAATGTTGATACAAAATATGGCTTGTGTAAAAGAAGCCTTTGGCAATTTAGCAATCAATGTTCATGGGACATTAATTACACGAGAACCACAAACTTGACATTCACGCGGAGATTCGAACCTGAAAATAACCTGTGCATTAATTTCTAGCTAATGCACTAAGAACAAACAAAATGAGAGCTAAAAAAGGGCGACGCAAAGTTGGTAGTAAAAAGGCATTCTGTTCTTGAGATAGAAGGGGCAAGTAAGCTTTCGAAGATTAAAGGGCTGCTGACAAAAACGTGTAAATTCATAAAATATTAGGATTTTAACGAAAATTACTGCTTTCAGAAGAAAAATGCGAAAATGTGTAGAGTTGCCTGCTCGAAACTTAAATTCACCACAGTAGAATCCACCAGGTTAATAATTGTTATCCAAGTATAAAAATTAGAAAAAAAATCACCTTGAGATATAAACATTTTGCCAAACAACGGGTTCTTACCGTGGTTTTTTTCTGTGAGTTTGACACGTGTATATTGATTTCATTCACTGGAAATGGTTGGTGGAAGACTGCTACTCTCAAAACAATGGGTTTGTTTACGAAATAACTTCCTGCTACGCTACCAATCACAATTATGTTTATATTTTGCACTATGCTTTTCGGGAAGTGATTCCTATTTTAAAGTGCTTTTTTCGTACGCTATTTGATTTATTCACTTATCCGCAAATCAAAAACATCACGAATAAATGCCACAGCACAAGAAAAACGTACTTGTTTAGCTTTTACAAACTTTTTGGAGGAACGCAGTTTTGCTTTTATTGAAAAATGACAAGATACTTCTGGGACAAGTTCCGCTATGGTAATTATTATTTTTTTTGTAAATTATGCGGTTCGTCGGCTTTCAAAACGAACATTTATGCAAGACGTCAAATTATTCATATAGAAATATGTGCAAGAGAATTTTAAAATTGGATCAGAAGAAATGGATAAATCCTTTCGCTATCGTTCTTTGTTCATTAATTCACTATTTCTTTCCTAATTTAAAACAGAATTATTCAATACTGCTAGCTAAAGACACTATTATGCACATCGGCGAAAATGGGTGTGGAACACGAAATATTTGGAATAGCTTTGGAGTAAATGAATGAATCAACGGGCTCTCACAGGTTACTATTCGAAAATAAAACGAGGAAGCAGAAAATCAGACTTTTGATGACAGCCAAGAGTTGTCATTACACATCTTCCGAACACAATAGTAATTTTCTCGAGAAAAAGATGATTCAGACAAATGATATCTGGCAGGCAGCTAATAATGTTATTCATAGCTATATTCAAGCAGTCGCAGATTTACCTGAAGCACGATCTCTACACATGGGACGCCAGGGCTCCACCACATGAATTCGACACCTGTTGCTCGTCGCTTTCTTGCCGTAACTGCTGTAGAATGAACGGCCCAGCCTGTCATCACGTTGGTAGCCGTGGATTGTGACGGACATCTAGCGGCGTTTTGAATAAACTGTATGACAACTAGCTACTGAGTTGTTGCAGGTCAAGTTAGAGAGCTCGTAGTCAGTGTGAATTTCATTGAAATAAAACAACTTACTTCGTGTAATTATTTACATTTGCCCACAATTTCGCCACGCATTTAAAGCAATACATTTTGAATCTTAGCCATGTTTGATAAAATGTGAATCGTAATCGGTAACATAATAAAATTATTCCCTGTACATTATTTATAAGTCAGAAGTTTTCTTGCTTGAATTTATTACAGGGTTATATTTGCGACTTGGCAAACTGCCTTCATCACGAAGTTTCATTACAACATATATTAAGCTTCAGATGACGGTGTCATTCAACAAAATATTCATTCTTTATAAAGGCGCGCCCAAGGATTTTATACATAGGAAAGTGCAAATGAAATAAATTTCAATGTGTTGATACGGGCGTTGTAAGCGATTTAGACAGGAAGGAAGGTTTGCTAAACGTGTATAAAAGCCCCTCCCCTTTCATTTGCACTAATAGAAATTCATTGGGTGTGTGCCTTCACATTCTTCATTAATGTTTGAGGACTAGAGTGTTAGTCACTTGTAAGCTACACAAAGCTGTAATACAATAACTTTTACGTATACGTTTATCCCTAATTTGGCATTTTAGGGTATCAGAAATAATATGTATACATCAAACACTGTGGACCAGCAATGCAAAGAAAGCACCAGTTCTACAGCCTTTAATTTTCACTGTGCTGTGTGGTATTTTTATAGCTTGATCTAATGTGATTCTATATTGGATCCTCAAGAGCAGTTGACTAGAATAGATAGGATCATGAAAAGATATTATAAAATAAACATCAACGAAAGTAAAACAAGAGTAATGGAGTGTAGTTAATTTAAATCATCAACCTGTCACATTAGATTAAGAAGTACATGTGTTTTTTTTTTTAATTGCAGAAAGGTAATAGCAAGGGTTAAAATTGGAAAAAGAGAAATTTGTTATTTCAAATTAAAATTTGTATGTTAGGAAGTATTTTTCAGGAGTGTAGCCTTGTAAGGAAGTTAAACATGGTTTATAGCCAGTTCCAGCAAGAAGAGAACAGAAGTTTCTGAAACATGGTGCTACAGAATAATGCTCAAGATTGAATTGTATAGCTAATGAGAAAGGACTGAACAGAACTGGCAAGAAATAAATTTAAGGTACAACTTGACTAAATATTCGTTGATAGAATACATCTGGCGGATCAAGTAATTGTCAACGTAGTAATGGAGAGAAGTGTGAGGGTGAAAATTGTAGGGGGAAACCAAGACTTGACTATATCAAGCAGCAGCTTCAGATGGATGCAGGTTGCAGTAATTATGCAGAGTTGAAGAGGCTTGTACAGGATAAACTAGCGTGGAAAGCTGCATCAAAACTCTCTTCAGACAAAGGACCACAAGAACAACATACTTACAAGAAAGTTTTAAAAATTATAATTTCCTCCATATAATTACAGCAATGGATTTTAATAAAAGCAGGCTTTATAAGTAGATATAGCATTATGTACCATTTGCAAATCATGAATGACATTATGGAAATGGGCAACGAGTAGGAAGTGCCATTGAGGAAGCTTTGGACCCAATTTTAATTTGATCTATATGTGAGTAGCAGGGAGGTGGTGGTGTGAAAGACAGCATCGAGAGATGAAACTGTATCAAACAGGCATTAATTCCAAGTTATAGTAAAAGCTGTGTTCAGAAAGCAGCGGAGGTACTGTGTATTCATCTACTCGCTACCACTGTGCCAGTCATCACCATGCTGTGCACTTAGAATAGTTAGAGATATCCGCATACTACCATCACACAGGAGATAGGCATTAGTGTCAGGAACAGAGTTCTCCAGTTATAAGGTTATTGCAACTTTCATTTGCCGTGGGCTTTCTTGAGAATTACAGAGTCTTGTAGGTGAGTCACAGTTGGAGTTTTACAAGCTGCCCACACTGTCATCCTTCATTGATTGCACTGATCGAGGTACGTCTCATGTTATCCAAAGAATGTTGGTCTCCTCCCTCTCGGTACATGAGACTTCTTCAGGGTCTGTTAATATACTGAAGATAGACTTCATCAGGAGAGTGGCCAAATAGATAATGTGGCATAAAAACCAATCTCAGGATTTCTGGAGGAAGTTGTATGTCAAGGACAAAGGAGGAGTAATAGATCTCAGTTGAAAACGTTGGAACAGCAATTTTTTTTATGTTATATCATTTGCCTCTAGTGCAGATAAACTTCAACAGCTAACGGAAGAACTTAATATATCAGGTTTGAAGAGAGACACGAAAATCAATCACAATAGGACTTAGAAATTATAATAAAAACAATGACAAATGTAGTATAATAGAACCAGTTCTTGAGTTTTTGTATTTAAGGATGTTGATGCGGCAAACCAATGGAAAACAAAGATCTAATGTGTATTATGAATTTTGACTTATGGTAGTGAAACTTTTGATGCAAAAACCAATCCATAGCTGAGGGTTGCTCTGGGAACAATAGAAATGCGTGTGGGGAATGACTAGGAGAGACAGGAAAACAAACAAATGGGTCAGGGAAGAGTCTGCAGTTGAAGGTACAATAATGACTGCAATTAGAAGGAAATTGTGTTGGACATCACACGTACAGGGTGACCTATGGGAAACAGGTTTTCCAAATGAAAATTAGTATGTTGATTTTTAAGAAAAACAAAACATTTTAATAGAAAATCAAAGATTGACATCTTCTGTTTGATTTACATAGTCACTTATGAAAAATCATGTCATCCAGATGACAGCCATTCACTCAAACTCTTTTCAGCTATCTGTCTGGAAATAGTTGGGTCAAAATGCTTCAGTCAGTCAAATCCACCACTTCATTAAACTTTGGGGTTCATTAACATTGAAATATTCTTTCAAATACCTCAAGAAAAAGTTGTAAGTGGACAAGTCCACTGGCTGTGGTGGCCAGATCATTTCACTGAAATGAGAAATGAAGCATGCAGACAAAACGTTCCTCACAACTGACATTGAATCATTAGCAGCGTATGAGGTTGTACTTTCCTGTTGCAAATAAGCACTCCCAGCATTTATCTGTCATCTCCTCAGTTCTGGATGGAAGAATGAGTTCAGTATGTATGTGTAACATCCTGTGTTCACTGCCACTGTTTGCTGTCCTCCTCAAAAAAGTAAGACCTGATTACACCCACAGCAACTCCGCCACACCACACACTCACATCTGGAGAGTGAAGAAATGTTTCGTGGATTACACAAGGCTATTCAGGGGCCCAAAACCAATAGTTCTGTTTGTTAACAAACCCATTTAATTGAAAATGTACCTCATCGCACATAAGCACTATACCATCTGTATCTGCTTCAAAAATTACCTGCAAATGAACAGTCTTCTTGCTACTCGAAATCCCTATCTTTGATATGTTAAACCACCAACATTTTGTACAGATGTAGTTTTAACTCAAAACATAACATTTTTGCCACAGACTCATTGCTCATCCACAGACTGTGTGCATGCAGATTGTTTCAGACCCCTGATAGTAGTCTCTCTTGCAATGATGATGTTTTCAGGTGCTTTTTTATAAGGGACTGGGGGCTACTTCTTAAGAATGCATCCTGTTGTTCTGGAAGGACTGTCCTCACTTTTTTATAAGTAACTGGTGGCTCCTTCTTAAGAATGTATCCTGTTGTTTTGAGAACTGTAACCCAACTGTAGGATCCACCGTGTTGCAACGAAAGACTCAGCACTTCGGACAAAGGTGTTGTACATGAACACACAATGTTCTTCATCCACTGTTCCATTGTTATACAAATTTGAAAACAGTCCTGAAATGGATGGCACATGGTCTGCCTACCTCCCATCACTTACAGTGCTGTACTGGCCAATGTAAAAACTGTGTTTCCCATAGGTCACTATGTAGTTGGACAAGTGGGTGATAAATGGACCAAGAAATTTCATTGCTGGACTCCAGGAGATATGACCAGACTATGGAAATGATGTAAAGGAAGATGAGAGGATGGCATTAGAAAATATGCAGGAACAACATGAAGATTTACAACTGAAGACTATAATGCATGGATAAGTCTAAAGGAATTACATGCAGCAGTGGATGTTGGATGGCTAATGGCAGATATTAGCTTCCAAAGCAGATACTCTCTCCCAAAAGCTAGTTCCATCTATTTAAAATAACCCAATTATTTCAAAATAACTTGGTAAGTTTTTAATTTTCAAAATGCAAAGTTTATATTTTCAAAATACTGTTGTTTAACAGAGAATTTACTTCATTGTTTGAATGTTCCACAATGAACATATGTTCTATTATTGGCACAGTTACATTATTAAAAATAATAAAATAAAAAAAATGAACCCGTTTTGATGGCTCTCTTTCTCGGCAGTAAGAAACTATATAGGAATAAGTCATTTAGTGTTGTGTGATATAAAAATAAGCAAAGTGGGGTAAAGACAAATATTTGATACTAGGTGACGGCTTTCACCAGTGGCTGCTGGGACTTCACTTTTTCAGGTGCACTTTCATGGTCTGGCTGTTAGTTGGTGAAGCCAATGAATGTGAAAGCAAAAACCCTGGCTGTGGTGAAAGGTTCGTCTGTAGTTTAGCCCACCTGCAAAAATCACCACTCATATCACTTTAAAGTTGTCACTTTTTACAAAAAATGTGTAGTGTTTCCTGTGTCACAGGTCAAAGATGGTGACTAGTATAGAATATTCCTCTTTATCTGTAAAGTGAACAAAGCTGTGTTTAACAGTTGTATAATGTGTTGTTTGATACAAAGCTATCAAATTTCCAATATAACCATCTACTTTAAGGATACCAATACTAGTCATATCTTTTATATGAGAGTAAAACACTACATTTTACCAACACATGGTTGAGAGACTGAATGTGTCTCATTTTCTTACAGTTACCAATTAAAGTGGTCACTTATGGCACTTGCAGTACTTACTAGTATACTGCAGACAACACCCCTCCCCCTCTCCTTTTCATGAATCTATGGCAGTTACAATATAATTAGGAAGCATAGCCAAAGTAGAGAGGTTAGATAACTACACACTCATGGCCCACATTATTTTCACTCTCTGTATATATAGCTTCCATTAGATGCAGTGTTAAGATTTCTACAGCATGCTATATATAGCTCATTATTATTTTCATAGCATCTAACACACATATTGTCACTGTTCCAAGTTTTGTTTAGACAGTCGTAGTCTGAATAAGATGCTATGATGCATGACTTTTCAGTATGGTTGTATGTTGAGTCTGCAGGGACTGCATGAGCCTGCCAAAGAACTTTGTTACATTTTGGGTGAGAGGTATCCTCTGTGCACCAGTTTTTGTGCCAGTGGTTCAAGGAACACACACATACTGACCCCATATGACTGTGATGTACAGATTCTTGTCCTGTAACTACATCTGCAGTACATCTACACCTACATCAATATCTACATTGATACACCTCAATCCTCCTTACGGTGTGTGATGGAGGGTACCCTGTATCACTACTAGTCAGTTCCTTTACTATTCCACTTGCATACAGAATGAGGGAAAAATGTCTATCTATAAGCTCCCTTATGAGAATTTCTTGTATCTTATCTTCGTGGTCCTTATGTGCAACAGAATCGTTCTGCAGTCAGTTTCAAATGCCAGTTCTCTAAATTTTCTCAATAGTGTTTCTCGAAAAGAACGTCGCCTTCCCTTCAGGGATTCCCATTTCAGTTCCCGAAGCAAGTCCATAACATTTGCGTGTTGTTCAAACTTACCAATAACATACCTACAAGCCCCCCTGCGAATTGCTTCAATGTCTTCCTTTAATCCGACCTGGTATGGATCGCAAACTCTCGAGCAGTATTCAAGAATAGGTTACACTAGTGTCCTATATGTGGTCTCCTTTAAAGATGAGTCATGCAGGGGTAGCCACACGGTCAGAGGCACCTTGCCACAGTTTGTGCGGTTCCCCCCCCCCCACCCGTCGAGGTTCAAGCCCCCTCCCTCGGGCATGGATGTGTGTGTGTTGTCCTTAGCATAAGTTAGTTTTAGTTAGATTAAGTAGTGTGTAAGATTAAGGACTGATGACCTTAGCAGTTTGGTCCCATATCAATTTACCACACTAAGTAGGACCATAGTTGAAAGTAATGCTAGAGGCAAGGATGCTGCTCCCCATACTTCCCGTAACATCTCATCACTATTGTAGCCAACTTCCACCAAAGAAGTGAGAGATGCATCTTGTGTGATTAATAACCCAGTATTGTATTTGGTGATGATAGCAGATTCTGCCTAGTGATCAATGATAGTCATCTGTGAATGCAACATTGACGAGGAGAGTGGACACTTCCAAGGTGTGTCACACAGTGACATGCACAACCATCATGAATATCATTGTGTGGAAAGCCATAACCTACAACTTTTTGTGTTTTTAAGAGGAAAACTGAACAGAGGAGAACTACAGTCCTACAAGAACAATGCTTAAGGGGAAATAGCATATTCCTAGAACCCTCTTTCAAAATTGGTTCCTGAAACTTTTTAAGCAGGCTTTCATCTGATGGTGTCTGTCTTCAAGTGTCTGCCAGTTCTAGTTTTTCAGTATCTCTGTGATGCTCTCCTTCGGGTCAAGCAAACTTGTGACCGTAAATGCTGGTCTCCTTTGCATAAATTCAATGTTCCCTGACAGTTTTATCTGGTAGGAATTCCACACATTTGGGCCATATTCTAGGGTGGGTGACTGAGTTTTTTCTAAGCACTCTTTTTTTGTAGGCTGATTGCATTTTCCGAGTATTCTACAAAGTCTGACATCTGCTTTGTGACTAATGAAGCTGTCTGATCATTCCATTTCATATCATTACAAATTATTATACTCAACACCTGATTCCAGTTGTGATTAATTGGTATTGTAATCATAGGATACTACATATTTTTGTTTTGTCAGGTTTACAGTTTTACAGTTCTGAAAATTTAAAGTAAATTGCCAGTCTTTGCACCACTTACACATCTAATCAAGATCTGACTGAACATTTATGCAGTTTGTTTCATACAGTACATCATGGATAACTGCATCATGTGCCACATTATTAATATACAGTAAGAACAGCAAGGTTCCCAACACACTTCCCTGGGGTATATCTGAAGTTACTTCTACAGTCTTATTTGGCTCCTTTTGCTTGGAAGGGGTCCCTTGGATCACTTCCTTCCCAAGTTCCTACAAGTCGGAAAGAGGACACCCGCCATTGGCTGAAGCACCCACAGGTAGCTGGTTGTAGGGCTTCATGATCCTTCTCAGTTCCTGAGACTGGATCAGTGAAGCCCTCCAAGCTAAGGAAACACAAGGAGCAGTGAGAGAAATCTAAAAAAAAAAAAAAAGATGACCTCCCTAGAACAAATCAATTGCGGTGGCACCCACACCACCACTACCTACAAGCTCTGCATGTGAGGTGGAGGTGGAGGTTCTGGCATCTGCTGAGGGCCTAGATCTCACTGGATCCTCCAGACAAAATGAATGTCGAATGCACAGGTACTCAGTCAGTGGCAGCAGATGCCCCTGAGGAGTAAACTGCCTCCTTTATCGCTTGATGCCTTCCCAGCCTCACGATGATGTCATCCTCCAGTGGAATTGTGGCAGTTTCTTCCACCACCTGGTTGACCTACAACAACTGTTAAGCTTTACACCTGCTTTGTGCATTGCCCTCCAAGAAACCTGTATCCTGGCAATGTAAACCACTGCCCTTCGCAACTATACGGGATATTACAAAACCGTAGCAAATGTAATAGAGGGTCAGGTGGAGTTGGCGTGTATGTCCTGCAGTTGGTATGCAGCAAACCTTTGCCCCTTCAAACTCCTCTTGAATCTGTGGCTGTCAAGATAAGGACAATGCAGGAAATAAGTGACTGCAATGTATATCTTCCTTCAGATAGTATAGTACCCATGAACATATTGGCTGCACTGATTCATCAACTCCCTAAACCTTTCCTACTTTTTGGAGATTTTAAAATCCATAACCCCTTGTGGGGTGGCACCATGCTTGCTGGCTGAGGTAGAGATGTCAAAACTTTACTGTCTCAACTGGACCTCTGCCTCTTAAATACTGGGGCAACCACACATTTCAGTGTGGCTCATGATACTTTCTTGGCCACTGATTTATCACTCTGCAGCCCAGGACTTTTCCTATCTGTCTACTGGAAAGCCCATGATGACTTGTGTGGTAGTGACCACTTCCCCATCTTCCTGTCACTCCTCCAGCATCATTGCCCCGGACGCCTACCCAGATGGGCTTTAATCAAGCCAGCTTTCACCTCTGCTGTCACCGTTGAATCTTCCTCACACAGTAACATCGCTGTGGTGGTTGGGCAGGTCACCAGAACTATCGTTTCTGCAGTGGAAAATGCGATCCCTCATTCCTTAGGGCGCCCTCAGTGAAACACAGTACCTTGGTGGTCACTGGCAATCGCTGATGCCATTAAAGAGCATAGGTGGGCCCTACAATGACATAAGCAGCACCCTTCCCTGGCGCACCTCTGTGACTGTCTTCACCAGCTCATAAAAAGACGGAAACAGGAATGTTGGATGAGGTACGTCTCGACCATTGGGTACCATACGTCGCCTTCACAAGTCTGGATGAAGGTCAGACATGTCTCTGGGTAACAGACCCCGACAGGTATCCTTGGCATTCATATAAATGGAGTGTCATCTACTGATGCTAACGCAATTACCGAGCACTTTGCTGAGCACTATGCTTGAGCCTCAGCATCGGAGAATTACCCCTCGGCCTTTTGTATGTTCACTACATGCCACAGTGAACCATATAATGCTCAATTTACTGTTGGGACCTCTTCAGCACCCTTGCACATTGCCTTGAGACAGCTCCTGCGCCAGATTGGATCCACACTCAGATAATTAAACATCTCTCGTCGCACTACCAGCGACATATCCTAGTCATCTTGAACAGCATCTGGAGCGATGGCGTATTCCCGTCACAATGGTGGGAGAGCACCAGCGTTCCAGTGCTCAAACCTGGTGAAATTGGTCCATCAGCCTCGCCAATGTTCTTGTAAGCTGCTAGAACATATGGTGAGTCGGTGATTGTGTTGGCTCCTAGTCACGTAGCCCACTGGCTCCATGCGCTGATAATCTAGCACCCCTTGAGTCTCCTGTCTGAACGGCTTTTTCCAGATGCCAACACCTGGTTGTCATCTTTTTTGATTTAAGAAAAGCTTATGACATGACCTGGCGACATCATATTCTTGCTACATTATATGAGTGGAGTCTCCATGGCTGGCTCCCAGTTTTTATTCAAACTTCCTTTCACTCTGTCCTTTCTGTGCCCAAGTTTGTGCCTCCCATTACCAGGAAAATGGAGTCCCAAAAGGCTCTGTATTGAGTGTGTGTCTATTTTTAGTGGCCACTGAAGGTCTAGCAGCAGCTGTGGGGCTGCCTGTCTCACCTTCTCTGCATGCAGATGACTTTTGCATTTCCTACTGCTCCTCCAGTACTGGTGTTGCTGGGCAGCGCCTACAAGGAGCCATCCACAAGACACAGTCACAGGCTCTAGCAAATTGCTTCCAGTTTTCAGCTGTGATGTTGTGTGTCCCATACTTCTGTTGGCATTGTACCCTTCATCCAGAACCAGAACTTTACCTTAATGACAATCCACTCACTGTAGTGGAGACATATCAATTCTTAGGACTGGTTTTCGACACCTGACTGCCTTGGCTTCCTCATTTTCATCAGCTTAAGCAGAAATGCTGGCAGCACCTCAATGCCTTCTGCTGCCTGAGCAACACCAACTGGGGTGCAGATCTTTCTACACTGCTGCAGCTCTACAGAGCCCTTGTTCAATCCCACCCTTACTGTGGGAGTCTGGTTTATTGTTCAGCGGTGCCCTCAGGATTGCAGTTACTAGACCCAGTGCACCACTGCGGAGTTCGACTAGTGATGGGAGCTTTTATGACATGTCTGATATCCAGCTTACTGGAGGAGGCTGGAGTCCCTCCATTGCAAATCAGGCGTGCACAACTCCTCACCGGTCATGTTGCACACATTTGTAGCTGTCCTGAGCATCCAAATTAATGCCTCCTTCTCCTAACCATGGTGGTTCATCTCCTGCATCGGCGGCCCAGGTCAGGGATTATGATTGCGTTTCGCGTCCAATCCCTTCTGTCTGAACTGGAGTCCTTCCCTTTACCACCCCTACTCCAGGTCCATTCATGTACACCTCCATGGTGTATGCCTAGGCCGCAGCTTTGCATGACTTTAAGGACTCAGTTCCTCCTGAGGCTCTCCTCTGTCACTTCCTCTTCATTCTTGACATGTCCCTGGGCTCTGAAGTGGTTTACATTGATGGCGCGATGGCTGATGATCACCTTGGCTTCACCTTTATTCACAGAGAACATACTGAACAGCACTCCTTGCTGGATGACTGCAGTGTTTTCACTGCAGAGCTGGTGTCCATATCTCGTGCTGTTGAGCATATCCATTCATGCTCTGGCGAGTCATTTCTTATCTGTAGAGACACCCTGAGCAGTCTCAGCCAGCTTGAAAGTGTGAGTGTCACCAGCCAAAGGAATGTTCTGTGAATAGTATATTCCAATACATTTCATTCTTTCCTTTTTTCATACCATCAACATCTTTATATATGTGCAATGTAGAATCATAACAACAATGTGGGCATATTTCCTGATGTACACATACCTTCCCCCTACAACACTTGACAGTTCTCACCTTTTGACACGTTTCTAGTCAGTAGTTTCATTGTTTGTTTACCCGTGTATCTTTGTGTGTATGCTGATGTGTGTGAGAGTGTGTGCGGCCTGATTCTCCGGCCTTCTTATCTGAAGATAAGTAGTAGGTTATTGCAAACCACAGAAACCAGGAAGGACTTCTGCGATAGAAGTAGATGAATATGGAAAGAGGGAGAAATAGATAGATCCACAAACGAGAAGTAAGAAGGGAGAAAAATAGATGTGGTTGCTAAGATTGAATAAGAGAAAGAAGACAGTCCCAAAGACAGGAAACCCTTCCCACTCCCCTTCCCCAGGACCCCTACCGCACCGGTACTTGAGTGAGAAGCTGGAGGAGGTATGGTGTTAAATAGTCTCCTACAGAATGAACATTCCCACCTTCACCTTTGAGGTCCCCGAAGAAAATCTTGGCAACCCTACGAAAGCAGCAAATGGTGAAGAATCAGGCACACTTGTTTGTGAGTGTCGTTTGAAAGGTGTGACATGTGTTTTGTGTTAGTCATGATTTGTGTGTTAGTGTAAATCATGCTTTTACCTACAACACCCACGCCCTTTCAAAATTGATACAAACCCTCCCCTCTACGTCACACCTCATAAAAGGTATAAAATATTCTGAACCAAGTATAAAATTATATATTCCATTATCACAGTCATTTAACTAGTCACACAATATTTTGTTTTCCACAAATATAATATTCTATTCAGTTTACTAGGAAAACTCGATTATCTTACATTCAGTGTGAGAATGGTATTCTCACGAATTTGGAAATTGTTTCAAAAGTATGGTTCTCCCTATTTACTTAGGACTAGGATTTCCCAGCAGCTTTCAAGAAAACCATTTTTTTGGAATCATTCATATTAATAGATTTAATGAAGTTGACTTCACCCAGACTTCTGTCCACAGATTTGCACAGAGACTGGTGAAGCGATTACTTTCAAAGACTAATTCAGGCAAAAATAAAACCTAACTATACGTGGAGAGTGGGAGAGACTGACTGGTTAGGCAGACTTAGTCTATCTTACTTCAGGGGTAATGTACGCACCAATTCTCATCTCATGTCGCTGCCTAGCAAGTCAGAATAAGTTGGGATAAGACGGGACGAGTGAGGACAGGTAGGGGCATGCCTGGAATAACCGAGGACAACACAATCAAAATTCTTAGTGGGCACAACTCTCTAACAACTGAAGTGATACAGTCAAACTCCTAGCAGGCACAACTCTCTAACAACTGAGGATGACACAGTCACCCACCAGGAGCAGTTTTGGGTGATGTAATAACAATTCCTCACTGGTATGTTTCTCTAACAAATTGTTAGTGGGGGATGATGGAATAGTGTAAGAAGTAGGGGGGGGGGGGTAGTGTAAGAAGTTGGAGGAATTCAGTGCAGGAAAATTTTATTACAGAAGAAACACCAAAAACAACTCGGGTCCGACGGTTGTCACTCCGCCCGTTAACACCAAACGTTAACGTCTCTGGGAGATATACAACTTTATGTCCCTTCTCTGATCCAGTTGTAGGATCTACCAAGAATAAGGATTTGGGATGTATTACCGTTTGTATTCAGTAAGGTCCTTCATATTTCTGAAAAATATTTGTGGGACTCTTTCTTCAGTGCAGAATTCTGAAGATGTTTTTTACCAAAACTAGGTCATCGACCTTGAACTGAAGTTCAACCACAGTCTCATTATGTTTACTCACTCTTTGTTGTGTCTTTTCAACTAAATTTCTGGAAACTATTTCCTGATTAAGATCGTAATCAACAGTAGGGTGTTCAGGCCAATTAAAACATTTAACCAGAGGTTCTCCTACAAAAGATTTGCCTATTACTTCTAAAGGTGTTAATCCAGTTGATAAATGTGGTAATTCATTTAAAGTAAGCTTAAAGTCTTTAATTTTCGTCGCCCATAAAGTATGCTTTTCATGGCAGTAGGTGTGGCATAATTTCCCTATTTCTTTCATAACTCTTTCACATGGATTCGAGGATGGGTCATAGTTGGATATTAATACCTGATGAATAGATTCCCAAACTAGAATTTCTTTAAATTCATTACTGACAAATTATGGTCCATTATCTGTGAGATATCATTTTGGTTTTCCTACCTCCAGAAAGTACTGTTGCAAACAGTGTATAACTGTCTGTATACTTGCTCTTGTGATAGGATATAACTTAACATACTTTGACCAGTACTCTATGATGACCAAAATGTATGTCACTCCTCCCTTTCCTTTAGGAATCAGTCCAAAAAAATCTGCTGCTGTAAGATTGTGTAACGACTTAGGAATAATTGGATACATTTTGTACTTGAGTGTTACTCTCCTTCACCTTCTGACAGGTTTCACAGGTCCTAATTAAAGATGCTACTTTATGTCCTAGCTTCTTAAAATAATAGAACTTATTCATATGAGCTATACACTTTTTTATCTCGAAGTGTCCATATCCTGTATGAACATGCCACACAATTTTGTCTTCCATTAACTTCGGAATGCATATGTGCCAACATTGCAATGTTACACTGTCTCTCCAAAACAAATTATGCCCCATAATTTTCCACTTTCCTCCTTGATTGGGAGGTAAGGAATTTCTGATACACGTAGCAAACATTTCTGTAAGATAGGGAACATAATGGATGTTTTCTGTTATTCTTCGAGCCATTTCTTGTACCCTGGTGTGCAGATATTCTACAGCCATAAAGTTAATTGCAAAAATTATGCTAGGTCCTCCTGTACGTTTAAACTCTTCCATACCTATAGGTAACCTAGACAAAGCATCTGGTACTATATTCTCAGAACCTATTACATACTGTATCCTAATGTTGTATTCCTGTAGGAACAACATCCATCGCATTAATCTACCATGTAACAATCGACTACTCATTAGAAAAGATAAAGCTTGATGATCTGTATAGATATGGATTTCTGACCCCCATAATAGTGTTTGAAATTTCTGGAGACTCCACACAAATGCTAACAGTTCCTTTTCAGTAGCTGTGTAATTTAATTCATGTTTATTCAGACTACAGCTAGCAAAGCCTACGGTTCGATGTTCTCCATGATCTAGATCCCACTCTCCTTGAAATAGTTCTGCAGCGATACCACAATCAGATGCATCGGTTGAAATTTTAAATGGCTTGCCTATAATCGGATAATGTAGTATGGGTGATTCTACTAGTGCTCTCTTGATGTTTCCAAACACATCATTTGCCTCTTGATCCCAAACCCACGGTATTCCATTTCTTAACAAAAGTAAAATTCTTGGGTCGTTCAGTTCTTGACTTGTCTATAGTATCTAGCCATTCCTACACATCCCTTCAATTGTCGTATGTTTCCAGGCAGTGGACATTCTTTAATAGCTTTTATGCATTCAGGATTCAGTCTAATCCCCTGCACCCCTACAATATGCCCCAAAAACCAAAGCTCTTGCTGCACAAAATGCGATTTAGATAATTTCACTGTAATACCTTCTTCTTTAAATCTTTTCAGTCTTACTCAAGGTTAGACAATGTTCTTCCCAGGTAGCTGAAATTATGGGGATATCATCTACATATGTTATTAAATCTATCTAAAAACAAAGATGATGTAACTTACCAAACGAAAGCGTTGGTATGTTGATAGACACACAAATAAACACAAACACACACACAAAATTCAAGCTTTCACAACCCATGGTTGCTTCATCAGGAAAGAGGGAAGGAGAGGGAAAGACGAAATGATGTGGGTTTTAAGGTAGAAGGTAAGGAGTCATTCCAGTCCCGGGAGCAGAAAGACTTACCTTAGGAGGAAAAAAGGACAGGTATATTTTTCCACGTGGAATGTTTCCTTCTATTAAATCCTTTAACAAATCTCTCTCTAATGTCTCATCGAACGCACCTATAAATACTGAGACTGACATATTAAGTCCAAATGGTAAAACAATGAAATGATAAGATTTACCATCAAACAGAAACACGATATGCTTTTTTGATTCAGGATGTAACATAATTTGCCAATATCCCGCAGTCAGGACCATTGTGCCAAAAAACCTTGCTTTCTCAAATTTGGATAACGATTCATTGACGTTAATGGGTCTGTCTCGTTCTGTCTCTATATGCTTATTCAACGTACGCGCTTCTAGCACTAAACACACACCTTTTCTAACCTTTTTTACCACTACTAAAGGGTTATTCATGACACTAGAACTACGTTCTATTATATTGTTGTCAATCATTTTGTCAGTTTCCTCCTTAACTGCTTCTTTCAAACTTACCGGTATTGGATATGGTTTACAGAAAAATGGAGTGTCATTTTTTATTTAAAACTTACATATGTAATCGCTGATATTACCGGGACGATTGGAAAATACTTCTTCATATTCCATTAGAATTACATATAAATCTGGCTTTTGTTTGTTGATTAATATTGGAGATTCATTTACTTTGTTTTGTACATCAGCTCAATGTGATATGTAATTTACATGATCAATCTCTGGTGACAATCGTGCTGTAGCAGTTAATCATCATCATTGACACTCAGTTATTTGTTTACCAATGTAGCTATCTGTCACAAAGAGTACCCAATATCTGCTTTCCCCTTTCCCAAAACATAGAAGATTTTCCTCAAAGTTTAAAATGACTTTAGATTTTAATAGCCAATCTAACCCAAATAATACATCTCTATTGATATTTTCTACTATTAACAATGTCTAACAAAACAAATTATTTCCAATGTGGCAGTTCACCTGGGTTTTGCATTTCACGTTGCTCTTCAGTCCTGTTATACCAACTACGTAAACTCCCGTTACTGGTAACAGATGTCTAGTCTGTACTGTGCTAAAGAATGCGCTAGAAATGAGTTGACACCTCACTCCCTGAATCTGTAAATATGTTAACTTCAGAAGTCTCCACGGTTCCTGCTATTGTTGGTTGTGGATTACTGGTAGTCAAGATTTGTTCTTCCAATAACAACCATTCTTTTGTAGGTATTTTGTGCGTGAAATTGCCATACTTATTACGAACCAGGCCTCCTAGTGTATCTCTACGACCTGGGCCCTTGTCCTGGATCCAGATCACACTACGTTTTCCTCATTATTAGTAATCACTGGTTGGTTACCAAATTGGGGTACTACATTACCACTTTGTGCTCTATTATTACTTTGCACAAGTTCCTGTGAAGTTACTGGACCTAAATTCGAAGGTGGATGCTTCTTCTGATAATTATTGTTACCATTATTTCTATTGCACTGGTGTACTTTAGCTAAGTTGGCCTCACGTTTTTTAAAATTATTATTACTATTGCTTTTGTAATTCTTATTCTCACTTTGGTGTATGTTCTCATTGTGGTTTTCATTTAAGGTATTCAGTGTGTCCACGAAGGTCAACAACTCTTCTGTTTTCCACCCCCTACATAATATATCTTTCCTTGCGTAAATGGGTAATCGTCTTATTAAAATTTGAACTACCCCTTTTCCTCCATTGGCTTATCTAAGTGCTTTATCCATGTTAAATGCCAGTCGAAATACTTTCTCATTGTACCCCACATATTATTGTAATACTTCGGGTCCCACAAGCCCAATATTAATTTTTCCTGGGCACTTGCTGACCAATACTTCTCTTTAAACTTCTTTTGAAAATCTCTCCAAGAGGAAAAGCTCTCAGTGTTTACTGTACCCCACTCTGAGGCTTCCCCTAATAGATACCCCACCGCAAACTCAATCTTTTTCGAATCCTCCCAGTTCTTGGGCAAGGCTAGGTAGGATGTACTTCCCCTTCTGGCTTAAACTTAGGGAATTGCCTGGATAATCCAGAATTTGCTTCCCATTGTAAATCCGTCATTACCTCACTAGTCAATACCACATTAGGTGAAGTCACCATACTGTCTATTTTGTCTTGGATAAGTTTGAATTCTTTCCATAGTTCATCCATACCTCTCTTGGCATTACTAAGCTCAGAAGATAAAATAGGAGCTATGTTCTCAGAGATTACTCTCACGGCAACTTTTTGGTCTATCATCTCTTCTATCTGTTCCTCCAGACTGCTTATATTTATTATGTCTGAGGTTGCTAGTTACTCTTTAAAATTTTTTCCACGTTATCTACTCGAGTGTTAATGCCTGCAATCTGCAATTGAACTATTGGTATTAACTTATCCTGC
Source organism: Schistocerca serialis cubense (assembly GCF_023864345.2). Lineage (NCBI taxonomy): Eukaryota > Metazoa > Arthropoda > Insecta > Orthoptera > Acrididae > Schistocerca > Schistocerca serialis. Next base: position 461,712,301 of record NC_064638.1, read on the forward strand.
TTTTCAACATTTTCTTTTAAGGTATGCAAACTCTGCTTTACAGCATCAAATGTAATATTACATACATTTTGAAATGATCCTAATTTTTCACTCAGTTCAGTTTCTACACTATTACATTTATCTTCAATATTAAATTCTCACTTTTTTTTTCAAATTCTGGAATTGATCATCCTGTCTCAGATTAAAGTCAGTGAACAGTTGATTTACGTGACTGCTTGAAGAACTAGTTAATTCACTTTTCAAATCTATTTTAAGATTTTCTTCTTAAGTAGTTATAGTGTCAAATTCAGTTTTCAAATTTCCCATACCTTCACATAAATTACTAAAGTCTTTACTTTGTGAATCTACCTTAGCACTTAACAATCCTAAAGGTTTATTCTGAACATCCAATTTATTATTTAATTGAGTATTCACTGTATCTAATTCTCTACTTAAATTAGCTCTCTGTGCACCGAGTTTTTCACCTAAAGTTGCACTTATTTCATTTCTCAAAGAAGCAACCTGGTTATCTATTTGATCATTTGAGTATTTACTGAGTCTAATTTAAGACTTAGTTCCTTTCTTAAAGAAGCATTTTAGGCATTCATTAAGCTTAATTCTTTACTTTGTGCTTCTAACCTAGAATTTAATTATAAACTCTGAGCTCTGATGAGGTTCGCCAACTCAGACCAATCAGGTCCCTCTTTACTAATACTCAAAGCCACTGCTGGTTCGGAAGTCTCTTCAGTTGGCTGTACATTTTCCATGGTTTTACCAACTTAAGTTCTAGTAATCACTTAAAAAAACTGAGCATAATAACTACACTAAAACAGTCTAGTGAATGGTTTCTTCAACTTTATACTTGTACAATTATTGTTTTTTGCTCACCCAGTGTAGAGTTTTAGGCTGCATTGGTGAGCAGGTGTGGAATCAGCACTGGTGAACAGTTCCTGGTGCCAGTGGCGTCGATTGCTGGTTTTCACGTCGCTGTTGGTGAGCTGTTGTAGAATTAGCACCAGTTAGCAGCAACTGGTGCTGATGGTGTTGGATGTGTGTCAGAGCTGTACACTTCCCACACCAGATCTTCTTAGTTGAATTATTCTCATTGTATCTCTTCTTAGTCTAATACGTTGAGGTCTTCTTTCTGTTCTTTTAATGTTATTCCTTTTGTACATCTTTCACTATGTTGCATTCACAAATTTGTTCATTTGGTTTTTGGATTTAATCCAATTATGCAAAACAGTCCTCGTCTTGTTATATCTGGTTGCTTCAATTTCCTCTCAAAATTCCCATTTTTTCGAGTCCTTTCTACTGGTCACTACGTTATAATGCTTTAGACGACCTGAAGCGATGTGAAGTTGGATTGCAAAATTCACACCTCTCCCACATCAGTTGACGTACTTGATCTGCACAGACGATCTTCTTCTCTGGATTGCCAAGTCCGTCAACCTCCAAAACCTTCATCTCTGAAGAATAATGCTGGTTACAGGAATTTATAAGACTCTCTCTCTACTTTTGAAATAATTTAGTACTTGAAGGATACTTTTAGTTCAGTCTTGGTATATTTCAACATCCACCAATCACATATTCACCATTTCTCACATTAATAATTGAATGTTTACAAGTCAACTGATTTGTCTCACGTTAGACTTGATAAAATATGTCTGCAATAAAATTGGTTTAACAACTACATAATTTATGAACCCGTCTTGCCTCTAACGAGTCCAATACGTGAAGTACTTAAAAGCCTATATTAAATTGTTTATTTTTCTTTAACAATAATCACAGTCACTAAAACATCAAAGAATACTACATTATTACTCCTTGTTCTTTCATCATGGCTTCTGTGGCACTAGCGGCAAACACTTGTTGGCGTCATTCGACTGCCTCACTTACAATCTTCTCATAACAAACTTCCAACCTGTATCCAGAAACAGGTGGCGAGGTGGCGCAGTAGATGTGTTTCCACTCTCCCACATATATTTAAAATATCATATGTTTGAGGCGATAGAAGGACGAGTGGTTCTAGAATTTATGCGGAAATTCTCAAGCACTACAGTGTCACTATGAGACAGCTTGAAAGTGTGTCACCAGCCAAAGGAATGTTCTGTGAAGAGTATATTCCAATACATTTCATTCTTTCCTTTTTTCATGCCGTCAACAGCTTCATGGCCATGAGTTTCAAAATAGGTTACAATATCCAAATGATATTTCCAAAAACTGCAAGGGAATGCAACATTTCTATGCATGATTTTGTTTATGGATGAAACATTGTCTGCAAACTGTGGGAAAATCATAAACAACAATCATGGTCTGTCAACGCGGTCCATGGTCCCTGTTTTATCGATGGAATCTTAAGTAGCCACAAATATCTACAGTTCATAACATAATTGATGCCGCATTTACTCGAAGGCATTCTACTTGAGCTAAGGTGACCAAGATGATAGCAACCCAAATGGTGTCCTGTTGACTCTACACAGATAATTACAGACCTTCTCAATAGAACATTTGGAGATCACTGGATTGGTCATTCAGCAAACATGAAATAGTCTAGATACCTCTGAATATTTATCTATGAGAAAAATTAAGACACGATGTCTGCATGGAAACACTGACAATGCACAAAGACATGAAATGCAATACATGGGCCTGCGGTGTGGTGAGTCTGTATGAAACTCAATGTGCAGTATGTATCATTGTTTAAGGTAAACACTTAGAGTACTTGATATGACTGTCATAATGATTAACACATGAACCATACCAATGTTTGCTTGTGGGACCTCCTTACGACTTGGCAGTGATTTGCAGCAGTGTTTACTGTTTCATCAAGTTGCAAATATGCTATGGTAATTCAGCAGCTATAAACTATAACAATTACTTGTATATGTCAGAAATTCGCCACATTGTCACACCAACTTTGCGAAAACTGCAGCCTGGTATATTTACTTATTGGACACATTTACTATTTATGAATGTCAGTTAAATCAATCAAATTCATCTGACAGTTTATTACGGATAGAAAAAATGCAGTTGCATTAATTCTCAGTATCATGTCCACGACATGTAGCTGCAATGTTTAAAAGTACTTGATAGTCATAAAGTATCAGTCCATTTCTGATGCAGATACATAATACTCATGTATGTTTATTGTCAATCTATGTATTTATTTTGATCGAATTTCGACATAGCCGCCTCCTATTTTGAAGCATTGCTCCCATTCGGGCCTGCTCGTCAACAGATTCTAATACATTCTGAAGCTTATCTTGTAAATATCTGATGCTGCATCCTGAACTCAGTCTCTTAGATCGTGGGGGTCCCTTACCCTCGTGTTGTAAACTACTGATTTCATGTACCACCAGGCAAACAAATCTGAGGTTGTCAAATCAGGAGAACATGATGGCCACAGTCTTACTGAAACTCTGCCTATCCATCTGTAGGTGAATCTTGGACTTATGTGCTCCTTTAGCATGTGATCAAAATGAGGGGGTGCTCCAGTTCCAGGAATTGCTCCAAATTCTCAAGACACAGGTTACCCGTAATGGTGTTTTCTGCAAATATGAAGGGTCCATAAACCTTAATCTTTGTGAATCGGTCCACCCATTCTCTTTACATGTGTCTCTTTGCATTCATTGGTAGCCTGAATTGGTTTGTTACCCCATATGTGGCCGTTCTGCAGATGTGGATTGTGGCCTCATTAATACACAAAATGTGATCCACAGAGTGTTTTCTTGCATGCACCTTCCATCAAATTGTAAAACACAGTTTGACAAGCAGTGTAATTTATGTGGTCTAATTTGTGAAGCACCTAAACATTGTACACTTTCTTCAGTGTAAAGTGTAAAACTTTAAAAATCATTGATATTGGTATGTCTAACTCATTTCTTACACGATGTGTTGATGCAGTCGGACCTGTATCTAAGTGTTCCTCTGATTAGCTGAATGGTTTCTTGTGGTAACAGAGGTCTTCTGCAGCATCATTCATTGGCCCTGTTTCTAGCTCCTTGGAACTTACTGACAAGTAGCCAGATGTTTCCTCTTGTTAGTGCTGGCTTGTGAAATCCCCAAGTGAACTCCTGTTGCACCTCCAGATAACACAGAGTGCAAAATTGTGCACTAACAACAGCCACATGGTCTCCTGTTGAAAGCAGAAAAAGAGCTCTATCATCACATAAATGGATTTTAACTATGCATTACACAGATGCATTCACAATTCTTTAGAAATTGTATCGAGATTTTGTGACCACCCTGTATATGCAAATTCCTTTTTAAGTGTCTTTCACTTGCATCTGTGTGCACTGCGACTTTCATCTCTTCATCAGATTGGAAGTCCTATGCTTCCTAGGAATCCATTACCTTTAATCTGAAAATGGCACAGTAGTTCGTCACACGCATCTAACCAAGGCTTTCAAACATATAGCCAACTGACATGGCACCCAATTTTGAGACTCTCTGTGACAGTGTAGCACACTACAAGCACACATATGCTTGTGTGCCTTGCTTATGAGCCAATCTGGTATGTATATCTAGTTAGTGGTATCTTTCCTCACCCCAATAAACATTTTCGATTCTCCAACTAACGTCACACAGAATACATTTGTAGTGAAAAAGTTAGTTTTGGTGCAGCATATCAGTTTGTTTAGTATGTAATCCTATGTGGTGAGGAGAAAAAAAACCATTACAACACAATCATGGTGTTTTGCACGCTCGATTAGCCATGCGGTCTAACGCACTACTTTCTGGACGGTACAGCCTCGGCACGAACCCACCTGGTAGATTAGTGTCGAGGTCCGGTATGCTGGCCAGTCAGTGGATGGCTTTTAAGGCAGTTTTCCACATGCCTTGGAGAATGCCAGCTGGTTCCCCTTATTCCGCCTCAGTTACACTATGTCGCCGATTGCTGCGCAAACACTTTCTCCACGTACGCTTACACCATAATTACTCTACCATGCAAACATTGGGGTTACACTCGTTTGGTGTGAGACATTCCCCTGGAGGGGTTGGGGATCTTCCATACAATACAATACCATGGTGTTTTAGTGCTGGATGATTTTAGTGAAAGTCCCTCTTTACTGGATGCATTCTCATTGTCTTCTGCAATTCCTCCAACAATCAGTCTGTTGTTCATAACCACTTATTTCACTACTTTCCTCACTCAGATCACAATCTTACATGAATTACTATTACCATTATCACTGTAATTAAATTCATAATTAAGAATGCCTACTTCACAGCTAACAGGAAGTTTCTCTAATACATTTTCATTAAGACAGTTGTACTTCAAGGTTGACATAATTTCTGTTCACATTCATTCTCACTGCAGACTGATGAGCTGAATTACCACTTCAGTATAATCTTAAGTAATGCATGAAAAATTATGCTCGAAACGTGACTTACAATATGACAGTGCAACAAAGGTCTTGTGGAGCTCAGTAACGATCTTTGCCACTGAATGTGTAGAGAAATTGTATGGATAGCAATGACAAAAAAATAGTGCCCAAAGGCATGGACAAAAAACCACAGAAGGTCAGTTTTCCATTTTACATCACGGAAATTTGTCCAGTATACTGCTAATAAATCACACCATTCTGGTGAGCATATTTGACCACTGGTTATTAATTCAGCCAACAGTTGTATGGCACTCATGTATCCCTCCAGCAACCAAGTGCTTACCAAAGATTGTCACACTTGGATCTGATTCCTACTGAGGAATACATGTTGCAAAATCAGCAGCCACAGAAATACTATTTTCACTATGTTGCCATTGTTGTATATACAATTCCCCACTGCAGTTTCAACAGAAAATTACTAACAGTTTTATAAACAAGAGAGAGTGGTGTAAAGGGGCCTTCCCGTGATCAGTATTTATTGTGCAATAATACTGTGTCAATATACTGTGCGAAGTCAAGAATGACACAATATTTATGCCAGGTGGCATCAGTTTGAACTCTGTCTTTGCAGCTTTTGTGTCAATGACTGATGGGTGCGACGGACAACAATTGAAATGTGCAAGTAGCAGTAACAGAACTTAAAACATAGTTTCCTGGGATGAATGTCCAATGTACTTAATTCCAAACAGAACAGTAAGTCCTTGACATTAGCTGGAATGTGCCTACAATGATGAAGTCCAGAAAGCTGTAGAAGGTGGTGGTACAGAAGGACGCTGTGGATGTTCAGCATTAAGACCCTGTAAGGTGAGGTGTGTGCACTCAAAACTATGGCACTTCCAGAATATTGGGCCTTGGTAGCCAATGAAAGTATGGACCATTAATGGTACCTTCCAGTGTAACAACAGTGTCTGTGGGATGTGGTGCATTGGTGGATGTCAGAGGCATGGCTCGATGATGGCACCCACAGTTGGGATGGCATGAGGCAGTCCAACGAACAGTGGCACCTGGGAGCAACTGATTGAAGGCCAATGTAGCGTTGATGACATGTGCTCCTGGTAAGGGCAAAGACAACTCAATGGGTGGGCTCCAGATGCGGCTGGCATGAAGCCCAGAATGTACAGAAGTGGTTGGGTGGCAGCCTACATACCCTCCAGTGCAGGAGTACTAGCGTGGCACTGAGCGGGCATGAGACCTTGAATAGGAAAGTTATGTACACGACTGCAGTGCTGTTTACAATGATGGACATGCCACCAATTAGCGAGATTGGCCTGATGCTGTAGGGGGCTCTGTGAAGCTACAATGTAAACAGCCCAAGTCATGTGTGGGTAGGGTGTAAACAGATTGTTGAATCATGTTTATGTGAGCTGTTGATGTGTGATCTCCTGGAAAAGAGAGCTGTTGACGTCTGATCTCCAGGAGAAGTGGCAGCCTGCAGTACATGTATGTTGTAAGTGGCAATATAGCTCAGGCAGATACAATATCCCTTCCCTCTTAAAAAAGGTGGCACAGCCAGCTCAAAAGCAAAGCAGCAGCCACCAGGAAGAGTAGCCCTGGGAACAGAGAGCTGGCAGCGGCATCAGCCAGCATTGATGGCCAACAAGATCAACGCTTGATCAATGGTGGCCGAGTAAGATGTGACAATGCTGACGGGCCAGTGAGATCTCCGATGTGACCACAAAAAAGGCCACCTTAACTGGTACTTGAAATACCATAAGCAGAAAGGGTCAGCCTGGAGAAAGACCACCTTGTCACCAGGTGCTAGCGACAGGGCAGGGCCTGGCACCAATTAGCAATTGTGGCAAATGTTTCAGGAACGAAGACCCTGAAGCATGGGACCATAGTGGAGCAATGCACAATTAGCACAGCCAGCAGAAGGAGGAGCACTGTCACCTCTGAACAGAAGGAAGGAGTATCCAGAATACGTATGAACGGCGGCCGCAGGAGATGTAGGAGACAAGAAGTGGCAAGGAGCCAAGGAAACCCAAGGAACTGACAATTTGACAGGGAAAATGAGACCATCTGCAGAGACATCTGTAGAGGTGGGCTACCAAAAGGGGTGGTGGTGGTGGTGGTGGTGGTGGTGGTGGAGGGGACAGTTGCAGCATAGCCACTGTCGGCCGCAACAGTGCTGGTGGCATTGGCAGGCCAGGCCAGAAGCAGGACAGGAGGGCTGATGAAGAGAGGGCTGGTGTCGGTGGCAACAGGGTCACTGTCAACTGGGCCGATGACGAGAGGGCCGGCATCAAAAGGACTGGCATCTGCATTGACAGGGATTGCCATGACTGGGCTTGTGTCAACTGGGCCAATGACAAAATGGCTAGCAGCACAGGAGGCTGCACTGGGGGCACAAGAGATGGCCATCAGAGCAGAAAGTGGAGGGATACAACCTGCGAATGGTGGGCAGGGGATGGTCAAGGGAAAAATATCACCTCAGATGCCTGATCAACTGGAACAGCAGATGAGCTGCTGCAAGAGAAAGTGGCTGCTACAGGCGGTGGCATATATGGCGCCAAAAGGGCCAATGACAGTCAATGGGCGAGAGAGTCATGCTGGCAGCTGTGGGCCGACCACAGTGATGGTGGTGGTAGCAGGGGGAGACTCGTTGATACCTGTAGCTGATGTCAGTTCAGCCTGACATCCATGCAGTGACATGCACAGGTGCAAAAGAGCTGGCAGTGAGTGGCGTAGGATGTGTCAGAGATGAAGGCATCTCTGTAGATGTCTGGGATGAAAATGGCGCAGCAACAGGGTGGCTGCTTAGAAACCGGTGGTGAGCAGTGTTGAGGATGTCGGAGGGGAATTTGCCCCCCGCAGGTGCCTGGACTGATGCCAGTGTATTGACAGGCAGCGGTACCTGTATCATTGAATCTGGGGGTGACAGAGGAAGTGGAGGATCCTGGAGAGAAGACCTGCAAAGGGCAGCATAGTAGGTTGCGAGCTGGTCCTGCAGGTGCACATACAAAACAAGAGAAAGGTTGACCCCAGTGTTAAAAGTCTGAAGGATACTATATGCCAAAGCACCAGACCAGAAGAGGAGAAATGCTCAGTGATGAAAGTCCACATTGATTGCAGATATCATTAAATACTGTACCAGCCACATGACAAAAGCTGACTGTGACTCCACAATGTCATCAAAGGCTTATAAAGGCAGGCAATGGAGTGGCTATGTCCGCAACGGTATAGTGGCTGGGCAGATGAGCTGCTGCAAGAGAAAGTGGCTGCTGCAAGAGAAAGTGGATGCTGCACTGCATCGACTGCAACAGGAGCAACTACAAAACCAATGTGCATCAAAATTGATAACAAAGCAGTAACAATTGTTTATTACTGAACTAAGAAACAGTATTAAAAATACTGTTTCTGGGGATAAATATCGATACTACTTAATTACAAACAGAGAAGTCAATCCCTGATGTTACCCGGTATGTACCTGAAATGGCGAAGTCTGTAAAGATGTAGTACACAGCAGAGTAGAAGGGTGTAGCAGATGATAGGCAACGGGATACCACAGGCAAGATAACTGTCCTCAAAGACTTCCAGGATGTCGACATGAGTGTAGGTCATTCAAAGATAGCTGCTGGGTAGGAATACAGTTTCTCCATAACGTCAAGCGTTTGTGTTTGTCGGGGGTGTGGCTTTACGATGGTTGCTGCTGGTTGGACAACATGAGATGGTCCGGTAAAACGTGGCACTTCAGAATGGCTGATATACGTCCAGAGCAGTGTCAATGGTAGATGCTCATGGTGAGTGCGAAAACAATTCCAATTGGTGGGCTGCATACATGGCTGATGTGAAGCCTACAGTGTGCACTGCCACAGTACAGCCAGGTGGCAGTCTAAATATGCTCCAGGGGAGGGATTTTAATGTGGCATTGAGTGGGTGTTTGATCTTTCATAGGAAAGTGGTGATCACTGCAGTGCCGTTTATTGTGATAGGCACATTGATTGTTATACAAAGGCACACTGATTGCCTGTCAGTGATGTTGGTGTCGTCCAACACTGTGGAGGCTGTGTGAGGCTACAATGTAAAAAGCCTGTGTTGTGCAAAGCTGTGGCTATTAGACTACAACACAGTGCCTCACTATTTTACAGTCACTTGGGCCTACAATTTTAAAATCATTTTTTGTAGTTATATGTATTTATGAGTTTTGTCAGTAATTAGTGTTTATAAAAACTGTATTATGATGCTAGAACAACAACTAAGAACTAATTATGCAAAAGCTTTGTAGTAAACATGCTGGCAATGTCAGGGAAATTCTTATGTGAATGGAGCCCAAAGAATACCTTCCTTAAAAATAACATCATTGAGTGAGTGCACACAACCACAGTAGTCGAGGCAAAGTAGAGAGCTACAAATCATCTCTGGTTGGATACAGATGTGAAGTGAAGTGAAGTGTTGGCACACAAATGACAAATGGAGATTGTTCTGGAGTTGGTTTTGTAATACAATCTAGGGGGGGGGGGGGGGGGGGGGGGGGACGAATGGGGCGGAATTTGTAGATGTGATGCACAAGTGCAGACACTCAAATGATTACAATTTCAGAAAATATGGATGATTTGTTGAAGAGAAAGATCTTCATATTGAACAAGTGAGTAACGCACTGGTCCACCTCTGGCACTTGTGCAAGCAGTTATTCAGGTTGGCAATGATCAACACAGTTGTTGGATACCCTCCTCAAGTTGCAAAATTCTGTCCAATTGGCATATTAGATCATCAAAATCTCAAGCTTGTTGGAGGGACCTGCCCTTAATGCTCTAAATGTTCTCAATCTGGGAGAGATCTGGTGATCAGGATGGCTTGCCATGAAGGGCAACAAAAAGGGTATGGAATATCATCGACATACCTCTGTACTGTAAGGGAATTGCAAGGGATCCTGCCATGAAATGAAGTGGCACCGCAGACCATCATTCCTGGTTGCTGGGCTGTATGGCTGGTGACAGTAATGTAGGTATCTCACCACTGTCTGGGGTTTCTCCAGATACATCTTTGCTGGTCATTGGGGTTCAGTTCAACGCAGAACTCACACTGAAGACAGTACTCCTCCAGTCAATGAGATTTCAGACTGAATGTGCCCAACACCACTGAAAATGGGACTGTTGGTGAACACAGGTCAATAGTAGTCAGCACAGGGGACACTGTGGAGCCTGCAGTCTCCATTCTGTGGGCTGCCTATTAATGGTCCTTGTAGTCATTGAGGCATCAGTTGCATGTCAGATTGATGATAATGATGAATCCAGTGCTGCGAGTACCTCCTCTGATGATTGCTCGGTCCTCACCTTCTGTCACTGAACAAGGTCGAACACTTCCTTCTTGATGCTGTATTCAGCCCTGGTTCACCCATATGTGCCAACATTGTCAAATGCTGCCATTGCTCGTATTCAAATATGGGGTGATTCTTCAATTACTCCAACCAGTTTCTTTGAGTCCAGTTACATGTCCTCTCTTAGACATATGCATATATTGTTCATACATATCTGTGTGGCATAGTTACTGTCCAAATGACCACAAAATTTGCAAAGACTTTATGCCATGGAATCAACATATGCTGCTTACAGTCCTTGCCAGCTGCCCAGTGAAATTGCACTGTAGCATCACACATCCATTTATCAGCCACCAAAGTATACAATTTTGCATTTTCTGTTGATACCTGTAAGAATATCAATTTCTGATCAATTTGCATAACTTCTTCATGGTGTGTCATTTTTTTGTTTTAGAGTCCATGTGGCCAGGCAAAATATACAAATGTATGGACACAGTACATGGTTGTTAGCAGATTTGGTAAATGAGGAAGATTACTGTATGGCACAAAGTTATTCAAGATGTCTGCTAACCAAGAAGAGCCTGCTGCCAATAATACCATAAAAAGAATTACACTGTAATGAAGGCAACTCGCCACAAAGTAAGGCCAAGCCAATTATTTTTTAGTTATGTACAAGGCTTGCCAGCACAGTAGTTAATTTTTTTAAATGTTATAGTGTTGTTTAATCAAATCATAACTTAGTGAGAAGCTAATTGATCCCAGTCATTAACCATCACCAGGGTCCCGCCCTTTCACCAAACCTTGTGAGAAAGCCACAAGTGAAAGAAATAAGTACAATAAGATAAATCAAATTAAATTTACAGTTAACTTTCATTCAAATAATTACTGGAATCAGAAGTAGCAGTAATACTCAATATTGTGCAATAACGTGTGTGGGCTAAACATTCAAAACTACTCACTGGATAAGCAAACGGGGTTATCATCTGGACCACAAAAAAATTTATGAAAATAACATTCGTAAATACAGTGAAAATAATCTGTATTTACCTGAAAATACATCTGGCACAGACAATACATTCTTTTAATAATCATTATCTTCACAGCCTAGCATACTTTTACAAACCTCACATGACAGAAAGCTGGCATAAACAAGAGTGACATACAACATATAATAAAGGTTTCTTAACTTACATAGTCGTTAGATAGGAAAATACAAAAAAGAGAAGATTCTAGTAATCATTCAGTGTGAGTCAAGAAATGTATGGAAAAAAGTAGGAAATAAAAATAAAAATTTTGACAAAATGTAACGAAACTAGCTGACTGATCAAGAAACCAGCCTGCACCCTTAATTTTAGAATTCTATTCTTGGGTTACATTCTTCAGAATATCACATATATTATGAAGCAAAATGATAGATAGTGTGTGAACAGATATGTTTTTGCTACATTCAGATTTGCATAATACATGCTATAATTATAGAACATGTATTTTCAAGTGACTTCTGGAATTAACACATTTGTTTTGGAGTGAAATGACTCCTAGTAATCTGCCCTTTAAAATAATTATTTATGATCACATGGAGTCCCCTTTAGCAGTTTTCTCAGGATTTAAATTTTCAGTGAAGTTAAACTTTGTCACCCTAATGCATATTCTCTACAGAGTTACTTCAAAACTCTTCTATTACAGTCTTTACACATATCTTTTCTCTTCATTTAGATTCATAGAGCTTTGCCTCCCATTTATTACCAAAAATGCAGATCCTGAATTCACTTACCATACTTCATTATTCAGTATGAATTTAAAGTCCATGTTATTATGGAAACAAAATTAGTGTTTAAAAGTACATATTTCATCTGGGAGGAAGCATCCATCAGGGTGGTTCTCATGAAACCAACATGGCTTAATTTTATGCTTTAACACAGAAGGTTCCTTTTTTCTTTTTCTGTGTTTATTTTTTGCAGTTTTGTTGTGCACATTTTCTGGTGTTCTAAATTGTACATTTCCATTGTGCACAAAGAATATATGATGACTGTTTTTTAGTAATGTTTGCAGTCCTCCACATTCATTCTTCAATTGTTGCAATAGACTGGTGGGTATAGCTGCAGCTATTTCACCAATGCTCATAACACCACCAGCATTCCACATCTTTTTTTCACCATTATCTGTCATGACTTTAAGTAAGCGGCGTTTGGCAAGCAGATGCTGTGTTACCATATTGACAATTTGGATTCGCAGTCCGCTGTCTAGCTGAGTACAGTTACGAACTCTCTCAACAGATTCACGTGCTTTAAATCCTGACATCCACTCAGAACTACTATTTTCACCTACATTTTTTCCTTTATCGTTTTTACTTTCTAGAAGCTGAAGAATATTTGTGTGAATCATGTCACTTTCTGTTTCAATGTGAGTTCGTTTGGCCCCAATAAGGCAAATCCTTTTCGTGGATGGTATTTTCAGCCGATCTATCTGAATTTTAAAACCACAAACTTCACAAATATATTTTAGATATTCCAAGTAATCTTCATACTGGCTAAGTTCAGTGTTCTGTCTCTGGTATTTGTTGCCAGTGAAGTCATAAAAACAACATGGTAGTAAAAAGAAGCAGCATTTGTAAGAACTTCTGGCAGCTATTACAGGAATCCAGGGTGTTAGTTCATCAGAATGATTGCCAATAATCCAGTCAGTGTCAGGAAACAAGAAGTTATCTGAAGGTGTGATAGTGTCAACCTGCAAATACACACACATTATTAGGCTTGCTAACTAACTGCAAGTTATTTGATACTATAGGGTCCATTATGAAAGTATAAAATGAAAAGTATTACATTAAATGACAATGCTCACCAGACAAAGCAACAATTGTAGTAAGACTGAAGGGCAGGCATGTTAACAAAATACTCACTACAGAATGGCAAATAAAAATCATATGGCACACTCACCAAAGGACAAAAGTAGTGAGTACGATTCAGTAGCAGAAATAATGTTGATAAAGTGTGAAACATGAGGATATGTAAGAAAAGAATGATAATAGTATGCATATAGTGCAAAGGTGATATGAACTCAAGGAAATAGAAAGAAGGTGCAGTGTGATGAATTGGTTGAATGCTGCATGACAAAAAGAGGAAATTAGTGATGGAAGGGGTAGGGAATAGCAGTATTAAAAGTTAAAAGAATGACATCACATGTAAAAGGTGGTATAATGACAATACAGCTAGGAAAAGAAACTAAAATATACGATGGGAGGTAAACAAAGACTAGCAAAGAAGTTCAAGGGTTTTTTTGGTGGAGGGGGAGGGGGAGGGAGAGGGGGTGATGGGATGGGGAGATAGAGAGACAGATAGATAGAGATAGAGATATAGAGAGATAGAGAGAGAGAGAGAGAGAGAGAGAGAGAGAGAGAGAGAGAGAGAGAGAGAGAGAGCAGAAAATGGGAGAATAATGGGTACCACATTGAAATGCATATGAGATGAATGGATTTCTGAAAAGGGTAGTTGCTTCTCTCTATATAGCGGAGATGTTGAGTTGCAGAAAGGCACAACAAAAAGACTGTTCGAAAGTCAGCATTCGACCAACAAGGGCTTTGTCAAAAATAGATCTCCCCCCCTCCCCCCCTTTCCCCACACACGAGACCACCATCTCTGGCAGCTGGAACCAGACTGTGAGCAACAGCACATTATGGGAGGGGCAATTGGGTGGGAGTAAGGAGGAGGCTTGGGCAGGGAGGGGAGGGATAGCAAGGTAGGCGTGAGGGCACTAAAGTGCTGCTGGAAGCATGCAGGGATGAAGTAGAGAGTAGAGCAGCTATGTGCAGTGGGGCAGTTGGATGGAGTGGGGGGGGGGGGGGGGCGTTAGTGGAAAAGGAGAGAAGTATAAATGCTGTGTGTGTTGGTGGAATAGAGGGTTATGTAGTGCTGGAATGGGAACAGGGAAGGCGTTAGATGGGTCAGGACTATGATTAATGAAGGTTGAGGCCAGGGGAGTTACAGAAATGCAGGATATATTGCAGGGAGAGTTCCCACCTATGAAATTCAGAAAAGCTGACATCAGTGGGACAGGCTGTGAAGCAGTCACTGAAATGAAGAATGTCATGTTGGGTGGCATGTTCAACAACAGAGTGGTTCAGTTGTTTCTTGGTCACAGTTTGTTAATGGCCATTCAAGTGGAAAGAGAGTCTGTTGGTTGTCAGGCCCATGTAAAATGCAGCACAGTGGTTGCAGCTTAGCTCGTAGATCACATGGCTGATTTCGCAGGTAACCCTGCCTTTGATGGAGGAGGTGATGTTTGTGAGCAGACTGAAGTAGATAGTGGTGGGAGGATGAGTGGGACAGGTCTTGCCTCTAGATCTATTTCAGAGACATGATCCATGAGGCAAGAGGTTGGGAGCACGGATTGTGCAGGGATGGACGAGGATATTGTGTAGGTTTGGTGGGTGGTGGAGCACCACTGTGGGAGGGGTGGGAAGGATAATGAGTAGGACATTTCTCATTTTAGGGCACAACGAGAGGTAGTCACATCCTTGGCAGAGAATGTAATTCAGTTGCTGCAGTCCTGGATGGTACTGAGTCATGAGGGGAATGCTCCTCTGTGTTTGTATGTTGTCTATTTTTGACAAAGGCCTCGTTGGCCGATAGCTAACTTTCTGACAGTATTTTTGTTATGCTTTTCTATGACTCAGCATCTCCACTATATGTTGAGTTGCAACTATCCTCTTCTTAATATTATGATAGGATTTATTTTACTTTTACTGGTATATTGTTTTTATATGATACCTGCCTGTCATTTACTTGTTAATTTTTGTAATTTTTTTCACCATCCACCCTTACCTCAATTTTTTTCAGAGCCATATCACTATATGCAAATCTCTGACATACTGAAAGTCTTAAACAAGGTAAGGGAAGTTCTCATGAAATGTTTTGGATGGTAGTACTGAAACTGTAGTACTGCATTTGAGGCTGAGGCTGGTTTTGAGGCACAAGTTTAGGCAGCATTTCCCGACATAAGTATGCCAGTCTTACCCTGTCAGTTGAGACAGTAGCAGTTTTACCATTTAGTACAGTATTCAGAGTTTGTTCTCCTGTTTTGATTACCTGAGGCCAGTATAAGAAGTTTGCAGAGATGGTTTGAAACTGTCTGTAAGCAAATAACATGCACATGTCTGCAGATCATGAAGCATGAAGGTAGTTGTTCTAGTCTTTAGGCTCAATGTGTGCAATATGGTTCCTCAGGCAACAAATGAAATCTAATGGATCATGACCTGGTAGCTGTGCAGATCTTGGATTGATGAATTTTCTGGGCAGTCAAAGTGTTTCACCATATACGAGTATCTGGTTTGAAAGTAGGGTACGGCCAAGTAAGATCACAGGTACTGAACTGGTTCAATAACTCTGACTTGAATTGTCGGCACAGCACTTAGTAATGTGCAGCAGACTACTGAAAAGAAAAACCGAGTTTGAAATTAAAATAAAGGCTAGCATCTCTGCCAATATGTTTTCAACTGATATAGCCTGCAGCCAATGGATGAAATGATCAATGGCAGTTAATAGATGAAGTGGACCTACAATATCAATGTGCTCATGCTTGAAAGTGCAGTGTCACATTTGGAAATTCACCAATGGGTGCATGCACATGATGGACTATTTTACTGCACTGCCATTGAAGGCATGCACTAGTGTACTCGTGACAGTTCTGCTGCAAACCAGGCAGTAAAACATTTCGACACCAGATGAGTCAATACTGTAACACCATGGTAGCATAGGTTGTTGAGGCTGTTGAAAGGATGTTTTGCGGAAAGCAGATGGCAGAAACGAGTGAGACATTCCATTGGAAATGTCACGATACAGTTTGACGTCAAAACCAGGAACAGTGATAAGTTGTAATTGAAGGCTGGACAATATGCAGTAGCTTCTGGAGTCCATCATCAGATTCCTGTGCCTTTGTGAGCTGTACAAAATCAATAAAATTTGTCACACTATTAATCTGCGACAGGCAGTAGGTGGCCATGTTGTTTACATCAGAAATGTGGCAAATATCAGTGCTGAGTAGAGAAATAAATGCCAGGTGGTTGTAGTACCATGGTGAACAGTTGTTGTTGTTCCATTCGAAGACATAGATAAGCAGTTTCTGACCAGTAATTATTGTAAATTCTCTTACTTCCAACTGTGGTAGAAAGTACCAGGTTACTTTGTATAAAGACAGAAGCCAACAATCATATGCACCCCATTCCTGTTGAGACATGGAGAATTTGTGAGGAAAAGGCAAGTGGTTGCCAAGCACCATTGACTTGCTGCTGCAACACTGCACACTAGTCGTCTAATTGGTATCAAATGCTAACGCAAGAGGTGCATCCAGTGTGGAATGTTGCAGAAGTGCAGCATTTTCTAGACTTTGCTTTGCTGCTTTAAAAGCAGAGTTCATCTCAATTGTCCAGTGGATGGGTGAATTTCCCTTAGTCTTGGGTCCAGTAAATCTGCGTTTAGTGTTCTTTCAAGTTGGTTGAGGGGGGAGGGGGGTGGTGGTAGGTGTCACCAATAAAAATTTAGCATCCCTGACAAACAATGTAGCTCTTTGATGGTTTCAGGCTGTGGGCTCTTCATGACAGCTTCCACTTTTTCTGGAAGCAGTAATGACCCTGCATGCAAAATTAAATAATCAGAAGAGGTGATCGAAGGTTTACTGAAAACACACTTAGCAGTGTTCAACCCCACACCATGCTATTCTAGGCATTTGAAAATCTTACTAGGTGCTGCTGATGTCATTCTGCTGTGACTGAAAATATGAGGATATCATCCAAGTTTGCAAAGCAGAATGACAGCCCCTGCAGCACAGAATCAGTGACCCTCTGTCATGGTTGAGCAGCATTGGGCAAACCAAATTTCATGTAAAGACTTTCAAATAAGCCGAATGGTGTGATTATAGTAGTCTCTGGAATGTCTCCGTCTGCCACAGGAATTTGCGTAAAGGTCCTTGCACTGTCTGGTATACTAAACACAGCTGCACCAGTGAGAGTACAATTGCATTTCCTTAATAGAGGCACTAAATATTTGCCTGGAATTGTCCTTGCATTCAATGCATGGAAGTCACAACATGGGCACCATGTGCCACCCGTTTTGGTTACCAGATGGAGGAATGAAGACAAAGGATTAGAGAAGGGTGAATAACATCTTCCCTGAGCATTGAGTTAAGCTTCACCTTTGTGATGGGAAGCTAAACATTTAAGATGGCATGGAACTGGTAGGCCACTGGTAATTTGGATAAAACACATAGTGTTATGATGTACCTCCCTCAGCATGCCAGGTCATTGAGTTATGGTTGGAAGCTGGTCAAGCAACTCAGCATATCTGTTTTCAGCCACCTGCACTACGAATCATGGTACTACGTCAGAAAGCAGCCATAGAAATTCTGGTGACACTCTTGATGAGCTGTACAGTTGCTACATCAGGTAACAGATGGTAGTATGCCAGGAAATGAGCTCCAATTAGAGGCTATAGGATATCTGTGACACTAAATTCCAGATGGCGGTGTGACACAGCCCCAAGTCCACCTCAACATGTTCTGTTCTGTATGTGACTACTGATGAATGGTTATTGGCAGAAAGGCAGAACATAGTTGGCAGCCAGCAATTATACAGAAAATCTGTGGAAACTGCACAAATCTGAGCCTGTTTCCAAAGGAATTTCTGTCCTATTTTTTGGTCACTAATATAGAGATGCTGAGAGACTGTCCAGCAATCAAATGTATGTAAGTCTGGCTGCCACTAAGTTTGGGTAGAAGTGCAGTTAGGTGCAGTTGCACACCTGACCCCCAAATTTCAAGTGATACCAACATGTTGTAAGTGACTGCTCTGTGTCACTTAGAACCAGTGAGTTTGTTCTGGAATGACTGCATGATCTTCTGTGGTAATGACCTCTATCCTTGTTGTAATTGTATCAAGCCAGCAGTTCACTCCTTTGACTAGCCATAGTGTCCACGTCATCTGACAGGTAACCATAATCCACCCACCTCACTGGTGATGATGAGTCAGTGTTGATGTTACTTTACTGACTGAAAGTGACATTGATGAATCCTGAATCCTGTCAGCCAGATCTGTGATGGCATCCCAGGGAATTTCTCTCTGAGATATTACAACAGCTGTAACTTTATCTGGAAGATGGCTACCTGCAGCATATGCTGCATAATGAAAACTAGCTTTAATATGTACAAACCAGAGTGTTGTCAGACTGTGAGACCAGAATGACGACAATTGCTTAGCAAGTCATGACACTGTCAGGCACTCAGTGCCCTTGGAGTGTTGCATTTCAGTGTTTCGAAAATTCGTTGGTCAGTCATGATACATTGTACTACTTCTTCTAGTATCTGTAGACTGCTAATGTTGGGGTCACCAATGTCAGAGCAGTTGTGGCGATATCCGTCTTAACTTCATACACCTGTGTTCAAGTGCCTCAGCTGTGATAGCACACAAATTATTGAAATTATTGGCACTCATATAACTCTGAACAACAAAATTTTAACAGATAGATGTACAATATAAACTAAAACTTGAAACTTACAAACTTCAGTAAATTAATGCTAAGTATGATATGTATCTATTACACAAGGATTCTCACTGCTTACTCCCATGGACCATTGCTAAATAAAACAACCACCAATGTTGAAACAAGAATGGATCTGGTGGCTGGACAGTGAACTCACTGATGCCTATGAAACACAGTAGGTAAGTGTTTTATTTACTGTAAACACCTAGCTAAGGAAATGTATTACACTGCAATCTAGTGATTGCCCCCATGAATTACACTTACAGGGAAGAAATTACCCTTGGAATGAACTGACAGCTCATGTGGTTAAGAGAAAAGAAAGCTTATTTAAATTAGCAGCTTTTCACCAGGCTGAACTTTTTTCAAAATTTTACATTTTGTTCATAAAGCCACAGTAACATTTAAACAGACTCTCTTCCTGTACAAATTTTAATTCACCTGGAGCTGTGTGGACTCAGGATAAACATCCCATATGGATCTTTTTCTAATGTCTAGGCCTTTACCCACGTGGCCTTCACTACTTAATATATACACAAGCAATCCATTTCCACAGCCAAGATCAACAAAACTCTGCATCCATTGTGGTCTCCCGGCTTCCTCCCGTTGTTTTTGCCACAACAGCAATAAATAAGTTGCTATAGCCACATCTTCATAAACAAATTTCTGTGGATCTGTTCTTTCTGGCCAAATCTGAAAACAATAGAAACCAAGTATTAAATTAGAGAATGGGCATACACCGTGGTACTTAAAAAGGAGCAGAAAAAAAAGAGTTCTTCAAGTTTAATAAGAAGTTTTTATCAAATGTATCTAAAGTAATTTTTTTCTAGGTATTGCCCACATTATGTGTTGAGACTACTGGTGTTTCAACTACTGTTGGAGGCAGCTTTCGTCAAGATGCCTACTTGTTGTTTGTGCAGTTACTGCTTCATATATATTATCTGAATATGTCTGAGAGTCATCACATACAAATACCAGGGTATAGCACTTTGTAAGGATATTAAATGGAATAATCACATAGATTCAGTCATGGGTAAAGCAGGTGGGATGGACTTTGGTTTATTGGTAGAACTCTGGGGAAGTGTAATCAGTCTACAAAGCAGATTGCTTAAAAATCTAGAATATTGTTCATGTGTATTGGAATCATACCAGAAATGACTAAAAGGGGATACTAAACATAGAGGAGGGCAGCACAAATAGTCACAGGTTTGTTTAGTTCATGAGAGAGTGTCACAGAAATACTGAAGGAACTGAACTGGAAGACTCTTGAAGATAGTTTACATCTATACCGAAAAAGTTTGTTAACAGAGTTTCAAGGTCCAGCTTTAAATGATTACTCTATGAATATACTACAACCACCTACATATCACTCACATAGGGATCCTGAGGATAAGATAATTACTGCATGCATAGAGGCATTCAAACAATCATTCTTCCTGCATTCCATACATGAATGAAATGGGAAGAAACCCTAATAACTGGTACATTGGGATGTACCCTCTGCTATGAACCTCACAGCAGTTTGCAGAGTACAGATGTGGATGTAGATGCAGGCCCTTGGCATATAACATTTCGGTTGGGTTACATGCTGAAGGAAGAAGGACATCACATCCTTATTGCTGAGGCTAATTTATGTTAATTTTTATTTGGTTATCATTAGTAAATCTGGTGGAAAGCTGCCATCATGACACAGTGTGCTTACAAATTAGCTGGTGGCCCCTGGTGCCCACAGGGTGGTGTTTACGATGGGCAGTGGGGCAGCTCTGCAAGAATGACGGGCCCGCTATGCTGCAATAACTGGCAACCAATGTACCCCTTTCCGCAGTTCACATTTAACATTGCTTTGCTATCTTGATGGCCCCTCTGACTTTGTTTTTTTTGTTTTGCTTAGAGGTAAATGGTTGAATAGCTAAAACAAGGGCTTGATTTGACTGCAAGAATCTGCCACACTTTTCTTGATGTTCATCATCACTAACGTAGTATGTTGACCATGCCATAGGCCTTGTCATCATGCCAGAGGTATCAATGGATCTATCAACATAATTACACACACATCCAATGAGGTCTAGCATAGAGGGATACACCTGCCAGCACCAAGCCATAGGGGTGAACACCGGCAGATTGATCCTACTTGTATGAGATGGCTGATGTGTACTGCTTACTCTCTGATGGGCTTATTTATGATGAACTTGCAATATTTGGCTATTTTTTAGATATTGTTCTGTTATTCCTCCATTCTGTTTTCTGGCTGTTGAAGTTTGGCTTGTAAGTGGACATGTCTATTTTCCTAATGCAGTGTAGTCTCTGTTCTCTGTCTGGCTGCATGTTGCGACTACTTTGAGTACATTGATGGCATGTGCATGCAAAAAGGGAGTGGTCTGTATTGGAATGCCTGACGAAGTTAGTGTTACACATCATTAACAGTTAAGTTATTCAGTAAAACTCCACAGTAAATGCCAGGCATATCCACCTCTAGAAGTCTCTGTCTTTGTTTAGTTCAAGATGAGTTAAGATCTATTATTTTCTTTGACTGATTTGTATTTAATCGGTGTTCAATAAAAACTATGTTGCTGAGGAAGAAGCAGACATTCAACAACATGTATCACTTGTGCTCCACAACATTTATGTTGATCGGACAACCTTTTCACCCATAAAGAACAAGTTATATATTCCTGATGTACGGCATACTTAGTGTAACCTCCTTGATATTATCACACAATCAAAACATAATATGCCAAAATAATCTATTTAAAAGAGTAACCATAAGAAGCTGCCCTAATGAAAGCTCCCTGCAATGGTAACTGAAATGCTATGATAGAGTCACAGACCCAAACAATTTCTGAAACAAACTTCAATCGTGAAAAAATATGCTCTTGTAACTAAAATTAAATTATAAAAATTTAAGTTTTTCCTCTCAACTCCAATGTGGTGATTATTTTTAGGATACTCAGCATGTCAGCATTACAAAAGAATGATTCTTCAAATAGTATATTTTGACGAACTGTTACTTGTATTTTGTAAAATTTATTTTTATCAGTTGATATCTCTGGGCTGAGTAAAGTATCATCACCTACGTTCTTATTTCATTTAATTTCTGCACTAGCTATAAAAGTGTACCAGGCAAGGAATCCTGCATGTGTAACAGTACTTAGCAACAAGTATTGTTATCTGTGTGCAAGTTACAGTTTACAGACACCTTATAGTCTGGTGTTTCATTATTTTTAGATTACATTTATGTTGTAAAATTCAATTATGTTTCAGAAGATTTAAAAAATAAAGGGATACAGATTAAATTTTGACTCATTTAAAGGTGTCCTCCAGTAAGTATTAAAAAATAAAAGTTAAAATTCACTTCCATACTATTCTCAACTAAAGTATTTTCTCGTTGAACACAATTTCTTAGGAAGAGCGTTTATGATTTACTTTATCATTTTACATTAAATAGAAGTCATGCTGTTGCACTAAAAAAAAGGCAGCAATATTACAACTATCTGGTTAACAATCTAAAAATAATGCAATATTAAATTTTGTTTTTATTGGTTTCTCGAAAACCATGTTCATTAAGGAAATTCTTTAATGAGAAAGACTGTCAAATAGCAGGCACAGAAGTATTTTAAGCAAAATTAAATTCCCGATCTCTTTGAAAATCTGACATTTCAAATTGTTAATGCATGGATCAAGAGAGGGGAATATTACCTTAACCATATGAGATCCATATTTCTCCTTGAGAGTGTGATAAAGCTTAACATACTCTTCAATTCCAATCAATGAAAGAGATTTAACTGGTGTCTTTGAAGGTGGCAATGAATGGGCCCACTTTAACAGTTTTGTGAGCAGTGTGTTCTTAAGCCAATAGCTATCACATTCTTTATCATTTTCCACTTTCATCAGTCTTATACTGCAATCTTCATAGCAAATTTTGAATGGGAAAACAGACTGCACTTTTAATTTTGCAGTAGTGGTCTCTTGAGTTGGGCTTTCAAGAAGCACATACATGGCTTCATTATCTTTATGATCTGGAAAGAAGAAACTATTTATAGAACATCCGAGAAATAAAGTCATTAATTTTAATGATAAATGTATGAATGCCATCGTAACAAAACAATTGGCTGACAGGAGTTGTGTCATATTTCACTTGAAATTTCCAAATTTTGTCAAATATTGTATTTCTCCATGTGTATTATATAATCAAAAGCCTACCATCAGCAAGAGTAAATGAAGACCAAACACATAGGTGTCTTCCATGCTAGGTTCTCATTTATGCATAATAGGATGGCTATACTTTGAAATAACACATCATTTCTTTATTGACTGTTTACACAACTATGTACCTTTAGCCAATCAGCTGTTTATTTGAATACTCTAGATAGGATCCAGCACAACTATAATACTAGATATTGCAATATATCTATAATCTTTCAATAAATTTGAAGACTATTACAAAAACAATTAGAAACAAAATAAAAAGTAGACAGATAAATGAAATAAAGGAAAATATATGCTGATAAAGCAAATGAGTTTGCGTAGTACCTGTCTGGAACATGAATGGAATACAATAAGTATGTGAACATAGGTGATAACCCACCAAAAACAGGAAGCACTGCAGTTATTCACCATGTAGCAACACTACTCAGTTGCTGTTGGTCATTCTTTACATTTTTTCTGCACCTCTTAGGACGAATTCTTAAGTCAATTATCATATTAAACTAATTTGGGACATAAAATTCGACTGGAAAAAAAAACTTTTTTTTATTTATTTATTTTTTTTTTTAGTGAGAAACAAATCAACATTTTCTGTTGAGAATGAGCATCACATGAAATGTGTCAAGCAGTATTTGTTTGGCCTATTCCCCATCTAAACACTGAAGAAATTAAATTGCAAATATATTCTGAAAATGCAGACAATATGTCCCAAGATCCTTAGGTCAGGCATTTAGTACATGTAAAACACAAGACTGCTGCTCCCCAAATACATGAACTACAGAGCAGCAGATAGGCGTGCAGTGCAGTGCAGCGCCTTCTCCATTTTGGTGGGTAGCATCTACACTACATACATATGTATTATATTCCATTCAGTTTCCTTTGGAACTGCAACTATGAGAAATAAATGTAATATTGTAGAACAAATTCAGACAACTGTGTTTAAAATACCATTTAATTAACAACCAATGTACATTAGCAAGGAGATCATTGTTGTTGTTACCTACTAAGAGACAGTTCACTGTGATACCATCTGGCAGAAAATATCGTTCCACTTACATGCACTTTGTTTTAGTATTACAATGAAGTTTCTTCATTAGTAAGCTGATGACAATCAAGGTGTGCTTCAAAATATAGACTAGTGATTGTAGAAAAAGCTATTTAATAAAAGTGTGGAATTTGTCATATGATAATACAAATGACATTATTTTGAATGAACACATAAGTGCCCTGCATACACTGGCTTTTTGAAACAACAAATCTGTTACAATAATCTACTGGGATCCCTAAAGTAAACAGAAAAAGTGAAAATTAATCATTCAAGAAGTGCTGTTACTAGTGAGTGGAGGTTTCACTGAAATGCATGATCATTGTTTTCTAATATATTTTGTTTTATTTACAATGCGTATAAAAAAGTAACTCCACGATCAGGCCCATAGGACCACGCGATGCTGGCCAGATATCTTGTAATCATCTGCCAAATGAGGTAAAATGGGGGGAGGATGCAATCAGCAGACTGCTCTCCCAGTCTCCCAGCTATGGTCAGCTTTTCAGAACTTAGAGTTGCTACTACTCATTCAAGTTGCTTTTCAGCTGACCTCATGAGGCTGAGTGCACTCTGTTCTGGACCTCAGACAAAGGAAAAATCTGTGGCACTACCAGGGATTGAATGCAGGTGTTTTGCAGGACAGTCGCTTACACAGGCCATTCAGCTACAGAGGTGGACTTGCTACGTGTACTACAGAGGTGGACTTGCTACATGTACAATCCAACAAAACTGTTAAAATAATTGTCAGCAGTGCATGAGAGAAATGGGGGAAGGAGGGGAGGGAGAGGGTAGAAACTATGTCGCATTATTGACAGTACTTTTCAAACTATTAGTTTTTCTATTAATTTGTTACTTTTGACTCATTTAATATAGAGACAATATTATTTGTTGTTTATACTCACCTATAACAGCTAATACCCAAAGATTTGTAGAAACACCTTGAAGATTAAGAATTAACTTCTGCACTGTAACATAACAAACTTCTGCGACATAAATTTCAGTATCTTCTATCATTTCAATATCCATTCCACAGACCTTCAACTGTTCCAGAATATCAACAGCATCTCCATTTTCTCCAAGATTAAATGATGCAAAACTTTTGAAATTAATAGCTTTTTTATTTAAGGGACTTAGTAACTTGCCAGAAAATGCAAGAACTGAACCACAAACACGGGGCAGCACAATATGTAAGTTTTTGTTCAAAATTTCAATGGAAGACCAGAACTGATCAACACTCTCAAGCTCTGCAGTCTCTATGACTGTCCACTTCTGATTATTCTCTTCTGAATTGTCTTCAATTTCTTGCGTAAGGTTATTGGCAGATGATGTTTCCATCTTCATTCTTTTCTTTACAAACAGCACCAACAGCAGTCTTTGTAAATCTATCTAGCTTGTTTTAATACAAAAAGCAATACTGATATACTTATGTCATTGATTCTGTACTACCTCACTGTCAGTAATCAAGCAACATACATTAGCGTTAATGCTTTCCTCCTCCAGTGTACTGAAATAAAGAAAATATAACAACTGAATTATCTCAATGAATATAACCACAAATTCATTTTAAATTGCCTTACTGCTGAGTGTTAAAATTTACAAGAAAATGTGAAGTTTACATTGTCAAATATATGTTCCCTTGCAAATATTTAATCTGAGGGACATCCCAAAACTGCTATCATAGGTGAAAACATGAAGAAAGTACACGATACTGTACTTGACAATTAGTGATTCACATGTATGAAATTGCAGATCCTTTAAGAACATCAGAAGAAAGAATACTATAAATTTTTATATGAAGAATTAACCAAATGTACGTTTCACACAAGATGGACACCACATCTACTGAATGCTGTGTAAATACAATTAAGAAAAATTAAATTCTCTGATATTGCATACAATTTTTTACTCCGAGTGACACATGGGTTCATCACTTCACACCTATATAAATAAAAATATTAGTTCTTCACCCATAATAAGATTTTCACTCTGCAGTAGAGTGTGCATTGATATGAAACTTCCTGGCAGCTTGAAACTGTGTGCACCGACCGAGACTTGAACCCGGGACCTTTGCCTTTCGCGGGCAAGTGCTCTACCATCTGAGCTACCGAAGCATGACTGACGAAGCTGTGAGGGCCGGGCGTGAGTCGTGCTTCAGTAGCTCAGATGGTAGAGCACTTGCCCACGAAAGGCAAAGGTCCCGAGTTCGAGTCTCGGTCGGTGCACACAGTTTTAATCTGCCAGGAAGTTTCAGTTCTTCACCCATGCTTTGCAACACATTGTTGCATGTGAATATGTGTGCGCCTTCATATACCTTCTGGAATGCCATATGGCATAAAAATAATAAATAAAATATAATATATGTGTTTATATACCAAATGGCTCTCTAGTGGGTCTACAAAAACATGCATATCTGAATGCAACATTGTGGCAAAATTTCAACAGACAGGAAAGGACATACAGGCAAGAGATACATTAATAAAACACTACCCTGAGACTTAAATTTTCTTTTATTGCTGAGTATTTGCTACAATGACTACAAGGGATAGCTTAAAACATTATGTCAGACCAGGATTTGAACCTGGATTTTAATCTGGTGTGGGGTCTTAGCTTAACAAATACAGTCAAAATAGTACCCTGTTGCACATATTACATAGTCACAGATTAATCTGACATATGGGACAGCATCAGGGAAATGCTGATAAATGTGAAATGTCAGACACTTTTAGATGGATGTCCATCATCTCCAGAAAGTTGCTTACAAAAATTTCAGATAGTAAGTAAGGAATCTAGAAATATTCTACAACTTTCAAGGTATCACACCTGTACAGACCATGAAGACCCAGACTAATTATGGTACACAAAGAGGTATGTAAACAGTCATTACTTTGGTGTTCCATAACTGACTTAACTGGGAAGAAACTCTAATGAGTGGTACCCTCTGCTGTGCATTTTTTGGTAACAGTTTGTACACTCCCACCACAAGTACGACAGAATGCAGCAGGTCGTAACTTGTATGAAAGCAAACACTTCTCTTTCTACATCTTTCAACATTTCTTTCCGAATTTCAGATTTTATAGATCTTATAATTAAAGTTTTCCCTGAGACATTTAAGTCTCATCTTTATGTGTGATAATGATGGAAGCAGAAGAAGCAAATTAAAATTTTTGCTATAGCTAGGACTCAAACCCTGGTTTTCTTGCTTATTAACAGAAATGCTAACCATTACACCACCACAGCACTATGGTCAACATTGCTGCACAAACTACCCAAGTCCTTGCCCTCCACTACACAAACTTCAATTCAGATCAAATGCACTCTGCCTGCTTTGGTTAGCCCTCAACATCCATCACAATAGAAGAGTTATTTATTTAACCATATCCTCTTATTGTTTCACTGTTTTGTATTTTAGATTCTTTACTGCTGTGATTTCCTTTAATATGATAGACGGAAATTAGACATGACAACTTTTTTTTCATTCAAATCATTGCAATGTGGTCACTTACTTGGTCTGAAGCAAATTTCCCTATCATAAAATTTTGGTTTCATTTTTTCAATGTTTAAACCTTCTGCATACATGTGTGTGTGTGTGTGTGTGTGTGTGTGTGTTAGATGGGGGGGGGGGGGAGGGAGGGAGGTGGCACACTCTTTATGATATCCCTTTTCCTTCTTGGATTTGATTACTTGATTTACTTGCTATATAGCAAAGCAACTAACAACCAACAGCAACATGCATAACAATGAATTGTGAGCACTGACAAAATACCTTCACCTGAAATAACTTATGATACAGCAAATCAGTTATAAAATGATCAGACTTACAAGTGATGATGCTGTATATACTATAACCAAGCAAGGTTGTGAATATTTATGCCAACATAGAAACTTGGAAGGATGCACTCTGCCTGCTTTGGTTATCCCTCAACATCCATCACAATAGAAGATCTCTACACCTGTTATTTATTTATTTATTTACATGTCAAGTTCCGTAGGACCAAACTGAGGAGCAAATATCCAAGGCCATGGAACGTGTCAGTACATGAAGTTACACCATAAAAGTAATAACAGATAAATATAAATGTTCTTGAACCCAAAAAAAAGTCAATAAGTTTAAGTAAACACAATCAACAATACAATAAGAATCAGCTTAATTTTTCAAGGAACTCCTCAACAGAATAGAAGGAGTACCCATGAGGAAACTCTTCAGTTTTGATTTGAAAGTGCATGGATTACCGCTAAGATTTTTGAATTCAAGTGGTAGCTTACTGAAAATGGATGCAGCAGTATGCTACAGAGCTTTTTGCACAAGAGTTAAGGAACTCCAATCCAAATGCAGGTTTGATTTATGCAAAGTATTAACTGAGTGAAAGCTGCTTATTCTTGGGAATAAGCTAATATTATTAGCAAGAAATGACAGTAAGGAATATATATTAAGAAGCCAATGTCAAAATACCCAGACTCATGAACAGGGATCGACAAAAGATTCGTGAACTCACACCACTTATTATGTCACTCCTTTTCATCCATATCCCCCACCCTAGTTGTAGTGGGGAATCTTACTCCCATAATATTTTTATAAAAATAATAAGTCATGTACCTAATAAATATATTTGAAATTGCTTCAGATGTTCCTGAGTTATGCTACAATGTTGTCCACTTTTCATTCCCACCCCTGTAGTCCTCCTTTCCAGGCAGTAAGTACCCAGTAAACACTCCCTTGTATAAAACAATTTCAAAATTCTGATTACTTTACAAATACGTTAATGCATTAAATATCTGACATTAAGTATGTAAGCACGAAAAAAAATTAGAAAAGGTTCAAAATTATGTTTAAAGTTTGTTGGAAGTCGCTAAGTGCTCTCATTACCATACACTGGATGAGTATACTCTGTGTAATTTGTGCTCTGTTTTAAGAAAACCTAGCTTTTGAAGCTACTCAGTACTGATGATGTCATACCTCCTCGACTGTGTGTTGTACAATGATATAATTTTGCAGGTAGGTTCAGTAATATATGTGGATAGTGTTGTGAATAGAGTTAGTGGTAAAGAAATAATAAATTAGAAGATCATGCCAGATGTGGCAGTTTTAGTGGTGGCAGTTTTAGTGCATGAAAATGTAATAAGTAATAATTTTTTTCCTTTCATCATTTTGTGGAGCAAGAAAAAGCTTTATAAAGGTTTGAAATTACGTGTGAAGTTTGCTGCAAGTCACTAAGTGCTCTCATTATCAAATATGGATGAATATAGCTTGTATATTTGCACACGGTGTGTTATCTTATTTTCAGCCTCCACCATTCTGAGGGATAGGTGACTCTTGCCACCACAGCACTTCCTTCCGGATAACAAGAGATTTGTGTATCGAGTTTGATTGAAACTGATTCAGTATTTTAGGAGGATACATTGAACATACATATGTACATATATACATTTTTATAATGTATGGAGATACACGTATTCCCTACTGGTATTCATGCTTAATAAGAAGAATGAATTTTGGAATGAACTGCACAATTCACAACCATAATACTAGAAGTAAAAATTGTTTCCATGTAGGTTACACATTTCTATGTTGTGTTTGCAATGGAGTTTTTTTTATTCTGATGAAAAATCTTCCTCGAGGACATGAATACATACCCTAAATGCACATAGATACTCTGCAAGCCACCATCCAGTGCATGGCGCAGAGTACCCTGCACCACAACTGGTCATTTGATTTCCTGTTCAACTCGGAAATATAGCGAGGGGGGTCAAAAATCTGTATATATGCCTCCATATAAGCCCTAATTTCTTGTATCATATCTTCATGGATCTTACACACAATGTATGTTGGTGACAGTAGAATAATTCAGCAGTTAGCTTCAAATGCTGGTTCTCTAAATTCTCTCAAAAAGAACGTCACTTTCCCTCCAGGGATTCACATTTGAGTTCCTGAAGCACCTCCATAACACCTACATGTTGTTCAAACCTAACACTAACAAATCTAGCAGCCCATCTCTGAATTGCTTCAATGTGTTCCTTCAATCTGACCTGGTACGGATCCTAAACACTTGAGTGGTAATCACGAATAGGTCACACCAGCATCCTATATGTGGTCTAATTTACAGGTGAACCGCTCTTTCCTAAAATTCTCCCCATAAACTGAAGTTGACCATTCACCTTCCCTACCACAGTTTTCACAAGCTTGTTCCACCTCATAGCGCTTTGCAGTGTTATGCCCAGATACTTAAACAACTTGACTGTGTCAAGGACGACGCTAGTAATACTGTATCCAAATATTACAGGTTTGATCTTCCTACTCATCTACATTAATTTACATTTTTTTCACATTTAGGGCTAGCTGCCACTTGTCACATCAATTGGAAATTTTTTCTACGTTGTCTTGTGTGTTCCGACAGTCACTCAGCTTCGGCACCTTACCATGCACCACGGCATCATCAGCAAAAAACCGCAGATTGCTTTTCACCCCGTCTGCCCTGTCATTTATGTACATATAGAACAACAGCGGACCTATCGCACTTCCCTGGGGCACTCCTGATGATACCCTTGTCTCTGATGAACACTAGCAATTGAGGACAATATAGTAGGTTCTATTACTTAAGAAGTCTTTGGGCCACTTACATATCTGTGGAGTTATTCTATATGCTTGTACCTTTATTAATAGCCTGTAATGAAGCACCATGCAAATGCTTTCCGGAAATCTAGAGATACTGAATCTGCCTGTTGCCCTTCATCCATAGTTCCCTGTATATCATGTGAGAAAAGGGCAAGCTGAGTTTCGCATGAGCGGTGCTTTCTAAAACCATGCTGATTTTTCAGTCTCGAGAGAGTTTATTACATCTGAACTGAGAATATGTTCAAGGACTCAACAGAAGTTAGAGATATTGGTCTGTAGTTCTTTTACCCTTCTTATATACTGGAGTCACCAGCGCTTTTTTCCAGTCACTTGGGACTTTGTGCTGGGTGAGAGATTCACAATAAAAATGCAAAAGGTAAGGGACCAATGACGTAGAGTACTCTTTGTAAAATCGAACTGGGATTCCATGAAGACCTGGTGATTTACTTGCTTTCAAATCTTTCAGCTGTTCCTCTATACCAGGTATGCTTCTTATTATGTTAACTATATGGGAGTCTGTCCGATGGTCAAAATGTGGTGTCACCGCCAGACACCACACTTGCTAGGTGGTAGCCTTTAAATCGTCCGCGGTCCGTTAGTATACGTCGGACCCGCGTGTCGCCACTATCTGTAATTACAGACCGAGCGCCGCCACACGGCAGGTCTAGAGACACTTCCTAGCACTCGCCCCAGTTGTACAGCCGACTTTGCTAGCGATGGTTCACTGACAAATTACGCTCTCATTTGCCGAGACGATAGTTAGCATAGCCTTCAGCTACGTCATTTGCTACGACCTAGCAAGGCGCCATTACCATGCTGTAAAACCTGTACCGTCAAGAGCGATGTTCACCAATTATGGATCAAAGTTAAGTATTCCAGAAGATACGTACGTTCTTTGCTACTATAAATTCCTTGTCCTGTTCCAGACCTCACGCCAGCCTGCGTGAGTTTAAACGCGTGCCTTTCGGCTCCCTCCTAGTGGGTTGGCGGTCTTGCCAATCCACAACACAAATAATGGTATGTTTGGACAATTATCCTGTGTGAATGATTTCTTGAACATGAAATTAAAAAGTTTGGCTTTTGTTTTGCTATCTTCAACTGCGTCACCAGACTGGCCAACAAGGGACTGAATGGAAGCCTTAAACCTGCTTAGTGATTTTACACACAACCAGAATTTTCTCGGGTTCTCCGCCAGATCTTTTGCTAAGGTGTGATGATGGCAGTTGTATGCACCGTGCCTAGATATATTCATAGACGCATGAATCTCTACTAACCTTTGCTTGTTATCATTTATGCATTCCCTTCTGAACCAGAATTCAGCAGTCTATGATTCCTCAGCATCTGCCGAATTTCGTTACTAAATCATGGTGGGCCTTTTCTATCCTTTATCCACTTACTGGGCACACAACTCTCCAGGCCCATCTTACTAGAACTAAGTGATGCCAATTCACTGTATAAGTGAGATGTTAATAACTGCTCATCTGTTCTATCTAGCAGAAACATTCTCCTAAACTTCTTTACTGATTTATTACCTTTCATAATCATAGTTGGTATAATGACATCATGATCGCTAACCCCAGTTTCTATACTGACATTGTTGATAAGCTTCAGCCTATTTGTAGCTACCAGGTTGATTCCCAAGTAAACTGGCAACCCCATATTAATCATGTCTGCAGAAAGATATCAAGGGTGTCCTATCTCATACAGAAATTATCTGACATAGTGAGAAATGAAGGTACAATTTATTTTAATAATATACAATATTGTTTGGTACAATGGTGATACTGTTAAAGGTGTTGCTGGACTTGAAACATTCAATAGCAGAAATGTGATTTATTTTCGTACATTTCAAGTGTTTGAGAACTATAATTGTAATCTTGCAAAGTCATACTTCAGTGGAAATATGCCATTTGTACTCAGGACAAGGTATCAAGAAAATAAATGAGAAAGAATCTGGATGTGTTTGGGCCAAAGGATCTGGAAATGCTTATAAAGTAAAATTTGTAGCTGATATTGTATATTATTATAAATAAATTGTACCTTACCTTTTCCTATATTAAAAAAATAATAATAAAAACTGATCTCAAGGTAGTTTGCTTTGGACTTTTTCAGTTTCAAATATCCTATGGGCTATTGTTATGGGATAACTCTTGTCATATCAATGATGTATTACGGATTCAAAAGAAGGTGCTAAGAATAATGTGTAAAGCTAATCCAAGGGAACACTGCCACCCTTTATTCACTAAGAACAAAATAATGATCCAGAATGAGATTTCCACTCTGCAGAAGAGTGTGCACTGACATGAAACTTCCTGGAAGATTAAAACTGTGTGCCAGGAAGTTTCAAAATAATGATAATTCTTTATATCTATGGAAAAAGCAACATAACAGAGTTTAACAACAGTGAGAACATATACTGGCATGACACCAGAAATAACATAAATATTGATATTCTTAGACACCAGCTGACAGAAACAGGCAAATCATACAATGTGAACTGTTTGAAATTTTTTAATAAATTGCCACAACAGTCTGCAATGAATACAACTTTCAATAATTTTAGGATTATGATTACAATTCTGTGCAACAGATTAAGTAAAATAAATTATTTGTACATGCAATGTTAACAGTAATTAATGTAATGATTGTTATTGCAGATCAATGGAAAGAAAATTCCACTCCATGTGGTCAAAGGCTAATACAGAATCTGAATGTAACAGATTGCCAGTAGACATCAAGGAAAAACTTTAAAAATCACCACATATTCAAAAACTTCATTAACCACTTTTCTTACATGGTACTGGAATATTTGGGCTCCCCTGTAACTCTGTAGTCAGTAATCAGTTAAAAGTCTAGCACCTGAGTAACAAAAGAGAAGGAACAGTGGTCTTTTTCTAAGTAGCTGTTTCTTTCTCCTAATATACATTTATAAAGTAATCTAGAAGCTATGCTGCACATAAGTGCCAGTGTGAGTTGATTAGCATTAGTCGTAAGTTGCCGTTAATATAATTCACTTGCATGCATGAACTTCTTCTGTATGTTTATGCACACTGTTATTCATACACATCCCAAGGCTCTCCTTTATGATGGGACTTATGGAACACAATATGTGGATGAAGGAATGAAAGAAAGAAAGAGTGTTACACTGTGCAACTGAATGATAACATACATGTTCCAACTCTTGCCACTCTGACAAAATAAAACATGTTGCTGCAAATGTAAACTTCTTGTCTATGTCCATTCATTCTTACTAGAGCAGCAGCATATTTTATATTGATACCTTTAACAAGTAGCACCTTTAATTTAATTCCCATAAGTACATTGAAGACATTTAGGCAAAGTCCGCATGATGATGGTGTTTCTCTACTCCTAATAAGTTAGTAATTTGTCAGTTTCCTGTAGCCATTGGAATGACACTTTCACAAACCAACAAACCAATGAGAGGCAAGAAAAGAGGCAGTGACTTTCTAGCACCAAAACTGAAACCACACTCTTCTTTCCTGTATCACAAATATTTCACTGTTTTTTCTAAATATGCCACAAATTACAATGTTGTGATTACATTGGAACCTAACAGCATAGCTTAAATAGTTGTGAGTGAAATGAGCAGCAATGAAATTCATAATCTTGGTTGTCACAAATATTTCACTGCCCCCCCCTTTTTTTTTTTTTTTTGGGTATGACATGAGTTACAAGACTGTGGTTATGTAGGAATGTGACGACAATTTGGTTGTGAGTTGGCAAAGCCAATGAGTGTGAAAGCTTAAATGCCTGGTTGTGGTGACAGACTGATCTGTAGTTTAGCCCAAGTCTTGGGTTGAAATGTGACCACTACATTTGTAAAAATTAAGTTATAATCTTTGTTATCACATATATTCAACTTTTTTCTAAATACGGTATGTCACAAATTATGTGGTTGTTGTTAGGTTAGGACCTAATAGCACAGCTTAACTGTTTATGAGTGAAACAAGCAACACTTGCATTTATAACCTTGATTGTCACAAATACCTGATTGGGTTTTTCCCAACATGTAATGAATTACAAGGTTCTGGTAAGGTTGAGATCTAACAGCACATATTAAATTACATCGATAATCTTAGTCATAATGGGTTGTGTCAGGTCGGTACCTAACAGCACACATTAAAGATTAAAGTAATTGACAATCTTGGTTGTAATAGGTTCACTTGTCCGTCCCCGGTGGCTGAAAGGTCAGCCTCTGGGCCCGGGTTCGATTCCCAGCTGGGTCGCGGAATTTTCTCTGCTCAGGGACTGGGTGTTGTGCTGTCCTCATCATCATCCTATCATCCTCATCGACTGCAGGTCACTGAAGTGGCGTCAAATTGAAAGACGAGCACCCGGCGAACGGTCTGCCCGACGGGGGCCCCTAGCCGTACGATTAAATAAAAATAAAATGGGTTCATTACTATTAATACCAATCATGTAAATGTATCTGTTAACTGAATGCCATTCTGATAAAATAATCATTCAACTGATCTTTCTATGCAACACATAATTGACTAACTTATAATTTTGCTGGTTGTGGTATACTGATATAAGAATGTGACAATATTCCATCATCTTTTAATCTGAAGCACATCTCTTCACTGGTCACTCATTGGCTGCATAGAACAAGTTGATAACACACCTTATTTCTTTCCAATCATATCTCACAGCCAGTGCTGACAACATTGTTGCACAAATCACCTAAGTATGCCACTGCTCCTGATCCACATTTTTACCAAGACAGTTTCAGGCTGCATTATATATTGTATGTTAATGACCTGGCAGACAATATTAACAGTAACCCCATAGCTTTTGCAGATGTTGCAGTGATCTACAAGGAAGTACTAAAATATGTGGAAATGCAGAACAAATATTCAGTCAGATCTTGATAAGATTTAAAACACCCAGAAATGTAAAACTGTGCTCATCACAAAATACAGAATATCAGTATCTTTTGATTACAGTATCAGTGAGTAGCAATTAGAATCAGTCAATTCATCAAGATGAAACTATTTGTAGGGATGTGAAATGGAATGATGATATAGTCTCGGTCATAGGTAAGGCAGGTGGTAGGCTTTCATTCATTAGTAGGATACTGGAAAAATGCAGTCTGTTTACACAGGAGACTACTTACAAAATATTTGTGCACTTTATTTTAGGATACTGCTTAAACGTGTAAGAGCCATACCAAGTAAGTCCAACAGGGGATACAGAATGTATTCAAAGAAGGGCAGTGTAAAATGTCATACATTTGTTTGACGCACAGGAGAGTATCAAGGAAATGCTGAAAAACGTGAGTGACAGGGCAAACTCTTGAGGACACGATTGGGCTCATTACAGCATGCACAAAGGTATTCACATGGTCATTCTTTCAGCACTCCATGTGGAATTGGAATGGAAAGAAATCATAAAATGAGGTACAATGCTAAGTATACTTTGCCCTGTGCTAATCTGTGAGTTGTGGAATTTGTACATAAATGATGAACAATCTAATAATCTGCTACCAACTGTCTATAAACCTATTGGTTACCGTCATTAGCAAATAGGTTCAAGGTCAACTCTGAATAACTACCTGTCAGTTTTCAGTATTGGAGAGCTATGGAAGGAGTTCTCCTCAGCTGCATAATTGATTTTCTTGTCATTGAAATGCTGTTAAATCACACCGTTTGCATCTGATTGTAAGCTGGATGACATGATGAGGGTTCAACATGGCTACACATTTATTCAGTAGTCTACCAGAGAAGATTAATGTACTGAGGTTTAATAGTGAATTAAATAACTCTCTCTTGTACAACTTCTACCCCATTGGAGAGTACCTCCATGAAAACTTAAAAATTTATTGTTTTCAGTTAACTCATAATTAGAACTAGCCCTGTAATATGCTAATGTAATTTCATTTCATTATATTTCACTTAAATAAAACTGAATGCACTTTTCTGATTTCTTTCAGCATCCCAGAGACCACTCTCTGTGGGATCCGTGCAATATAACTAATGTAAGGTGACGTAAAAAATAAAAACATCAGAGTCATCACTGTAGTGTGTCAGTGACGTTTGTGAGTCTTACAAATATCTTACATCACTGATTCTTTACTTATTTCAGTTGACTTTATATTACTCATTAGATTTTGGGTAAAAGTTATGTACTGGAATCTGCTTGCATTTTTCAACATGGCACAAACATATACATGGGGCAACTGTGGGAAGTAGGGGGTTTAGGATGGGGACACGCTAAATAAAGAACAATACACAAATCTGCACCATTCCAAAACAAATATTATCCACAAAATAAAAAAAAACCTCAACATAATGCCATAACTGCAAAACCCACAGGAATGACACCAAAAAATCAACATGCGAAACTCTGAAAAGTGTATTCGGACATTTTCCTTGACTGATATAGCTCAAAAGAAGCCCTCAATACCAAATAAATGACACACACAACCATATAATGATGAATCAGAAAAATCCTTTGACCTATATAGCTCAAACATAGCCCTCGATACCTGCTAATTACCACAATTAAAAAACTAGAGCCACAATCTTCACACACCTACATAGCTCACAGACAACCACTGATACTAAAATTCCAACAACTCCAAAAACACAAGATCCCCAATATTCACTATGTCACTGAAAATATAACTGAAATATAACAAATATAAAACATAAAAATTACCTTAAAACAAAACCAAAACAAAAATTACTTGCCAACAAAAAAGCTTCGAGCAAAATCATCTTGGTTGTCCCCCTGCCCCACAAAAACACCTCACACACAATAAAACAAAGAAAATACTAAATTCTCTGAAACCACCACAGCTGCCACAACCTCTCAGCCATAAACCAACCCCAACCCACCCAATACCACTCTGGAGTACAAAACCAACAATGAAAGGAACAAACAAAAACCAAAATCAATCACACCTTACAGAAAAGAACCACCACACCAATTCTCTCTAAAGATAATGAAATAACTTCTAAACAACCCGCCCCCCTCCCCACCACAACCACCAACCTCACAAACAATACCCACAATATCAGCCCCCCGCCCCCCCCCCCAAAAAAAATGCAATGCTCATTAGAATGGGACTGAACATTGGAAAAGCACCTCTTCTCCCTCCCTATAAGAGATTTAATTGACCCTCAAACCCCTCTTTCGGTTTCAGTGCAAGCCCCAGTGCCATAATCTTGAAATTGAGTACTATAGCTAACAACTAAGTGTTCATAACGTGCCTTCCCCAAAGCCCATAATGTGAAAAACGTCTGACAACTTCCCCCCCCCCCCCCCTTAATATATTCCTTATTA
This sequence comes from Schistocerca serialis cubense, assembly GCF_023864345.2. Taxonomy (NCBI): domain Eukaryota; kingdom Metazoa; phylum Arthropoda; class Insecta; order Orthoptera; family Acrididae; genus Schistocerca; species Schistocerca serialis. Next base: position 461,750,615 of record NC_064638.1, read on the forward strand.
GTAAGCTCCACAAGTTCATTCTTACGATGACTCCCCAAACTGCAGCATAACGCCCCCCCCCCCCCCCCAAATAACAATCCCCTAAACTCACAAACAAACCAAGGGCCACTCCACTACTAGTTACTGAAATTTGACTCTTCAATTTCAACGATGACTCCTGGCCCACCCAATTTCCCCCTAGATGTAACATACACTGAAAAAATCTCATGACAAAAAGAAAACCAATCTAAAATAGCTGTAACAGTCACACCTGTCTCATACACACAAAAGCTTAAAAAGGACCTGTAACAAAAGTAATATGTAAGCAACACAATCTCCCTCATGGCTAACCTAGACTTTTGGAGCCACATACCATGCTCTATTAATTGCCAAATGTTGTGACAACACCATCACCTGTATAGGTCTCTGGTCAGAGACACTGAAACTCTCATCGACTTCAAGCACTGCCCACAAACATGGCACCTTACATACTCTGCTGTTAATTTAAAACATTGCAGAAACTTTATGGTCAACAACATATTGTTGCTCAAAGAACATAATGAAAAGCTGGTAAAATTATCAGTCATATCCATCCCCCCCCCCCCCTCCCCTCCCAAAAAAAAAAAAAAACATAGAAATATCAAATTTCATTGTGCATGACAAACATCAGCTAATCAAACATAACAAAAACGCCAAACCACAAAATCTCACTGAAAACAAGACACACACTTCCAAATCCAATGTTGCAGCACTGACTACCCAGACTCAAATATATCCAGGTTACCACATTGATAACCAAGAATCAAGTGAACACAATACCATAGGTTACACAAACAACTGCACATGCCAACATCTACACTAGGTCGGGCCACCAAATACAGCCACATGACATCTACTAACATGAACCAGCTAAAAAACACCATGCCCAGTGACATCAAATACCACAACATCATTACATCACAGATCAAAGCAGATGGGTGGAATCAGATGCTTCCAGTGACCTGGCTATTCTACTGGTCAATTTGTTACCACAACCAGATTTTTTGCTTTCACATTTGTTGGCTTTGCCAACACCCAACCATATTGTTACCTTCCAACCAAACCTTTACCTCAGGCTGCACTACAGATAATTCTGTCACCACAAAGATATTATTATTTTTTTTTTTTGGGTGGGGGTGGCAGTGGCATAACTTTAGCCGGATTTTGTCATTCTATGAGTTCCAGTAACCATTTAACAAAACTCTAACTGAACCTTTGCGCGACTTGCCAAAATTGAGTTAACTTTGGATCAATATTCTCCTCAATCAGCGTGACAACAGGGGGAGGGGCGGGGTAATAATATATTACTGATTTCATGAGCCTGTGCTGAAAGTAGAACTGCAGTTAGCATGTTTGGGGTTTGTATTAAGCTATACTTTAACTGTTTCAATGACTAGCAGATTACAGAAGCTAACCTTAGACACATATAAATAAAATAATGAGAGTTAAGGTGTTTACATGGAGTAAATGAAACAGCTTTTTTAATTTTGCTGTTTAGCAGTTTACAATGAAACAATTGGGCACTTCAAGGTCTTGAATGTTGATGAAAGTGAGTTTATCATAATTGTAGTACTGAGGCAACACCAAGGACTATATATGCACATTAATAGCAAACATTATTTCATACAGCTAGGACAACATAAAAACTGTCTACACTGATAAAAGAGAATATGTCTTCCATAAATGAAAAATATTGAGTCAATTAAATAAATATGGTGAAATTGGTAATGCAGCCTTTACTTTATTGTCAGGAGAGTCATTACTGCCAACATGTAAAAAACAAAATACCTTCTTCATAACCCATTGTGCATCTTCTAATGCCCGACTTATTATTTGTTGGATTCTTTCTGGGTCTGTTTCATACACATGTTGTTTATAGCTCTGGAACAAAGTATTACATATTGCTGTAATTTTTGTATGATGAACACTTGTGTCACATTGCTCACAATATATAAAAATGTAACAACAGCCATACTAATTGCATTTTTTAAAACACTGTAGGTTGAGACTATGCTACTACACCAACAATAGAAATCATTTTTAATGTTTAGACATTATTTAACACTTATTACACAGCGACAGAAACAGATAAATAGACAATCAGCGTTTTTGTACCGTTTAATCACTTGGCTCTAAGTTAAAGTGCTGCCAGCCACATAATGGGAAAACAACCATAGCAACTAATTGACATATTCATTTTCCAAACGGTGGTATAACAGAAGGTATTAAATTTTCGCAGTAATGTAAAAAGTGAAATGACTGATAACAGAAAAGTTATTAAAAAACCAATGTCAGAAAAATTTATTGCGTGCAAGGCATGTTAACTGTTTCAACCCCATTTACTCATATTACTTGCTTACACTGTTCATTTGAACGACATGCAACGATTCATAACGGCAATTATTGGAATACCACATGGAAAACACATAATTTACAATTTGTAGGACATTTGAACATAATGCAGAGAAAAAAACTAGAACACAGTTAGACGTAAGTGATCAGATAATTAATACGTATGAAATGTACGGACAAAAGATAAATGCAATTACATAAAACGAAATATGTTGTCAGTGTCCATTACCGTAGCAGAGAGAAGTTAGATGGTAGCTAGTAACAACATACATTGGGCGAAGGGGAATCTACCACAATTCCAAGTGACAACATGTCACAACGACAGCCTAAAGGTTCAGTTCGCAGTACAATGCTCCTTCATAAAATTCTTTACAGTGCAATTGACAAAATTAGTCAAACGGATTAGCATACCTGCTTAATGGAATGCTTGTAAAATTGTGATGCGTCTTTCGGCAGTTTATTGCATTCCCGTATCAGATATTTATACAGTTGACGAGCAGAGTTTATTTCCAATTTATTTAAGACGCCAGAAACAAATACCATAATTAATTCTGTTGATGTAAATATTATTTTCCGCAACACGCAATTACTGTAAACAGCAAGCAGACGACACACGCAAATGTCAAAGATACGCAGCATGCATCTCAGATACTATATCACAATCGATATATATGCCAAGTAGACGGACTTAAAAACTCCTTGTAATATATATTTTTAAGCTACCCATTTATAGCATTGCAACTACCTCATAAACAAAAACGTCATTTCATGTGTTGTCATGCACCTTGTGGAATACACAAGTGAGGTACTGAAGGGTCCCTTTAGATAAGGTTTTACCTCAAAATTACAGATCCATTGGAACAGTACCTATAATATATAAAATTATTGAAACATTAATGAAAGACCGATTAAACTGTTTTTTTGAGTCTTACAACCTCCTAAATATGGCCCAATATGGATTCTGCAGTGGGCTATCAACAGCAAAGGCAGTTCAGGAAATTGTATTATCAATATTATGTGGTTTTGAAAATAAGGAACACACCTATGCAACTTAAGTAGATTTAACCAAGGCATCTGACACTGTCCCAAATAGTATTTTAGTTAAAAAAAAACTTGAAAAATATGGAATAACCGATGTAGAACTATTATTGCTGAAAACATGTGTGACAAACAGAAACCAAATGGTAGTTTTAAATTCAAATAACAAATCTGACCTTCTCAAGGTGAAATATGGAGTCCCACAAGAAGGTGTACTGGGACCGTTCTTATTTATTGTGTATGTGAATGACCTGCCCAACTTATTACCATATAACTCTGTAATGTAAGCTGACAAGACAACTTTTATCGCATCATATAGTGATGGGAATGTTGCCAAACAAATGAACAACTCAATGACAGAAAAGGCAGCTCAGTGGTTCCATGAAAATAGACCATCATTACATAAAAACAAAACTGAACACATCCTCTTTTCCCTTAGAAGTATAATAATGGATCAAATAAACTTAGAGATTTAGTAAAATTGTTAGGCATACATCTTGGTACCAAATTATGCTGGAATACCCCAAAAGGAGAGCTGTGCAGTAAGTTGATAAGTGTTTTTATATCTGTTCAAATATGTGTGAAATCTTATGGGACTTAACTGCTAAGGTCATCATTCCCTAAGCTTGCACACTACTTAACCTAAATTATCCTAAGGACAAACACACACACCCATGCCCGAGGGAGGACTCGAACCTCTGCTGGGACCAGCCACACAGTCCATGACTGCAGCGCCTTAGACCGCGTTTTATATCTCCTTAGGAAACTTAAAGATTGTGTCACTAAGGAGCACATGGCTGTGGCATGCCTTTTTCCATACACAATTGTGTTGTGGAATACTTCTTTGGGGAAACTCTGCTGGGGCAACAAAAGATGTCTTCCTCTGGCAGAAGATAGCCATTATATGTATTTTTGGTGTGAGCAAATTAACTTCTTGCGGACAGTACTTTATTGAGCACAAACACGTACAGTCCCCAGTCTACACATACTCAAACCACTTACGCAAGCCAAACAGAATGCCCACATGTATGAAACCAGGTGAGATGTGAACTCATATGAGACCAGAAACAGTAACTTATTAGACAATCCTTGGACGCACTTGAGTAAAATACAAAATAATGTTCTACATGCAGGCAAAACATTTTTAACGCTATATCAAATGGCACAAGGACATTGAATGAAAATAAATTTAAAATGATAGTAGAGACATGGCTGAAGGAGAAAGCATTCTATAGTGCAAGTGAATTCCAACATAATGAGAAAATATGATGCTCTTTTATATAATGAAAAATATAATACTCTTTTATATAATGAAAAATATGATGCTCTATTAGATGAAAAAAATGATGCTCTTTTATTATAAACATGATTGTGAACTACTAAAATTGTAACTTACGACATACAACACAATTTGTCTGTGCAACCAGTGTGAAAAAAACTAATTATGGAAGAGTGTAAGATATGCAATATTTATGTAATAGTATCTATATGTTAACATTTTGTATAATCATTTGTAAAGCCATCTGTAGAATTATATATCTACCTTCTGTATAATTTTTAAAACCAACTGTATAACTATGTAGCAAATGATGATGCCTTATACAACACAACAATTATCTACAGGCAAATAAAGCCAATGCAGTCCAATACTAAAGCATGTTGTCATGTAGACGCAGATGCACTTTTCTTTGTCTACAAAGATGTGCCTTTATATGCATGTACATTACGAGAGGTACCGTGGATGCGCACCTCTCAGACATATGCTTTGGCTGAAGCACCTGTGAGCGGCCATATTGGCATTTGTCAAGCTTGTAATGGGTGTATTTTATATTATAACAGCATTATAACTTACGTTCTATAAACAAAAGCTGTTCCAAAACACGAGTACATTGAGAATCTCTCGAAAAAATACAATTTATTGATATTAAATGTCATATAACGAGTTATTGGCGTTTTAGGAGTTGTATGAAACACGACGAAATGCTGAATTGCAGTTGATCATTCTGTTGTAGAGGTTAACCTCGCTAATTGCCGGGAAGGCCGTCGAATTGCAAGTTGGGTTGTTTTGGTTCTAGTCCTGCCATCTCCAAAAAATTTCTTATTCACCTTAACGGTTCTGAGAGCTTCTGGAACTTGTCAATAAGTTACAAATTAAGCTTGAAACACAGAAATGCGAGAGAATATTCAAAACACGTTGATATCTGGTAAAAAGAAACTACCTCTCATCACCAAAACAAAAATATAAAAAAGACTGGCACATCTGAGAAAGAATTAAAAGGTGATTTAGTCTCACGTCCAATCACCTACGAAGTGTAATAGAAAATTTATAAGCTAATCATTTTAGAGCCCTTTCAGGGACACCACATTATCATGGACTCCTTCAGTGCCAGATGGAAGAATTTGTGTGCTGTGATGAAGTCGAGAGGAGTGCTGACGGTAGTGTAGCTACTGGCAATATCACCCGAGCCAGAGTGGTCTCGACTGAGGAGCCAGACGAAGTGTGTCTCACACCACAGGGTAGGGGAGACTCTATAGGCTAGGTCGTCGACCCCTCTAGGGGAGCTAACCCTGAAATTAAAGCCCAGTCCACCAGGTTGGGGATTCAGTGCAGCGTTGATACACCTGCCTTGTAAAAAATCTATTATTGCGAATAACTCAACAAGGAATGTCATACTGCCCCTACAAAGACAAACTGTGCTAGCAAACAGGAATATGGATTTATTGATGCTTAAATTTGGAACATGGACTGTACAAATGCTGTGTGCAAACAGGAGCGATGAAGAGTGTTGCAGAAGAGCTGCTAAGGTATGAAATGGTAGTTTTGTGGACAGCAGGAAATCAGGTAGAAGGGAAGAGGAGAGATTTATAAGCAGAAATTCTCCCTGTGCTATTCAGGAAAAGACGAAAGACAAGGGGAGTATGGTGTTGGGTTTGTAGTCTCCAAGGATATGCGTAGATCTGTTATTGCTTTCACCACACATGATGAAAGAACATGTACTCTGCAAATGAAAGGCAAATTTCACAACGTGATCTTTGTGACTATATATACACCTACGGAAGAATCAAATGAAGGTACTGTGCATATCTTCTATGATCAACTATGGGAGGTTTGTGACAGAATACCCAGCTATGATTCTAAAAGAGTTCTTGGCGGCTATAATGCAAAACTGGGAAAGAAAGAGGTGTGCAGACGTGTATTTGGCAAGAAAAGTCTGCATGATGAAACTAATAATAATGGTATGAGGGTTGCCCAGTTTGCTTCTGCAAACAAGCTGAAGGCATTGAGTACCTATTTTCCAAGGAAAAATATCTAAAAAAGGACATGGAAAACACCAGGAACGAATGAAGTAAACCAAACAGACCATATATCGATATCAAAGAAGTGGGCATTCGATATAGAAAATAAGTACGCTTTCTGAGGAGTTAATCCTCATTCTGGCCATTACCTAGTAGGAGCTGTAATGAGACAGAAACTTGCCATGGCTGCCAAAGGAAGTAGCATCCTAGCATCCGAATAAAGAAATGGAATATAGAACAGCTGAAGGATAGGGCTACTGTTCAGGAGTACTGGAACAGATTGAGACATGAGCTACAAACAAAAGACAGTGGAGATGCCATTAGGACAACAGCACATGAACTACTCAGGGAAACAAGGAGACTTATGAATGAAGATTGGTATGATGATGAATGCAGACTAAGTGTGGAACAGAAAAACGAAGCAAAGTTGAAATGCTTGCAGTGGAATACTAGATCAAATCAGGTATTAAACAACGAAAAGAGAATAGTGGCAGCAAGGTTATGAAGAGGGGGGGGAGTGAAGCCATGAAGAGAAAGATAGAGGAGATGGAAAAGAACTACCAAAGGAATGAAAGCAGATAATTCTACAAGAGGTGGAGAGAATACTTCAAGGTAATATTGGAGGTCCATCCTACCAGGTATGATCAGCCACTCTATTATACCATAGATCCAGAAAGAGGGGAACCAACATTAGAGGAAATATGGAAGGTAGTGTTTTGCCTACAGAATTACAAAGGAACATGAAGTGATGAAATAACTGCAGAATTGCTAAAAGATGGGGGAACTGATCTTCATAAGCGGATCTACAAACTTATTAAGCTGATATGGTACCAGGAAAGAATCCCAGAAGACTGGACCTTAAGTGTAATTCAACCAATACACAAGACCTCAAATTACTGAGGAATTATCCTGCTGAATGTAACCTATAACATCTTCTCTAGTATTATTTACAACAGGTTAGCACAATGTGTAGAAGAGATTCTGGGGGAGTATCAGTGTGGATTTCAGCCTAATAAGTCAACAACAGACCAGATATTTACGTTGAGGCAAAAACATGAAAAGGCATATGAATATAAGATTGGGCTTCATAAATCTACATAGACTTCAAGCAGGCCTTTGATAGTCTCAATAGAACACAAATGCTAAATGACTTGCTGCTGCTTGGTATACCATCGAAGTATGTCTCACTTATTCAAGCAACACTGGAAGGCTGCAGTGCGAGTGGATGGAGAGCTGAGCGAGTCATTTAGCATTAATAAATCAGTCAGACAAGGTGACAGACCCTCTACAATGCTTTTCAATCTGACTATTGAAGCAGCCATGTGGAAGCTACAGATATCTGGTTACATAGGCACAAAGTCGATTCAGATATACGCATATGCTGGTGATGTAGCAAATTATTAGTAGAAGAAGGGTATCATTAGAGAGGACAATATGTGAGCTGAAAGTAGCCACAGAACCTAGAGGCCTTTGTACAAATGAAAAAAAGCCTAAATACATGAATTCCACCAGGAAGGAAAATAATGACTTGGACCGACTTTCAGCAAGTGGTTTCAGTTTTGAACATGTGCAGAACTTTGACTATTTGGGCTCTAACCTTAACAGCACAGGTTCCATGTCAACGGAAATAAAACTGTGTTTCCTGACATGTAAGAAATTGTTGGCCTCTAGGTTATTAAATAGGCAGCTGAAGCTGCAACGATATAAGGTCATGATCAGGCCAGTTGTAACCTACAGATGCGAAACATGAAAGCTAATGAGTGTTGATGAGTAGCAGCTCAGGATATTTGAACGTAGAGTGCTACACAAGATCAGTGGGGTAGTTCAGGATTACAATGGTTTCTGGAGATCTAGGACTAATGCTGAGCTGGACAGCCTCATAAAAGAAGCTGACATCATAAGAATTATAAAAAGTAGAAAATACCCTGACTTGGCTATGTCCTCATGATGGATACTGGAACAACAACTAAAAAGATTTTTGAATGGAGGCCAGCTGGAAGAAGACAGAGAGGAAGGCCATGAAAACGGTAGCTAGATGATGTGGAAGAAGATATAAAATCTCTCAGAGTCTGAGGATGGCAGAGAACTCCACTAGAGAGGGTAGAATGGAGGAAACTTGTTGATGAGGCTAAATCCCACATGGGGTTGTAGTGCCATGAGAAGAGTATTATTTTAGGCCGAGGTGGCCGAGTGGTTCTAGGCGCTACAGTCTGGAACCGCGCGACCGCTACTGTCGCAGTTTCGAATACTGCCTTGGGCATGGATGTGTGTGATGTCCTTAGGTTAGTTAGGTTTAAGTAGTTCTTAGTTCTAGGGGACTGATGACCGCAGAAGTTAAGTCCCATAGTGCTCAGAGCCATTTGAACTTCTTTTCCAAACAAGAACGTCTTCCAATTAAGGACATATGCAAACGAAACATTTTCTGGTACTGGTGGAGGCGTATTTCTGCTGGTGTTTGTTACTTTCAAGAGCAAAGGAAGAAATTTACTTTCCTGGCAATGAATTGTAATATTTCGCACAATCTAGAACATATTTCACACAACTAGAACATTTTTTAGCAATGGGGGAGCTTCTCATTAAGTACTTTTTGTAATGCATACCACCTTGTAAATAACTAATATGTAGCTGACAGGTTCTCGCTTTAAAAGAATGAAAATAACGCAATAGTTTTATTTTTTCGCAGTAATTAGAACAAACTTCATACAAGCAGCACACTTAAGTAGCGTTAGGGGAGCTTATTAAGTAGTTTTCGTACTATATACTGCAATGTAAATAACAAGAACAAAATGGGCAGGTTGACACTCTCAAAGAAAGAAAAGACAGTAATACTTTTCAAACTTTCAGTGAATGACCCAGCCGGACATATAAATAGTTTCTGCTTTAATTTGTCTGCTAGAATATCTACCACAGTCACGACGACACTACAGTCAAACAGTCTAACAGTCGCGACACTCACTGCTGTAAAAATTGTTACCGTTTGACATCTGGAGGGACACTAGCGCTCCAAGCGGCGAGAAAGGAGAACTTCAGATGTGTCGTAAGCATAATGTTTGTTTTACATCCCTTTCCTACGTAATTTGCGAAATATTTGAATTATTTTTTTGCCTCAAAGTTTGTGTAATATCAGATGACATAGATGTTTCTAAAAATGATTCTAAAATACGCACAAGTAGAGACAAAAATCGTGAATCCAGTGGCAAGTTACAACACATTCGCGAAGAAACACTTGTGACGTTGGACAGAAGTGCAGCTTACCACGTTGATATCAACGGAATATAAACACATAGATTCACACATAAGAAGCACAGACATGTACCTCTACATGCAAAAGGGATCGGCGCCACATTTGTCGTTCCGTAGGCCTACTGTGTGTTAGTCATTGTCACCTGTTGCCACGAGTACGATTTTCATCTTTATATTATTCTACCTGGTACAAGCAACTGCCAAATAGTAGGAAAAATATGCCGTGAGTGTAATCTCCAAGTCCTTAAAGCCAATAACACTGTCAAAAGTGGTGTCATAAGTTAAATTTGCCATTGGAGACTTTTCATCCAATGACATAGGCACTAGTTTATCAGTATCGGAGAAATGCTGTACCTTATGCTTTAAAAGGTGGAACATATTGTCACTTAACCCACATATTATTTGTATGCCTTCCACATACCTCTGTAGTGTACGCATTGATGGAAAAATAAAACATTTTGGCAAAACCTGTATCCCTGATGCTGCAATATAACAAATTTAGAGCAGACAACTTATTTTCATCTTTTCAATTTGCAGGTGGCATGCTAATCTGGCTTAACAACATGTCAAGGACATCTTTTTTTAACTATCGGGATTCTATAGTCTTAAAAATTGGTTTGTCCTTCTTCAATTGATCCTTCTGATACAGTTTCTGTTGCTGTCTGTGACTGGCACTTTCCTTTTCCCATAACAGTTTTGCACGAAGTCTAGCGATTTGCTTTTCTAGACACGAATAACTGCACTTAATTTTAACACTTCATCGTCAAAGCAAGTCAGTGTTGACGATTCAGATAAATCTGGCACTGATATAAGGAGAGTTGAACTGAGTGCATCTGTGCCCTACAGTGTGTTACATCTTTAGATGGATTGTCGAAACTTTTTGGCAGTTTCCTCTTCATCTTCAGTTGAGATGAGTTATTTGGAGTGTCAAATAATGTGGTTAACTGCATTCCACACGAGTTTATTATTGTCTGCATTCATAAACTGGTTTTGTTCTACGTGTAGTGGACAAACATTAACATAAAGATAAACAGGGTCGTTTTTCATAAGATCTTCTTTTCTGCTAGTCACTAACCGTTTTCTGCTCCTAATACGAAACATTAATCATCAATATACATTATGTGATCAAAAGTATCCGGACACCCCCAAAAACGTAGGTTTTTTTTATAGGTGCATAGTGCTGCCACCTACTTCCAGGTACTCCCTACCAGTGACGGCAGTAGTCATTACACATCGTGAAAGAGCAGAATGGGGCGCTCCACGGAACTCATGGACTTCGAACGTGGTCAGGTGATTGGATGTCACTTGTGTCATACGTCTGTACGCGAGATTTCCACACTCCTAAACATCTCTAGGTCCACTGTTTTCGGCGTGATAGTGAAGTGGAAACGTGAAGGGACAAGTACAGCAGAAAAGCATACAGGTCGACCTCATCTGTTGACTTTCAGAGGCCGGTGACAGTTGAAGAGGGTCGTAAAGTGTAATAGGCAGACATCTACCCAGACCTTCACACAGGAATTCCAATCTGCATCAACATCCACTGCAGGTACTATGACAGTTAGGCGGGAGATGAGAAAACTTGGATTTCATGGTCGAGCGGCTGCTCATAAGCCACACATCACGCTGGTAAATACCAAACGACGCCCCACTTGGTGTAAGGAGCATAAACATTGGACGATTGAACAGTGGTAAAACGTTGTGTGGAGTGACGAATCATGGTACGCAATTCGGCGATCCGATGGCAGTGTGTGGGTATGGCGAATGCCTGGTGAACGTCATCTGTCAGCATGTGTAGTGCAGCAGTAAAATTCGGAGTTGTTAATGGTATGGAGGTGTTTTTTTTATGGAGAGTGCTTGCACCCCTTGTCGTTTTACATGGCACTATCACAGCACAGACCTACATTGATGTTTTAAGCATCTTCTTGCTTCACACTGTAGAAGAGCAATTTGGAGATGGCGATTTCATCTTTCAAAACGATCGAGACCTGTTCATAATGCATGGCCTGTGCCGGTGTGGTTACACGACAATAACATTCCTGTAATGGACTGGTCTGCACATAGTCCTGACCTGAATCCTGTAGAACACCTTTGCGATGTTTTGGAAAGGCGACTTCGTGGCAGATCTCACCGACCGACATCGATACCTCTTCTCAGTGCAGTACTCCGTGAAGAATGGGCTGCCATTCCTCAATAAACCTTCCAGCAGCTGACTGAGAGAGTGGAAGCTGTCATCAAGGCCAAGGTTGGGCCAACACCATATTGAATTTCAGAATTACCGACGGAGGGCGGCACGAACTTATAAGTCATTTTCTGCCAGGTGTCCAGATACTTTTGATCACATAGTGTACATGTAGTTTGCAATGAATCCTGAGGATACAGATTAGTAACATGATAGTATATACCTCTCAGGGTCCTTAGGAAACCTAAAAAAAACAGATGTGGTATCTTCTTGTTGTTGTTGCTACAATTTGTGGTGCTACGCTACGCTCCCATTTGTAAAAACCATTGTACAAACCAAAATAAACAACTACTATTCGCCTTCGGTTTCACGATCGCACCGATTTCAACAGTTTAACTTACTGACCGCTTGTCGTGCTGCTGGCGCAGCAGGCAATAAAATCGAGGTGAAGTGTCGCGACTGTTATGTTAGACTGTGACGATACCTTGACAGCAGACGTCTATCGATGCCTTCAACAAAGTCAAAGTGTATCTTTGAAAGGAGTGCAGCCACAGTACATCTCGTGAGGTATTACAAACAAATGCAGTCCTACAAAGTCAAATAATTGGTCTGGTTTAAATGAAGAAAATTCTTCAAATCTCAAACTGTAGCTCTCACATGTACAGAGATTCAAATTAAAAAAATACATGTGTTGAGTAAACGACAAGTTATAATGAGTTAGTCTCGATATCTTAAACATTTTGTGGCTGTGAGCTCAGCAAATGTGTATGCAGTTACACAAAATGTAATAGTCAGCCAACCGCTTGCACAAAACTTTTTTGAAAAATACATTAACCATGTTTCGATAGTTCTAAGACTATCTTCATCAGAATAGTAAAATTTACCTAGAAAAACACACGAGATATAAATATTATAAATAAAATAGATAGATATACGAAAATTCTCAATTAAAACCAAAAAACTATACTTACATGAAATCACATAACAATTTTTAAATTTCAGCAACAGTGCTCTCATCAAATGACACGTTTGTGTTCCATGACACGAGAATAAAAATCGTAATAAAAAAGACACACGGTTATTATAGAATGTTAAAACCATAGTTGCAAGTGGCAGCACAAGTTAACTGCCATAGCCGGCTAAGATCGGCATGCACACAGCACAAGAGGCATCAGATTAAATGGCATGTAAAGCGACACTGCCATAAGATGAACACGAGGATTAATACTTTCATCTACTAACAAAACAGCAAACTTATAAACATCTGCATTAAGAGCAAAATTACATGGCTGTAGGCATACACTATTGACCTATAATACCCAGATGATAGGCAATATGAAAGTTTGCAAAAATAGTAAATCAGTCTTTTTACAGGTAGTTTTAAATAAAGTAAGCAACTGGCAATGGCAGTTGGATAATGGAAACCGACATTCCCGACGCTACTGTGGGGAAAAATTCGAAAATCAGTCAATTCTAAGTAACGTCTCTAAACCCTGAAACAAGTTTTTACTACACAACTGTAACTGTTTGTTAAACGTCTTTATGCGAGAGGTGTTTGAAAATTTACAATTCTTCAAGGATATCGAGTCTGAGACCTTTTTTATTCGGAGTGTAGAGTACTGACATCTTGCACTTCTTTGGGTTTATGACCTGTGGGTTTAAGAAGTGGTCGGCAAAGGATGAATTATGAATATTAGTACTCTTTTTTCATAGATGTTCTCTAAATCTCACAAATATAGCTCATCCTGTTTGTCCTATATAATAGGCGGGACAAGAGTCACAGACGATTTTATAAGCTCCTGACTTTTGTAAATGAGACTGTGTTGAATCCAGATTGTGAATAAGATTATTTTTTTTAGAGAATTATTGGTGGCAAAAGCTACCTTGTAGAAGACGCTGTATTCTGTAAGAGACAGGTCCAAGAAATAGCATAGAAATAAAATTTTTCTTATCATTTCAGTCATTATTGGCAACACCCAGATTGGTGATTCTATTCTTTGTTTTATTGTTGAAAATGTTAGTTACTATGTTGCATTCATAGCCATTATTAACTGCAACAGTTTTGATCAAATTTATTTCTGCTTCAAGACTTTCATTGGATAATCGAACAGAAATAGCTCTATGGACAGCTGAATGAAAGAAGACTTTTTTATGAGACTGGAAGTGTGTTGGAGCCAAAGGTGCAATTTGATCAGTGCAAGTGTCCTTATGGAAGATATTAAAGGAAATTTTGTCATCTACTATTGTCAGAATAAGGTCTAAGTAGTGTTACTGCCGGAATTCGTTTTCAAGCTCGCAGGTGAAATTAATTTTTCGTGAAGTTCGTTGAAAATTTTGGATAGGTGATCAATCCCATTATTTGGTCCTCTAGAAATTATCAAAATATCGTCAACTTATGTAGAGTATGAAATAACGCCGAAGGTAGCAGTTAAAAAATTAAAAAAAATTCTTCTGGGGAATTTATAAAAATGTCTGCTAGGATTCCTGCTAATGGGTTTCCCATTACAAGACCATCAGTTTGTTGACATAACTGTCCATTGAACTCGAAATAATTATATTTAACTATGATTTGAGGCAAATTCATTAAATCAGTAATTCTTTAGTCAGAAATGTCTTTTTTAAAGAACCGTAAATTTTTCTACTACGTCCAGTGCTGTTTTGACTAGCTCATTCGTGTAGAGATTTTCAATGTCAAAAGAAATTAACATAGTATCTTGATCACAATGTACGTTTTTAAGTTTATTGACTAAGTTTTGACTGTTGGAGATAGAAAAAGTATTCTGGAAAACAAAAGATTTTTTCAGTTTGTCACACAGAAACCTCGCTAGGTCATGGTAGGCAGTATCTATACTATTCGAAATGAGATGTACAAGATATCGTAATTTATGAACTTTAAATTGTACACACAACTTTGGAGTTTGAGGGTTCATGTTAATTAAAGGCCTTTTTTGGTAAGGTTTAAGTAAAAATTTAGTATCGACAACTGCAGCTCTGATTTCTTTTTGCAGAACAGGAGATAGATCCTCATGTAGTTCAGGAATACCGTTTTCCTCAAAAATAACCAAGGTTTTTGTAACATATTCTTGCTTTTTAGCAATGACGATGGCATTCCCTTTATCAGAAGTCGTTATTAAACCATCATTTACTTATAGTTTATTATTAATGGCTTTAATTATTTTTGTGTCATTACTAACAGAATTATGGGAAACAGTTAAGCTTTTGCTAACAATATTGCACACATCATGTGTTATCTGCTCTAACGAGAGCTGTCTGTTTTAGCACTGTCAAAGCCAGTTTTCAAGTCTACAACCATATTTTCTATTACATTTTTGTTTGACAATTGTGACATATAATTATATTTTAAACCTTTTTCAAGCAAAGAGACTTCGCCTTTTGTAATATTTATGTCACTCATGTTTAAAATTCTATCGTACTATTTTTGATCACTTTTTCTAAATTAGTATTACTACAAGCCTTTTTTACGGGTAAGAGACAGGGCAGTTTACTTAATTTCTTTTTATGCCTATTAGCAATAGTCTGCTTACATTTATCTAGGCTGTCATTAATAAGAACCCAAGAATCATCGATTTGAGCATAGTAATGAACACAAAAAATTTTAGTTAGTTCCAAATACGGGTAGTAAGTCTCTTTATTTTGGGCAACCTTCTTAGTATAAAGCATACTTATTCTGTCTGACATTATTTTTTGCACTAAGCATTGGAAAGTGCGTGGTTCATTCTTGAACTGCTTAAAATTTAGATAAGCTTTAGCATAATTAGGTACAAGACCTATTTCTTGGCAATGTTTTCTAAAATTAATAGCCATGCCTATACTGAGAATTTTCATTTTAACATCTTTATATTTAGTGACAGCCTTGGCTATCTGGATAGGTAATCTGATATTAGCCTATGTGTCCATTGTTACTGACTGTCAGCCAGTAGCAATGGACACATAGGCTAAGATCAACAAGGATGCTTGTTGCCCACTGTATACTTTGCTGTGCTTTTTGGCACCATATTGTACGAACAATTATGGTTAATAGCAAGGTGAATGGTTTGAAAATGGGTGTGTCAGTCTGAAACGGGCAAGCACCACACCTAAATTTTATATCAATGCAACTGAGACAGACGATATTAAAAAAAAGTAAATTATCCTATTTCCTCAGTAATGAAAGTTGCGTATCTATCCTCCCGTGGCAACATGTCTCGAATAAACAAGTGAAATGTAAATAGTTTTGGACCACTATACAAGATTAGTACCGTTTTAGGGTCATTAAACGATCATCTTGGTTTACGTATCTCTTCCATTTGTGGCATATCACCAGTGGTCAGACCAGCAGAACTGCACAGGCTCCACATATTGAGCATAACGTTACACAAGCTTACAACAGCCAAGGAAATCTGCTATTGCAGAACATTTCTGTGACACCCCCCGGAACATAACAACAATGAGATTCTGGCATGTACTTACAAGCCGCAGGGATTGTATACCAGTCAGGTTCCTTTCAGAGCATGCTGATACAATAACTCCATATTTAGCAATTATATACAACCGCTTGCTCACAGAAAGATCCATACCTAAAGACTGGAAAATTGCTGAAGTCATACCAATACCAAAAAAGGGAAATAGTAGTAATCCTCTGAATTACAGGTCCATATCACTAACGTCAATTTGCAGTAGGGTTTTGGAACAAATACAGGGTGTTCCACTCAAACCTCCCTGATTTCAAAGACCCACGAATAAAAACCACAGTAGATACGATAGTGAAAAATGCACCACATTGTAGAGCATCTCAAAGAATTTATTTATTTATCATCAATATACCTCTACATGAGAATCATTTGTAGCACGAAGAATATCGAGTCTAAATTCAGTTTCTTGCCAAGTTCTTTGTAACTTTTCCTCTGTTATTGTTGCAGTCGCATTAGTGGTACGATGTCGCAATGTAGGAATATTGTCCACTTTGGTCGCACGCACGCGGTCCTTCATGAATTCCCACATGAAGAAATCAAGCGGTATAATGTTGGGTGAAAGTGGTGGCCAGGCAATGGGTCCTCCGCGTCCAATGCAGCGACTGGGAAATTTCCTATCCAGGAACTTGTGAACAGCTGTAGACCAATGCGGTGGAGCTCCATCTCATTGAAAAATTGTGTTGGTTTGCAAGTCTTGTGTCTGAGGGCACATAAACTGCTTCAACATGCCCAGATACACTGACCCATTAGTGTTGGAAGAACCCCACTACGAGCCCAAAGTACCGTTATCTAAGATGATGGTGATGACGTCATCCAAGATGGCGGCCGTGACGTCAATCAAGATGGTGGATTTTGGCGGGAAATTTGAATTTTGACTGGAAGATAGGTCACTTGGCTTACCTCCACTAACCTTACCCCCTCCCCAAGCAAAATGGCAGGAAGTTCAAACTCCAACATGATAATGTGTCACACCACACTTATCTCTACTAAGCAAAGAAAATGGCGGGAAAAAAGGACTTGTCTTTATTATTTAACCAATTACAAGCAGTTGTGTTCGCCACTGTGTCTGGACTCCAACTGGCTTAATTCATATCGGTGCCACGAGAGGGCGCTCTCCTGATGTCAGATGATGACGCAAGTACCGTTATTCAAGATGGTAGCACCCAGTGTATCCACCACGAGCTCCAGTGCCCAACTGGCTTAGTTCATATCGGTGCCACCAGAGGGCGCTCTCCTGACATCAGATCATGACGCAAGTACCGGTATTCAAGATGACGGCACCCACCGTGTTCACCATGAGCTCCAGAGCCCAACTGACTTAGTTCATATCGTGGCCACCAGAGGGCACTACCGTGAAGTCAGGTGATGACACAAGATCGTCTGCTCTCTCGCGTGGGCCGAAGTGGCCGTGCGGTTCTAGGCGCTGCAGTCTGGAACCGCGAGACCGCTACGGTCGCAGGTTCGAATCCTGCCTCGGACATGGATATGTGTGATGTCCTTAGGTTAGTTAGGTTTAACTAGTTCTAAGTTCTAGGGAACTAATGTCCTCAGAAGTTGAGTCCCATAGTGCTCAGAGTCATCTCTCGCGTGCGCGCGTTATAACCGGACACGCGCCGCGTCAGTGGCTTGCGAGCGACCGCTTACATCACAGCCTCAAGCCCGTACCTTTATACTCGCACCAGACGTAGTCTTCTGTAAACATGCTAACTAAAGTAACACTCATATCGCGCATCTAACCTATCATTTACCTATGTACTTAATTCCATTTCAATTTTATTCATATTCAATAAGTCAATTTACAAGTTCAATATTCAATGATCAAATGAGAAGTTCCACATTTTTCCACTATCAGCGCGGTGTTGATTCATGACCTAGCACCCCCCACACCTAAATGCTGCACTCCTATTGGCTACTGCATTAGTCACGTGATTCGACTTCATAGAACCTAGGACTTGGAATCAATTTTCACCAATGCCACGCCCACCTGGACTTGGAATCAAATAGTTAAATTCTCAATCACGATCCTCAACCCAGCACCACGCCCCCTTACCGACCCATGTTGGCAGGCTAATGTGCGCTAACCTGTACTAACGTGTACTAACGTGCACAGCGCATGATGTAATCTAAGATGGTGGGAACAAATGGCAGGAAAACAGATCTGAACACAAGTCTTTATTTTGCAGGCTGTGTCTCCACCATGAGGTTTACTGTCCAACTGACATAGCACTCATTACTGCCATCAGATCGTACTGTCATCCCCCCTATGACCTAATCCCAAATGGTGGTCTGTAGGTGCGAGAATTATACTAAAATTATTCGGGCTGCGCTACGCTGCTGGGGAGAGTAAGGAAGGAGTCCACTCTATTTACTTTCGAACATTTTATTTAGAGATCGATTATATTTGTCACACTGAGGCAAAACACTCCCCATATTATGCTTGCGCTCACAATACACAGTCTGCAGACACACAAACAACTCCTAATTTGCCCAAATAATTTAATTACAGACATTCAGACTCCTCCTAAATAATGCTTCACACTCATGTGTAGACACGCTCAGTACTTGTAAACTGTCCAAATAGCGCATAGCACGGTCTACAGACCTGCTGGCAAAATAATTCAATCAACTCATGCAAGCACAATCTACATACCCCCTCCAGTAGAGCGCACAGACAGCCCAACGACGTGACGCAGCCGTCAGATGTCAAACCATGCACAGACCCCCTGACCGGGTCCCACAAGCATGAGGTGGCGAGATCTCTTTCATACTTCATTTCTGAGAAATTCCTACCCAAATACGTGTTCACCTAGACAGACGCGCTGACGTGATCGGGCGGGAGCGCAGCCGAGAGCTGCAGCCGAATGCAGGTGGAAGTTGTATGTAAGCGCCTTTGATGATGCGACCGGACAGGGGTGGGTGCTTATTTACAGAGTGTGCACTCCAAGCAGGGCCGCGCGCGGGGTGGTCCGGCGAAGACGCAGCAGAACTCCATTCCACAATAGCAGAACCTGCTTTCTCCTTAGCGATTATAACGGACCATACGTCACGTTTGACTGACGCTTCACCGTGTGTAGCTACATACCATCGCAAACGCATCTAGCAATATTACCAATCTTATACTCAATTCACATTGCTATTTAAAATGATAAAGTCTAACTCTAGTAAATTTCATACCCCCCCCCCCCAGAAATACTTAATGTGTGCTTCTGTACTAGTTTTCGTCTTCTCTCAGATTTTATGCACGGAAATTCTTGTCCTAACAGAATCTCTTTACGAAAATAACTCACAATAACGTCCAATGCCGTCTTCATCGCGGGCCTAACGTGATACCCATCCTGCTCTCAACATATGCAAATGTTCGCAAAGGTATGTAGAGGCTCCCATATCACAGCACAAAGCATGTTAATGAATACAACTTTATCATTTGTTCTTATCGAATTTACTCGCCGAATTACTGATGCCGCCTGTATCGAAGCACCATCCACCTCTTCTTTCTCCGACTTCCAGAGGTTATTTTACACAGATCGCTAAATTACATTACAATTAAACACCTAAATTTGTCTATAGATCATCAAATACATACCATACTCACAAGAATATTGGGAGCCAGGAACATATTTACCAGTGTAACTACAATTAAATATTACCATTGCAGCTGCACTCTGGCACCAATCAATGTACACCAATCTCTCCTCTTGACGACTGTGTTTCAGCATCCATAGCGCATATAATTTTCTACTTAAAAACTCTCTCTCTTACCCTCATCGTTGTCAATCTGCTCAATCTATACGTCCCTCACGATAGGACACACAGTCATCCTCTCTAGTCATGCCGTAACATAAACCATAGTAACTTCACAATACAATATATACACATTTTACACAAACAGTGCAATTTATATCTTTACAGCACCCGAAAAAATTATCCTACGCCTACACTCACACAGGCTATATGTCACGATGCTCCCCAGTCCTAGGAAAGCACCATCCACCTTTCCTTTGTTTCTACAGACGTGCCATTCAGCCGAAGTAAACTATTTTACACTGATCACCATTTCGCACTGACAACTAAACCTGGCAAAATTGTCTACGGATCATCAAATACATACGAGACTCGCAAGAATATTGGAGCGTGAAACCAATCACCATCCTAGCAATATATCACCGAGTACCTTGTCGATCTAGTTTACATACAGTTCATATCCCCCATCATACAAAATTACCCCTTTTACATCAGCGAACTGTTCTACAAATTCGCGATCGTTTACCCTAGACACAAACGCGTTACTGTCTCTGTTCCTCGCCTGCTCGCTTTTCTATGCACAGCTCCAGATTCAGGGATTACAAGAACACACGTATTTTCGCCATAATATTACACCATTTTCGCTATACTTCTCGATATGAAGTACACAGCAGTAGCCTCCCAATAGCTAACGCAACATAATTCCCGACATATAGACTCGAAATCATTTCTCTACAAACACGAAACTTTAGCTACGTGGAGCGCCCTCTAGGCCACTGAGTAACTAGAAACAAACATATGAAAAATCATATTTCCAACTGCGAATACCAAACTCGGTGATCTAACATACTCCAAATCATCCATATAATTTACAAGCCAACTAAGGTCCTTCCCATGTCTAGAGAACAGGCAAACGTATCTTCCACACACCACATTCGATCTTCTCTCAACTAAATAAAGACGCGAAATGTGCACCAACAGTCAACCGAACAATTTACATGGGCGGGACTAACACTCCATGGCAATCATACCATCTTCTCAAAGTTCCACTTCATCACGAAAGCCGCCCAACGCATACTAAGTATTAGTTCGCTATTTGGCCGTCCAGACAAGGGCAAAGTTAACTCATATACATTCCTACAATCCAACAGGCCTCTACATTCGCACGGATGCTGCTGTTAACAGGAAATGTGAATCATTACCACCACGGACTTTTCATACACGGATTCATTCTGGAAAACCGGTCGCATATATGTTTATCATTATACTTAAATGTTACTTAAATGTTACGATCGCGCTCTCAATTGAAGAGCATTCGAGAATAAGCAAAGTATAGGAAATACACCCTCGTGTCGGCAGTGGCTCTGGAAATAGCTGTAAAATGGTTCAAATGGCTCTGAGCACTATGGGACTTAACATCTGAGGTCATCAGTCCCCTAGAACTTAGAACTACTTAAACCTAACTAACCCAAGGACATCACAAACAGCCATCCCCGAGGCAGGATTCGAACCTGCTACCGTAGCAGTCGCGCAGCTCCGGACTTGAGCGCCTAGAACCGCTCGGCCACCGCGGCAGGCGAAATAGCTGTACCTCCATTACAACTATACATACTCCTCCCATTGCCATCATAGTACTCCAAGTCAAATCCTTACCTTCCCTACAACAGGACATACTCATCTCCTTTCCACGAACACACATACTTTATAAACATGATTCTCAATTGCGAACATATCACGCACCCACCAATATTACTAAGTATATTACTTCGTCAATAACTGATTGCCTACCATACCAAATAATACTGATAGAAGATCAGCGATGGGCATGTATGTCTCTTAAGTTCTTCTTTCGAGTCCTGCCACTGTGTCCTAGAAAGAGACACATAATCGGCTATATGTTAAAGAAAAAACCGATCCCAGCAACTAGCGCATGTTACTGTCACAATCAGTCATCGCTCTACAGGTGCGTACAAGTATCCACCTTAAAATCTATACCCGCTTTACGAATCGAGGTACAACATTACCTCTGAATGAGGTGTAATTTTTTGCTGGACAAATACCGCGACGGTGATCGTAGGAATACATATTATCAGCCAACTATGCAGCCTAGTGATAAAATCACTGATCTTTGAAAGTGGTTCGGCTACGGAACGTGGTATGTACGCGGTATTTGCGAATCCCTCCTCCCCCGCTTCACCCAACTAGATAATTCTTTAGTAGTTATAACTCACTCTGTCTCGACATCATATCAGAGGTTCCGTGATATATCCACCTAGTTATAGGCAATGACTGATTGAGAAGGAACGCAAACAGTAGAAGTAGACGTAGCTGACTGAGGTCATAAGAAGAAAAATGTACACTAGCTTCTCAGATCTCTAGTGTTACGCTGTATGTTCGAAATGATGTCAATCATTTGGAATCACCTCTGTCCATTCAGACATATACCTGCATCAAATTACAAGCACTACTCTTTCATATCTGTCGCACTCTGATATCTCGAAACGAGTCACTTTTCCCGAACCTAGCTTCTACAGTAAAATTTCAACTTGTTTTTAGTAACCCCCTACACGTCATGCAACTGATCCCATTTCTACAGCTTCGCGCATGTGATCGGTCCAATTTAAGTCTGAACTGAGCAGAAGTCGCAGAAAGACATATCCACCACCTTCAGCAACCTCTGTAGAAACAGAACGACCTGAATTACTACAACAGGATCGTGTTTTCATGCACGCAATGTGGTGCGTCCCCAAGCTAGATACAAGTACTACAGATCCAAGTCCATTCAAATCAATCAGCTCAACAGATAAAAATTGCAAACTATAAAAGCTCATACGAATTAGAAGACATCAAGGCACCGATGCGGGCGCAATGACGCATAGCTGCGGTCAGCCTGCAGTGCGGGTAAACAGATTTCATAGTATTTCCCACAATAGCGTAGCGTGCAGCCATCCAAGCATTCCTAGCCGTATACCCCCTTCTTCACCGGCTCTCACCTCAGACTGCTTCTCCTACGACTGCTGTATGTATGACACGATTCTATTAAATATACAGACACCGCCGAGGCCGCTTTAAAGTTTGATCACCTATACTCTAGGCGAATTATCGTATAACACGCTCCCTCTGGTTCTGTTTATTGTCCCAAACACTGTTTTTTAATACGCTTTTGTACAACGCCAAACATTTCATTTTTTTGCCACGAGTTCAATGCCTGTCTCATGTTCTAAACTAACATTAAGACGCCCTGATTCACGGCCTCTCACAGAAAATTAGACATCGCACGGTATAAATCATTTTGTTATTGCAACTACCATAACACGCCACACATCTGCTTATTTTAAATAAAAACCCACTTACAACATAACGAATGTAGAAGACTTTTACAGCGTTGGCGTAGGTCTCCAAACTGATGTCCGAAAGTGAATGACGACCTACACATTTAGACTCGTCTCTCACACAGACGGAATAGCTGACCACTATGCGACCCCTTTCGACTCAATCCTCATATTGCACTCATGTACGCGATCACTGTTACGCTGCTAGCAACCCCCGGAAGTTGCCGTTCATCCACGAAAACTTTTTCCCCAACTCAAACAAGCCTTACCAGTCAATCACTATCTGCTAACCAATGCAAGGATGGGATGGAAAAGACACCATCGATGTACTCTAATAATAAACAAGAAATTTGATAGCGCAAACAATTTTACACTAACTTCAACACCGGCCAATCATGTGACAGCATGTTTCCTCAATTCCAGTACCATAGCTAAACCATCCGTTCTCTACTTTGCGAGTACCATTGCGAACATGGATAAATGACTACTCAGTACGCCCATTCACAGTTAATTCTCGAACACTTAAATCATCAAAATATACCAGACAGCGCTCTACATATTTCTAAGACCTCGAGCATTGTACTTAATTTACTATCCATTAGCCGGCCGGAGTGGCCGAGCGGTTCTAGGCGCTACAGTCTGGAGCCGCGTGACCGCTACGGTCGCAGGTTCGAGTCCTGCCTCGGGCATGGATGTGTGTGACGTCCTTGGGTTAGTTAGGTTTAAGTAGTTCTAAGTTCTAGGGGACTGATGACCTCAGAAGTTAAGTCCCATAGTGCTCAGAGCCATTTTGAACTATCCATCTCTATGCGTATGGGAGTCACAGAGCATTCCCCCCGTCTTAGGGTAAAAGACCATCCTCACACAGTCATCGGACAACCCGCCCTGCATCACTGTTAGAGAATTAATCTCCAAACGATCAGAAGAAGACCGCTACACTCCATGTCTCGTGAATGAATAGAGCTTTGCGAGTCTTAACCCTTCCAAGTGCACGAGATTTCTCGAGATGTGACCATGTCGAGGAGCTTAGCACTCCTTATCGATGTATAGTAACAGATTTCAAAGTGCTGTAATGTAATAGCATACAGTTAAGAAGAACAAGAAAAGACTTATTTTTATACGCGATGAGGTTCGAGACGAATTGAGTTGGACACATTTTTACCTAAATGAACGAAGCTATCAATTCTAAATTATTGTTCTAGAGACTAGGATGTGTACATGGAAGGTATGGGTAAGAGAGATAACATAAAGACACGCACTCCTAAGACTACAACGTTCTGCACTTAAAAACGGGTTATAATGTTAGATCGAATACCTTTTCGGCCTATCAGACATACATCCTTCTTTACAGTTTCTCTACGCTGAATTATCTTATCGAATCGTAAAACGAAAAAACTACTTCTGTAAAACATTTACTTTGCATCATACGAGCACAATATAGCTTTGCGGAGACGTATAGTGTCCACTTGTCGCATCCGATCACAGTTCAGAAATTATACCATGCTTGCATCAGGCCTATACAAAATGATAGTTAGTAGCGGAGGATACATCCTACAGGGAAACAGATTAACGCGTACAGCAGCCTCCGACATGTGAAAATTACGTCATTCCGCCACTAACTCTGTAAACACAACATCTGTCGGGCAAATGTGTACACGGGGATTGTAGCGCGTCACAAGCTCATACCGCTAACTTAGTTATGACGCTGAAGTCTCGATTTTACCCACAGGATGCGACAGGGGCGATCGCATAAATCAAAGCTTGTTTAGAGGAGTGTGTCAAGTTTCTTCATACATGAGGTAGAAGTCCTCTTATGACCGACAGGTTTACCGTTAACGATCGCAAGTAGACAGTGCTTTAAAGCACATACGGAACACGTAGCTGTATACGAGTAGAATGCAGGCTATGTCACGTGACTGATGCACCCAAACAGAACACTGGGAAAAAAAATTGACCTCCATCAATTTATCGTTCTCTAGAATGAATCTGTCAGCCATTAAATCGTATCTCGTTACAACTCCATCTCACTCTATCACCCGGTCCACTCTCTGTTATCCTTTAACGCAGATGGAACTAAGTTTAGAAATGAATCGTTCTCTGTCGTCCCAAAAAGCATCAACTCGCGTGTATCACTGGTACCTCAATAGACATGCTGTATAATGTTGCCTCAATGGGAAAAAATTGACTGCCTCCCTTATTCCCTTCATTTCGATGTCCACTTTTTCACAGATTCCTCCTGTTGCTGCTTACTTGGTCCCATATACAAATTGTTCGGCGCGAACCAGAAGATGGCAAAGTACTTCCTCAATTTCACCGCATTTGAGTCTATATTCGGTCAATTTATACCTATTAGCTCCTCATTTTTCGCAATCCAATCGATGTTAGATCCGATCTACGCATGCGATCATGACATAACATCTAGTTCTGTGTTCGAAAATTGCTTGTAAATGTAGCACAGCTGCCATCATCTACCCCAAATGCATTGATCGGTGAGGGGGGGGGGGGGTTGTAATATAGCACTGTACTCGAATGTATCCAGTCACCTCCACATGCGGAGTGTGTTTGCTCTATTTTGTGTATGTCTGTGTATATGCACGCATCACGGATAGCTCACAGGACCCGCAGTACACCCGAGTTAGCATTCGCATGTGGATCTGCCGCATGTTACACTCCTGGAAATGGAAAAAAGAACACATTGACACCGGTGTGTCAGACCCACCATACTTGCTCCGGACACTGCGAGAGGGCTGTACAAGCAATGATCACACGCACGGCACAGCGGACACACCAGGAACCGCGGTGTTGGCCGTCGAATGGCGCTAGCTGCGCAGCATTTGTGCACCGCCGCCGTCAGTGTCAGCCAGTTTGCCGTGGCATACGGAGCTCTATCGCAGTCTTTAACACTGGTAGCATGCCGCGACAGCGTGGACGTGAACCGTATGTGCAGTTGACGGACTTTGAGCGAGGGCGTATAGTGGGCATGCGGGAGGCCGGGTGGACGTACCGCCGAATTGCTCAACACGTGGGGCGTGAGGTCTCAACAGTACATCGATGTTGTCGCCAGTGGTCGGCGGAAAGTGCACGTGCCCGTCGACCTGGGACCGGACCGCAGCGACGCACGGATGCACGCCAAGACCGTAGGATCCTACGCAGTGCCGTAGGGGACCGCACCGCCACTTCCCAGCAAATTAGGGACACTGTTGCTCCTGGGTTATCGGCGAGGACCATTCGCAACCGTCTTCATGAAGCCGGGCTACGGTCCCGCACACCGTTAGGCCGTCTTCCGCTGACGCCCCAACATCGTGCAGCCCGCCTCCAGTGGTGTCGCGACAGGCGTGAATGGAGGGACGAATGGAGACGTGTCGTCTTCAGCGATGAGAGTCGCTTCTGCCTTGGTGCCAATGATGGTCGTATGCGTGTTTGGCGCCGTGCAGGTGAGCGCCACAATCAGGACTGCATACGACCGAGGCACACAGGGCCAACACCCGGCATCATGGTGTGGGGAGCGATCTCCTACACTGGCCGTACACCACTGGTGATCGTCGAGGGGACACTGAATAGTGCACGGTACATCCAAACCGTCATCGAATCCATCGTTCTACCATTCCTAGACCGGCAAGGGAACTTGCTGTTCCAACAGGACAATGCATGTATCCCGTGCCACCCAACGTGCTCTAGAAGGTGTAAGTCAACTACCCTGGCCAGCAAGATCTCCGGATCTGTCCCCCATTGAGCATGTTTGGGACTGGATGAAGCGTCGTCTCGCGCGGTCTGCACGTCCAGCACGAACGCTGGTCCAACTGAGGCGCCAGGTGGAAATGGCATGGCAAGCCGTTCCACAGGACTACATCCAGCATCTCTAGGATCGTCTCCATGGGAGAATAGCAGCCTGCATTGCTGCGAAAGGTGGATATACACTGTACTAGTGCCGACATTGTGCATGCTCTGTTGCCTGTGTCTATGTGCCTGTGGTTCTGTCAGTGTGATCATGTGATGTATCTGACCCCAGGAATGTGTCAATAAAGTTTCCCCTTCCTGGGACAATGAATTCACGGTGTTCTTATTTCAATTTCCAGGAGTGTATATCCGGATCGGTGCTGAGATGCGCATCCACAATATGCCGTGCATGGATTAGGGTTTGGAGGTGGATCCGTCACACGCAATGTACGAAGTGGTGTTGGAATGCGTATCCACAATATACGACATCCGAGTTAGCGTTCAGGTGTGGATCTGCCATGGACTGTATATACGGAGCTATGTTCGGAGACGGACCCACCACGCATCACATCTGCGATAGGGTTCACGGGTGGACCAACCACGCGTTACGTCCGAACACTTATTCTATGTCCGAAGTTTGGCCACCAGCGGATGGGACTGAGTCCTGAGAGCCATCCGTGATGTGATTTTTTTTAAAGTACTCGTTTTTCCAGCGCGCCATTCGAGAGTGGAACGGTAGAGAGACAGCTTCAAGGTGGTTCATTGAACCCTCTGCCAGACACTTTATTGTGAATAGCAGAGTAATCATGTAGATGTAGATGTAGATATTGTTTTCATCAATGCTTAATTTGGAGAAACACTACATGCACCATTTATAGTCAATATCTGTTCCTCTTGTTCTAACAACGTCAGGCCTCCAATTTTCATATTCTGGGGGCTTTATCTTTAACGACCACACAAAGGCGTACATATATTTTTCCTGATTCTTTTCATTCTCTTTTTTGTTCGTCCTAGATTTATTTCGCAGGAACTCATTTTCTAATACTTCCACACACAGTAGATTCTCAACTAAAAAGTATAATCTTTGAAAGTATTGCATGTTAATAATCCATAAGCCAGAATGGTATTTTGCCACAGCATTGTGATACTATCTACTGAACAGAGTAATAAGCACATGAGTTGCTGACATACTTAGTTTCTGCAGTCATCACAATTTTGTATGGGTCCATATCAACAGTACATAGAGGTGGATTAGTGTGATATCTGTACATCGTACGTATGTGTACATTGTATGTTCATCCCATACAAGCCCATAAATGACTTAAAACCGTTAAGACAAATCTTGATTTATACAGTTTATAATTATCATTTCAGTTCTATTTGTTCCTCTTGTTCTAACAACGTCAGGCCTCCAATTTTCATATTCTGGGTGCTTTATCTTTAAAGACCACACAAAGGCGTACATATATTTTTACTGATTCTTTTCATTCCATTTTTTGTTCGTCCTAGATTTATTTCGCAGGAACTCATTTTCTAATACTTCCACACACAGTAGATTCTCAACTATAAAGTATAATCTTTGAAAGTATTGCATGTTGATAATCCATAAGCCAGAATGGTATTTTGCCACAGCATTGTGATACTATCTACTGAAGAGGGTAATAAGCACATTAGTTGCTGACATACTTAGTTTCTGCAGTCATCACAATTTTGTATGGGTCCATATCAACAGTACATAGAGGTGGATTAGTGTGATATCTGTACATCGTACGTATGTGTACATTGTATGTTCATCCCATACAAGCCCGTTAATGACTTAAAACCGTTAAGACAAATCTTGATTTATACAGTTTATAATTATCATTTCAGTTCTATTTGTTACTGCAGACAATTACAAAATATCTACTCCTGTGCTTACTGAATTTATCTATGACTATGATATAACAAAGATATATTTTCTATTATTCATTTGTGACATGATTATGTGAAGCCATAAGAAATATAGCCAATTTGAGAGGTAGAAATCCCGCACATGCTTCAGTTATTGTTAAAGTAAATCAGTAATCAATCCACCCAGTTTAGGAGGACCTACAGTTTCTACATCTACATCTACGTCTATACTCCGCGAGCCACCTTACGGTGTGTGGCGGAGGGTACTTATTGTACCACTATCTGATCCCCCCTTCCCTGTTCCATTCACGAATTGTGCGTGGAAAGAACGACTGCTTGTAAGTCTCCGTATTTGCTCTAATTTCTCGGATCTTTTCGTTGTGATCATTACGCGAGATATATGTGGGCGGTAGTAATACGTTGCCCATCTCTTCCCGGAATGTGCTCTCTCGTAATTTCGATAATAAACCTCTCCGTATTGCGTAACGCCTTTCTTGAAGTGTCCGCCACTGGAGCTTGTTCAGCATCTCCGTAACGCTCTCGCGCTGACTAAATGTCCCCATGACGAATCGCGCTGCTTTTCGCTGGATCATGTCTATCTCTTCTATTAATCCAACCTGGTAAGGGTCCCATACTGATGAGCAATACTCAAGAATCGGACGAACAAGCGTTTTGTAAGCTACTTCTTTCGTCGATGAGTCACATTTTCTTAGAATTCTTCCTATGAATCTCAACCTGGCGCCTGCTTTTCCCACTATTTGTTTTATGTGATCATTCCACTTCAGATCGCTCCGGATAGTAACTCCTAAGTATTTTATGGTCGTTACCGCTTCCAATGATTTACCACCTATGGCATAATCGTACTGGAATGGATTTCTGCCCCTATGTATGCGCATTATATTACATTTATCTACGTTTAGGGAAAGCTGCCAGCTGTCGCACCATGCATTAATCCTCTGCAGGTCCTCCTGGAGTACGTACGAGTCTTCTGATGTTGCTACTTTCTTGTAGACAACCGTGTCATCTGCAAATAGCCTCACGGAGCTACCGATGTTGTCAACTAAGTCATTTATGTATATTGTAAACAATAAAGGTCCTATCACGCTTCCCTGCGGTACTCCCGAAATTACCTCTACATCTGCAGATTTTGAACCGTTAAGAATGACATGTTGTGTTCTTTCTTCTAGGAAATCCTGAATCCAATCACAAACCTGGTCCGATATTCCGTAAGCTCGTATTTTTTTCACTAAACGTAAGTGCGGAACCGTATCAAATGCCTTCCTGAAGTCCAGGAATACGGCATCAATCTGCTCGCCAGTGTCTACGGCACTGTGAATTTCTTGGGCAAATAGGGCGAGCTGAGTTTCACATGATCTCTGTTTGCGGAATCCATGTTGGTTATGATGAAGGAGATTTGTATTATCTAAGAACGTCATAATACGAGAACACAAAACATGTTCCATTATTCTACAACAGATTGACGTAAGCGAAATAGGCCTATAATTATTCGCATCTGATTTATGACCCTTCTTGAAAATGGGAACGACCTGCGCTTTCTTCCAGTCGCTAGGTACTTTACGTTCTTCCAGCGATCTACGATAAATTGCTGATAGAAAGGGGGCAAGTTCTTTAGCATAATCACTGTAGAATCTTAAGGGTATCTCGTCTGGTCCGGATGCTTTTCCGCTACTAAGTGATAGCAGTTGTTTTTCAATTCCGATATCGTTTATTTCAATATTTTCCATTTTGGCGTCCGTGCGACGGCTGAAGTCAGGGACCGTGTTACGATTTTCCGCAGTGAAACAGTTTCGGAACACTGAATTCAGTATTTCTGCCTTTCTTCGGTCGTCCTCTGTTTCGGTGCCACCGTGGTCAACGAGTGACTGAATAGGGGATTTAGATCCGCTTACCGATTTTACATATGACCAAAACTTTTTAGGGTTCTTGTTTAGATTGTTTGCCAATGTTTTATGTTCGAATTCGTTGAATGCTTCTCTCATTGCTCTCTTTACGCTCTTTTTCGCTTCGTTCAGCTTTTCCTTATCAGCTATGATTCGACTACTCTTAAACCTATGATGAAGCTTTCTTTGTTTCCGTAGTACCTTTCGTACATGATTGTTATACCACGGTGGATCTTTCCCCTCGCTTTGGACCTTAGTCGGTACGAACTTATCTAAGGCGTACTGGACGATGTTTCTGAATTTTTTCCATTTTTGTTCCACATCCTCTTCCTCAGAAATGAACGTTTGATGGTGGTCACTCAGATATTCTGCGATTTGTGCCCTATCACTCTTGTTAAGCAAATATATTTTCCTTCCTTTCTTGGCATTTCTTATTACACTTGTAGTCATTGATGCAACCACTGACTTATGATCACTGATACCCTCTTCTACATTCACGGAGTCGAAAAGTTCCGGTCTATTTGTTGCTATGAGGTCTAAAACGTTAGCTTCACGAGTTGGTTCTCTAACTATCTGCTCGAAGTAATTCTCGGACAAGGCAGTCAGGATAATGTCACAAGAGTCTCTGTCCCTGGCTCCAGTTCTGATTGTGTGACTATCCCATTCTATACCTGGTAGATTGAAGTCTCCCCCTATTACAATAGTATGATCACGAAACTTCTTCACGACGTTCTGCAGGTTCTCTCTGAGGCGCTCAACTACTACGGTTGCTGATGCAGGTGGTCTATAGAAGCATCCGACTATCATATCTGACCCACCTTTGATACTTAACTTAACCCAGATTATTTCACATTCGCATTCGCTAATAACTTCACTGGATATTATTGAATTCTTTACTGCTATAAATACTCCTCCACCATTGGCGTTTATCCTCTCCTTGCGGTATATATTCCATTGTGTGTCTAGGATTTCGTTACTGTTCACTTCCGGTTTTAACCAACTTTCCGTTCCTAATACT
Source organism: Schistocerca serialis cubense (assembly GCF_023864345.2). NCBI lineage: Eukaryota > Metazoa > Arthropoda > Insecta > Orthoptera > Acrididae > Schistocerca > Schistocerca serialis. The sequence continues at coordinate 461,782,813 of NC_064638.1, forward strand.
ATATGCGCACTATTTCCTTCAATAAGAGATACTAATTCAGGAACCTTGCCCTGGATACTCCTGCAGTTTACCAATATTACGTTAACTTTTCCTGTTTTTGGTCTCCGAGGACGGACATTCTTTATCAACGATGATAATGCCCTCTCTGGTAAGCCGTCAGGTATTTTATCGTTTCGCCCAAGGGGGGGTCCCTCTAACCTAAAAAACCCCCGTGTGCACGCCACACGTACTCTGCTACCCTAGTAGCTGCTTCCGGTGTGTAGTGCACGCCTGACCTGTCTAGGGGGGCCCTACAGTTCTCCACCCAATAACGGAGGTCGATGAATTTGCAACCATTATAGTCGCAGAGTCGTCTGAGCCTCTGGTTTAGACCCTCCACACGGCTCCAAACCAGAGGACCGCGATCGACTCTGGGCACTATGCTGCAGATATTAAGCTCAGCTTGCACTCCGCGTGCGATGCTGGTTGTCTTCACCAAATCAGCCAGCCGCCGGAAGGAACCAAGGATGGCCTCAGAACCCAAGCGGCAGGCGTCATTCGTTCCGACATGTGCTACTATCTGCAGCCGGTCACACCCAGTGCGTTCAATAGCTGCCGGAAGGGCCTCCTCCACATTACGGACGAGACCCCCCGGCAAGCACACCGAGTGCACACTGGCATTCTTCCCCGACCTACCCGCTATTTTCCTGAGGGGCTCCATAACCCGCCTAACGTTGGAGTTTAATGTGGATTTCAAACCATGGTGCATCTTGGCATTTTTCTCACATGAACTATCATTGCCAGAAGTGGAAGAAATTGTAAATGACAGACAAAAAGCCTAGGATTGATTGGGGATCAAACCTGAGTCCTGTGTATTTGTAATCTTGCACTTTACCGCTAAGCCACAAGCAGGTAGCAGTATTTATACTTATTTACTCTGTAGAAAACGTTCATATGGTGCCAAATTTGGTAACGTACATTATGACAGAGGTATGAATGGTTCTTAAACGAAAATACATAAATGTAAACTATTTTTAATATTTTAAATGAAATACATAATTTTTTATTTATTCGTCTTAATCACAGCGGTTTTTGATCAGAATTACCAGTTTTGACTATATAATAGCCGTCTCCAGAATCTGTAAGATGCATACACGGATCAGCCAGAACATTATGACCACCCACCTAATAGCTGGTATGTCAACCCTTGGCACAGATAATAGCAGCGACATGTCATAGCGTGGAAGCAAGGAGGCCTTGGTAGGTCGCTGGAGAGAATTGGCACAACATCTACACACACAAGTCACCTAACTCCCGTAAATTCCGGGGAGGTGGTGAAGAGCTCTGACGCCATGTTCAGTCACATCCTAGATGTTCATATCTAGCGAGTTGGGGTGCCAGCACATCAACTGGAACTCGCCACTGTGTTCTCGAGCCACTCCGTCACCCTCTTTGCCTTGTGACATCGCGCATTATCTTATTGAAAAATATAACTGCCGTCGGGAAATACGATCGTCATGAAAGGGTGTACGTGGTCCGCAACCAGTGTACACTACTCCATGGCCGCCACGGTGCCTTTCATGAACTCCGCTAGACGCATGTGCGCCAACGTGAATGTTTCCCAGAGTGTAATGGAACTACTGCCAGCTGCAGTACAGGTGTCAAGGAGCTGTTCCCCTGGAAGACGACGGGTTCGCGCCTTCCCATCGGCATGATGGAGAAGGTATCGGTATACATCAGATCATGCAACGCTCTGCCACCGCTCTAATGTCCAGTGCCGATGGTCACTTTCCCACTTCAGTCAGAGTTGCCAATGTCGTGGTGTTAACAGTGGCACATGTATGGGTTATCAGCTGCGGAGGCCCATCATCAGGAGTGTTTGGTTCACTGTTTGTTCATTCACACTTGCACTGTGCTCAACATTGAAGCCTGATATTAGTTTGGCCATAGTTTGCCATCTGGCTTATTTTATCAGTCTGGGTAATCTAAACGTCCGACATCTGTAATGAGGGGTGGCCGCTAAACCTCACGACTTCTGAACTTGGCTTCGCCTCGGTTTCGCCACGTGTTGAAGATACTTGTCATAGTACTCCTCAAACCACCTGACAAGTCGTGCAGTTTCCGAAGTGCTCGTGCCCGTCGTCCAGACCATCACAGTCTGCCCTCGGTAAAATTCAGATAGATCTGCGCCTTGCTCTTTCTACACATGGACAACACTCTCACTGATACTACATGCACAGCACGTGTGTCTGACTAGCAGTTACTCATCGCCATGTCACCCTGCTAACGCCGCATGGGTTTACATTGATAGTGGGTCGGTGCTCATGATGTACTGGCTGATCAATGTATTTATATCTGGTGTTAGGACTGTAGTGGTGCTGCAACACCATCGTCATCGCCCATTCGATCTTCTGATTATCTGACAGAAAAATTATGCCTGTATCCTTATAAATTAAATAAGATGTGGAGCTCATATAAAGGATAATGTTTAACGTGTCCCATCATGAACGTTAACACTGTTCATAAATAATTTACTTCAAACTAACTTTTATTTAAGGCATGTTTTAGCATCTAGGGACATACATTTTTGACTGTATAGTTGCCACAAAATAATTGTGGGCTATTTTGCAATAAAAATTTACTATTTAACACTTTACTTCATACTGATTCTACATTATCTAAGTTGACTAGTCTATTGCAAATATCTTATTTCACAGCAAATCTGAAATATCAGTTAGTAGGAAGTTTATGCTGTGAGACAGTGAACAGGGAACATACTATGATGATGTATGATTCTCTCTTCGGCCAACCATTCCCCTCTGGAGCACCACCTGTCGGTACATGTCTTTTACAAGTAGACCATGCGAATAATTCAACAAATATTAAGAAAAGTCTCTGTTTCAGATAATGATTTGTTAGAAATGATGGAAATCGTATGAATAAACTGTTTCCTTTTCTTGTATCACAATTACCAACACTTTAAATATAGTAATATTGCAGACTTACAATGCCTTTATGCCCTATAGCGACTCACCACACATGCTCTCCAAGTTGAACTCATTGCACAATGTATTACTTATTAATTCCAAGCTGTCTTTGATAAAAGTTGGGCAGACCCAGTAATTACTACTACACTATCATTATTCAGTTCTTTTACTGTTATTATTTTTTGTTTGATAGCTTATGCCAAATACTAATATAATTTTTCTCAATGGACACTGAAGTAACTGCTTCGATGAAATTCTTCCAATATGGACTTTTTAATTCCTTTCTCACATTATTTCAACTGAAAATATGCTAACTTTATCTATAGAATTTGTGAAACCGTTCTTCTCCATCCAGCTGAACACCAGTGTCCACAGATTTTTCAACGCTAATTAATGTCCTTTTGATGCTCATTTTCATCCAGCTGACACGTTGCTTTTAGCACTTTAGCAGCGGCTTGGGACACGGACGCAACTGTCAGCCACACAATTCCGTTACAAACTCTTGCTTGACTGTCCACTATAGAGAGTGTATTCTTAATTCTTATACAAGCTCTCATAACAAAGCTATCCTACGGTCTAATATATGAATTTGCAATTTATTAAGGACAATAGCACTAGTAACTAAAAATCATATACTGAAATATATCTACATTTACATCTATGCTCCGCCTGTCGTCTTACGTATGTTACTGGAACCTTAACATTAGGACATATTGTGATGTACACTACTGGCCATTAAAATTGCTACACCACTAAGATGGCGTGCTACAGACGGGAAATTTAACCGACAGGAAGAAGATGCTGTGATATGCAAATGATTAGCTTTTCAGAGCATTCACACACAGTTGGCGCCGGTGGCGACACCTACAACATGCTGACATGAGGAAAGTATCCAACCGATTACTCATACACAAACAGCAGTTGACCGGCGTTGCCTGGTGAAACGATGTTGTGATGCCTCGTGTAAGGAAGAGAAATGCGTACCATCACGTTTCCTAATTTGATAAAGGTCGGATTGTAGCCTATCGGGATTGCGGTTTATCGTATCGTGACACTGCTGCTAGCGTTGGTCGAGATCCAATGACTGTTAGCAGAATATGGTATCAGTGGTTTCAGGAGGGAAATATGGAACGCCGTGCTGGATCCCAACAGCCTCGTATCACTAGCAGTCGAGATGACAGGCACCTTATCCGGATGGGTGTAACGGCTCGTGCAGCCACGTCTCGATCCCAGAGTCAGCAGATGGGGACGTTTGCAAGACAACAACCATCTGCACGAACAGTTCGACGATGTTTGCAGCAGCATGGACTATCAGCTCGGAGACCACGGCTGCGGTTACCCTTGACGCTGCATCACAGACAGGAGCGCCTGCGATGGTGTACTCAACGACGATCCTGGGTGCACGAATGGCAAAACGTCATTTTTCGGATGAATCCAGGTTCTGTTTACAGCATCATGATGGTCGCATCAGTGTTTGGCGACATCACGGTGAACGCACATTGAAAGCGTGTATTCATCATCGCCATACTGGCGTATCACCCGGCGTGATGGTATGCGGTCGCCATTGATTACACGTCTCGGTCACCTCTTGTTCACATTGACGGCACTTTGAACAGTGGACGTTTCATTTCAGATGTGTTACGCCCCGTGGCTCTTCCCCTTCATTCGATCCCTGTGAAACCCTACATTTGAGCAGGATAATGCACGACCGCATGTTGCAGGTCCTGTACAGGCCTTTCTGGATACAGAAAATGTTCGACTGCTGCCCTGGCCAGCACATTCTCCAGATCTCTCACCAACTGAAAACGTCTGGTCAATGGTGGCCGATCAACTGGCTCGTCACAATACGCCAGTCACTACTCTTGATGAACTGTGGTATCGTGTTGAAGCTGCATGGGCAGCTGTACCTGTACACGCCATCCAAGCTCTGTTTGACTCCATGCCCAGTCGTATCAAGGCCATTATTACTGCCAGAAGTGGTTGTTCTGGGTACTGATTTCTCAGGATCTATGCACCCAAATTACGTGAAAATGTAATCACATGTCAGTTCTAGTATAATACATTTGTCCAATGGATACACATGGATCACCTGCATTTCTTTTTGTGTAGCAATTTTAATGGCCAGTAGTGTAGAACGTCTCTACTTCTACATCTACATGGATATTCTGCAAGTCACACTTAAGTGCTTGGCAGACGGTTCATCGAACGACATTTACAATAGTTCTCTATTATTCCAATCTCGAACAGAGCGTAGAAAAAAGTCGAACATCTCTGTCTTTCTGCGTGAGCTCTGATTTCCCTTATTTTATTATGATGACCACTTCTCCTTATGTTGATAAGCATCAACAAAACATTTTCTCATTTGGAGGAGAAAACTGGTGATTGAAATTTCGTGAGAAGATTTCGCCACAACGAAAAACGCCTCTGTTTTAATTAATTTCCCCCCCTCCTCCCACCACCTCCACCCCCATCAAATCCTCTCTTGCAACGTCTGCCACTGCAGCTGTCTGTTCAGTGGTTTATTTTTTCTACCAGTCCTATCTGATACGGATTACATACTGAGGAGCAGTATTTAAGTTTCAGTCGAACGAGTGTTTTATAGGCTACTTCCTTTGTTGATGCATTGATTTCCTGAGGATCCTTCCAACGAATCTCAGTCTGGCTTCGGACGTTTTAAGTGCTCAATTCACTTCAGATTGCACTGTATACGTACATTCTCCTAGATATAAAATAAAAAAAATATGTACGTAGACTCTGCATAACTGTATCATGACATTTTATTAATTTTTACGTTATCTTGGGGCTTGAATTCTGTATCGTAGTCACATTTGAATTAAAGGATAGTGCTTGTTTCATAATATCTGTTACTACAATCTAATAAAGTTAGTTGTTTGTGAGAGGTGTTCAAATTTATTTAGCTGATCAGTAAGCTGATTAAGAATAACGTATTTTAGCAGAAAGTGTTTCTAGAATGTAATTGTTTGGGATGGATCAGATAACGCTTCTCCTCATTTGGAGAGAACAATGCTATTCCCACAAAAAGTATATTTCAAGCCTGGCATTATGGTTTCAGCAGTGTTCTTGGTCATGCAAGTGCTCAGACTATCTATACTGCTAAGTGACTATTTTGGAACCCAGAAACCATTCCAAGTGACGGATTGTCTATCTAACGACTTCCAGGGACAATAAAAATTTGATTTTCAATATTAAATGATCGAATTTAAAAGTTTAAAGCGCTAATATAACCCACTCCTTAAGAGGTATAATCTTATGTCAGAAGTTTAACTCAATAAGGCAAGTGTTACAGTTAGAAATTTCGTGTCTGTCCTAAGACAGCTTAACTGACGGTATGTAAATAATCGGACTTCATTCATCTAGTATTTGACAATGACACTTAGCGACTTCCAACGATCTATACTCATAATCTCAAACATTTTGTAAACATTTTTTCGCTTACATGCTTAACGTCAAATATTTAAGACGTTATCTCATTTGTAAAGTAATCTTAAGTTTGAAGAAGTTTTGTACGTGGAAGTTCGATTCCTTAAAGAATCGGTGGCTTATGGGCAATGAACCATGGACCTTGCCGTTGGTGGGGAGGCTTGCGTGCCTCAGCGATACAGATAGCCGTACCGTAGGTACAACCACAACGGAGGGGTATCTGTTGAGAGGCCAGATAAACGTGTGGTTCCTGAAGAGGGGCAGCAGCCTTTTCAGTAGTTGCAAGGGCAACAGTCTGGATGATTGACTGATCTGGCCTTGTAACAATAACCAAAACGGCCTTGCAGTGCTGGTACTGCGAACGGCTGAAAGCAAGGGGAAACTACGGCCGTAATTTTTCCCGAGGGCATGCAGCTTTACTGTATTATTAAATGATGATGGCGTCCTCTTGGGTAAAATATTCCGGAGGTAAAATAGTCCCCCATTCGGATCTCCGGGCGGGGACTACTCAAGAGGATGTCGTTATCAGGAGAAAGAAAACTGGCGTTCTACGGATCGGAGCGTGGAATGTCAGGTCCCTTAATGGGGCAGGTAGGTTAGAAAATTTGAAAAGGGAAATGGATAGGTTGAAGTTAGATATAGTGGGAATTAGTGAAGTTCGGTGGCAGGAGGAACAAGACTTCTGGTCAGGTGACTACAGGGTTATAAACACAAAGTCAAATAGGGGTAATGCAGGAGTAGGTTTAATAATGAATAGGAAAATAGGAACGCGGGTAAGCTACTACAAACAGCTTAGTGAACGCATTATTGTGGCCAAGATAGATACGAAGCCCACACCTACTACAGTAGTACAAGTTTATATGCCAACTAGCTCTGCAGATGACGAAGAAATTGAAGAAATGTATGATGAAATAAAAGAAATTATTCAGATTGTGAAGGGATATGAAAATTTAATAGTCATGGGTGACTGGAATTCGAGCGTAGGAAAAGGGAGAGAAGGAAACGTAGTAGGTGAATATGGATTGGGGTTAAGAAATGAAAGAGGAAGCCGCCTGGTAGAATTTTGCACAGAGCACAACTTAATCATAGCTAACACTTGGTTTAAGAATCATGATAGAAGGTTGTATACATGGAAGTAGTCTGGAGATACTAAAAGGTATCAGATAGATTATATAATGGTAAGACAGAGATTTAGGAACCAGGTTTTAAATTGTAAGACATTTCCAGGGGCAGATGTGGACTCTGACCACGATCTATTGGTTATGAACTGTAGATTAAAACTGAAGAAACTGCAAAAAGGTGGGAATTTAAGGAGATGGGACCTGGATAAACTGAAAGAACCAGAGGTTGTACAGAGTTTCAGGGAGAGCATAAGGGAACAATTGACAGGAATGGGGGAAAGAAATACAGTAGAAGAAGAATGGGTAGCTTTGAGGGATGAAGTAGTGAAGGCAGCAGAGGATCAAGTAGGTAAAAAGACGAGGGCTAGTAGAAATCCTTGGGTAACAGAAGAAATATTGAATTTAATTGATGAAAGGAGAAAATATAAAAATGCAGTAAATGAAGCAGGCAAAAAGGAATACAAACGTCTCAAAAATGAGATCGACAGGAAGTGCAAAATGGCTAAGCAGGGATGGCTAGAGGATAAATGTAAGGATGTAGAGGCTTATCTCACTAGGGGTAAGATAGATACTGCCTACAGGAAAATTAAAGAGACCTTTGGAGATAAGAGAACCACTTATACGAACATCAAGAGCTCAGATGGAAACCCAGTTCTAAGCAAAGAAGGGAAAGCAGAAAGGTGGAAGGAGTATATAGAAGGTCTATACAATGGCGATGTACTTGAGGACAATATTATGGAAATGGAAGAGGATGTAGATGAAGATGAAATGGGAGATACGATACTGCGTGAAGAGTTTGACAGAGCACTGAAAGACCTTAGTCGAAACAAGGCCCCCGGAGTAGACAACATTCCATTGGAACTACTGACGGCCTTGGGAGAGCCTGACAGAACTCTACCATCTGGTGAGCAAGATGTATGAAACAGGCGAAATACCCTCAGACTTCAAGAAGAATATAATAATTCCAATCCCAAAGAAAGCAGGTGTTGACAGATGTGAGAATTACCGAACAATCAGTTTAATAAGCCACAGCTGCAAAATACTAACACGAATTCTTTACAGACGAATGGAAAAACTAGTAGAAGCCGACCTCGGGGAAGATCAGTTTGGATTCCGTAGAAATACTGGAACACGTGAGGCAATACTGACCTTACGACTTATCTTAGAAGAAAGATTAAGGAAAGGCAAACCTACGTTTCTAGGATTTGTAGACTTAGAGAAAGCTTTTGACAATGTTGACTGGAATACTCTCTTTCAAATTCTAAAGGTGGCAGGGATAAAATACAGAAAGCGAAAGGCTATTTACAATTTGTACAGAAACCAGATGGCTGTTATAAGAGTCGAGGGACATGAAAGGGAAGCAGTGGTTGGGAAGGGAGTAAGACAGGGTTGTAGCCTCTCCAAGATGTTATTCAATCTGTATATTGAGCAAGCAGTAAAGGAAACAAAAGAAAAATTCGGAGTAGGTATTAAAATCCATGGAGAAGAAATAAAAACTTTGAGGTTCGCCGATGACATTGTAATTCTGTCAGAGACAGCAAAGGACTTGGAAGAGCAGTTGAACGGAATGGATGGTGTCTTGAAGGGAGGATATAAGATGAACATCAACAAAAGCAAAACGAGGATAATGGAATGTAGTCGAATTAAGTCGGGTGATGTTGAGTGTCTTAGATTAGGAAATGAGACACTTAAAGTAGTAAAGGAGTTTTGCTATTTGGGGAGCAAAATAACTGATCATGGTCGAAGTAGAGAGGATATAAAATGTAGACTGGTAATGGCAAGGAAAGCGTTTCTGAAGAAGAGAAATTTGTTAACATCGAGTATAGATTTAAGTGTCAGGAAGTCATTTCTGAAAGTATTTGTATGGAGTGTAGCCATGTATGGAAGTGAAACATGGACGGTAAATAGTTTGGACAAGAAGAGAATAGAAGCTTTCGAAATGTGGTGCTACAGAAGAATGCTGAAGATTAGATGGGTAGATCACATAACTAATGAGGAGGTACTGAATAGGATTGGGGAGAAGAGGAGCTTGTGGCACAACTTGACCAGAAGAAGGGATCGGTTGGTAGGACATGTTCTGAGGCATCAAGGGATCACCAATTTAGTATTGGAGGGCAGCGTGGAGGGTAAAAATCGTAGGGGGAGACCAAGAGATGAATACACTAAGCAGATTCAGAAGGATGTAGGTTGCAGTAGGTACTGGGAGATGAAGAAGCTTGCACAGGATAGAGTAGCATGGAGAGCTGCATCAAACCAGTCTCAGGACTGAAGACCACAACAACAACAACAACAACATGGGCAATTTCCTATCATTTCAGAAGAAATAACTACAGCTGTTACAGGAAGATATCTGATGGCTCTGGATTAGACCAACTTCCGTTGTTCAAAGTTCCATGAAGTCACGGCAAGAGAAACTGGTAATGATAGTCATTGGAATGGACGAAAATGGCAAGTCAAGTGGTCAAGTCAAGTGGTTGTTACTATGACTGGGATCACATTTACACTAGTTTTCCAAACTGTAACGCCCCAACGACCACCTTAAAGTCAATTAAGAAAGAACATGAAGTAGGGAAAGTTATTTGGCAGTTACGACATCTTTGCCGATGAGCTGATTCGGAAGAGTTTTGTCAACAACTTCATTGTACATCACTGAGCATATTTGTTAGCGAAAGAGAAAGAAGAAACATCGAATTTCAGCAATGGACAAATATCCATGTGACGAATGTGAAATTAATATCTCAAAAGTTAAGCCCAAAGTAATGTCATCAGGGATAACTTTTAGGTGGAAGAGAGTTGTAAGCGCAACGAAGAAATTCAATGCGCCTACAATACTCTTCCACAGAAGAAGTCGCTTGCTAGAACTCATCCAGTGCAGACATACGAGAGCAGTTCTGATCTGAATTATTGAGATTGAGAATCGTGACGAGATTGTTTTCGAGTTTAGAAGTGTTTGTTGCGTGACGGGATTCACGGCTTAAGAAACTAATTTTATGAACTGAGACAGGTACAGATAGACTCATTTAACTGTGCACTACGGGTTAATTGAAAACTAATAACGGCATTAGTGAACATTGGACTTGACTTTAAATTAGTTGGACCTTAAGGAGAAGTGAACATTCTATGAAAGAATACACGCAATTAGTCTTGAGTAGGACCCAAGTACACGACATCATGAAGATAAAACAATTACGCTAAAGTGTTGAGTTGTGGTAATTGCCACGAAACTATAACTCAATCGTACTGACTTAGCTAAACTATTCCGTGTGCGTGTGGTGTGGGAGTTATAAATGGTTCAAATGGCTCTGAGCACTATGCGACTTAACTTCTGAGGTCATCAGTCGCCTAGAACTTAGAACTAATTAAACCTAAATAACCTAAGGACATCACACACACCCATGCCCGAGGCGGGATTCGAACCTGCGACCGTAGCGGTCGCTCGGTTCCAGACTGTAGCGCCTAGAACCGCGGAGTTATAAATATTTAGTGACAGAATAACAATAAACTGTTCGTTACCAGTTAAATACCCGGTGTGGACTACATCATTAAATAGTTTGATAAATGACTAAATGAACGACTACTCATGAAAGACTATTTCATTGATGCGCAAATATTCACGTCATTAGTTGAGAAGTGAACTTTAAAATATTTTCTTATTACGACGCAACCTTACAAAGACTGAATCAAAGAGTATCTCTGGATCTCGCTGCATACCAGCACAACAATTCCATAGCAACGAGACAACAGCGTAAGAAAAAACCGTTAACTAAAATATTTCCTCGCAATCAGTGGTGTGTGCTATGCGAACGTGAGAAGAATTAATAACTACCGCAAATCCGGGCAATTAACAATACAATATTAATAATAAAAAGCATCAATTATACGAGTTCGCAAAAGTGGAAACGCTGCGGATTTGTAATTGAGATACAACGGTTACGCGAGGAACGCCTTTTCAGAAGTTTTTCAGGTTTTTTTTCTCCCATTAATCTGCGGGGACTGATGGTATATCGCATCGTGTCTCTACTCTGCCGCGAGAACTGTGGCAGTAGCAGCTCTACGACGTCGACTACATCAGCACGCGGTTGGAGTCCGGGGGCACGCGCCACAAAACTTATCCACAGCGATGCAACACAACATTACGTTTATGTCGGTGCATTGATAGGATTGACACAAACATAGTAATTTTTTTGGATGAAATAAAAAAAGTATCTCAACATATTCCCAGTAAGTTCATGCATTTGGCTCAGTAAGATTCTGGCGACTACTTTTAAATTTATTTATACATCAAGAAACGGTCTTGAGTTCTGATTGCAATGTTCCTATGAACTTCGTTTGTCTCAGTTTGAGTCTGTGTCACACGGTCAACCTGATAAAATAAAGACTCTTTGTCGCTGTGTGATACGCAACAAATGGCTTACGAATAACCCGATGAGTCAAAATTCAGGTGAAATATAGAAAATGTGCCAACAAAAAATAGATATTTAAGATTTCAGAGATATATCATAAATGTAGGCCCCCTAGCAGGGACGCTAGTAAGGAGAAGGAAGAGGAGATTAGTGTTTAACGACCCGTCAACAACGAGGTCGTTAGAGACGGAGCACAAGCACGGATTACGGAAGGATGGGGAAGGAAATCGGCTTTGCCCTTTCGAAGGAACCATCCCCGCATTTGCCTGAAGCAATTTAGGGAAATCACGGAAAACCTAAGTCAGGATGGCCGAATGGGGGTTTGAACCGTAGTCCTCCCGAATGCGAGTCCAATGTGTTAACAACTACGCCACTTCGTTCGGTGGACGCTAGTACAGTCATGGTGCTCTAAGGCATGCGCATAGATGGGGCACTCTCCCTCTCCGAATGCCTATCCTCACTCCACCCCATTCCCAACCCAGCAAAATGTTACCCACACTTCGTCTTTCGGTCAGGCCACCTCCTTGCCCACAGACACTGGGTGATTCAGGAGGAATGTCACATAATTTGTGAGGTGATTCAACATGTGAAAACAAATCGAAAAAGTCCTATGAGCATGTGTCCGATTTTCAATCGTCACGGAACTGGAGCTGGTTGAAGACTACACACATCCATGAATGATTATGTAGACAAGTGTGAATATTACTTACCAAAATGCTGTTTAACTTGTCAACGTATTGGATGAAGTGTTGTGTTGCACATCAAACATCATCTCGGCTTTCTTTAATGTGGGCAACAGCATGGGTGATGCGAGCGACAAATTCTTCACGTGTATCCGTGTATACGCATCCCTCTTTAACCATACACAGAATTCTAATGGGGTTAGGTCGGGTGATCCGGCAGGCCACCGTTGAGGAATTGTGTTATTCAGATACAAGTATACTTATCTGGTACTGTGACACGGTGATCCATCATGTTGCTCTAATGTCATGTCTTCCAAAAACGCAGGCAGGTCTTCAATCAGGAAATGTGTGTACGCTGCGGCTGTCATGCGATTTGGCAGGAACTCAGGCCCTATCACTAAGTTATCAGTCGTGCTACTCCAGACGTTCACTGAGAACTCTAACTTGGAATCTTGTTTCCCTTGTGTTACGTGGTTTCTCCATCGCCCCTGTGTGAGAACTCCAGGCGTTCATGTTCCATTGCGTGTAAATGTAGTGTCACCTGTAAATAAAGCGTATTGCACGACATTTCTGTGTACAGCCAACCATTCGTAGAATTCTGCTTAATGAGTCACGTGGATGCAGATGTTGCACAAGTTGCACATAGAATGGGTACAAGTCTTTGCAGCGTAACATACACCACACTAGGGTTTGTGGAATACCAAGCTGATGGCTAATATGGTGTGTATACTGGTGGGAGGACTCTGTTGTACTAATGCAATAATGTCGTCTCTTTCCTCAATTGACTAGACTGCCTCATGTTCTGATGTTACATGACAATGGGTAGTGTTCCGGATTCAGTGTTTGAAAAATCTTGGGAAATACCCTGGCAAGGAGGTTAATCGATCAGAGGAATGTCTCTGGTATTCTGTCACAGCCCCACAGGCACTGCCATTACAGCACCCGTACACAAACAACATGTTTACGTATCCTGCGTGGGTGAACGTATGCGACGTGTTGGTATTCACGGACACAGTGCACTTGCTGAAATAAACAACACTCAAGCCCGACATGCACAAGGCCTCACGACCGCTCACTGATCCAATTCACGATTGCACACTGGGTACGCGTGCAGCGGTAGCCTCGGTGCTACAGCACAGTGTGCACGCATCTCGTGGTCGTGCGGTAGTGTTCTCGCTTCCCACGCCCGGGTTCCCGGGTTCGATTCCCGGCGGGGTCAGGGATTTTCTCTGCCTCGTGATGGCTGGGTGTTGTGTGCTGTCCTTAGGTTAGTTAAGTTTAAGTAGTTCTAAGTTCTAGGGGACTGATGACCATAGATGTTAAGTCCCATAGTGCTCAGAGCCATACAGCACAGTGCTGCGTCTGTTGCAGAACCCCCATACCTCCTGTAGGATGAATCAGTCATGTGTCCCACCATTATTCTGTCCACCACAGTGCCTACACGGCATTTTGGTTAGTAATATTTACACTAGTCTACATATCCATTCATGCATGTGTGTCATCTTCTACCCACTACAGTTCCGTAACTATCGAAAATCAGACACATGTTCACAGGACTTTTTTGGTTTATTTATGTAGAAATACCACACAAAGTATGTGACACTCCCCCTGAATCACCTTTTACACACACTAAATTACACCAGGGCCCGTATAAGGTTACCGCAAGAACCGTAGTCTGACGGGTGTGGGGGAGGGGGAGAAGAAGGGGGATGAGCTTGATGGGGCACGCCATGATCCCTGTAAAAATTTGTCCTTACTTAACGATCTGTCTGGTTTCCTGTTAAAAGAAGAAATCCAGATTTAGAATGTTAAGAGGCATTCGATTATAGTCCTGCTGCCGAGAGCACCTTCATTGTTGATTCTACTTTCCCTTAAACCGAACAGCTTTGATGAATACTGCGGCAGTCGTCTTCCATGTGAACAGACAATGAAAAATTCGAATGTCTTCCTTGTTGGCCACCGGCATATGTAGTTATATCAGAAACGCTTGGTGACAAATCTCAAACCTTGCGATTGGCATGCGGTTTGAAATTTTCGCTGCTAATCCGCGGTCCGGGCGCATTCGAATAAAGGGCCGTAATGCTTCCGGTATCTTGTTTCAGCATCCCAATGAGGGGTGACGTACGAACGTGGTGTGTGTCTATGGTGTGTCTGTGTCTGGTGCTATCGGCGCCTGTGATTTGATTTATGCAGGACTGTAGATTGTCAGGTGCTAAAATGAGGAAACGTAGGTGTGACATCCTAAAGGAGCAGTTACAGCAAAGAGGTTCATTAAATAAATTTTTAGACTGAACTGATAGTGTTTCTGTGAATTTACAGCGGTGTAATAGAAAGTAGTGTCATTAAAGCTTCGAAAGAATGTAGTGTTACTAAAGCTTCATCAGCTGATAATGCTGGAGAATCGTACGTTACATGCAAGCAAGAATTTGTGGCTGATGAAACTGCTCCACTTGTGGGAATAGCTTGTGATAGTGTTACTGCAGAAGAAACCAGAGCAAGCCAGCATCATCAGGAAGAAAGAAAATCGTCCAAGGGAGGTAATGGCCGGAAACCTCGATAGATATTATGAATGATAATTTTAGGATAAGAGTAATTAAGAGCTCCGCAAGGCAATAGAGAAAAAATTTAAAATTTCCTGTGGATAGCGAGACAAGAAGGTATTTTACAGCTTTATTGAAAAACGTAAGCTTGTCCAGAGCACAAGATGGTGAAGACTTCAGAGAGACAGGAACTGTCGATGACATGCCTCTCTCAGGCCGCCCGAGGGCCATTACTCTAGTGGATGACCGCTACCTACGGATTAAGGTTCGGAGGAACCCTGACAGCAACGCCACCATGTTGAATAATGCCTTTCGTGCAGCCGCAGGACGTCGTGTTACGACTCAAACTGTGCGCAATAGGCTGCATGATGCGCAACTACACTCCCGACGTCCATGGCGACGTCCATCTTTGCAACCACGAAACCACGCAGCGCGGTATAGGTGAGTGTCACATATGCTTTCAACTAGACAATCGTCGGAGACATGTTTGGAGGCAACCCGGTCAGGCTGAACTCCTTAGACACACTGTCCAGCGAGTGCCGCAAGGCGGAGGTTCCCTGCTGTTTTGCGGTGGCATTATGTGGGGCCGACGTACGAAGTACGCCGCTGGTGGTCATGGAAGGCGCCGTAACGGCTGAACGATACGTGAATGTCATCCTCCGACCGATAGTGCAACCATATCGGCAGCATATCGGCGAGGCATTCGTCTTCATCGACGACAATTCGCGCCCCAGTCGGGAACATCTTGTGAATGACTTTCTTCAGGATAACGACATCGCTCGACTAGAGTGGTTAGCATGTTCTCCAGACATGAACCCTATCGAATATGCCTGGGATGGATTGAAAAGGGCTGTTTATGGACGACATGACCCACCAACCACTCTGAGGGATGTACGCCAAATCGCAACAGTGCCTTGATGAACTTGTGGATAGTACGCCACGACGAACACAGGCATGCATCAAAGCAAGAGGACGTGCTACTGGGTATTAGACGTACCGGTGTGTACAGCAATCTGGATCACCACCTCAGAAGGTCTCGCTGTACGGTGGTGCAACATACAATGTGTGGTTTTTCTATAAAGGTTCCGGAACTCTCGGAACCGAGGTGATGCAAAACTTTTTTTGACGTGTGTATTTTGGAAGATGAGTGGAGACGTGTAAGTAGCCATAAAAAATTCCCGTTGCGATCCTGCTAAAAATGTGCGTAATACCGACTTTTAAATAATTTTCTTGAATGAAAAATGCCTGACTGCACTGTATTTTTTCCTTTTCGAGAGTATGAGCGCCCTTGCACAGAGAGGACTTTTGTAAATGTGAAAACTCTTTTTTTTTGTTGTTGTTGATAGATGTGAGTAAAGCCTTTCTGTAAGATCTGGAAAAATATTTGGTAATTTACTGTAACAACTGAGAGTTAGTTTAGTATCACTGTAGTGTTTGAAACGATAATAAATTTTTAGATTCCTATTTTTCCAGTTCTATTTTGTATTTGTTTTACGTACACATTATATCATTTTAAGTGCATATTCGTATATTTTTGGTACATATTTTCCTTGTTTCAGTGTATATTTCCGTTTTTTTTGTACATATTTTAATGCATAAATGCATACATTTAACACGATAAAGCGAATTGGAGATTTGGATGGGGTAGCAGCACCGTCATGTTTACATCCGAAAAAAAAAATATAAACAGAGGTATTATGAAATCTACACTATCTGGAGTTACTGCATCTCAAGCTTAACACGTTACACTCCATATAAAAATTCACTGAATTAGAATGTATTTTTGCTAGGAAGTCTAAGACCATGTGAAGTCATCGATAAGGCCTTGAAATTCATTAAACCGGCTCCGGATGACACCATTACCCTGACTGCTCTTCTCCTATGTGAGTGAAAAAAGAAATAAATAAGAAAAATTTAAAAAACGGTCTATTTTATTTGAAAAACTTTTGTGAACCGAAATATAATATTAACAATTTTTCTTCGATTTATTCATACATGAAACAGCTCTTCGTCCCTGCATCATTGCATGTAACAAGTATTGCACATTAACATTGGTACATCAATGTTGTCTTAAGTACTGGGGTTAGACATGTGCCTGTTATGTATTCACAAAGCTTGCGTCCATCCTTTTCCTTGGTCGATCTATGTCTCACCTTCCTTTCAGGATGTAATTGAGGATTTCCTTGGGTACAGTTTCCTCTTTCATTCTATTCACGTAGTGTTTCCACTTTTCTCTGTATTCAATTATTTCCTTATTAACAGCAAGGCAAAACAAGAATGATTACCGAGCGAGGTGGCGCAGTGGTTAGACACTGGACTCGCATTCGGGAGGACGACGGTTCAATCCCGCGTCCGGCCATCCTGATTTAGGTTTTCCGTGATTTCCCTAAATCGCTCCAGGCAAATGCCGGGATGGTTCCTTTCAAAGGGCACGGCCGACTTCCTTCCCCGTCCTTCCCTAATCCGATGAGACCGATGACCTCGCTGTCTGGTCTCCTTCCCCAAACCAACCAACCAAGAATGATTACGTAATTTCAGAGGAGTACATAAGTCTGAATGTCTCGGTAGTGTGATATTATTGGATTTCAGACATTTTGCATATGAGAAAAGGACAGCCATCGAGCTGTAGTTTGTAATGATACTAAGCATGACAACGCGAGAGTAAAGAAACGAAATCTGTTTATAATGTGCGCCTATACCAAGACGCGCGGCCAGCGTTTAAAAGGTACTTTTAAACACTATGACTCGCTGGGCGCAGATATTTAAAATCATTGCCGCAGCGCTTGATAGCAAGAAGCTGCGAAACAGAAGAAAGAACAATTTATCATTTGTTAGGAAAATTCTAGAGTCTTTATAGTTAGTTGTACTTCTGGTCGCCGATATGTTAACATGTACTGCATTACCTTTGATGTTTGGTCGCCGACTTGTTAAGACGTGTTGTGTAGCACCGCTACAAGTTACATTTCATTTAGTGTGAAAAACCACGTTATCACCAAGAAAAACAAAACCGCTTTTGTAATCCTCGTGACGATAAAAAAATACTTACGCGCACGCCAGGACATTTAATTTTTACAAAATATCACACATACAAAAGCAGCGATTGTTGGACTGCTCCATGTATGAGAAAAACATAAAAATGTAAGTTTAGTATACATTGTAAATTTGTTAATGTTTATAGTTTAACGCCGTTGTTCTTTAAGAATACATTGATGCTTCACTGTACAGAAAATCTATGCTTATTCTTTTCTTTAAATTAACCACAAATAATGTTTATGTTTAAATGAACTTTGTTACAGGTTCGCTCTTTATCGCGGTGTCTCGATTGTATTTGGGGGACCATTAATGTGTTCAGTTTCCGATCTGACAACTTTTTTTTTACAAAATTTCACTGTTTTGCATTTTTTTTAATTATTCAAATAGGTCTCTTAGGTAATTTCATTGAAGAGTCTGATTGCGGGAAAGCAATCCGGGTTAAGAGGTCATTTGAGAAACTATTTTCAAGCAGTCTCCTGAACACAATCGAGAACCGACGCATCGTCGATCATTCATTAATTTTTTCTCTCTTTCCAAGTCGTACAAAAAAAAAAAAAAAAAAAAAAAAAAAAAAAAAAAAAAAAAAAAAAAAAACTGGCCAAGGAGAACTGCCGTGAGTACGCAATCTAGTGTTAAAAGGTTGCATTCTTTATCTTGTCGGCAAACATTGCCATAAATTATCATCATCAATGTTATATTTGGTTAAATACGAAAAGCAAAAAAACCTTTTAACGCTAGATGTGGCGCCCGAACAGGGACCTAACTAAAAAACTAATTTGTTCCTTTTATTTTCATGCTACCATCTGGAGAAAATTGGAAGCCAAAACCAGTGATAAAAAAAAGGACGCATATGCAGAAAATCGCAGTAAGAATCCTCAACAGCAATAAATAGCAGCGCGCAAGACAACTAATGTGAGTACGATTTTTCATTACGTTTGAAGCTTTGCGTACCGAGCATTCAGTCGGCTCGTGGCATTCACTCTCTACGCTTTTTTCCTTTTCCTCAAGCAATTTAATTTCCAAATTTCAGTTTCCTTTTGCTATTAGATACGCCTCTATCACATCATTTCGCTTACAATAGTTAGAAATAGTAAGAATTTCTATTGTTGTGCATTTTAGTGAATCACAATGGCCGCTATCTGTGCCAGTTTCAGTGCTCTGCAAGTGTTTTTCATTTATTTTATCACTCCCGTTGCCATATTGGCATTTTTGTGTGTCAGAGTTTCAAATGTTTATAACGCGCAAGGTATATCAGAGAAATCAGGACGCGAAATCCTTGGCGAACCTGACAAGTGAAAATCATAATTAAAAAAAAATTATCTTTTCTAGCTCGTGCAGTGTAAGTACTTTAAATTTACGATGGCTGATGAGCAAGCAAGGCAACTTAGACCGCGCGCGGGTGTAAACAAACCTGAATCTCGTAGTGGGGGAACAGCAGAGGACGAAGCGACACGTGAGCTGTCGGCGCCACAGACCGCGTCGCACTCACGTGAATGCTCGCTGTCAGATATACTAAAATTGTTTGCTGATATGAAAACCAGCTTTGAAGCAAACATGGCACAGCTTACAAACAAGAGTGATAGCATTGAAGCTCACATGGGTAATCTTGACACTCGAATGGCACAGTTAACAAACCAAAGTGACAATATTGAAACGCAAATCAGTCAGTTAACAAACCAAAGTGACAATATTGAAACGCAAATCGGTCAGTTAACAAACCAAAGTGACGATATTGAAACGCAAATCAGTCAGTTAGCAAATCAAAGTGACAGCAGGTTCAACAGTTTAGAATCAAGGATAGAGGACACTCAAGTGCGAATGAACAATATAAATTCTGTTATTACCGACATCCAAGCACAAATCAAAAATTCGAATGACACCATGGAGGAAAAAATTAAAGCCATTACCACTGCTTACGCAAGCGAGCTAAACGCAAGCGTACACGCAAAAATTGATAGTGTTCTTTCGATGGTGGAATCCGCCGAGACCAATATTGGTAGCAAGTTCACAGATATGCAGGCCCAAATAGATGTGTGTAAATCAACTGCGAGTGACTCTTTGAAACATTACAGTGATGTTTCAAAGAGAGTAAGCCAATTGACAGAAAGTGTCAACCACGTTGGCGAGCGAGTTGAAGACCTTGCTCAGCAAATATCCGATGTCAATATTGACAAAAAGATCGCAGATGTCAACACCGGTATAAGCAATATACTTAATAGGGAATTTGAAGAGTGGATGCAATCCAAAGAACAGTACATTGTCAGCAAGGTACTCGCTGAACTAAAGGGTACGGTTAAATCTGCTACAGCAGAAATCTTAACCGCTCCCGGTACTTCTGGTGACACTTTAACCAGTGAATTAGGTGAAATCAGACGAGCATTTAGCCACGATCTTCCGGAATGGAAACGTCAGCTAAGCAATGATATAGATCAACTGAAACGACAAGTTACGAAATTGCAAGGTGACAATCAAAGTGAGTATTCGCTACCGCCAGAACACGGTAATCGTCAATATCCCGAGTGTCAGGTACAATTCTCACCAACAGTAAATAATACGCGTGACGAAACTTCCACATCACGTAGTCATGCCGATCAACTAACACTCGTTGAACTAATGCGCGACGAGAGTGTGCTAAAACATAGAGTTTTTCAGCCTTTTATACCTGAAAAACGAAATATACATCCCATGGTATTTCTAAAATCATTCACAGGTGCTTTTCCAGAATCATGGAACGACAGGCAGCGGATACAGTTCATCTTAGGCAATGTACACGGTGAAGGATCAATTTGGGGTACAGAAATAATAGACAAATGTCACACCTATGCAGATTTTGAAAAGCATTTTTTGAATAAATTCTGGAGTTCAGGTATACAACAAAGACTCCGAAAGGAGGGTTACAACGCCGAACCTTTCAACACCAAAGGAGGAGGTTTGAGACGTTAGTTTGAAAAATATCTACGTAAAATTCAGTATTGGGACACGCCCATTTCAACCAAAGATGTAATCATGATCTTAAAGTCAAAACTTCCTGTGTCAATAAGAGAAAAACTAGTTAATGTGAGTGAAGAAGACCTAGAAGCCTTTCTTTCTGTTCTTGACAATTTGGATATGATCTATGAGGATGTGCGTGCGAGTGCGCGGAATAATTATAATCATGGACCGCCCGCTCCGCAGCAGCACACAACAAATTGCGTCAATGGAATGTCGTACCAACATAACACGGGACAACCAAACGCTCAGCCTTTCGGCAATCATAACAGTTTCAACCGCCGTAATGGAAAACAATATAACAAATATCCACACCAGAATAGATACAATCCGATTTATCAAAACACACAGCAACAATACGGTAATTCACCGATAAATCACAACGGTAATTACGAGTACCAGAACAACAAGACGAATAATGGAAATCGTCACAAGGGAAAGAAATGGAACAATTATAACGGACCACAACAGTACAGTCAGCCGAGTCACTTCACTCCCTCTCACCAAATGAATTTTTCACAGGCGAAAAATGCGACATTTTCTCACCAACCCAACCAACAGTTCAGGAACAATAGTCAGGACAATTCGTCGGATGCTTTTCCTGACACCGCCGGTCATAATAGCCAAGGAAATACGACTATTTTTTACACACAGGCGAACCAAGCACCAAACGCGATGTCAAATAACACGCAATCAAGTGATGCACAAGTCGTATGGGATACGAACGCAAATTTTCGACCTGGTAGGTCGCAAAATACTAGTCAAGTAAAAATAACTGACATTTCAGCTCCACCCCAGTCGGAAAACCATTAGCAGCTTCTTTAGGCCTCCACGGGGAAGCTGCGGAACCAATGGGGGGCAACTTCATTAAAAGACATATCAACGTAATTAGATACGAAGACGACAGAGACTTACGGGACGAACTATTAGACGAAAAGAACACCTACGAAAACAACGACCTTTGGGAAAACCAAGTACACGCGTCAACTCTGATTCACATTTATGATATACCAATCATTGCCATCATCGACACAGGTGCAAATATTAATGCTATGTCTATGTGTTTATATAAAAAGGTATGCTCTGTAACAAAAATTCCTTCACTTCCTGTACAAGGATGTACTGTATCCGGAGCAGTAGGCTCCCTAGTACAGAAGGTTAGCTTGCAAGTACAAGCAACAATACAATTTAAATCCGACTGTATACAGTGCACATTTTTAGTAGTAAAGAACCTGTCAGTGCCATGCTTGTTAGGAATGGACTTTCTACGAAGAAATCGTGCCATCATTGATTTAGCTGAAGGTAAGTGCACGTTAAGACTAGATGATAGGACACTGGTCATTCATCTAATGAGAACCAAAGTCAGGATAACCAACCTGGAACGTAAAGTGAAAATACGTAGACTTTCTGACAGGCAACATTACCACCGTGCGGTTGACGAGTTCAGTGACGTCAGCAATGACCCTGACTTATTACCAACTGCCGAAGAGTTACGCATAAAAATTGTGGAAACAGACGGACTCGACGACAGACAGAAGTATGAGCTACACGACCTATTAGCAACATTTGTGAACATTTTTTCCAGAAAACCAGATATCATAGCAGACTATGAATTTAACATGAGAGTGAAACGCCATGATACTTTTTGCAAAACAACCTATTCAGTTCCGCAGTCCCGTAAAGAAGCCGTCAAACAAGAAATACGTAAAATGCTTAAATGGAAAATCATAGAACCGTCCGACTCTCCCTACAGTAGCCAGTTGTTACCTGTTTTCAAAAACGATGGAAGCGTCAGACTTGTCTTGGACGCAAGGAATATTAATAAAATCATCATTCCAGTATGTACAAGACCAGAACCACTGGAGGAACAACTACAAAAATTCCATAGTGTGAGGTTCTTATCCTCAATAGACCTCCGAAGTAGCTACTGGCGGGTGAAACAATCATCATCGAGGAAGTACACAGCCTTTATCTTTGCCGGCAGATCCTATCATTTTCGTGTAGTACCTTTCGGTCTCAACATTAGTTCTGGTGTTTTTATTGCAGCACTTGATCATGTGCTAGGACCAGAGTTACTTGACCAAGTCACCGTCTATGTTGATGATTTACTGATCGCAACGACTTCCTGGGAAGAACATTTAACTCTCCTACAAAAGATCTTTCAAAGATTCTCTGAGTTTGGTGTTACCGCAAATTTACAAAAATCCAAATTTGCCAAGAAAGAAGTCAAGTTTTTAGGACATATAATTTCTTCGGAAGGAATCTCACCTGATCCCAGCAAGTTAACAGCAATAGAAAATTTCCCTGTGCCTTGCACTAAAAGGCAACTAAAAGGTTTCATTGGATTAGCTTCATTCTTCCGTCGCTTCATTCCGAATCAATCAATGAACAATCCCGCATTGTTAAATTTGCTCAAGAAAAACGTCCACTGGATGTGGACTTCTGAATGCCAAAAAGCCTTTGACAAGATCAAAGAAGCTCTTCTAAAGAGTAACATTTTAAGTCATCCAAACATGAGTTTAGATTTCTGCATTTCTTGCGATGCATCGTTTCAAGGATTAGGTGCATGTTTATTTCAAATAGACAAAACTGATGGGCAGGAGGAAGTTAAAATAATCAGTTTTGCCAGTCAGGTCTTAACCGAATGTGAGAGATCATATTCGGTAACCGAATTAGAGGGATTAGCCGTTCTGTGGGCTTTTCGCCGCTTTAATTACTATATTTATGGTCACAAAATCAGAGTATACTCAGATCATCAAGCACTGAGCTTCTTACTCTCTTGCAAACTGTATCATCCTCGGCTTACTCGATGGTGTTTATTTCTACAAGAGTATGATTTTGAAATTATTTACGTAAAGGGCAAGAATAACATCATTGCTGATGCATTGTCACGTATGTCGGAAGGATTGCCGGAGCCTACTGAATTAATAGAACAGATTTCTAATCACAAAATTCTTCTTATGAAAGATCCTCTACATCGGAGTTACTTTCTGCGTCTTTTCCGTCAAATGAATACTCTTCAAGACACAGATCGCAATTGGCTAGAAATTAAACAGCTTCTTCAAAACAACCCTGATCACTCGTTGTCAATATTTTATAAAGTACACAATGGAGTTTTGTTTCACCTAACTTCTCTGTTGACAGGAAGGTGGTATGTCTGTATTCCTAAAGATTATGTTGAAACATCTCATTTGGTACACTCACCTTTCCTGGGGTCACTATGGTCCAGAAAAATGCAAACGCAGGATTTCAACATACTGCTATGTACCTAATCTTCACAAGTAGGTGCACCAATTATTAAGAAATTGTTCCATTTGCCAAAAGGCGAAACCTTTCAACTTGTCAAATGCCTTACCTTTAAATCCGATACGTACAGAAAGACCAAACCAAATCGTCAGTTTGGATTATGCAGGTCCACTTCCTCAGGGAAGAGGAGGTGTGAAGTATCTGGTCGTATTGTTCGATCTTTTTACCAAATACGTGAGACTCTATGCAATGAAGTCATCTAATATACTTCCATTAATTAGACGTATTGAGAAAGACTATTTTCCTCGCTTTGGCAAGCCTGAAGCCATGTTATCTGATAACGCATCAACTTTCGTGGGGAAACGATGGAGAAATTTCCTTGCAACCAACGACATCAGACACATTTTGATATCCCGGTATCGACCGCAAAGTAATCCCACAGAAAGAGTATTCAAAGAGTTCAATCGTTTCATACGAACGTATATTCCAAACCAGCAGACACGGTGGATTGATTTCGTCACACCCTTTGAAAAGATTGATAATAATTTACCTCACACATCAACTGGTTTCACACCATCAGAACTAGTCTCTAAACGACTAGAAAGAAATGAATGGGTAGACCCCATCCCAAAATTACAACAGCCTGAAGTAACATTAGACGACAAGTTAAGACAAGCTCTCATATCTTTAACCACTCATGCCAACCTAAGAAAAAAGGGGCATGACAACCACATTAGCAAAGTCTTATCGTATCGTATAAATGAACGAGTGCTATTAAAGACCCACTTCAAACCATCTTTGATTCATCATAAGAATCGCAAGTGGCAGCACTTGTATGAAGGACCATATATTATATTAAGAAAGCCGCACATTGGTTGCTATCTACTAGCTGACCCTGTATCTGGACGAATAAAAGAGTTGTTTCATCACGCAGACTTGAAGAAATACCGAGTCAACCATTGAAAATATCTGTTAAGCTGCTAAAATAAAATATACACACACTATAAGTTGTCATACTATGTGTGAAGTACCAACGTATGTAAGAGTAATGCACAGGACTAACACCCTGTCGACCTGCCACAACAAGATAAGTAATTTATATGAGCACCTTAAGTAAAACACATTTATTGTAGGAGAGCAAGATTTGCCTTAGATGTAAGTTAGTTTTAAGTTAATTGATCCCTGAACGGCCACAGCTGAAAGAGCTGACAAATAAATATTATAGTAGGGACGTGCTAAGTGCCACCTGCTATCACTAGTTTTAAGTATAGCAAAGCTCTCTCCTCTTGAATGAAATAAATTAAAATGATCATTCAGACCAGAATGATTGCTCGTAGGTTAAAAAAAAAAATTTGATTAAGGTCGCTTACTCTAATGAGGTAAATGTTATGTTATGCATAAGGAGTGTGTGACAACAAATTTTATGAGACCACCTATGAAACGCAGCAGGCAAAAAAGCAGCAGCTTAGCATATAAGAATCAAGTAAGTCAATAACGATCCAGATAGCAGGAAAGAAGTGCGCAACTCAATTATTTTATTATAATACGGAGAAAACCGTATACGCACATAAGAATTTTACGGCACAGTGCAGCTGAAATACTTACAAAGATTTTTATAAATAAACTAAATTAGTACTAGAAATATCTATTTCAGGTCCTCGAGGTATGACGATTTTTTTTTAGAAAACCAATTTTACGATACATGGAACAGAAGATAGTTAACAGACACAGTTCACTGCTAATGCATGGTTTAAGTAATTTTAGATATGTATAGAAAATTGTTTAGAGAGCTGGATCAGACGACACTGAAACTGCTGTATCGATTTAATTATACTATTTGTCATGAAAAACTAAGGTGATAATAATTTATGTTAAGCTCATCATATCATACGTCATTAACACTGTGTCTTCAAATCTCTTCACTCCATAAAAGTCTTTTGTGTTTTCCTCTAACCAGTATCCTTACCATCCTACCTTATCCAGAGGAGAAGTGAATTTTACGAGCTGGTTGCATGATTGATACATACAGGCTATATGAATGGATAGTCGTGACACATTGGTTGTCGACGGGCTATGCTTATTCTCCGCAAATTGCGAGTTCAATTAAGATTTGTTATGTGCAATTGCACGACAGGGAACACCAAGCTTCCCAATTTCCCTAATGGTAGTTTGAACACGAACTGTTCATCACGTAAACGAAGCCACATTGGCTATGTCTTCAAACTAACGACGTAATAGAGACAAAATAAAAGAGCTGAACTTGAGAAAAGAGTAACTATTGTAAAAAGAAAAGAATAACAAGATTTCGAACAAAGTGTAAATCTAAAGTGCCTTGGAAGCACAAACTACGAACAAGAGACACGCTTTTCGTCAGGCCTTGTAGTCATAGAGACTAAATATTTCTTTGTAAATAATTTTTAGACATGATATGTATACTAAATGTTAACTGTACTTTGTGGTAATAATACAGTCAGTAATAAATGGACACGTATATGCTGCTGCGTGTGAACCGACTATAGACAAGTAATCAATGGACACGTATAAAAGTGGTGCGTGTGAACCTTAACATGACGGCCAAATAAATGTGAACACGAATTAATAATAACGTGTGAACTGAAAAGGTGATAACTCCAAGGACACGTGTGAAATACCGCGTGTGAAGTAAAGTTATAAGTACTTGTACCACGAAACCGCGATGTAGAAAGCCGAAGAGTGAAAGTGAATAAGTGTTGTACTTACGACAAGCGGTACTATACGCCTTTCCACAGACACATTCTTCGAAACAGCTGCGGGAGTCGCCGCATCTGGCTGCTTCCGTAATCCAGAGTCGATGAAAAACTGTGTAAAAACTCACACCACGGCTAGTAGACACCAAACACTCTGCTTCTCGCAGAATACTGCTGCTAGCGTTGTGGAACTGTCAAGTTATCACTTGACTGTGACCAACGGACGTAACACTGTGTACGCTGAGCGCTCAACAATCAATTTTTCTTTGCACAACGAGCGCGGATGCCAAACGTGTTTGAAATGCATTCAAAATAAAATATAGTAAAGCAATGAATTAAGCACTCATGTACCTTGTGAAATTATAAAGGCACTAATCGGAAGGGTCTTAAGCTCGATTTTGACAATTGCTACCGAATTTACTGACCAGGCCGAGTAATGACGAAAACGTGTCGAACCAAATAAAACCAGAAAAATAGATAAATGTGAGAATTAAGCATTCCTAAGAGAATTAGACCTTATGTACATAAACAATTGTTATCCTTACTTAATCCAATTTTCTTATAGACTAAGTTATTAGTAAGTAAGCACATTCTAATACAGATTTTTTTTCTGTATTTTTCATGTACGAAAACATAAATGGAAGCACGGACATGTGTCAAGTGAAATAGAGACCGCCACCATACGGCTCAACATGTTGCAGAACCAATCTTCCAGTTCCTGACCCACGACGTATTTCCAACGCAACATCGCACCCCGACAACTACTCCAACTTCCACAGCGAAAGTGATGCCCTACTTTTCCTCCACTGCGAAAGTGTAATCAATTTCCCCACTCAAGTGCAGTGCTATCATTTATACCCGAAGTTCTACCGCTCCTAGTGCAACTCATACCTACCCAAGTGTAGTGAAACATTTTTTTTTTCAGGTCATGAAAGCCACAAATAAGTAAAGTGCTACGTATTTACTGCAAGAAATCTTCGACGAAACAACGACAAAAATATTCCTGTACTATGTCATTGTAAAACAAGAATGTCAATTTTTTGTAACATATTTTTTCCACGAGTGCACACAGCACCCAGACTTCCTCAGAAGTCAAGTAATTTATTTCTTTGTTATTTTTCAATATTTATTATGCCATGTATAATGCATCTATGTATGTGTATCTCTATCTTAATTTCATTATCTTTTACCGAGAAATGAACACTTGTTATCCTTGTACAATACATTAGAAAGAGCACAGTTCAATTGTCATGTAGTAACCCTATGGACAAATTACTATCAACTTCAGTCGTGCGAATAGAGTTACCTGATACTCTGTATGTTAACCACTTTGCCCGATGTAGTGTGTAAAATCTATTGTAAAGAATTTTTGCAAGTAATACTAACTTGTTTCACGAAAGCAATAATATCACGACTACGCGTGAGTCGCGATGATCCTGACGGAGTCATCGCTCCTCACGCGGGAAGCAATGTGATATTATTGGATTTCAGACATTTTGCATATGAAAAAAGGACAGCCATCGAGCTGTAGTTTGTAATGATACTAAGCATGACAACGCGAGAGTAAAGAAACGAAATCTGTTTATAATGTGCGCCTATACCAAGACGCGCGGCCAGCGTTTAAAAGGTACTTTTAAACACTATGACTCGCTGGGCGCAGATATTTAAAATCATTGCCGCAGCGCTTGATAGCAAGAAGCTGCGAAACAGAAGAAAGAACAATTTATCATTTGTTAGGAAAATTCTAGAGTCTTTATAGTTAGTTGTACTTCTGGTCGCCGATATGTTAACATGTACTGCATTACCTTTGATGTTTGGTCGCCGACTTGTTAAGACGTGTTGTGTAGCACCGCTACAAGTTATATTTTATTTGGTGTGAAAAACCACGTTATCACCAAGAAAAACAAAACCGCTTTTGTAATCCTCGTGACGATAAAAAAATACTTACGCGCACGCCAGGACATTTAATTTTTACAAAATATCACACATACAAAAGCAGCGATTGTTGGACTGCTCCACGTATGAGAAAAACATAAAAATGTAAGTTTTGTATGCATTGTAAATTTGTTAATGTTTATAGTTTAACGCCTTTGTTCTTTAAGAATATATTGATGCTTCACTGTACAGAAAATCTATGATTATTCTTTTCTTTAAATTAACCACAAATAATGTTTATGTTTAAATGAACTTTGTTACAGGTTCGCTCTTTATCGCGGTGTCTCGATTGTATTTGGGGGACCATTAATGTGTTCAGTTTCCGATCTGACAACTTTTTTTTACAAAATTTCACTGTTTTGCATTTTTTTTATTATTCAAATAGGTCCCTTAGGTAATTTCATTGAAGGGTCTGATTGCGTGAAAG
Source organism: Schistocerca serialis cubense (assembly GCF_023864345.2). Classification (NCBI taxonomy): domain Eukaryota; kingdom Metazoa; phylum Arthropoda; class Insecta; order Orthoptera; family Acrididae; genus Schistocerca; species Schistocerca serialis. The sequence goes on from NC_064638.1 coordinate 461,812,322, forward strand.
CAATCCGGGTTAAGAGGTCATTTGAGAAACTATTTTCACGCAGTCAATCTGTACGTCTCCTGAACACAATCGAGAACCGACGCATCGTCGATCATTCATTAATTTTTCTCTCTTTCCAAGTAGTACCAAAAAAAAAAAAAAAACGGCCAAGGAGAACTGCCGTGAGTACGCAATCTAGTGTTAAAAGGTTGCATTCTTTATCTTGTCGGCAAACATTGCCATAAATTATCATCATCAATGTTATATTTGGGTAAATACGAAAAGCAAAAAAACCTTTTAACGCTAGAGTAGCTGAATGGTCTGTGTGGCTTCGATTCCCGGTACCTCCAGCGACTTTGGTGGATGGACTGGTATGGGGTGCAATGAGACTCGTAAGACCGTCTGAAAAGCTACTAGACCGTTTAGTAGCGATTCCAAGGTCAAGAAACCCGACAACGACTGGGAGAGTTGTGTGCTGACCACATGCTCCTCCACACCGTATCAGATGATGCCATTGACATAGGATCACAGGACGGTCGATTCGGCCCGATTGGCCCATCTAGGGGCAGAACGCGTAACTTTACTTTTACCGTTATGTAAGTTTCTTTTCACGGAAGGACCATGGAAAGAATTACTGCTTCTCTGTGTCTGTGCGACTGTTATTTCCATTATTTTATCTGCACGCTCTGTGCAGGATAGACATGTAGGGGCTGAAAATTATTATTTGTTTCTATGCTGAAAACTGAGTCTTGGAATTTTGCGAGTGTGTTCTTGAGATAAGTTCTGCCGTTTTTCAACATTTCTGTTACACTCTCTCGCCAGTCGAACAAGTCTGTTATCTCTCTTATTGAAAGTATTTCCAAATGGGATAACCGTTCCTGACTTATAAAACATAAGTACTTTTTAAAAATATTTTTATTTCGGAAAAAGAACACTCGGCTTTTGCATCAGTTGTGCGTAGGTTATGTTACATACATCACAACAGCTTTACATAAAGTTCTTACGAATATTACCTGCGCTGGAAATATAGCGACTGGTTATAATGGAACTGACAGTGTCCCGATTGCTGCACTGGAGACTGTATACATCGCAGGATGCTGAAACATCATAAGTATGTTCATTAATCCGTGCGTTCACGGAGTATGCCGAAAAAAAATGATAGTTGCACTTTCTCCCACCAAGTGAAACTATGGCGCTGTAAACAATCTGAATGTGGCGTGGTTACTGGAAAAGGGATTCTGACACGTTTATTAGGCAAAGGCAACAAGCTGCAACATCTGTTCAGTGATAGTTTCCCGACAGCAACATGCGGCATTCGAACGCAGCATGGTCGCAGCATGTCCAGTGTAATCAGAGTGATATGTCATCGTATGCTATCCTTTAGATCAGAACAATCTGCATACATCCCTGGTAGACACAATCTTTCAGATACCCCCACAATCAGAAGTCACAAGGACTTAGATCGGGGGATCTGGAAGGCCATACATATTGAAATTGCCTAGATATGATGAAGATTTCTCGAAGCAAATCTATCGAGCGACATGTGATGTCGCCTCATCTTGCACGAAAACGGTGGTGTGGTCACAGTTGCGTTCTTGCAAAGCTGGAATCATGTGTTGTGCAAGGAGGTCTTTACAAAGTGCAAATGTCACTCTACACCTAACACACCTGCGAAACGTCATTTCCTCGAAGAAAATCACACCGAGAATAAAGGAGATTGTGAAACCACACCACACAGTCATAAGCTGAGTGCAGTGGACGTTCCTGTACAACATGTAGCGGAGAAGAACCCCATATGCGACAGTTCTGCGGATTCACGTCACTGTGCGGAGGAAAACATGCCTCGTCTGTCCAAAGAATATTATCTGGCCACATATCATCCATTTCCAGGCAATGCAAAAAAGGAAGAGAAAATGTAATGGCGTTGTAGCCAATTTGGGGTTTCATTTCATGCACATTCTGAATGTTGTGGGGATATCAGCGCAAAATGCGCCATAAATGCTTCTGAACTATTGACTGGGGGAGAGAGAAATCCCGTGACGCAGCTGGAGCACTGGCTGCAGAATTTGACCAAATGGGTGCACAGTCAGCTGTAACTATAGCAACTTCGTTAACAGCTGCCGTGGGAATGAGCCGCCTCTCTCGCCCTGCTCCACTACGTACTTCACCTGTTTTTCAGATTTCTTGCTCATATCATTTAGCCCATTCATTGACATGAGGCTGTTTCTATAGGCGATATTCTCGAAATTCATCGCACGGTTTATGTTCTCAGTAGCCATTGCGTTTCCTGTGGAAAGCTTTAACTTTTTTAACCCTTTACACCAAGTCACTTACAGAAAAAGGAAAAAAAAAACATGTCGCCAAGGGACGGACAGTGAACCGACGTCAAGACAGGAAACATTTTACATTATGACAGAGAGTCTGTATAGGGAGAGAGGGCCAACCGGACGATACGGCGGTCATTTTTCTGCCAAACTGCGGGCGAGACTTTTGAATGGCCAGTAGTGGAGTAGTGGAGTACACACTCACCGAACCAAAAGCACAAGACAATATGGCGAAATCATTCGTTAAATGCCTTTGTTTATAAGAATAATGTGTTATAATAATTTTCACACAGCCAATTTACGGGTCTGTTTTCAAATTTAACTATGTATATTGCAAGTTGTTTTATATGTAGTAAAAAGCAAAAACGACTTACTTCGCATAGATAAGAGTACTTGGTTGGCATCCACAAGGCTCCTGTTTGATTTATGTCAGCCCTGTTGACTGCGACTGCCCACTGCTTTCGTCTTTCTTCATTGCGTGGAAATGCTATCCTGCGAAATCCACCTTCGCCTCTATTGGAACAACCAAATGCAGCACAACCTGGCATCGTTTACGAACGTCTGCAGAACGAATTACAGATGTCAAAAACAATACTGTACAATTACTAACGAGTTTACTTCAAACATGTAGGCCTACCGACTTCATCACAAAACGCTTCATTATTTCAACTCGTATTTAAGATCGCAAACGCTAATTACGTACTAAAAACGATATACAACTAAATCGAAAATGCTTGCACAACGCATAACAAGTCTCTCAATAATTCAAATGCCTATTAATCGTTTCCAAAAGTCCTCTGAACTTCAATTCAACTCAAAAGCACGGCGAACATAGGAAGTGTGAGAGACGTTTGGCGCCATTTTTCTTCCAAAGCTAATCAACCAACACGGGCAACTTCACCTATGACCACCCTCTTCCTATACAGGCTCTCTAATTATGACTGCTGACAGCGTCATATTTTCGCCTGGTGGTAGAAAGTGGAACTAATATTTTTTTCAGCATAATCCGCGAGCACACTGGTTAACGAACATACCAACGATGCTTCAGCGCCCTGGATTATACAGCATACAATGTCATTCAGAAACATAGGTTGGATAGCTTTGTAGCGAGCAGTATATATGAAAACAGGTTATTTGCAACATATGTGTCTGCAACATAATTGATTCCTTAAAAACAGGTATTGAACTGCGAATTAAATGTTGTCAATGACTGAATAAAAAGTGTTACTTTAAGCTCAGTTGTGGACTCCGTTAGACTATTGTCCTTGCAAAGCTCGTCGAAGTGCTTCTCTGCTACTGTTAATTTGTTTGTTAGGCAGGTTACACATAGTGACCCATCTTTCAGACACGCTGGGCGTTTCGTGAAGTAGTTTATCCAACACGCTGGATTTGGTGTCGTTAGCGTTACCTTGGAAGTACTCACGGAATAAATTGTTGAATCCTAGTATACTGTCATGCTGTGTGAAAAAATTTGTGGATGTTCTCCACTGTTTCGAAATAGAGGAATGTTTCTTGATTAGCCTCTACAGCACCTTTAAGAACTAAATTGAAATTGTGACTTGACTCTGTTTTTGCCCAGTATTGTGCATGCCACTCATACAGACGCTCCGTCATCGCCTTGGACGAAACGGTTGTTCATGTCTAGACTATTTTGTTCTGTATACTCAGTTAACTAAATGTTCATATCGTAGTGCAGATTGAGCTTTGATCTGGATAAAGAAGGTAAATGAATCGCATATCTTAATGCCAGATTGATTTTCAAAGCAATCTTTCATTACTTTAACACAGTAAAAAACTAGTCCCATTTTAATTTTTCGTCTTTTTTCCTTTTTTTTAACTCCAGAGGTACATTTTCTTCGGGGTATGGCGACGGTAGTGCCTGCCTAGCTAAGCCCCGACTATTATCGCTGGATAATTTACTTCGCTGTGCGATGATTATTTTCCACATAACCATTTAGAGTAAACAACAAAACCCAATGTGACGCAGTTCTCAGCAATGCAGTGACCCACATTGTTGCTTAGCATCAGCTTGAGACGAAACGGCGTGCGAGAAACAAGAATGTATCCGTTCCCAATCAGAAAACTCTCAAGATAACCGTGAAATGCAGTAAGAACAGAGAGCAACAAAGCCAGGCAGTTAGAAGGTAAGCCAACAATAAGTACATGAGTTCTACCAATCCGTAGTTCCCAAAAAGTAGGCGTCAAATCCAGTTCTTCAGATGCATAATATAAATACTATTTTTAACGAATACGGAGAATTTTTAAACTAGTTAACCATGTTAAGTTATGTGATCCGGGGACCTAGAAACGACGGAGAGGCTCCATCCCCGCCGCAGCTGCAGTGGTCCGCAACCCCACGACGACTACCGCAGTCCACTTCACCCCTCCGCCGCCCCACACTGAACCCAGGGTTATTGTGCGGTTCGGCCCCCGGTGGACCCCCCAGGGAACGTCTCACAACAGACGAGTGTAACCACTATGTTTGCGTGGTAGAGTAATGGTGGTGTACGCATAAGTGGAGAACTTGTTTGCGCAGAAATCGCCAACATAGTGTAGCTGAGACGGAATAAGGGGAACCACCCCGCATTCGCCGATGCAGATGGAAAACCGCCTAAAAACCATCCACAGACTGGCCGGCTCACCGGACCTCGACACAAGTCCGCCGGGCGGATTGGTGCTGGAGACCGGCGCTCCTTCCCGCTCGAAAAGCCGTGCCTTAGACCACACGGCCAACCGGGCGGGCTAGTCAATCATACTATTTTTAAGGCTAGTCTGAGGCAGTTTGTGTTGGAAGAGCGTGAATTTTATAAATCTTGTAACTACAGGAAAATCGAAATGCTACATAATTATACATTCTACTACGAAGTTCTTAGCAAATGATCTCTGTATTCTCTTGCATAGACATTGTGCGACAAGTCAAGTGTGTCACCTTTGTGTCTTAAAGCACACGTTTTACATGCATATATCATAGGGGATAGTTGCACATATTGTACAGTATTCTAACTTGTACCACAGCTACAAAATTTATATGTCTTGTGCCATCAATGATTTAGTGAGATCAGTATGAACTACTTGTAAATGCTTCTGGGTGTCGTATGATCAGGCAAGAATTTTGAGTTTTGAGGAACAGATCGTCTGAAAATAGTCGATTTTGTTGAAGTTTTCGTCTAACTCTATATGTACGTTCAAACGATCGAATGTAACAATATTGTGAAAAGAAACGTTGCTACTTACCATATAGTGGGGATGCGGAGTCGCAGATAGGCACAACAAAAAGACACTCACACTATAAGCTTTTGTGTGTCTGTCGACTATTTTCGACAAAGGACTTGATGGACGAAAGTTTATATTGTGACTGTCTTTTTGTTGTGCCTATTTGCGACTCAACATCTCCCCTGTATGGTGAGTAGTAACTTCTCTTTCATACGTAAGTTGTAGTCTTGTCTAGAGATTGGAGTGCCACACCATTGTCGGCAACACGTATTGATACCATAGACGTTAGCGAGGGCTCGCAGCTATCCACAGTGACGTACGGTAGTCGCTCCTGAACACCACGCTTCTCTCTCAGCGCTACAATGCCGTTGTACTGAGGTCAATACAGAGCCGAGCTTGGAAGCACCCTGCCGACTTCGAGACAACAGCTACAGCAATCGAGGGCATTGTGTAGGACAGTGACAACTGCTGAGATTTCTTATGAAATGTACTTTCGCAAATGATGAATTTTGTCTGGCAAGACAACAGTTAGTTAATCTGCTTCATAGTCAATGACAGTTTTAAATTATTTTGTATTCCTGTGGTAAAAAACCGTGTCAAAGATAAGTAAATTTTTTATTCATTAGTTTAATAAAGTGAAGTAATTTTGCACATGTTATGGTTTGATGAGCCTTCTGCCAGAGCAATCAAAGAAACCACAATTATGGCCAGACGAAAGTAGCTTTCTCTTTTCGGAACACAGTGGCGAAGAGAATTAATGTTGTAATGTAAGTGGCAACATAATGTTTTATATATGGGCGAATATACATGAAATCACCGTAGTTTGCAGATAGTCGTGGATCTGTATTCGTCGTGGTTCGTTTGTAGGTAATTGACGAAGAGGAAATGTCGGCATTGCCTGTAGTGTACCATTCTAAGTTTCCGATTTTCCACTAGTACAGTTAAAGAAATTTCCTTCAAAATGTTTTTAGCATTATTAGAGCAACATAATGTCTAGAAATGATGTGTTGAATTTTTAATGCGTTGCTTATCCTAAGTTATTAAACAAAAAATTATTGTAAATTACGATGTGGCAACAGAAAGGCTTTATGGAGGGGGAAGCACAGAAGAATAGCATTTACCTATTTAAATGGGGATCGTGTTTAAATGAATGTGGACGGATATACTGTGTGCGTAAATCAACATTTAAGAGAGGGGCTGAAAATAAAAACCAAAGTGCAAACGAGGATTAAAAAAATTTTGGCCAAAGTAAAGTGGTTTTCCAACGAAACTGAAAGCGAATTATATGAGCATATTCTTACATTTGAAGAGGTGACGCTCAGTTTAAGTACATCGGCGTAAGAGTATTTGCGTTCGACATTACATATCGAAACGGATTGACCCATAATTTTAATGTGGAAGTTATAGCGGGCAAGAAATGGGCTGCATCCAAGAAATATCCCCGAATCAGAAAAAGTCTAGTCTAAGCAAGGAGAAGAAATCTAGGACTATACTTCCACCTGTGAAAAGGAAGTGTTTCGGAGAGAGGCCAGCCGGTGTGGCCGAGCGGTTCTAGGCGCTTCAATCTGGAACCGCGCGATCGCTACGGTCGCAGGTTCGAATCCTGTCTCGGGAATGGATGTGTGTGATGTCCTTAGGTTAGTTAGGTTTAAGTAGTTCTAAGTTCTAGGGGACTGATGACCTTAGAAGTTGAGTCTCATAGTGCTAAGAGCCATTTGAACCATTTTGTTTCGGAGAGTCTATCGGGAAACAACCACAAAAACTCATCCGTAGAAGAGAGGAATGATGTGGCGAGTTGTGTGACGAAGAGCGAGTGGAAGAAATTAACATATGCGTGAAATGCGAAGCGTGGATTTCTGCAAAGTGTGTATGGGTGGGGAATGGAGTGCATAAGCTATACTGCAATCTTTGCAAATAGTGATGTAAGAACTGAAATAAGGACCATTTACATAGTCTTAGACTAGTACATATCTTTTAAGTGCAGGGGTATAGTTTATAAGGGTGGCACAATTTATGCACCCACTGATACAAATTAGCAATCCAGATTCCTAACTTGTACCATTTACAGGTGTTTAGAAAATGAAGTGTAGTATGTTCATTTTTCTCATAATTTCCATTCTTTGAATCAGATAACAAGAACAACATCCTGCAGGTGACGCTGGCATTGTTTAAGTAATTTCTTATGTTTCTGTTTAGACTGCAAGAAATAAACCACAAAACTGGTACAATTTAGTCACCTCTTCCCTAAGAAATAATACATTTTTGTAACGGTTTCTAGTGATTATAGACGAATTTCAAATATTAAGCTGTGTTTTTGTCAGAAAACTAATTTCCCTTTAAATCATATGCCTTACAAACGGAATGAAATATGATTTGAAATTGTTCTTTCTGCTTATGTACTGTATAATTAAATAAGGCGGGCCGGCTTTCGTTATTGTGCCAGAGCATTGTATCCTCGAAGCCAGTACAGTATGTCCACATTTTGTTTGCTTCTCATATCGCTAATACTGAACCGGTAGAGGTCACGGAAATTCGAGCTGCTGTAGACGAGACGGCGTAAGGAGGTCCCTCATACCTTGCAGCATTATTGGCAGCTTTCAAATGTGAAGCGCTAACGGCCGCCGGTTAGAACATTACCCGTCGACAGAGCTGTAATAACACTGAGGCATTACCGTAGAGACGTCTGCAAAATCGCGCTACGTTATTGGTTGACGTAGGCCCGCGAAGCTGCCACACCCAGCCCACTTCAGCTGTCAGGTATCAGCTTACGCCGAATCAAATATAGTACGTTGATTCTTCTCGCTGTAACTTTGGTTATCGATTGATACTGTGTGCAATAGGCTGGACATTACAGTCGTCATTGTTCAATGATGTATTTTATTTCGGTGACGAGTAATTTGTAACAGTGAACGTGATATGACACAACAAGCATTAATCGTTCACACTGAGAAGACTCTCGGAGCAGTGGCTCACGGGAGAAGCAGTTTCGGCAGTGTATTACCTCAGGCTGATATTCTCTTGTTTTCGTGTGTTATCAGTCTTAGCTTTCACAACGGTGTGCAAAGAGTATCTCCACTAAATACATCAACATATTTAAAAATTTCAAATTCAGTTAAATATAACATTATTCTGATCTTTAATTCCGCATGTTTACTTTCGTTTACGTGTACATAGACACACTGAAGATAGCATCGTCTGCCATCTTAAGTCGCCTGATTCGCATATATTTATTTCAGAATGATTTTCAAAACCAAATTTCACTTGACTGATCGATTTTATTAATTTTTACATTTCAATTTTTCCTTTTTTTGTTGTTGTTTGGGATCCCTCTTGCTCTAGACTAGTTACGTTCCTGCTCTACAATGCTTTGTTTGTTGGAATGAAAATATCTGTTGTATCGTACTTCAACGCTTTGGTCATTAGAGGTTATGCTGGTTCATGTATGGAATCAGTCGTTATAATAACATTAAAGATGCCGAATGACGCAACGGCCTGGTGTCAGTCGTTCAATTGGACAGCACTTCGGGAACATGAGTGTCACTGACCCAGTGGCACCTGGTATACTCAGACGGACATCCATCGTCTGCATCTCGTGGTCATGCGGTAGCGTTCTCGCTTCCCACCCCCGGGGTTCGATTCCCGGCGGGGTCAGGGATTTTCTCTGCGTCGTGATGACTGGGTGTTGTGTGATGTCGTTAGGTTTAAGTAGTTCTAAGTTCTAGGGGACTGATGACCATAGCTGTTAAGTCCCATAGCGCTCAGAGCCATTTGAACCATTTTTTTGACATCCATCGAAGTACTAACCAAGCCTGACGTTGCTAATCTTTGCTGATTCCTACATCTACATGGATACTCTGGAAATCACATTTAAGTGCCTGGCAGAGGGTTCATCGAAGCACCTTCACAATTCTCTATTATTCCAATCACGTATAGCGCGCGGAAAAAACGAACATCTATATCTGTCCATACGATCTCTAATTTCCCTTATTTCATCGTGGTGATCGTTTCTCCCTATGTAGGTCGGTGCCAACAAAATATTTTCACATTTGGAGGAGAAAGTTGGTGACTGGAATTTCGTGAGAATATTCCGTCGCAACGAATAACGTCTTTCTTTTAATGATGTCCAGTCCAAATCCCGTATCATTTCAGTGACACTCTCCCCCATATTAAGGGATAATACAAAACGTGCTGCCCTTCTTTGAACTTTTTCGATGTACTCCGTCAGTCCTATCTGGTAAGGATCCCACACCGCGCAGCAGTATTCTAAAAGAGGACGGACGAGCGTAGTGTAGGCAGTCTCCTTAGTAGATCTGTTACATTTTCTAAGTGTCCTGCCAATAAAACGAAGCTTCGTCGTTTTTGCCAATAAATTTCGAGGTCTTTATTTAGGCCAGTGACCTTGGTTCCCTCTCGCAAAGTGATATGGTGTTGAAGTCGCCCAAGATTAGGAAGGGTGGGGGGAACTGAAAAACCAATGCAAACAGAATGTTCTGAGGCAGTTCGTCATCAGGAGGGAGTTAAACACCGCAGATGCTAACAGCTTGAAAGCCCTTACCCGAATAGCCACAGTTTCCAAAGGTGTACTAAGGGGCACGTTCGCTATGTAGAGCCTCTAGAACATATGTACAAACTCCGCCCGACATCCTGTCATAGGCAGCACGCTTCTTGTAATATCCTCAGTATCCATGAAGGGCTATGGTGTTGCTGGAAACCAGCTCTCCTGAAGGGCAATGCAAAAGACAGATGAAGTGTTTAAAAGATGTCATAGTTCAGCCAGGTCATGGAGAAAACCACTACAACTCCACTGGAGAATGATGTCGATGTGCAGCGAAGCCATGAAGGGACCAAGGGGGCAGGTTATGCCGTAGGGTCACCTGCTGCCACTAGGCTTTATGAGGCGTTATGGCATCAATATACATAGGTTCCACGTTCTGATGTGTGGTGAGAACTGGCGCCTCATGGGCAATTAGAGTCTCTGCCTCGGCCACAGGAGTGGAACAGGTGGGATCCTCCCAAGAGGATTTTGGCGATTACAAGGGCTTCTCTGAATCATTTTCAGATAAAGATGATGATCGCAAAGCTCTGTGACCAGCAGCCTGCGGCTCCTTGAACCACTGGCTGGTTTCCGATTGTAGACTGGTGAAAACCTTGGAAGGAAGTACCTTGAGGGCCCCCTTTCTGGAGAGAGAAGCCAGAGGAAGGTGTTCTGTCTGCGGCTGAAAGGTGGGGACCAGTGTTCCTGGCAGGTGGGCAGCCATTGCTCCCAAAGTAGGCGTGGGGGAAGCAGCAAGAGGGGAGCCCCCACCCATCATGGGGACAGGCAAGGTTGAGCGGCCCTGAGTGTCCACTTTAGATCGCCAAAGGGGGCGACGTCATCGCAGCTGAAGCATTTGATATTGTTTGGAGTGCTGGATGTAGTCACTACATACTTCTTCTTGGCCTCTTGGTAACTGAGTTTTTCCAGAGTCTCATATTCTTGTATTTCCTTTCCTCTCTGGAAAACAGTGCAATCTGGTACACAGGGAGACTGGTGCTTTCCACAGTTGACACAGATGGTGGGAGGTGCACTGGGAGGGTTTGCATGCAGTGCTTGTCCACAATCTTTACAGATGGGGTAGCTTTGCAATGCAAAGACATGAGCCTAGATTTCAAGAGCTTGTAGCTCTGCATAGGTGGGGAAGGCATACGATTTCTCATTGCGTTCTTCAGGTTATGAATTGCCCTCAGAGGCCAAGATGAAGGCACCATTTAGCAGCCCTATTGTCCTTTGGCCCCGTATGTACCTGATGGACCAAGTGCACAACCCAGCGCTCAAAGTTGGCATGTAGCGCTTCATCGGATTGCAAGAGCAGGTCTCTGTCGAAAATGATGTCCTGAACTAAATTTAGACTGTTATAGGGAATGATAGTCACACGTATGGCACCCAGCTTGTAACAAGCGAGCAGTGTCTGTGACTGGGAAGGGAATGCTGTCTTGATCAAAATCAACCCACTTTCCATTTTAGAGCTGGCTGCCTCTTCCCCAAACTTGTCTTCTAAGTTCTCCACAAAGAACAAGGACTTTGTGACCAAGAAGGAATCACCGTTAGTCCTTCTTCAAACCAAGTATTGCGTGGAGTATTGCTCTGCTTGCTGCTTAGCCCTACATTCCTCGTACAGTGTAGTCAGGGAATGGAACATTTTAGGGTCAGGGTAAAAATCGTAGAGGGAGACCAAGAGATGAATACACTAAGCAGATTCAGAAGGATGTAGGTTACAGTAGGTACTGGGAGATGAAAAAGCTTGCACAGGATAGAGTAGCATGGAGAGCTGCATCAAACCAGTCTCAGGACTGAAGACCACAACAACAACATCTCTCTGCGTTGAAAGAGGACAGTCATTTCATAGAGACTGGTGGAGTTGTACGGCCACCAGTGGTAGATAACTTCATTTGCTTCATTTGCAGCTGACCTGCCATAGTTTCACTCACCTCAAATGGAAGCTGTCCCCATGGGCGCCACCCAGTCTCAGCAATGGCTGCTTGGCCAATAATCCATTGCTTGATCTCCCCAGGCGACAGTCACGATGAGCACGTACTCCTTGGCATACATAGGGAGTTTTAAGCCCAGGCACCAACAGTGTGATCCATGTGTGGCCAGAGGGCTACCACTGTGCAGGTAGCAGGCATCCCACAAGGGGAAGGCTACCATGCTGCGTTTAGTGTGTATTACCAAATTAAAGGGTATGGTGTACAGATGGAAAGGCACAAAGGTGGGGCACACACCGCAATGGGCGACCTGCACGATCTACACTTCTGGAGAATTTAGAAAATTGGTGGCAGGTCAAACCCAACACTGGGGACCATGTGTTTATTTAAGGAAAAGTTGTAGAATTCGTTGGAAGTGGAAACTTGAGGCCCAACCACAATCTAGGTCCAGGTAGGGTCAGCACCAAGAAAATCATCCAATAGAGAGGCAGGGGCAGAAAGGGGTAGTGGAAGTATAAACATGCAGCATGGAGGGGAAGAAATGCTGCAAAGGCTGGGGCCCTGTGGTAGACAAGCGTGTAAACAAAACAGAGTTGTGAACCCCTTGGAGGAACACAGTGAAAACCTGAAAAATCTTCGCACAGTTGTGTTTTGTAGTGCCTCTAGCATGCCCATGGACTGCGCCATGTCGCTCTTTTCAGTCCTGAGCGCACAGTGAGCACATAAAGATGATTAGAAAATAGTGTCTTCCGGCAAGTATGAGTCCCTACCTTGAGATTTCGCCTGATTTCATGCAACCTCACATAACGTACCTGTCAGGAATTTCCTTCTTCATGACAGTTGTCGGCCACACACTGCACGGACAATGAGGTTTAGCAAACAGTTGCAAATAAAACATTTTTGACTTTCTCAGTTGTTTCCATTTCGCGAGGATCGGAGTTTACTTTCCGAATAGCCCTCGTACTATCTGCATAGGGTGAGACTACCCAGGGGTACATCCATGCTCTGTTTCATTTCGTTATGTAACATTTAGAGATTTCATTTATTATACTTGGGTGCTTCACATTATAGTGAAATCTTAAGGACAGAGATTGTGTACAGTTTTGCAGTTTTAAACCACGACTGAACTGACAATACTTATTCTAGGATATGACGCTCATTCACTTCCATGAATCTTTCTTACTGTTGTACTTTTCACCTACTTTAATACAGCGGTACATTGTAAATGTCTGGATGTGCGAAGACGCACACTTACCAACAGTCATACCATTCAATGTTAATTACGAATAGAATTATTATTTTTAATACTGTGGCTATGCAAAAGCTGCTAAATGAGTCTCAAGTTTAAGACTACCGCCAGGGTGGATCAAATGGTAAAGATGTGAGATGGTGCAGTATTGAGGAATGGTGATATCCGCTAGAAGATCTCTGAGACTATAGAAATTGCAGGTATGAATGTCACAACTGAAATTCAATCGAAGAGGAAGGTACATCCCTAAAAAGGGCAATCGTGGAAGTTTGACAAACATAGGTGCAAGGAAGGTAACTGCGAAGAAATCTTTGCTAACAGAAGAAATAATTGAAATGATTGACGAAAGTAGGAAGTACAAGAATGTTCAGGCAAATACAATGTGACAAAGCTGGTCGGTGTCCATCATCCTGCTTTAATTTTTGCAAATTTTTTTTCGAAATACCGATATTAAAGGTCCTACATTACGCACATAGCACGCATATTATCAAAACGGCAGAAATAAACTCCCTCATAAACTTTATTATTCAGACCATTCAGTTTCTTATCTTGTTTGCAACGAGGTAATTAGTTTCATCAGAAATAACGGCCATCAAAAGTTATTGCAATTATAAAATTTCGTACAATTAGTCATAGGTAAAATCTTATGAGCTGAGGTAAGTTCCCGTAAAGTGTTTAAATTAATCCATACATAATTAGTTTAAAATATATTGTTAAATAAAGATTACACGTGGTGGTTTTAACTTTCAAAGTTTATTATAGCCAATTACTGTAAAGTTCCGCAATTTGTTGATAAACTTTTGATCGGCTGATGTTTCTGAATCTATTGACACTCATATTAATGATAAAAGTCCTTAATTAAAAATTACTAGATTTTCAATAACTAAATTTTAATCCTAGAGCGATTCCTTATAAGGCCAACACTCGCACCATTTCAGTCAGTCTTGCTTTAGCGTTGTTCTAGTCTTACTTTAGTTTTCGTTCAGTCTTGTAACCAGCTAGATGCAGGGCTAATCTTGCATCTGTCTGTTCTTTAGTCCAGCCGCGGGAACGTTTTGAGTTGTATCTCCGTTCGTGCAAGCTGGGCTGAGAGCACTTGTTTTATAATAAAGAGCAACAGACAACCAAAATGCGTATTGGCTCATTGAACAATGTTTGTGGGTAATAACAGTTCTGTGACTTTTTACACTTAACTTCGTGTGATGCAACTAATGTTCACTTCAACTGTACTACGTGAAATTATACTTTTGAAAAAGTAAGAACTGTTATGCTCCACATATGACCTAACTAACTACCTGTTTGGAAATATTAGAGACTGTAAAAGACACTGTAATCACCGGGCAGGATCTTAACGACGTGTTTAAAGACTGGTAAACTTCAAGTTCTGAAGTTAAAAAGAAGCATCTGGCTAGTCATTTTAAGACTAGCTCCTAATACAGCACTTTTCAGTCGATTTTCGATGCCTGCTTGTCTTTTCGCATGTTTGGCGGATGGCTATTTAACTGCAGCGCGTGCGCCCTGCTCGGGCTTGAGCGAGGGTATCAGCTGTGTGAGCGACAGTGACGTGTGGCGCTGTGGATGTATGCAGAGTGGCGGGTGGCCGAGTCGGTACGACGGAGGAGCGTGGCCAGCTGCTGCGGCGTGTTTAGCCGTTGCAATGCAGATCCGCTGCCGACGGTGATTGGGATTTCCTTGGGATTTGAAGGACAGATTTCCTTCGCGTCTGTTACATTTTACTCAACTGGAGTCGTCGAATTGTTTCTTGGTGGGTTCTGTTCATGTTAATTGAATACCCAAGTGCACTGAAAACTATCTTGATTGTTTCAGTTACTTGTCACTGTATTTGGTCTGGTCGCCTGATATGTTGATGGCATTTAAGGGAGTGCTAGCTACGCACAACAAATAAACATGAATCCGTGCTTAATGCGTAGCTAGAGGTCACACCAAGTAGTGCTTAAGTCTGTGCCTGGCGTTCGATAGAGCGGGCCGAAATAGTTTTCCCTATTTCCTTTTTCTATGTTATTATGTTCTGTGTTTGTTGTAGAGAACTGGAAAATCTAATTTTGACAGCCGTTACTGGGCAAGTGTTCAGGTAGGTTAGCTCAGCTTCGGTTCATTTGGTGCTGTGCATAATTAAAGGTTTATTTATAGCCAGTTGTCTGCCGCTGATGTGTTTATGTTTCAGATAATTGGCAGTAATTGACGCGAGCAAACTCCGATCGGGGCATTACGGTGGGGGAGGGAAATTTAAGGACCTGGATCGGTGTCTATGGTTACGTTGTTAGTGTCCTGCAATTCCATCTTTCCGGTGGAACGTTGTGGTTTTCCGGAAGTTTAATTGTAGCTCAAAGTTGAGTATAGTTCTATTTCACCTTCTGGTCCGTGAATCTCCTGATCTGTTAGAAGTTTTCGGTCTGCTCGCGTCCATCACTAATTTTCAACGTAAAATTGAAACGGCCCATTTTAAGACTATTTAATACGCTATTATTATATTGTGTGGATGAAATGTATGTGAACCTCGTACCTGCAAGTAATAGTAAAGAGAAGGCTAGTTGAGTGTATTAATCTGATAATACTTTTAATTTGCTTAAGATCAGTCCATGGAAGATGTCTTAGTTGTTGGAAGCAGTTTTAGAATTTGACATGGTTTGTGTGAAAGCCAGTTTCTATGTAAGTCATGAACCGTGTTTAAAAGGTTTGTGTGGTTCAATTATGTCAGTTAAATTTGATTAGTGGTGGTTTTATCAACATTCTTTAATTTGTGAAAATTGGTTAAGTAAATTTTGAAATATCTGTGTCTATCGGACTTAAATGCATTAATGTTTCAATCTGAGACCTGCTGGTGGTTCGGTAGGGCAGGTGCCTTTATTATAATCTTTGTTACTGTTAACTTCATGAAGAGCATATGTTTGTAATAAAGAAGTGTATGGCAACTACAAACTGGTTATGTGTTTAATTTCGATGTGTCGAAAGGAATAACACATCACGCAGCAACGAAGTCTTAGTCCATATCAGGTAAGACTGGTTTACGTGGCAACAGCGATGCAGGAATACGGGAATGCAGCTTATTCAGGAATGAAATACACTGAAGAGCCAAAGAAACTGGTACAACAGCGTAATATCGTGTACGGAACCCGCGAGCACACAGAAATGCCGCATAACGACGTGGCATGGACTCGACTAATGTCTGAAGTAGTATTGGAGGAGACTGACACTGAATACCGCAGGGTGGTCCATAAATCCGTAAAAGTTGGAGGGGGTGGAAATCTCTTCTGAATAGCACGTTGCAAGGCATCCCAGATATGCTCAACAATGTTCATGTCTGGGGAGTTTGGTGGCCAGCGAAAGTGTTTAAACTCAGTAGCAGTTCCGGACGTGTGGGGTGTCGCATTTTCCTGCTGGAATTGCACAAGTGCGTCCGAATGCACAATGGTCTTGAATGGATACAGATGATCAGACATGATGATTACGTACGTGTCACCTTTCAGAGTTGCATCTAGAGGTATCAAGGGTCCCATATCACTGCAACTGCACACGCTCCAGACAATTACAGAGCCTCCACCAGCTTGATGAGTCCCCTGCTGACATGCAGTGTCGAGGGATTGACGAGGTTGCTTCCCTACCCGTACACGTCCATCCGCTCGATACAATTTGAAACGAGACTCGTCCGACCAGACAACATGTTCCCAGTCATCAACAGTCCAGTGTCGGTGATGAAGGGCCCGCACGAGGCGTAAAGCATTGTGTCGTGCAGTCATCAAGAGTACACGAGTGGACCTTCGGCTCCGACAGCCGATACCGATGCTGTTTCGTTGAATGGTTCGCACGTGACACTTGTTGATAACCAAGTACTGAAATCTGTAGCAATGTGCGGAAGGGTTGCACTTCAATCACGTTGAACGATTGTCTTCAGTCGTCGTTGGTCCCGTTCTTGCAGGATCTTTGCCGGGCCCAGCGATGTCGGAGATCTGATATTTTATCGAATTCCTGATAATCACGGTGCACATCTACCTCGGAGATGCTGTGTCCCATCGCTCGTGCGCCGACTATAACACCAGGTTCAAACTTACTCAAATCTCGATAATCTGCGACTGCAGCAGCAGTAACCGATCTAACAACTGCGCCAGACACCTGTGGGGGCGGGGGCGGGGGGGGGGGGGGGGCGGGCGGCGGTGGGTCGGGATGGAAGCAATATGGTTTTTTTAAACAATTTTCCTTTTTAAGTCTTTGCCACTGAAATTGGAAGAGCATCTTCGTGGTCCTCTCAGGCTCACCTAATCAATGGCATTATAGGGATTGTGTCGAACAAACTGACAGAGGAAGGGAAAGCAACACGGATGGAAACTGTAGCAGATACCATCGATTATTCTTTTCTGCAAACGGCCGCCAGAGGGTATTGGGCCTACTGCTACTAGTGACTCAACTCCACTCAAGAGTCGACAGCCATCACTGCTGTAGCGCACATCTATCTTGACTGCTCTTTGACGGACATCCAAAAAAGTATCACATCAGTATTTCGATTTCACAAAAACGTTTATGGGTAACTTCCTGCATCTTTACAAATGTTGTCAATAACGCAAATTACTGTGATAATGAATAAAGAAATTTAGTTCGTGTCTTTTGTTTTACAATTTTACGACATAAATCACTTAGCTTTTTTGGCGCGCAATGGATAACCAAATTCGAACTTCTATACAGGGCGAGGCAAAACTCCTTGGACATCTTCATAAGTTGGAAGATTAAAGGGAGCCGCGCGGGATTATCCGAGCCGTCTAAGGCGCTGCATTTATGGACTGTGCGGCTGATCCCGGCGGAAGTTCGAGTCCTCCCTCGGGCACGGGTGTGTGTGTTTGTCCTTAGGATAATTTAGGTTAAGTAGTGTGTAAGCTTAGGGACTGATGACCTTAGCAGTTAAGTCCCATAAGATTTCACACACATTTGAACTTTTTTTTTATTGATTAAAGGGAAAATTGAAATGTGATGATGGGAACATAGGTTTGATGTGGGGCCGCAATTTTTGGAGTGAATGTCATTCATGGCCGCCATCTTGAAATCCGCCATTTTTGATTCAAGTCCTTTTTTAAATAGGGAGTGCATGACACATGAGATAACACTGCCTTGAGCTCTGGACTTTAGTGGTCTAGTTTGTTTTTGTCTATCTTGTACAGTTTAGAGGTTATTAATGTTCAAAGTTACCTTGATACCGACTCATGTCTCTCTTTGTTCCAGGTGATCTAAAATGGGTCAGTCGGTATCAAGGTAACTTTTAACATTAATAACCTCTAAACTGTACAAGATAGACAAAAACAAATTAGACCACTAAATTACAGAGCTCAAGCGAGTGTTATTTGATGTGTCGTATAGCCCCATTCCCATGAAAAAAAAGACTTGAATAAAAAGTTGCGGATTTCAAGATGGCGGCCATGAATGACATTCACACCAAAAGTTGCGGCCCCATGTCAAACCTATGTTCCCATCATCACACTTAAATTTTCCCTTTAATCTTCCAACTTATGAAGGTGTCCAAGGACTTTCGACTCGCCCTGTATTTTCATGCTCCGTCTTCATCGCCATTTGGTTTTTTGATACTCGCTCTGACACAAAACAATAACGAACTTAGTTCCAAAGCACTGAGATTCCCACTTTTCCGACTTTTGGCGCGATGTTGGCAACAATGGTGCCCTTGCTTCAACATGGTTTAAAGTGGGCTGGCAGTCCCGTCAGCCACGATAGGACAGGCTGTTGCACGCGAAAATAATAACGGAGTGGCCTCCGCGGACGACCGTGTCGCTCATTTACATGCTGAAATAATTATAAATGATATATAGGAGTGCACCGAACTGCGCGGGCAGAAAATGGCGGCTTGCGTTAAAGTTAATAGGGCGGGGCGCACGTCTCGGCGCCTGCGGACGCGCCAGGGCGTGCCCGGTCGGAGGGGAACCCCTGAATTTATCTTGCGGACACAAAACGGAGGCCGTGTTAAAAAGGAGCGCTTTAGCGGCCGTAACTCATCCCGGCAGGCTTTAATTTAAACACCGCGTACGGGTAATGAAGGGTTGAAATATAAACGGCCAAGGAGGGATATATCTTTGGCACCCTTGCCACCCCACCTTCTCGATGAAAAGTACTCGCATGTTCCGACCTCTTCTTTTTTTCCTTTTTTTTATGCGACTTACGAAATTTTTGAGCAGCGCTGGTCTTTTTATTCAGTTACATCATTCATCTGTTATTCTCTATTCAAAAATATTGACCACTGTGAGCCGCGCGGTTTGAGGCGTCATGCCACGGACTGCGCGGCAACTCCCGCCGGAGGTTCGAGTCCTCCCTCGGGCATGGGTGTGTGTGTTGTTCTAAGCGTAAGTTAGTTTAAGTAATGTGTAAGTCTAGGAACCGATGAGCTCTGCAGTTTGGTCCCTCAGGAATTCACACACATTTGAACACTTGACCTCAGTGCTTCTGGATTAGACTGCGTTTCAAATGCCAGGTACCAACAGTTTAAGGAAAAATACATTAATGAAAACAACAAGAAAATGATGACAATCATTAGTAAACGTGCAAATATTAGTTTTTTCATCTATTTTTTATAAGACTACAGTCTTCGGCATTGTGGCTGGGGTGTATGCTAATGGTTGACCAGCATAAATTGGAAAGATTTTCAGAATGAGATTTTCACTCTGCAGCGGAGTGTGCGCTGATATGAAACTTCCTGGCAGATTAAAACTGTGTGCCGGACCGAGACTCGAACTCGGGACCTTTACCTTACGCCCGCGGTCCGGCACACAGTTTTAATCTGCCTGGAAAGGTTTTGTTTACTCATACTAATCGGTCACCTTCCCTTGCAAACTGTGAGTACTGTAACTTAATTGTATTGTATTGTAACTGTATTGTAACTGATGAAGGTGAAGGTGTGAAGAGTTTTACGTTGTATTTATGTTGCTAGTGACGATGAGTAAGAGAATTGAGGAGACGAAAGGCAGTGACAGTGCATAGCCTGTTCATCTCGAACAGCCTGAATAGCATTACTGAGCACAATATCCATGTTCAGTGGACAGTTTATATGATCTCACCCAAAGTCGAATGTTCTCGGTTTTAATTCAGGAAATTAGTGCATCGTCTGTTGGTCAGAAGCGTTACAACACCACCTCACCATCCTCCCCCTTTCTAGGGATTAATTTTTATTGTCACACAAATTTTTTAAAAGGAAGGGAAGATGATTAGAGTTTAACGTCACGTCGAAAACGAGCCATTAGCGTACGAGCTCATATTGGGGAAGGATGGGAAATCAAATCGGCGGTGTACTGTACAAGGCAACCATCCTGACGTTTGCCGGAGCGATTTAGGTAAATTACGGAAAACATAAATTAGATAGGCCGGATGAGGATTTGAAGCGTTGTCCTACCAAATGCAAGTCCAGTTTGCTACCTATTCCGTTACCTCGCTGATTTTTTTAAAAATTATTAATAACATTTATTTATAGCTTATGATAAAGATACAGCTATTACTTCACAAAACTGACAGAGGAATCAGGACCACAAAAAGTCTACCGCATGGTCTGTAATCGAAAATTTGAGCCCCACACAACATATCCGTTTGGCTAATAAATATTTTCTATTTGGTGCTTTCTTTCAGATATGTCTGAAAGAACAGACACCATTTTGATCCTGCAGCCACTATGAATCATGACACAACGGAATGAAAGACAGTAACTGCCAGTGGACATTGATTCATATCAGTGGGACAAGTTGGCAGTTGATGGTTGGAGTGCTGACACATTATCTGCGTATCCAGCAATGCTGGCAACTGATGTGTTGTGCATGGGCATCATATCAACCTGCACCGCATCAAAAACAGCCTGAAGATGACGCACTGAAGAGTTGAAACTGGTAGCGACAAAATAAAATAAAATCATAAGGACGGCTATAGGTGTTTTTATTTGTCACGGAAGTTGAAAATTTGTGCCAGACTGCTTACTAGCCAGATGTGGTGACCACTACGCCATCCAGATACAGTGGTCACCACAACCGCACAGTCTGCCCTAACTCGCCTCATGTCAGACCCAAATTCTCAACTTATACCATACACTACTGATGTAATGCCCCTGTTCATTAATCTCATTACTTGCGGCGTTTCGCCGATTCCTGTAAGAGTTCGAGCTTGGTGAACATCTTTTCTTCAGAAACGCTTTCCTTCCCATTGCCAGTCTACATTTTTTATCCTCTCTACTTCGATCATCATCAAATATTTTTCTTCCCAAGTAACAAAACTCATCTACTACTTTCAGCGTCTGATTTCCTAATCTAATTCCCTCAGCATCATTATGTGGACACAAATGAGAAACTTGGATATGTGAAAGTATATGGAGGTGTTTATGTAACGCGGAACATAGGTTTTAATTTTGAATAATGTGCACTGAATTATTGCGTGGAAAAACGCTTGAGACAATTTGATATAGTTCAGTTAGTTCCGCAGTGAAAGAATCGTCACCAACAGAGCATTTTTTTAAAAAATCCTTTGCCTTGTAAAAGGAACGACACAGAACAAAATGAAGACTTTTTATGTTAATGTTTGTGCTCGTTGAAACACAAGTCGTTGATCATATTTAATGCCAGTGACAGAAGTTCGCTAGAAAAAGAGTTACAAAATATATGTAACGGTGTTTTAGGACATTGGCAAACATACAGTCTACCTCTGTTAACTTCTCCTACGACTTGGAAAAAGTAATGGTTTTATTTCATTGTGCAAAAGGACCAAATTGAAATTTATGATAGCTTCCTGATTAACCCACATATTCCTTTATACTTCACAAAGTATTAGGCACCAGAGTAATGAATATCGGAAATAGGTAGCCAAAAAGCAATACGTTAATTAATTAAATCTCGAATCTTTGTCGGCGGTACATCCTCAATGAATCACAAAGCGAGTATTTCAGTTTTTCCTTCACATCGAGGTACGATGGCTATCGTGCTCCTGTATTTTAAACACGTCTGAGTCTTTGTAATGTTACCTCCTCCCCACGGTGTTATTTTTGTAACTGTAAATAACAAGGTAAAATGTTTGCGAGGGAAGGAGACACCACATTGTCAGCAAGAAGAGAAAACATATAGTTATGAAAATTAGAGGAAGCCATTGAGTCTACCACTGTTCTTGCGGCATAAAATAATTCTGCATGAGAGTATTTCATTATTCATACGAGTTTTAGTTACAGGACCAGAAGTCGTCTTTGGAGACCTATAAACTTGGTGACACAAATCAGTGTTCTTGTTAACTGTTAATTGCAAAGATATAGTTTGTACAATAATAATAATTAGGATCGGACTTTGTTAGGAACATAGTGTGCAGGTTCGACTTATGAATGTAGAAATACGTATGCGATAGTGCGCTTCTGGTGGGCTATCTTTGCGTCATCAAACTACTTCCAACTAATTTAAACGGCTGAAAAACTGTAGACAGTATATGATTATTACAGGTCTACTGAAGTAAACTCGTAAATGATTTAAAGATATTATTATTTCATAATAAAATTCGACGTACAATGAATGGTACAATCTTTTAGCAGCGAGGCTCGAACAAGAAGAAGGAAGACTGTCTATGCGTTGTCTTATCTTTTAACAAAAGAAAATCAAAATATTCACAGATAAATGTGACAGCGATATAAAATACATAGTCTGAGATATAATCTTATCGCTAATATAGTTGAAACATAATAATTTGTTACACTGCCCCCTTGAATGGCGGGGACAATGTCTATTCCAGTACATGGATGCGCCATTCAAAGTACTTTACTCATTAAATTCGGGGGATCGAAACAGTCAAAATACAATATAAGTAAACCCGTAACTATTGTTAATGGGACGTGGAGTAGTTTTGTTAAAACAGACGTCTTATTTTAGACTAATAACGGTTTCTTGAAACAGATTTGTAAATAAGCATGATAAAAATTGATCTCTTCGTCATGACATTCACGCATGGGATATGTACAGAACAAATCTGCTAAAGCTTTGCAGTAAAATACTAGGTGCCGTGTCTTAGGGTTTAAGTGTGGATTTATTGCTATGCTCAGGACCACATTTAAATGAACTTCTGCTCATCCCTCCCCCCCCCCCTTCCCCCCCCCCCCCCCCCCCCCCCCGATCTGGAAGAAACCAGAAAAAACTGTGTGCGGCCTTTAGACTTTAACACTTTACAGGATTAAAATATTACAGGTTATTTCAAATTGATTAAATTCATCCATCAATCTGTACGAAATATGGAGTCCAGTACAAATGGTCTTTTCGGTGTTATTCTTGTGGTAAGTTACTCTGGCAAATCATATTGCATAGGAAAATGGCATTTAGCATATTTTGTTAAAGTCTATGTATACATGTATGCCTTTAGATATACAACATTCAGTGTAAGAATAATTTCAAAATAATTTCACTCAATGTTTAATGACAATGTAAATCAGGAGTTGGAGATGCTGGTTTAGAGTGATTGTCGGATGATTCAGCTGATGAAGACGACCTGAGACGGATCGAAGGACAGGATGTAGGTGACAATTGCTGGATGCACCAGGGCCCATTGTGGTGGCTATGATCTGGACAGTGAGGTCGATAACCAGAACAGTAGGTAGGATACCTCATTGTAATTTGGTTACATCGCAAAGCGGCATCACGTAGCCGCTCATAATCAGGTTACATGTGACAGCTCTACAAAGGAATAAAAACTACATAATTCACAACTTACATAAGTTGTGGTGAAAATAAGAACTTTGTTAACATACAAGTAATCTTACACATAGATAAGAATAACAGAGATTAAATACATGAAAAGGATACATGTTTAGCTTGGGGCCTCCGACATTTCATTTTAAAGCATTGCTTAATGTTCTGCATACTGCGATTTAAATAGGCAATTATCACTTTGAATCAGCAGCTGATGTCAATACCAGTCTTGTATAGTTAATGTTCACAACATGCACTGAGAGAGCGCCTCTGATGGGCGACTTTCATTAATGTGTACCATATAGTTTAAGTCAGTAAAGACAACAAATGCCATATTACACATAGACAACTAGATTTTGTTTGAGACAACTGGAATTATCGTCTGCTTCACGGCGGAACACAGTCTTCATTAATGTTTTCATCAGGGTCACTCAGCGAGCACTAGCGCACACAAAACTGTTTCATGTGACGCGAATAGCATTCAACACAGCACCACGAGCAGGGTAACAGTTTGCTGGTCTCAACTCAGCTAACTTCAAAATTCTTCACAGGTTTCTTTTGTTGCTGTACTAGTCTGGTTCTCCACTTCAACAGGCGCTAGCACCAGTGTTGTATAGTTTCACTGCACATTCAATAATGCAAAACATTTTTAGAACTGTATTCAACGTGCCATAGTCTTTCAGCACATATTTCTTATAGACACAAGCGTTAATGACACCCACATGGATCTCAATATTTTGATTAAATAAAATACAGGCAAAATATTTGCATGATAAATATGTATATATTTCATTGGGAGACAAACCAATAATTCATAATAAGCAATAGATTCTACTATTACCAAGAGCAAACAGATGGAGTAGCGATGAGCTGTCCGCTATCACCAGAAGTGGCCAATATGTTTATGGAGGCTTTTGAAGCAGAAGCTCCCGAGCCGGCATTCTACAAGCCCTCTTGCTTTTATCGATATGTAGACGACACATTCGTAATCTGGCCGCACGGACGACAACGCCTCCAAGACTTTTTGCAGCTTCTGAACTCGCTGCACCAGAATATCCAGTTCACGATGGAGGTAGAAGAAAACAACCAGCTTCCTTTTCTGTATGTGCTCGTCAAGCGAAGATCAGATGGCACACTAGGACACAGCGTCTACCGTAAGCCGACACTCACACACACACACACACACACACACACACACACACACACACACACACACACACACACATTTGTACCTGCATGCTTCCAGCTGTCATGCTCCTTCACAGCTAGAGGGTGTTCCGAGCACACCGGTGCAGAGAGCACACCAAATCTCGGACTGTGACAGCCTAGCAGCTGAATTGCAGCACTTGCAGGCCGTGTTCCGCACGAACTGTTACAACAACCGGCAGATAAAACGCGCCTTAAGACCGAAGAAGTCGAGACCGCAGCCTTCCGAGGACGAAGACAAACCGGTTGCGACGGCGATTATACTATACGTCAGGAACGCATCGGCAAAGATTGGCAGAATACTCAAAAAATACTATGTCAAGTGCGTGTTTCGCCCTCCATCCAAAACGAAAACATTATTAGGATCAGTCAAGGACGACTTAGGACTCCGGAAACCGGGAGTTTACAGCATCCCTTGCCAGTGCGGGAAAATGTATGTAGGCCAGACAGGAGAGATGTAGTGAACACAAACGCCACAGCCGACAAAGTCCGCCGTGGCAGAGCACTGCATCTCACATGTACATGACATGAACTACGATGGCACAGGCGTGTTACAGCACTCGAACACCTTCTGGGACTGTATCCTCAAAGAGGCAGTGGAGATCCGGCTGTATGACGAACTCAAAAATAAGTCAGTGGTTTCCAGTTAAGCAAGGCCTGGGATCCAGCTTTGAGTGCGATTAAAACACAACGACAGTCTACACGGAAATCCGGTCCTGTCAGGACACCTGAAGAAGCAGCAGAAGCATTGTCACCACGACGGCAGAGTTCCGCAAGCGGCCGTGGCCGCGGAGGGACTGCGGCCCATGATCTGTCGCGGGGTGCCGCGCTTCCCCCACAATCCAGCGCCGCCCTTCCCCCGCCACCGGCCACGAACCGCTCGGAAGCGCCCAGACGAAGGCTGCGGGAGAGGGGTGGAGATTGTATAAAGTCGGCATCCATCAGAGATCAATCAGACTCCAAGAACGCCTGAAGATGGCAAGAAGTCGGCTTGCCGAAATATCGCGCCTTTTGGACGACGCTGCCCGGCTGAGTACCCGATAAATTTTCAAGATTTCAGCAATAGATTCTATATCATGGGATGATTTTTTATGACTCTGGCCTGCACTATTAAACATTAGTATCTCTTTGTATCTTACCATTCAGCTTGGCCAGGACAACATTATTATGTATTTAAAAAAGAAAATTAACCTTCATGTATTTTCATTAACGTCAAATCTAAGAGTGAGACCTCAACACAAACGTCTCCATTTCTTGAGAACACAAGAAAATAAATTTAAATAAAATAACATCACAGTAATTCTAATAAACTACAAAAGGTAGTGAAAATTCATTGTTCGGATCATGACTCCATACATGGACCTTGTGGAGTGTTGTAGGAGATGGTTCTCTGTGCCATAATTTACAGTCCATACGAGATACACACTAACACTAAGAACGTCTCTTCGCTTTGTGTCTCTACTAACCAATATTTACATACATACATTTGCCGCCCGCAGTGGCCGTGCGGTTCTAGGCGCTACAGTCTGGAGCCGAGCGACCGCTACGGTCGCAGGTTCGAATCCTGCCTCGGGCAAAGGATGTGTGTGATGTCCTTAGGTTAGTTAGGTTTAATTAGTTATAAGTTCTAGGCGACTGATGACCTCAGAAGTTAAGTCGCATAGTGCTCAGAGCCATTTGAACCAGCATACATTTCGGTTAGGCATTGTGAGACACAGCCAGGGCAGTGACCAGTATTCAGTCCATCTGATGAGTGCAAATATTATTGCAAAGTTTGCTTAATGTATGCACTATCCATCTAAGTCATCCACTAGCAGTAAGTGTCTAAGTATAAACCCATACAGACTTCTCCTAGTCTATGCGGATTTCGTGTGTAAACATAATTCTAAGATTTTCTCCAGAATCACAAGTTAACTTAATTACTAATATAAACCAATTATTCGTGTATTTACAATGTTTAGTAAAAGACAAACAAGATTAATCGTCAGTGTAGTTATTTGTTAAGATCGTGTTGGGAATATAATTCCTTTATTTTGTTGAGTCTAGGATAGTCTAATGAGTAGTCTCGTTAATGGGGAACCCTGCGTAAAGTAGTTGCCATTATGGTTCTTGCAGTGGAGAAGAGAAGATACTGGGAGAGTTTCCAAAAGCAGGCAGTCTGCTACCTGATATCTGTAAATGGCCTAACCTCATATCATAAGTTTTCTCAAGTGGACTTGGTCTGTATGCATGACTGAAGTTTGCTTATTTTATCTTCCCAGGGACATTCTTCTCTTGGAAGCAAAGAGGACATATCCACTTATTTCTTTCCTTTAGCTGACATGGAAGTTCAGCTGATGTGTATTGTGTAGTGTAGAATGTGAGATCGTTTACTATTTGCCCATATAGTTCAAGATATTCTACCCAACAGACACTGTTGGTTAGCTGCATAAGTTCTCACCACTGAGTTACTTTCAGGATGAAATTTCGATATTAAAATTCGCTTAATTTTGTGTTCGTGTATAAATGTTTGCCATTTCCTACTGGTGAACTTTGATGTATTGTCAGAGAGTAAGGCAGCAGGCTTGCCACGAGTTGGTATGTAGTCATTTAGAAGTTTTTCAGTAATCGGAACAGTGTTGGGTAGATTTTGTGGCATCTAATTTCACGTGTTATGAAAAAATTGCATAGAGTGTTACTGAATGTTTGACTCCAACCCTAGATGAAAGCAGAGTTCCGGTGACTTCAACAGATACGTTTTGCAATGGTCTGGTTAGTAGTAAAGGGTGCAATTCTCTGCCTTCGAATATTGGGGAAGTGAAGATTTATCTTTCTTGAAAGCTTTGCTGCACTATAATGCCCACTTACGTGATGTGTATGTCAAATCAAAGCATCTTGAAATACAATAGGAATATACAAGATTGACAGCCCTGCGCTAGGCGAGATATCTGAGCCTTTGCGGTCTCGTGTAAATAAGTTATTTAGATTGTAATAACAGTCAGTTTAGTGCAAATTACTCATTACATATGTGTATCAGTGCGTTTTTAAGCTTACTATTAAAGGTCTCACTTTCCTTTACACGTTAGCCCAGAAAACGCGAAAAGATCGCAAGGTCGGGCTGTAATAGTATACTGGTTTACGTTTTGGCACAATTTACTTAGAGAATCCCGCTTAAGTGTTCTGTTTTTCTTTCCAGCAATGTAATTTCAGCTTGTTCATTCACTGTTAAGTTCATATTTCCGGAAAGTAGCGTAAGTCTTAACTGTAAAATTAAACGCCTTTCGGCCGTCTAGTTTCCAAACTCAAATTTTATTTGACTACCTGTTTCAGCAATGTACTACGCCAACTTCATTACCCTGACCGATGTATAGGAAGATTCCACCTCGGTTTTGATTTTCGTACCAGTCGGTCAGGGGCCTGAAGATGAACAGGCTGCTACTGACTGAAACGACATATCATATGAGTGCTACAATTGGGAGACGCGAATAGACTAGACGTGGCCTACATCTGAATAAGAGAGGGAACTTCTTGCAACTAATCTACAGGGTGCCACCATCGCATATGGCGCGGACCCTGTGGTCACTGGTGTCAGTGGGGCATCTTTTTTAGTTTAGAATCAGGATTCAGGCACCCTATTTTGAAAGAAGTGAAAATAACAGAAGAGCTCCACAAATATTTAATAATGCACAGGAAAGTAAAGTTAGCTTATTTCATCAAAATATTAGAGGATTGAATAATAACGTAGAAGAGCTTCTTGTTTGTTTGGCAAGTTTAGAGATCTCTGAAAAGATAGACATCCCTCACCTGTCTGAGAACCACATAACCACAGGGTTAGATACGTTACACAGAAATGGACGAGCTTAGCGCCAATTGCTCTGCACGTGTAGACTGTATGTCCTGCACAGATTTTTTTGTTTATATTTAACCGAGTTTTTACGTTGTTTACAAAAAAGCTTTCAATCACTAATTTACCCCTTAGTGCATGAGAAACCAAATACCA
Source organism: Schistocerca serialis cubense (assembly GCF_023864345.2). Taxonomy (NCBI): domain Eukaryota; kingdom Metazoa; phylum Arthropoda; class Insecta; order Orthoptera; family Acrididae; genus Schistocerca; species Schistocerca serialis. Next base: position 461,841,437 of record NC_064638.1, read on the forward strand.
GTTTCCATAGTTGAAGCTTAAAATTGCCTTAATAGTAACATACTTTCGAAAAGCCTTTCATCCCGTATTTCACTCCCCTAGGAGTGGAATTTTGGACAACCACATCCTCTCTTAATTTCAAGTTTCTATCCTTAGGTGTTTGGGCTGGATGATGATGAGATAGTGAATCAGTCTGACCCTATTTGACTCTCATAGGGGTTAAATTTACAAAAATAGTGAAACACTAATTTTTTATTTCTAACTGAGAAGCCAAATTTAAATTTTCGTTGATTTAGCTTCACAAGGGGTTTCATAATAAAAATATTTTCATAAAAAATATCATCCCATATTTCACACATTTAGGGGGGCATTTTCCAAAAACACTCAGACATGTATTTTTTTAAATTTTTAACTGAGAAGTCAAATACCGATGTTCAAAGATGTAGCTTTAAAAACTCATTAGTAGTTCTTTAATAATGAAGTATTTTCAAAAAAGCTTTCACTCACTGTTTCAACCCCCCCCCCCCCCATAGGGTTAAATTTCCAAAAATGCTGAAACATGTATTTATTCATTTCTGACTGAGAAACCAATACCAACTTCCACAGGTCTAGCTTCAAAACTGACTTAATAGTGACATTTTTCAAAAACTCTCCATCGGCTATTTCACACCTTTTGAGTTGGAATTACGAAAAATCTCTTATTAAACGATGTCTACAGCATGAGATTCACATCGTCTCCAAATTTGGGCTGGGCGATGATGAATCAGTCAGTCAGTCAGAACATTTCGGCTTATATATGTAGATTACACTATTGCAGCTTACTCATGCAAAAAATAACATGGGAAAAGAAGAGTTGTTATGTACATTAAGACATAACACAAATTCAAAATCATTGAGATAAGTAGATTTTGTAGTCATCAGCACATAGAAATGTGTGCTTGTGAATTAATGCTGAAAAATAATTCACTTTTAATTGTAACAGTATATAGATCCCCCACTGGGAAATTGTAAACGATTTATGAGAATCTAGATTCCATTGAATGTTATCTGTCAGACAGCAGCAAGCAGTTAATAGACTGTGCTGAGTTCAATATAGATTTTATAAAGGACTCTGATAAGAAAAACTGTCTGGAAACACGTTTCTAGCACGAAGACAGATTGGTCGCAGGCCCTGAACCGGCCACACTCTAGCCAACGTACGGCCATCACTGGCACTGAGACGGAACCAGCTTTCATCTGGAAACACAGCAGACCTCGACTCTCCCTTCCAGTGAGCTCTCGCTTGGCACTGAAGTCGCAAATGGCGGCGTTTTGGGTCATTGGAATGCCGGTTAAAAGGGCGGTTGGCTCGGAGTTGTTCTTGAAGTAATCTATTTGTAACGGTTCATTGTGCCACTGTGATGTCAACTGCTCAAATTGCTGCTGCAGATGCAGTACGATATGCCAGAGCCATACGTCAAGCACGATGGCCTTCCCTCCCAGTAGAGCTCTGAAGCCCGGTCTTCTTACGACCGCAGTCTCGTGACGACCGCTGCCAGCCATCATGTACAGTGGCTACATTCGAGCCAAGTCTTTCTCAAATATCGCAGAAGGAACAGCCAGTTTCTTATAGCCCTATTACATCACCTAGTTCACACTCAGTGAGGTATTGGTAACGACGAAGACATTCTTGGATAACACCAACTCATCGCGTCCAATCTCAAAGGCAACTAACGCTTCGACCATTACAGCGTGTGTTTAAAGCAAACCTGATCTGCATCCTCAAAACGGCATTACTAAAGCCACTCTTATGCGACTGGCTTGGAATTTGAAGAGACATCATTTTTCAGATGATAGCGTTGCGACTTTTTTCCCGTCAGTGTATATTACTGAACGGCTAAAACGGATATCCAGTTCCATTTGCAGGTTACCTATCTAGCGTCTTCCAGGCACAATAAAAGTTTGATTTTCAGGAGCTCATTTAATTACTGACTGAATTTAAAAATTTGATATGTTGTCATAATCTACCCATTAAGAGGTAAAATAGTACATTATGGATTTAACACTATTAGTTAAGTACTAAAATTACAAACTGTTGATATGTCTGAAGGCAGTGCGGCGTCTAAATCACCTGACTATATTCATCCAGTATTTGAGACTAAGAGCACTTAGCGAATTCAAACGAACTTCACACATAGTTAATTCACTTTATTGAACCTTTTTCTCGGTACGACCATTAAACTAATAAAACCAACGAATCAGGGTTTTGCATCTTCAACCATTAAGGTTTTACATTCTTATCGTCAAATATTTAACATGTCAGCTCATTTGTAAAAAACTCTGGCTTCTGAAGCTATTTTATACACGAGAATTCAATTTTTTAAATAATCGGCAATGAGGTGAAGGAGTGTTACTGATTATTTCTAATGTTCAGGCCTTATCATGCGGATGAACAGTTTTTAATTTTCTGGAAAAATGTATTGGAATTGGATATACGTGCTAATCTCCTTGTCCTACTCCCCTGACATCGTTCATCTCTTCCGCCTCCTCTCTGTGTCAATCACCTCCCTCCCCTCTCTCTGTCCGTCTCCCCCTTACCTGTCTCTCTCACCTTTTCCTTCCCTCCTTCCCTCTGTTCATCTCTACTTTCCCCCTATCTTTATCCATTTTTCACGTCTCTGTCCATCTCCTCTTCGCCTCCCCTCTGTGACCTTCATTCTTGTTTATTGTTCTTGCAAATGATACCTTAATTGGAAAATGAAATTACTTAAAAAGAGAGGATAAATCTAGACCTTTCCTGCTGTTGAACGTGTGGGGATAGTACCTTCAATGACACTATTTCACATAGCTTTAATCCGCAAAACTTGCAGTATTACGAAGTTTCGGATGATTCAGATGACATAGAAATATCTAACCACATGCCGATAACCGTGGTGTAGGGGTAGCGTTTTTGATCAGTAACCAAAACATCTTTGGTCCCGGGTGTGAATCCCACCACTGCTTAAATTTTGATTAATGATCAGCATTGGCGGCCGAAGACTTCCGGCATAAGAAGTCACCCTCGTTCTGCCAATGGCCTTGTCAAAGAGGGCAGAGGAGCGGACAGAGGTTCAGGGTTCCCTCTTGTCCTTGGGGTGGGAAACTGCCCCTAAAGGTGGAAGAATCAACAGTGATCAACGGCATGAGGATGCAGAGGCAAAGGAACCACTGCATTAAATACACGTAACGTGTATCCACAGGACGTGTGGTCTGTAATTGACAAGTGTCACCCTGATCTCGCCATTGGAAAAAGATTCCGGAATGGTCTCCCACTCGGATCTCCAGGAGGGGACTGCCAAGGGGGAGGTGACCATGAGAAATAGATTGAATGATCAACGAAAGGATAAAATTCTACAAATCGGGGCGTGGAATCACAGAACCTTGAACGAGGTACGGAAACTAGAAAATCTGAAAAGGGAAATGCAAAGGCTCCATCTAGATATAGTAGGGATCAATGAAGACAAATGGAAAGAAGACAAAGATTTCTGGTTGGATGAGTATAGAGTAATATCAACAGCAGCAGAAAATGTTATAATGGGAGTAGGATTCGTTATGAATAGGAAGGTAGGGCAGAGAATGTGTTACTGTGAACAGGTCAGTGATAGGGTTGTTCTTATCTGAATCGACATAAAACCAACACCGAGAACAACAGTTCAGGTATATATGCCGACGTCGCAAGCTGTGGAGAAAGTATATGAGGATATTGAAATGGGAAGTAAAGGGAGACGAAAATCTAATAGTCACGGGAGACTGAAATGCAGTTGTAGGGAAAGGAGTAGAAGAAAAGTTTACAGTATAATTTGGGCTTGGGACAAGGAATGAGAGAGGAGGAAGACTAAGAGAGTTCTTTAATAAATTTCAGCTAGTAACAAGGAATACTCTGTTCAAGAATCACAGGAGGAGGAGGAGGTATACTTGGAAAAGACCGGTTTATACTAGAAGATTTCCGTTGGACTACATCATGGCCAGACAGAGATTCCGAAATCAGATACCGGATTATAAGACGTATCCAGGAGCAGATATAGACTCAGATCACAGTGTAGTAGGGATGAAGAGTAGGCTTGAAGTTCTCTAAGGCTATAGACACAGCAATAAGGAATAGCTCTGTTGGCATTACAGTTGAAGAGGAATGGACATTTCTAAAAAGGGCCATCATAGAAGTTGGAAAGAAAAACATAGGTACAAAGAAGGTAACTGCGAAGAAACCATGAGTAACAGAAGATATACTTCAATTGATCGATGAAAGGAGGAAGTACAAACATGTTCCGGGAAACTCAGGAATACAGAAATACAAGTCGCTGAGGAATCAGATAAACAGGAAGTGCAGGTAAGCTAAGACGAAATGGCTCCATGAAAAAGTGAAGAAATCGAAAAAGAAATGATTGTCGGAAGGACTCACTCCGCATACAGGAAAGTCAAAGCAACCTTCGCTGTCATTAGAAGCAAGGATGGTAACATTAAGAGTGCAACGGGAATTCTACTGCTAAATGCACAGGAGAGAGCGGATAGGTCGAAAGAATACATTGAAAGCGTCTATGAGGGGGAAGAATTGTATGATGTGATAGAAGGGGAAAGGGGAGTCGATTTTGAAGAGGTAGGGGATCCAGTTTTAGAATCAGAATTTAAAAGAGCTTTGGAGGACTTAAGATCGTAATATTCCATCAGAATTATTAAAATCATTGGGGGTATTGGCAACAAAATGACTATTCACGTTGATGTGTAGAATGTATGAGTTTGGCGACGTACCATATGGCCTTCGGAAAAATGAAAATTATCATCCACACAATTCCGAAGACTGCAAGAGCTGACAAGTGCGAGAATTATCGCACAATCAGCTTAACAGCTCATGCATCGAAGCTGCTTACAAGAATAATATACAGAAGAATGGAAAAAAAATTGAGGATGCACTAGATGACGATCAGTTTGGCTTTAGGAGGGGTAAAGGCACAAGAGAGGCAATTCTGACGTTGGGGTTAATAGTGGAAGCAAGACTAAAGAAAAATCAAGACACGTTCATAGGATTTGTCTACCTGTAAAAAGCGTTCAATAATATTAAATGGTGCAAGATGTTCGAAATTTTGAGAAAAATGGGGATAAACTATAGGGAGAGACGGGTAATATACAATATGTACAAGAGGCAAGAAGGAATAATAAGAATGGACTAAAAAGAACGAAGTGCTCGGATTAAAAAGGGTGTAAGACATGGATGTAGTCTTTCCCCCCTACTGTTCAATCTGTGCATTGAAGAAGCAATGATGGAAATAGAAGAAAGGTTCAGCAGTGGAGTAAAAATTCAAGGTGAAGAATATCAATGCCGGCCGCGGTGGTCTAGCGGTTCTAGGCGCACAGTCCGGAACCGCGCGACTGCTACGGTCGCAGGTTTGAATCCTGCCTCGGGCATGGATGTGTGTGATGTCCTTAGGTTAGTTAGGTTTAAGTAGTTCTAAGTTCTAGGGGACTGATGACCATAGATGTTAAGTCCCATAGTGCTCAGAGCCATTTGAACCATTTTGATAAGTCCCATAGTGCTCAGAGCCATTTGAACCATTTGAACCATTTTGAATATCAATGATACGATTCGCTGATGACATTGCAATCCTGAGTGAACCGAACGAACAATCTAATGAGTACAGAATATAGATTGAGAGTAAATCAAAGAGAGTAAATCAAAGAAGAAAGTAATGAGAAGTAGCAAAATTGAGAACAGCGAGAAACTTAACATTAGGATTGATGCTCACGAAGTAGATGAAGGTAAGGAATTCAGCTACTTAGGCAATAAAATAATCAAAAGCAGACTAAGAATGGCGAAAAGGGCATACCTGGCCAAGAGAAGTCTACTAGCATCAAACATAGACCTTAATTTGAGGAAGAAATTTCTGAGAACATACGTCTGGAGTAGAGCATTGTATGGTAGTGAAACATGGACTGTGGGAAAACCGGAACAGAAGAGAATCAAAATATTTGACATGTGGTGCTACAGACGAATGTCGAAAATTAGGTGGACTGATAAGGTAAGGAACGAGGAGGTTCTACGCAGAATCGGAGAGGAAAGGAATATGTGGAAAACACTGATAAGAATGAGGGACAGGATGATAGGACATCTGTTAAGACATCAGAGAATGACTTCCATGGTATTACAGGGAGCTATAGAGGGCAAAAAATGTAGATGAAGATAGAGATTGAAATACATCCAGAAAATAATTGAGGACATAGGTTGCAAGTGCTACTCTCAGATGAAGGGGTTAACACAGGAGAGGAATTTGTGGACAGTGAGTCCCCTTTCAAGGTCTGTCAGGTGCTGATAACGTTATCTCATACGAGTACGCGTTATCGACGTGTGCTTCGTTGTCAACACTCAATATCTGCGCTGTTCACGCCCCTTCTGTATCGTTCCAGGCCTTGTATCAACACTAAAACGTGCAATACTAATGTACTGCGGTGGCTGTTATACACGTCGCAGATGATTCGAACTCTAATCATTTACACACCCGCAGATGGCGTGTACGAGTACGAAGTTTCATTGAGGTGTGACCATGTCTTTATATTATTTTGTCAGGCGGCGTGTATATAAGCGTTTTTAATAATGAAATACTCAGTATGCTGTTCAGTTGACGAGGAAGAGACATCTCTGAAAAGGGCAATCACAGAAGTTGGAAAGAAAAACATAGGTACAAGGAAGGTAACTGCGAAGAAACCATGAGTAACAGAAGAAATACTTCAGTTAATCGGTGAAAGGAGAACAAAATTGTTCCAGGAAAATCAGGAATAAAGAAGTACAAGTCACTTAGGAATGAAATAAGTAAGAAATGCAGGCAAGCTAAAGCGAAATGGCTGCATGACGTCTGTGAAGAACACGGAAAAAAAAAGATGATTGTCGGCAGGACTGACTCCACACATAGAAATGTCAAAACAGCCTTCAGTGAAATTGAAAGCAAGGATACAAACATTTAGAATGGATGGGAATTCCACTATTAAATTAAGAGCGGATCGGTGGAAAGTGTACATTGAGGGGCTCTATGAGGGGGAGGACTTGTTTGATGACGTGACAGAAGAGGGGACAGAGATAGGGGAACCAGTACCAGAATCAGAATTAAAAAGAATTCTGAAAGACTTAAAATCAAGTAAGGCCGAAGGAATAGAATTTCTAAAATCATTGAGGAAGTGGCAGCAAAACGATTATTCACGTTGCCGTGTAGAGTGTATGAGACTGGCGATAACCCATCAGATTCTCAGAAAAACATCATCCACACAATTCCAAAAATAGCAAGAGCCGACAAGTCCGAGAATTATCGAACAATGAGCTTTAAAGCTCATGCATCGAAGTTGCTGCCAAGAATAATAAATAGCATAATGAAAAAGAAAATTCAGGATCTGTTACATTCGGTCCGTCTAGCTTAAGGAGTGGTAATGGCACCAGTGAGGCAGTTCTGATGCTCCGGCTGATAATGGAAGCAAGACTGAAGAAAAATCAAAACACGATCATAGGATTTATTGACCTGGAAATAGCGTTCAAGAGTGTAAAATGGTGCAAGATGTCTGAAATTCTAAGGAAAATGGGGGTAAGTTATAGGGAAAGAGTGCTGATATTCAACATGCATAAGAGCTGAGAGGGAACAATAAGAACGAAGCGCACAGATTAAAAAGGTGTAAGACAGGGATGTACCCTTTCGTCCCTACTGTTCAATCTTTAAAGCGAAGAAACAATGTCAGAAATAAAAGAAAGATTTAAGAATGGGATTAAAATGTTGAAAATGTGTGCCCAGATCAGGACCAGAACCCGGGATCTCCTGCTTATATGTCAGAAGCTCTATCCATCTGAGCCACCGAGGGCACAGAGGATAGTGCGCCTGCATGGACTTATCCCCCGCACGCTCCCCGTGAAACCCACATTCCCAACATATCCACACCACTACATCTATTAGGCGCACTACGAATGTAGTGGTGTGGACATGTTGGGAATGTGCGTCTCACAGGGAGCGTGGAAGGTGTAAGTCCCTGCAGGTGCACTATCCTCTGTGCCGTTGGTGGCTCATATGGATAGAGGGTCTACCATGTAAGCAGAAGATCCCGGGTTCGGGTCTCGGTCGAGGCACGCATTTTCATCAAGTCCCCAATGATGTATATCAAAGCCTGTTTGCAGCTAGGGTGTCGATTTAACTATAAAAAAAAATGGTTCAAATGGCTCTGAGACTATGGGACTTAACATCTGTGGTCATTAGTCCCCTAGAACTTAGAACTACTTAAACCTAACTAACCTAAGGACATCACACACATCCATGCCCGAGGCAGGATTCGAACCTTCGACCTTAACGACGTCGACGCCTTTGGCACAAATGTTTTATGTATCTCCACTGCAGAATGTGATTTTAGTGTATTTTACTTCTGATGAAGGTATATTTAGATATACCGAAACCGTGGTCAAGAACTTTAATATATCTTTATCCTGCAACGGTTTGACTGTTATCATTAACCGTGAAGAATTGTTTCTTTTTTTTTTTTTACGTTTTGTCGATTATGTGAACCCGTTTTACACTGATTGGTTGACGTGAGGTAGAGGGAGAAGAGGTAGGCGGAGAATCTTCGTATTTAAGCCTATGCCTGTCACTTGCTGGCACCAGTTGACATCACAGCAGCTGAGAAGACTGCTCCACCTACCATCTTCGAAGGATGCCATGGGTATATGGTTCAAATGGCTCTGAGCACTATGGGACTTAACATCTGAGGTCATCAGTCCCCTAGAACTTAGAACGACTTAAACCTAACTAACCTAAGGACATCACACACATCTATGCCCGAGGCAGGATTCGAACCTGCGACCGTAGCGGTCTCGCGGTTCCAGACTGAAGCGCCATGGGTATAACAAGTATTATTGTGGTTCATCCTTATAAGCATTTTGTCATTTTATTATCAATCTTGTAAGGTTTCTGTTACTTTCTAAATTAAATTACAGGTCTGATGATGGTCATGTGTTATGAGTGAAACCGGTCACCTGTGTTGTTGTAGTGTATGTGGTGCGATCAAGACTGAATTTTAAAAAGAAAAATTTTTAAAAAATTATTTGATTGCTGTTCCAAAAAAATGTTTATTAAAATTGTTTCAAATTGTTCCCCCTCGGATTTCCGAGCGGTGATATTCAGGAGGATGACGTTATCATAGAAACAAAACTGGCAACATAAGGGTCTAAGCGTGGATCGTTAGATCCCATAATCGGGAAGGTAGGTTAGAAAATTTGAAAAGGAAAGTGAATAAGTTGGACATAGTGGGGTTTAGTGAAGAACGAAGGCAGAAGGAACAGGCTTATGGTCAGTTGAGTACCCGGTTATAAATATAAAATCATATTGGAGTAATGTAGGAGCAGGTCCACTAATGAATAAGAAAACACAAGTGAGATTAAGCTACTATGAACAGCATGGTAAATACATTAACGGAGTCAAGATACTCACAAAGCCAACACCCATCACAGAAGTACAAGTTTATATTCCAATAGATGAAGAAGAGATTGCAGAAATGATGCGATCGACTGAAACAGAGAAAGGAATACAGAGGAATAAGAATGGGTAGCTTTGAGAGATGAAATATGTGAAACATGATGGTAGTCGAGGACCAAATGGGTAAAAAGATAAGGTTTAGTTGACATCCTTAGATATCAAAGGAGACATTGAATTTAACTGATAAAAGATGAAAATATAAAAATGTGAACAACGAAACAAGGGGAAGGAAATACAAACGTCTAAAAAATGAGACTGACAGGAATGAAAAACAGCGTCGCAGTAATAGCTAGAAGACGATATAAAAGAATATATACACGGAAGACAGTCACTGACTACAGGAAAGTTAAAGAGACATTTGAAGAAAAGAAAAGCAGTTATATGAATATCAAGAGTTCAGACAGAAACCAGTACGAAGTAAAGAAAGGAAAGCTGAAAGATGGAAGGATTATACAGAAGGGATATACAAGAGAAATGTGCTTGAAAGCAATATTACAGAAAGAGGAGAGGATGTAGATGAAGATGAAATAGGAGATGTAATACTGTGAGGAGAATTTGACAGAGCACTGAAAGATCTAAATAGGAACAAGGCCCTGGAGTAGATGACATTCTGTCGGAACTATTGACAGATTTGGAAGAGCATGCTTTGGCAAAAGTATTCCATCTGGTTTGCAGGATGTGTGAGACAAGCAAAATACCCTCAGACTCAAAGAAAAATGTAATAATTCCAATTCCAAAGAAAGCAGGTGCTGGAAGATAAGAATATTACTGAACCGTCAGCTAATAAGCTATGTCATTCTTATAAAATACTAACACAGATTCTTTACAGAAGAACGGAAAAACTGGTAGAAGCCTACCTCAGGAAGATCAGCTTGGATTCCGGAGAAATGTAGAAAAACATTCAGTAACACTGACTCTACGACCTGTCTTAGAAGATAGGTTAAGGAAATGTAAACCTACGTTTTTAGCATCTGTAGACTTATAGAAATCTTTTGACAATGTTGCCTGGAGCACATTCTTTGAAATTCTGAAGTTAGCAAGGATAAAATACAGGCAGCGAAAGAATATATATAACTTGTACAGAAATTAGATGGCACTATAAGAGTCGAGGGGTATGAACGGGAAGCAGTGGTCGGGAAAGGACTGAGACAGGGTTGTAGCCCATCCCTGATGTTATTCAATGTGTACATTGAGCAAGCACTAAAGGAAAAAAAAGTGGAGAATGATTTAAAGTTGAGGGAGAAGAAATAAAATCTTTGAGGTTTACCGATGACATTGTAATTCTGTCAGAGATAGCAAAGGACTTGGAAGAGCAGTTGAACGCAATGGATAGTGTCTTGAAAGGAGGTTATAAGATGAACATCATCAAAAGCAAAAGAAGGGTAATGGAATGTGGTCGAGTCACATCAAGAAATCCTGAGTGAACTAGGTTAGGACACGAGGCACTGGAATTAGTAGATGAGTTTTGCTACTGGGACCGTAAGATAAATGATGGTGGCCAAAGAAGAGAGGACATAAAATGAAGAATGGCAATGGCAAGAAACCCGTTTCTGAAAAAGAGAAATTTGTTAACATCGAATGTGGATTTAAGTGTTAGGACGTCTTTTCTGAAGGCATTTGTCCGGAGTGTAGCCTTGTGTGGAGGTGAGAGGTCGGCGATAAATAATTCAGACAAGCAAGAAATAGAAGTTTTTGAAATGTGGTGCTACTGAAGATTGTTGAAGATTAGGTAGGTAGATAATGTAACCACTTAGGATGTATTGAATAGAGTCTGGGAGAAAAGAAATTTCTGCCATAACGTGAGCGAAAGAAGGGATCCGGTGATAGGAAACATTCTGAAACATCAAGGTTTAGTACTGGAGGGAAGTGCGGAGGGTAAAATTTGTAGAGGGAGACAAAAAGATGAATATGTTGGTTGCAATGGTTATTCGGCGATAAAGAAGCTGACTCAGGTTAGTCTTGCGTGGCGAGCTACATTAAACCAGTTTTAGTAACGTTTCTTGTCCACGAACAAGAACTAGAGTGACGGAAAAAATCACAGCACTAAAAAGGAATTGTGCGACATAGCCGGTCGGAGTGGTGGAGCGGTTCTAGGCGCTACAGTCTGGAACAGCGCGACCGCTGCGGTCGCAGGTTAGAATCCTGCCTCGGACATGGATGTGTCTGATGTCCTTAGGTTAGTTAGGTTTAAATAGTTCTAGGGGACTTATGACCTCAGAAGCTGAGTCCCATAGTGCTCAGAGCCATTTGAACCATATTTTTGTGCGACATAAACGAAAGTTGGCAGGCGTGTATCTACATCTGAAAGATGATGTCTATTCAGATTCCAAGCCAGTCGCATAAGAGTGGCGCTAGTAGTCAAGAATGCCTTTAAGGCGACAAAGACGTCGTTGTCAACACATTACTGAGTTAGAAGAAGGGTGTGTAATTGGGCTACGAGAAGCTGGATGTTCCTTCTGTAGTACTGCAGAAAGACTTGACAGGAATGTAGTCGTACTGTACATGTTTTCTGGCAACGGTGGTCACGAGAAAGTACGGTCGCAAGAAGACCGGACTCCTGACGGCCACGTGGCACTAACGAGAGGGAAGACCATCGTGTTCGACGTGTGGCTCTGGCGCATCGTACTGAATCTGCAGCAGCAATGCAAGCAGTAGTTGGGACCACAGTGACGAAACTAACTGTAACAAATTGATTAATTAAAAGACAGCTCCGGGCCAGTTGCCATGTAGTGTGCATTTATTGACAGCAACAAAATGGCTCTGAGCACTATGGGACTTAACATCTAAGGTCATCAGTCCCCTAGCACTTAGAACTACTTAAACCTAACTAACTTAAGGACATCACACATATCCATGCCCGAGGCAGGATTCGAACCTGCAACCGTAGCGGTCTCGTGGTTCCAGACTGAAGCGCCTAGAACCGCTCGGCCACATCGGCCAGCCTATTGACAGCAAACCAGCGCCGTTTGCAACATCAGTGGTGTCAAGTGAGTGCTCAGTGGAGGGCAGGATGGAGGTCTGTTGTGTTTTCTGATGAAAGCTGATGCTGCCTCGGTGCCAGTGATGTCTGTGTGTTGGTTAGACAGACGCCCGTTGGGGGCATGCAACCAACCTGTCTGTGTGCTGGACCTACATCTCGATTTATGGTCTGGCATGAGATTTAGTTCGGCAGCAGGAGCATTCTCGTTGTTATACCACGCACCATACTGCAAATTTGTACATTAGTCTGCTATTCGACCTGTCGTGCTGCCATTCATGAACAGTTTTTCATGGGGTATTTTCCAACAGGACAACGCTGTTGTAACCAAGATGCTCTGCAGAATGTCAACATGCTGCCTTGAAACTTCTGGCAGATTAAAACTGAGTGCCGGACCGACACTCGAACTCAGGACCTTTGCCTTTCGTTGGCAAGTACTCTACCAACAGAGCTACCCAAGCACGACTCACGCTCCGTCCTCACAGCTTTACTTCCGCCAGTACCTCGTCTCCTACTTTCCTTGCCTTGGCCTGCCTGATCACCAGATCTGTCTCCAGTCGAGGACATACGGGACATAGCCAGACGGCAGCTCCAGCGTTATCGACAACTACCATTAACCGCTCCTGTACCGACCCTCCAAGGTCAAAATGCATGGATCTAGATCCCACAAACTGATATCTGGCGACGAATGGACGTTGAATACTTGCATTCAATATTCTGATGCTTACACCGGTTATTAATGTACCAGCATTTCACATTTTCAATGGCTTATCTCGCGCTTACATTTACCTATAAACTTACAATGTTAATCACTTAATTGTGTTACTTAGAGAAATATATTACCGAAATTTCATTACTCAACACTAATTAGTTTTGGTGTTGCAGTTTTTCAAAATTGGTTCAAAAGGCTCTGAGCACTATGGGACTTAACATCTAAGGTCATCAGTCCCCTAGAACTTAGAACTACTTAAATCTAACTAATATAAGGACATCACAAAAATCTATGCCCGAGGCAGGATTCGAACCTGCGACCGTAGCAGTCGCGCGGTTTCGGACTGAAGCGCCTATAACCACTCGGCCACAGCAGCCGGCGCAATTTTGTCCTCCAGTGTATTACAAATCCCATGTCATATTTATTGCATGAATACTACTCCTCACATCCGCGAAGTTAGGATTCGGTGGTGACTTTACTTTGAGCTGTTGCTGTTTCCATAGACGTCAGTGCAGTCAGGGTACTGTGTGTGTGTGTGTGTGTGTGTGTGAGAGAGAGAGAGAGAGAGAGAGAGAGATAGGTGCAGAGAACTGGGCAGTACCTTGATGCGGCCGCACTGTCCTCGGCAGGCTGAAGGGCAGGAAACACAGGTGTCAGGCGCAGCGACCCGGGCCGTGACAAGGGCGGCGGTTTCGCTGCCCGAGCGGTAAAAAAAAGGAGGGAGGAGTCGACAGGGAAGGGGCAGAACGGCGCCGCAGAGGGGGAACAAATGGGCGCCGGTTTGTCGAGTCAGTCGCCTGTCCGTCTGTCTACACGCCGGCGCCCCGAGGCTCAGCTCCGGGCGGCGAGCTGCGGGCTGCGATTGATCGGCCCTGCAGGCGCTAATGGTGCGGCACCGACGCCGTATGTCAGCGCCGCGGCCCCTGCTGACGTCACACTGCTGCCTGCGTCTGCCTGCCGAAAGGGAAGAAGCGAATCCGATCACTCGTTCCCTCTGTCGCCACCATATGTGTTCCTCGCTGCTGCCGAAGTCGCGGCCGCGGTATGCCGGTAGACGATATTATAATGGACGCTGTCGATTGGCTGACATCTTCTATAAACGTACTTCTGTGGTAGTATTTTGGTTAATCGGCTATATGCTGAGGCCTGCTAAGCAGTAATCCGCTACTATTTGCTGATGGTGCTGTAGTGAACGGGGAAAGTGTTGTCTTGGAGGTACTGCAGGAGGATGCACGGTAGGATTTCTGTTGGGCGTGATGAATACTTGTCCTAAATGTGCGAAAATGTAACTGAATGGAGATGAGCAGAAGAAACGATCATGTAATGTTGGACAACAGTGGAGTGCTGCTGATGCGGTCGCATCCTTTAAATATCTAGGTGTAAAGCTGGAGAGCGAAATGAAAGGAATGAGCTTGTAAGGTCGGTGGAGAGAAGGCGAATAGTTGGCTTTGGTTTATTGGGAGAAGTCCAGGAAAGTGTGGCTCCTCTATATAAGACACCACGTGTGCGACCCATCCTTGAGTAATGTTCGAGTGCTTGGGATCCCTAGTAGGTCGAATTAAAGGGAGAGATCGACACAATTCAGAAGCATGCTGCTAAATTTGTCTCATGTAAATTCGATCAATACACGAGTTTTGCAGCACTCCTCCGTGAACTCAAATGGGAATCCTCGAAGAGAAGACGATATTCTTGTCGCAAAATTCTATTGAGGAAGTTTAGAGAACTGACATTTGTGATAGAACGCAGAAGGAACCTGTTCCCACCAACATGTATCTTGCATAGGGAGAGCGAAGGAGAGACAAGGGAAATCGTGGCTGATATGGAAGAATATACAAGATCGACTCCATCTGCGAATGGAACAGGAATAGGAATGGCTAACAAAGGTACAAGGTAGCATTCACCATGCGCCATACTCTGGCTTTTGGAGTATGTGTATAGATGGAGAGATGTAGATATCAGGACATAGTTATACCACTCAAATTATGTGGTATTTGGAAAGTGTAATGTTGTGCAATATGGGATATACTCAACTGGACAACAGCTATCGGTGCGGGATAACGCTCCGGATGCAAGGTCGTACACGCAAAACGCCCGGAAAATACATATCTCGTCTTCATTTGGCTTTCCGGAGTACCCCTTATAAGGAAACGTTGCCTTTTCTGGCCTCTCACAGACTAACAATCAAGAACTGAGACTCGAGAACTGCCTGATGTGAACGGGTTGCGAAACGGTCTGAAGAAGGACGTGCATGGAAAAAGACATAAATGGGGCAGGTGTGTACTATGAACAGCACTGATACAAATTATGTTTTATTTTAGTTGTATGTGGCTACTCAAAGTGAATGTAAATATGAGTGGTGCACGTTCTATATGCAGATAAATAAAAAGTGTGCTGGCGTACTTAAAAATGTTTGAATATTTATTGCCGGTAGCTAAATAACATATTGCTGCGTTGCAGAATAATTTTATTGTACATGTTTGAATTTTTAATGTCCTACCAGATGAACTCAGAATAGGGAAGGCAAGCTCTGGGTCGGTGTAGGAGTTGGAATGGCAACAAGACCATCGTAGATGTAATGGGCATCAGGGCATGAAGAGAGCATTGCCACACAACATCCAAGCGAGCAAAGCAGAAACGCAAACACTGAAACGCAAACATTGCACTGCTACATCATAAGGCAGTGTGAAATAACACTTTTGTAAGGTCACCGCCGGAGCACCACTGCAAAACCAAAAAGACCTGACCTCATGATCCAGAATGACTACTGAATTGTCATAGGGAGGCAAGTAGCGCTGACGAGACCGATAAACGAGGGAAAACGCATTCTTACACTCAGAGCCCCATGTCATAGGCATGGGCTGGGACCTTTAAATAATGAGACTTTCGGAGCTTAAAGATACATTCAGTTGTGCAGCCATTTTGTAAGTTTTACTTCTCAGAAAGAATGACGGTCTCCTAAGTGAAACCACGACAAGCTGATCGATGATGGTCTGCCAGCTAATTGCTTGCTGACCTCAACACTGAGATGCGGTCATTCCAATGCATACAACAGCCGCGGTCTGTTGTTGATATCTACTGGATGAGGAGAAGACCGGTGTTCACCCAGCCCATCTCCACTGAGAGCTATTGCGGATGATCTGCTAGATGCCATCTTCACACCTACCAAATGTTGCACGTTTGAGCCGTTCCCAAGCTGATCTGTCAACTCTGCAGCAGTCTTTATTGATCTTTGGTGGACGACTAGGGCCTAGTCTTCAGACAACCGACATCCTGAATCACATTCAATTCTCATCACCCGAATGCACAATGGGTCGTCTTTGAGAACACTGACGTGTGAGACATACTGTTCTTCAGAACGTCTGGATGGGCACCGCCTTGCCCCACATAACTGCCAGCACAGCATGTGGCCATGACACACTGACCTGCATGGCAACATCACATCTCGCTGACGGTCTTATCCCCGGCTGCTGCCTTCCGCTCTGAAGACACTTCATAACTTTGTAAACTCAAAACGGGAAATAAAATGTTATTTGCAGATACCACTGAGTCACTGCCGCCCCCATGCGTAAACTGGACCACTCAGCCACTCTGTATGTGTACACATTCACGTTGCAATGTCCAGGTGAAATGTCTGCCTTTCACAACAAGACCATGTCACAACGTTTTCAATGCAAGTGCAGATGTTTCAAGATCATACCCATTTTTGTGGCAGTAGTCTCCTTGGAAGAAGAAATAATATGTTTTAGTGCTCTCCTATCTCTGCCAGTTTGTTTAGTTTCAACGTTGTTTTTAGTAGAGGAAGCTGCACTGTGGAACCTGAATAGGGGAACTAAGTACGTTTCAGTGCATTTTGTTAGTGCAGGTTGCTTACATCAGGGGCAGGTATGCACTCAGGGCAAACCTATTGTTGTCCTTTGATTGACAGGTACTTAACCTATTGTTCTCCTTTGATTGACAGGTACTTATGCTATTATTCTTCTTTGATTGACAGGTACTTAAACTATTGTCCTGCTAAAATGATCTTTCCTTTTGAGTGACAGGCACATAAAATATTGTTCCCCCGAGCCCCTCCCAATTCTCTCCCCCCTCAGGAAACCTCCAACCCACGCCTCCCCCCTTGCTGCTTCAGGTACACTTTCAGGTCTGAGTTATTGGAATAGCCTTCTCACACGTATCAGTTCGACTGACTACTTAATTAAATTGATCAGTTAATTAACAACTCCCCCTCTGGTAAACTCCTGTCCCGTCCCATCCTCCCTCCCAGAAATTGGCATAAAAAGACGCAGTTGGTCGGTCATTTGGAGGTAAATCGATTGCTGAGTATGGAATGTTTTGTAAACAATTTAGACAATGTGCAGAATATTGTTTATTTCAACAATGTAGGGGATTCAAGGCAGTGTATGGAATATATTAAAATTGGTGGCTCTTTGGTGGAGAGGAAGGATCTCATTAAGAGGAAATTCAAGGGTATATTGTTTATTTATAGAAAAATCAGTTTGTGGGGTTGGATTCCTCTTGCTCATCATTCTCCGCTATTTGGGAACGTGTAGATCATGTAAGAAGTAATTACATGGGGCAAACATGTTGCATAACCTAATGTTCGGCACTGTATTCTGAGTGTCTTAACCTAATGTTTGATCCTTTGTCAGCACTTAATATATTGTTCTGTTAGGTGGTTTTCCATGTCACTCCCATTTCCTTAAACTATTGTACCGCCTTTGATACCAAATTAAGTAATTAATTTTATCCTTCCACCATTTTCTGGTACACTCTTAGAATTTCGCATGCTTTTGAACGCCGTTTCTGGCGCATTCTTCTTTGTCACCCACCTGGTTAAACTATTTAAACTATTATACTGCATTTTACATAAAAAATATGCAGATTAATTTATTGTTCTTCACTTAACATGCTGGTCTACTCCATGTCACCTACTCACGCACACCCTCGCTTTAACTATTGTACCCCTAACACCACACTGATATAAAAAATTTATGCAAATTAATTAAATCGATGTTCTTCACATGAATGGGTAGTTTATATTTTTTTAATTCACAGCATCCTATTGGTCGGTGAAATCGATGGAATGCAGGTTAGACAAAAGATTTTTCTAATAAAAAACACACCCCTCCACTCGGCACCCGATGCCGACACCACCGACTCCACACACGTCCCCAGGAGTCAGGATGAAACGGTGGTCCCTGCGAAGTGATGACACGGTTGTCAGCTGCCAAGCAACATGTAGCTGTCAGTTTGGGTCCTGCAAGGATCAGGTGGTGGCATCTCTTTCGTACTTGACACCCAAGAAATACCTGTCGAAATACGTGTTCACCTAGGCACTGTCGCTGGTGCGATGGCGCAGAGTTGCGGTGCTAGTCCAGCACCAAGAGAGATTTTCCAATGCTACCCATAATAGCACAGGGTGCATTATTCCTAGCGATCCTAATGGGACAGCCGTTCGTCACTGAATTTACCTGTCAAGCTGCTGCTGCTGCCAGTGACTCACGTTTTCCGTTACCGGTAGAAGCCGTCCAAATGGAGAGGCCTGTTGGAGAGTAAGAATGTAGCTTACTTAACCGTGTTGTTCCCTAGACGGCCGAATATCGAACTAATACTTAGTATGTGTTGGATAGCTTTCATGATCGCATGGAAATTTGAGAAGATTTAATATGGACGTGTGCTTATGCTGGACCATTATTCCCTCCCATGTAAATTGTCTGGTTGACTGGTTCTGCACATTTCGCACCTTTATTTAGTTGAGGGTACTTAGACTGTGGTGTGTGCATCTAGCAGGTGGAAGTCGCATTTGCCGGTTCTCTAGTTATGAGAAAGACCTTATTTGGCTTTGTAAAGTATAGGGGGTGATTTGGAATCTGTTACATCACCGACATCCGCATTCGCGAGAGGAAATATCAGTTTCCTCTGTTTTATTCGAGCTCTCACATAAAGGTCTCCACAGATGGGATAAGTTTCTAGTTACTTAGTGGTTTACAGCCCGCTCCACCTCACTAAAGTTTCGGATTTGTAGAGATATAATTTCCAGTTTATATTTTTGGAGTTATGTTGCACAAGCGATCGGTAAAATACTACTATGTGCTTGATATCGAGATGTATCGCGTAAATGGTATTATATTATGGCAAACCATTCGAAAATACATGTGTTCTTGTAAGCCCAGAGTCTGGAGATGGGTGTAGAAAAGCAAGCAAGCAGGTCTGGACCAGAAACGGTAGCGCGTTTGTGCCGACCCCGAATTTGTGGAACAGTTCTGAGAGTGACTTTGGTCCACTGAGAGGGCTCTGGTTACGTGTTAGGAGTGGATGACCTCGTGGGAAATATCTAGTGCAGTGTGAGTATACCTACAGTGCATGTGCTTATACTGTCTGTCTTCGCAGTATATGAACGAGTGTCTGGCGCTCGATAGCTTTATGAATGATGTAAAAGGGGGCGATTTTGTATGTTGCAGGATATGAATGATATGTTTACTACATTGACATGGTATGCGGTGGTATATTGCTGGGTTGGAGATTGGTTTCACGCTCTTATATTCAAGCTACACCCCTCAGTGGCAGAGCAGTGTAATTGGGTAAGAGTCTTTCCGTATTTGACGATCTGTAGGCCATTTTGCAGGACATCCACTCATCGGTACCCCTAAGCATACCCTCGCATTTTCCTTGTTGTTCTATCGATAGTGATGTTGATTACAATACACCAACCTGTGTCTGCGATGTCTTTCCAAGCATTACGTCCACGGGTGCGGCATTCATTATCACACATACTGCCAGACACCTGTCCTTCATAACACTTGTTTGAGAGAATCTTGGAAGGTTGCAGCATCTTCCAGACGAGCTGTTTCGAAGACTTTGTTAGATACTTTCCTAGGACTGAGGAGAACTGAGACATGTAGCCGGTGTGAGTGTAGGCATACCATAATTTTTTTGGGCGTTGTACAGATATAAAAGATAACTGCACTGTTTGTGTAAAATGTGTATATATTGCAGTGTAGTGTTACTGTGGCTTATATTGTGCCATGACCAGAGAAGATGAGTGTGTGTCCTATCATGAGGGACGTATAGTTTCAGCACATTGACAACTGTGAGTGTATGAGAGAGATTTTTACGTGGAAAATTATGTGTGCTATAGATACTGAGATTCGTTCCAGAACCACAGCCACCAAGAGGAGACATTACCTGTACATAGATCGGTGTCAGACTGCAGCAGCGATCATAATATTTAATTGTAGTTACACTGATAAGTATGTTCCTGGCTCCCAATATTCTTGTGAGTATTGTATGTATTTGATGATCTGTCGGCTACTTTTGCAGGGTTTAGCTGTCAGTGCAATGTAGCAATCTATACAAAAGTCTCGTCTGCAGAAAATAATGGCAGATGGTATTCCCCCACTGGCAGCAGTAGCATTTTGTCAGGTAAATTCATTGACAATTGGGCTGTCCCGTTAGGATCAATAGGAACAATGCACCCTGCGCTATTCTGGGAAGCATTGGAACACCGCACCAGCACCGCAGCTATGTGCCATCGCTTCAGAAATGGTGCCTAGGTGAACACGTATTTCGACAGGAATTTCTCAGGTGTCAAGTATGAAAGAGATGTTGCTACCTGATCCTTGCGGTCCATATTGCTTGGCAGCTGACAACCGTGTCATCACTTCGCAGGGACCAGCGTTTCATCCTGATTCCTGGGGACGTCTGTGGAGATGGTGGCGGCGACATCGGACATCGGGTGTCCAGTGGCGGGATGTGTTTCTCATTAGCGATTTAAACTGCACTTCATCGATTTCACCGACCAGTAGGATTCATGTGAAGAACATCGATTTAATTAATTTGCATAAATTTTTTATATCAGTGTGGTTTTAGGGGTACTAGAGGGAGGGTGTGAGTGAGTGGGTGACATGGAGTAGACCAGCATGTTAAGTGAAGAACAATAAATTAATCTGCATAATTTTTATGTAAAATGCAGTATAATAGTTTAAGCAGGTTGGTGACAAAGAAGAATGCGCCAGAAACGGCGTTCAAAAGCATGCGAAATTCTAAAAGTGTACCAGGAAATGTTTGGGAAGATATAATTAATTACTTAATTTGGTATCAAAGGCGGTACAATAGTTTAAGGAAGTGGGGCTGACATGGAAAACCACTTAACAGAACAATAGGTTAAGTGCTGACTAAGGACCTAACATTAGGTTAAGACACCCAGAATACAGTGCTGAACATTAGGTTACGCAACATGTATGCCCCATGTAATTACTTCTTACAAGACCTACATGTTCCCAAAAAGCAGAGAATAAAGAGCAAGAGGAATCCAACCCCACAAACTGATTTTTTTTATTTAAACAATATACCCTTGAATTTCCTCTTAATGAGATCCTTCCTCTCCACCAAATATTCCATACACTGCCTTGAATCCCCTAAATTGTTGCAGTAAACAATATTCGACACATTGTCTAAACTGTTTAAACAATATTCCGTACACAGCAATCGATTTCCCTCCAAGTGACCGATTAACTAAGTCTCTTTCCACCAATTTCAGTCAACCTGATAAGAGTGAGAGGGGCTATTCCAGTAACTCAGACTTGAAAGTGTAACTGTAGCAGCTAGGGGGATGGGTGGGTTGGCGGTTTCCTGAGGGGGGAGGGGATTGGGAGGGGTTGGGGGAACAATAGGTGAAGTGCTTGGCAATCAAAAGAAAGGATACTTTTAACAGGACAACAGGTTAAGTACCTGTCGATCAAAGGAGAACAATAGATTTGCCCCTGAGTGTATACCTGTCCCTCATGTAGGCAACCTGCATTAATCAAAATGCTCTGAAACATACTTAGTTCCCTTACTACCCTGTACGGTGTCATGACTGGAAATGCAATAGCTGTAGAGGCCTCAAGTATTACAATTAACGTTTCAAGCTACAATGCACTTCTGATATCATTAGCAAAGCTGTTGAAAACCGTCAGCAAACGCTTCTTGCTGAATCCCTCGAAGCACTGTAGTCACGCTGCATTGGATACCCACAACGTCTGCCAGTGTTCGTGAACAATAGTACCCACGCTTTTTCCTCTTGTCTTCCAAACTTCTGCTCTCATTTTCAAAGACAGCTGCTGCTCATCCACAAGCATCCGTGCGCTCTCGTTAGACGCTGTGTGGGATTGTGCGAGTTGGTCCGAACGTGGCTCGTTCTATACGCCGTCCTTTCCGGTTCTAAAGCGTATAAACCACTCAAGCACACTCTTCTTACTCACTGGTTCCGCACTGTACACTTGTGCTAACATTCCATGAGTCTCTGTCGCAGAACTTCATCTTAATGCTCCATTCTGCAAAGACACTAGTGCGACGAATGCTTCTGATGATCGGTGGATGTCTCTGAGAGGAGAGGAGTTGAAGATACGCAAAGACAGTGTAAGGACTATTGTTTAAGAACATTGGCAGACGTTGCGGAAGTCGAACAAAGCGTGACTACGGCGCTTCGAGTGACCGAACAAAAAGCGTTTGCGGACAGCTTCCAATAGCTGTGCAACCGATATCAAAACATGGTTCAGTTAGCTCTGAGCACTATGGGACTTAACATCTGAGGTCATCAGTCCCCTAGAACTTAGAACTACTTAAACCTAACTAACCTAAGGACATCACACACTTCCATGCCCGAGGCAGGATTCGAACCTGCGACCGCAGCAGTCGCGCGGTTCTGGACTGAAGCGCCCAGAACTGCTTGGCCACAGCGACTGGCCAACCGATATCAGAGGGGTGTTTTAGCCAACGGTGATAATACAATGTACGCTTTCACGGCTGGTACTGACATCACTTAAGACTTCCGGGCAATTAGGCTGCAGTCGATGTATAAGACTTTCTTCTAACGTTTCGTCTCCGACTGCGGGAGACATCATCAGAGGAAAAAGGCCTTTTTACCTCTGAAGATGTCTCTCGCAGTAGGAGAGGAAATGTTAGGAGAAAGTTTTATAAATTGACCATGGTCCAATATCCCGGAAGTTTTAAGTGATGACGGTGATTCCTCTGAAGGCGAATAAGGCCAATAAAGATATTTTGTTTGCAACTCTTGTTTTCTTTTTTATAACAGAACTATTCAGACGCAGCTTGTATTTAGCTGGATTTGTATTGTGTTGTATGTTAACTGGGGGCCTAGAGACGACGGAGAGGCTCCGTCCCCGCCGCAGCCGCAGTGGTCCACGGCCCCACGACGACTACCGCAGTCCACTTCACCCCTCCGTCGCCCCACAACGAACCACCCTTTCAGGGTTATATTTGGTTGGATAGTATCACACGTAAATGATCGGAAACCGCAGAGGCGTGGCTGAGATCAGTCGCGTCAATAGAAGTGGCGCCGAAACCGTAAACAGGGAAGCCCAGAGCAGTGTGGCTGCCAGTGAGCTCGCGACCGTTCAGGCTGCTGTGAGAACGATGTGTTGATTCACGAAAGGCAACAACGCGTTAATCGGAAACCAATACAAAGATCAAGTCGTCGTTAGCCAAACGTAGAATATCAAAACTACAAATCCAAAGCAGGACTGTATGACGCAGGCGGGTCGGATCCAACGTACTGAATGGAGCGTGACTGATGGCTTCATGCGATACTGGAGATTACTAGGCACCCGCGCACTCCGAGGGTCGTATGCAGTCGAGTGGGACCTCTAGGATATCTGATTTATCATCCAAGTCGACATCCGCATTCTGCGATACTAAGGTTTCATCCTGGGAATCGATATAAACAAATACCGATATGTGGTCACTGGTATTTGTACAATAGTGATGCCGTCTTCAGAGACGCAGTAACAGCGAAGTCTGTCGGTCAATACGGCTCAATGCCTTCAAAGGTGGAATGACCATTGGATGTCACCTGAGTAACATATGGAACGTTCCCACTTCTCTAAAACTGCCGCTGGCCGTTGTGGCCAAGCGGTTCTAGGCGCTTGAGTCCGGAACCTCGCTGCTGCTACAGTCTCAGGTTCGAATCCTGCCTCGGGCATGGATGTATGTGATGTCCTTAGGTTAGTGAGATTTAAGTAGTTCTAAGCCTAGGGACTGGTGACCTCAGATGTTAAGTCCCATAGTGCTTAGGGCCATTTGAACCACTTTTTTAAAACTTCACAGGTCGACTGTTGGTGATGTGGTTGTGAACTGGAAGGGCGAAGGAACAACAACAGCTACACCAAGACCAGGTAGACCTCATGTGCTGACGAACTGGAACCGTCGAACATTCCGGAAGCTGCTTGCAGAAACATCACGAAATGAGCGGAAATAACCACTCGTGAGTTCCCATGTGCTACCAGCAGTCCAACGAGTACAGTGACTGTGCATAGGGAGTTCGGAATATGGGATGCAATGATTGAACAGCTCTTCATAAGCCATACATTTCTGAATCAGTTCTAAACGACGGTCTGGTTTAGATGATGAGAGACGCCACTGAACAGTGGATGACTGGAAACGAGTGAGTTATAGTCATGAATCACGTTAGAACCCGTGCCAATCGGATGGAAGGGTTTGGATTTGGTGACTGCCTGGAGCACTTTACCTTCCATCCATCACGTGTAGCGCCGGCAGTGAAATACGGAGGAGGAGGTATCACGGAATGCGGAGGTGCTTTTCGTGATTAGGATGCAGTCACTTTACTGCATTTAAAAAAAACGATAAATGCGGAAGTACCATATTTGAACACATTACACAGCATTGTACACTGTGTACAAGAGGCACTTTTCGGAGGCGATGATTGTTTCAGCATGACAATTCCCTGTGTCATAAAGCAGCGACTGTGAGGCAATAACTCGTGGACAATAGCATTCCTCACACAGTTTTGGCCTGCCCGGAGCCCAGAGCTGAAACAAAAGGAACACATTTAGGATAGGTTACAAAGCCGGCTTCGTTCCAATCGCCTACGTGCAGCATTTACACCTTATCTCATTTCGGCTCTTGAGAAGGAATGGACTGCCGTTCCTTCACACACATCAAACACATTGAAAGTGTTCCCAGAAGAGTTGAAGTCATTATAATGACGCAGGGTGGACACATTCCATAATAATGTCCACTAGTAAGTGACCGGACACTTTTCGTGAGATATTATATGCCCAGTTGTTAGTTAAAAGACGGGCCTACTGCATCGGATGCTCTATATTGATAATGCGACCATACATTTTTACTGCTTTTTTAAAACACTCTTATTCTTCGATTAGCTAGCTTTCGAACTACTGCAAGCACATCCCCAGATTTTGGACATTTATAAGGAGTTTACATTTAGACGTTAATAAAAAAAACTGAGTAACAATAGTGAGTAGAGCTTTAAAAGTAAAAACAAACAAAGATAAGTCTATATTTGTAATGTATGGTAGTGAATATCTCAGTAAGTAAGTGGTGAACGTAAACTAGTTTGCCCTAAGCATCTAAACCCGACAAGGCAACCACAAGTTATAGAAGAAAAGAAAGTGCACCGAGCTGTTTATTTAACATAAGCAGTCGGCTTGAGAAACATCGTAGCTGAACGAATGGTCAGCACTCAAAATGAAGTCGATAAATAAGTTATACTGACGAGGACGTGAATCTATTACGCCAGTTGAAGATGGGCACAAGTCCTACAAGTATCTTGGCTTAAAATAAAGCTCTATAAGAAGTGGGTGGCTGCTGCATTTCTTCAAGTAAATGAATCCACAGCCACAGAGACCAGCTGTCGTTAACAGTGATAAATTAATGTAAGTATGGCCTTCTTAAATGGAACATTGGTCACTAGCGCGGGAAAGTAGCACTTAAATGAACTTGCTTTAACACCCTGTGTACAGAAATCCGCTTGAAGTCGCTTGTTTGAATGCAACGTATCAAACCTAGTTCATCAAGTGCTGCGCTTTCATCGTTGGTGTGTGGTAGATCGCTTGACGGTGACATACTTACGGTCTCAGAAATTACATAACGTTACGACGGTGCTACCGAGTGCTATAAAACATAAAGGCCCTGTAAACACGCGTCATCTGGGGGTGAGCTTGCTGTTGCGCGGCGAAATCTGCTCAATGGAGGAATACAGTCTTTCAAAGAAGTTGAGCCGTGCTGCGGCTCGCGTTGGTGCTGTTTGTATGTTTCTGCCCTCTGTTGGAGGCCAGACCGCATCCTTTAGTTGGCATGGTTGCGGTTGTTTGTCTTCTTCTCGTCTTGACTGGCACCACTCGTTTCGCAAGCGTTGCCTGTCCGCCAGTGACAGCAGCGGAGGTTATTGATATGTAGTAACTGTTGCCCTATCTTTGGGGCGGCGTCGTTGTTTTACCGTGTCGTGTGAGTGTAGCAGTTCGGTTGGGGACTCGGAAGAGGCAGGTCCGCGCAGTGCGCGAACGCGCCGGGACCACTGGCGGCGCGCATAGACTGCCGGATGGAAGGGCTGTGGTCACGAGGGTGGTAAATCAGATCCTGTAGGCTTTACGATGAGTGCATTTCAATTCAAGTAGAGAAACCACCACCATTGTGACATCTCGCGATCTACAGTGACTTGGGCTCGTGTTGCTGCTCGAAGTCTCGCCGAGGTGAAGAGAAGCAAGTGGAGTGCTTGGGGAAGGCGGATATCATTAGCTTTCCTCGACTTCTTATTACTATTTGCTGCGTTCAGCTTGTCACAATTTGTTCAACCAGTGGTATTTTTCCTGCCTGGTGGCCGCTAACACCCCTGGCGTGTAAGGCCTTCAGCTGTGAGTGTGGTCATTTGGTTTGAAAAAAAAAAATCAGTATTTGTATTTTAGTAGTAAGCCTTAAAACCTTATTTACTGCCATTCCTGGCGTCTGATACCTACTGCTGTGTTTGTGGCTACTTACTTTTTCATGTTTCAATACCTGTAAGTTGTAACTGCAGCGAGTTCTTAAACCTTCTTAATTTATTGCCATTCTTGGCGTGTAAGGCCTTCAGCCGTGATCACAGTGGATTGTTTTTTTTTTAACATTATCTGTATCTGTATTTGTTAAATTGTAACGCTTTGAAAACACTATTATTTACAGAGTTGTTTGTTCCTTCATTAATAACGTGTGGTATTTTTTTATTTGTTGTTGAGTCTGGAATTACTGTTTTAAAAATAAATGTGTGTAACTGTAAAAGGCAACCAATAGTAACTGATTACCCCACCGTCCACAATCGTAACCGAATCCTGCCTTCCCTATAATACCAGGTTTCAGAAGTATTGAAAAGTAATTGGTCCCAGTACCAATACAAAGCATGTGGTATTTTGACCATATGCGCAACTTCAATGTCTCTAATGGGTAAGATAAAAAGACCGTTATAGTTTTTCTCTGTTTATTGGTGAGAAAGACACACTTATTTTTAAAACAATTTGCTTTCATTCCAGGTCGCCAACGCCTTGCGACCAATATGCTCATCGGTCTGCACTGTTGAGGCGATCTAGATAGTGCAGAATTACCTCGCGTTTTGTGTGTGACTGTGGGATTTTATGCAACGCCTCGCGAAGAAAGAATTCAAGTTTCTTGAGATGTACTGCTGGGTAGCAAAGGGAACTTGGTTCCTGCACAGCTCACACAAACACGATTTTGAACTTCACATGAAAATGAAAAAAACAACAGAATCTTTTTTGTCAGTATTAATTACATATTTTAAGTACCAAATTTTAGAAGTATTAATTTGATAACGTACTGTATTACAGAACGTAATAAATTTTTATTTTACCTGTGACTGTGCTACCGGTATGTGTACGAGTCCCAATGTCAATCCCGCGTCCCGCCATCCTGATTTAGGTTTTCCGTGATTTCCCTAAATCGCTCCAGGCAAATGCCGGGAGGGTTCCTTTTAAAGGGCACGGCCGACTTCATTCCCCGTCCTTCCCTAATTCATGAGACCGATGACCTCGCTGTTTGGTCTGTTCCCCGAAACACCCCAACCCAACCCAGTGTCAATTATTTGTGAAAAGTCTTCAGGACTGAGGTTTCTTTACCTTGAGAGCAGTATGCCTTGTCTGTGGAATGGGAGAAGCTATTGACAAAATTGAAGTTGTTAGTGTGAACTCTCAGTCACCCGACCGTGTAGTCGACACGGTGAGGTTAGACAGGACAGGATCGAATCCACTTGGCGGATTAACGACTATGGCCTGGAACATCAGCCAGTCTGAGCGCGGTTTTAGGCTGTTTTCTGCGCTTGTTCAGGCAAATGCTGGGTTGGCTGTCCAGTTGCGGCCCAGAGAACACGGCACACAAAAAGTGAAAATACAATAACACACATAACGAAGTTTACACGGTTCACTGACAGGTGGAGCACACGACTTCCCTCCCTTAGGTTACCTTGACGATTGCGGCGTCAGGAAAAGCATCAGGCCACA
The DNA here is from genome assembly GCF_023864345.2 of Schistocerca serialis cubense. Lineage (NCBI taxonomy): Eukaryota > Metazoa > Arthropoda > Insecta > Orthoptera > Acrididae > Schistocerca > Schistocerca serialis. Next base: position 461,869,913 of record NC_064638.1, read on the forward strand.
GGGTTAAATACTGAAATAAATATTTATCTAAAACTGAAAAAGCGGACCCCGTACTAGACGAGATAAACGTTAGGGAAAGAATGGCGGGCGGGATGTGAGTCGTACCTAATAGCACTGTGCTCGAAATTCATGCTTTCTGGTTGTAGTACCGCTTCTGCAAACAGTTTCAATTTTCTAAGGAGCTAAAATAAAGAAATGTATGGAACAAACTATTTTATTTACGCTACTGACATTATTAACTTTAAATCGAGTAGGCTTCTCGCTGTCTTTAGTCACGCTGTTGAAGATTTAAAAAAGTGGCGAAGACCTGTAGTAGTCACGTATGATACCCCAAGACGGAAGTTTTGATCGAATCAGTAAATTTTCTAAAAATGCTTTTGTTCTGTAGAATGCATCATGTTGTCAAAATCTACCACCGTTTCGGCCACTGTTGAAAATGACCTCCTTCGGGATGTGTAGTACTGATTCGCCAGTGTGGGTCAATAAAATTTCATATTAAATTAAATCAGTAATGAAAATCTGCTTCCTTCCCCTGTACTTCCGTTATCTAGTCATGCGATGAATTTAATTTGCGCTCTTTTAAGCCACGATAGTGGCATTAGAGGAGATAGTGTGTAATAATTGAAAGGGACATCGCCCTAGTAGTATTATAGTACCTGATGGAGGGCACCTTAACAGTAGTGGGCGAAAAGTTGGTTCATTGGACCACTCAGTAAACAGCCCAAAAGTATCGTGCTGGAAACGATTCCGGCTGTGAAAGCCTACGAACGCCATGCCTCAACAAACTTTGACGTAAGACTTGGATGGATAGCAGGGACTAGGCATACAAGTACCTTTGAAACGTCGTCACGTCATGTGTTACATAAAATGGGTGACTCATATCAGATTTATCACATATACTGTCGGCTAAAAAGTATCCGGACACCCCTAAGAACATGCAGTTTAGCACTAGATGTCACGAGAGGCGGTCCCAACAGTTTAGAAGAAGGCGGGGAGTGTTGTCAGCAGAGAAGCGGTGAGAAGAGCTCAGTGACTAGTCATTGGATGCCCTGAGTAACATCTGGAAAGCGTCAACCCTTCTAAAGCTGCCCAAGTCGACTGTTGGTTACGTGGTCGTGAACTGGAAATGCAAAGGATTATCCACAGCTAAGGCGAGATAGGCAGACTTCATGCGCCGACGAACAGGAACCGTCGAGCATTGCGGAGGTTGTTTCAAAAAATCGCATGAAATTAGAGGAAGACTATGTCCTCGGAGTCTTTCGCGACGGCATACAGGGATAAAACGTTCTCGATTTTCAAGCCGCGTCAGTTCGATTAAAATCCTCGAACTTTCGATGACCATTCCCGCCATCGTCGTTAGGAGTTCACTGTCTGCCGGGGTTGCTTGCTTGCTTTGTGTCATCTCGAAGCTGCAGATTTGTTGTGTTGAAGGGTTAGCAGGTCTAGCTGCTTTTCCTTCTTCTTCCTCTGGTTTGATTTTCCGTTCATCGCGTCTTGGTTTGTTTCTTCTGGTTTGACACTCTTCTTTTTCCTTCCTATTGCTGCCTGAGCAGCACTGCTACTCTCGTAGCAAGTCCGGCCATCTTGTTGTCTCTCGCCAGAGAATCTGGTTTCCCAGATTCCTGATGAGAGGATTCGTGGATCTTCTCGTGTCGGCATAGAAGTGTCTCGCCGACTGCTTGAAGCGGTCCTTCAGCATCGGCACGCCCGCTAGCCGATGTCGTTCGGCCGTTCTGAAATCACGCGGAAGATGTAGCGCCAGTCTCAGGCACCTGTCCTGGATCTTCTGGAGACTGCTGATGTGCTTCTCGGCGGCATTCCCCCACACCACGACGGCGTATTCCAGCACGGACCTGATGAATGGCAGATACAGCGTCTTTCTGCAGTGTGGAGACAGTGTGGTCGTGGGACTGAGGAAGTGGTATAGGAGGTGCATTCTGCCGAGCACCTTACCCCGTATTTCGGCGATGTGCGTCTTCCACGTAAGGCGTCGATCCAGTGTGACGTGCAGGAGCGGCCGGTGTTCATCCATAGGATGGGGCCTCCGATGATGCGGATTGGTGGCAGAGCTTCATGTATACGTTTCTTCGTGAAGATCACAGCCTGGCTCTTCGCTGCATTGAACTTGAGCCGCTTCTTGGTGGCCCAAGCTCCCAGTTCGTTGCAGGCTATTTGTAAACTTCCTCGCATCAGATGTGGGTTGATGCTCTTGGTGTACAGAGCTCTATCATCGGCATACAGCTCCGTCTGCACCCGTTGCGTTCGCGGCATGTCTGACGTGATACAAGAAGGGCCCCAATACTGAGCCCTGTGGGACTCCGGCGGCTATTTCTCCTGATGTTGAGGACCCGTCTTCTATATTCACGAGGAAGGTACGTCCCGCCAGGTAGGAGTGGATCAGGCGGGTGTGTGACACCGGTACTCCCTGTCCTAGTAACTTGTAGACTAGTCCGTCGTGCCACACACTGTCGAAGTCGCGGGAGACGTCTAGGAGTACCGCCCCAAGGTACTCCCTCCTCTCCACCGCCTCCATCGCCTACTCATCTAGTTGCAGCAGTTGGTTTGTTGTCTCGTGCCCCATCCGGAAGCCGAACTGCTCGTCGGGAAGCAGGCCTTCCTCTCCGACGTGACGGTGCAGTCTCCTGACATATATTCGCTCAAATACCTTTGAGACTGTAGGTAGCAGGCTGATAGGCCGGTAATTTTGCGCCAGCCTGTTGTCTTTGCTAGCCTTAGGGATCACCGCCAACTCAGCATGTTTCCAGGAGGGAGTGGGGCTTAGTGGTCAGTCCTAAGGATGGCGTTGAATATCTTCGTGAGCAGTTTCACAGCCTCTGGGGGGACCTCCTTCAGGATTGCACCGCCGACGTTATCGCACCCACTCGTTTTGTGCGGGTCAAGGTGCCGTAGCTGCCGTTGAACCTCTTCTTCCGTTGTGGGTTCGATGGCGTCCTCAGGGTCTTCTGCTGCGAGGTATACACGGAGTACCTTCCACCATTCGGTTGTGGTCGTTATCTACATCTTCTTCAACTAGCGTGAAGTTGGCCACGAAGGTATTGGCCGGTACTCCAGCTTTGGCGTCACGATCAACCACTGCACGCTGTCCGACGTGTAGTGGCAAGACTCGTTGCCTCCTGCGAAGGAACTGCTTGGTTGCTTGCCAAGCAGTGCCGTCTGCGATGTTCAGGGTCGCTATCCTCCCAGCCCAGTCCCTGTTCCTGTGTTCCGCTACCGCGTACTGTATGGCGCGGCGCATTCGGTTGATCCGATTTTTCGTCGCCGCCTAGCAGGTGACGTGACAGCTGGTTCTTCTCCCGGATCATCTGCAGGATGTCCGGCGGTAGCTGGCGGGAGAAATTCCGCGGCTTCTGACGTCTGTGCTGCGTTGCTGCATCAGCCGCTCTGATCACGAGATGCGAGAACGCTGCGAGTGTGGCGTCCACGCCGTCAACATCAGGATCCGGTACCGCGGCGAGCGTCTCTGCCAGGTGCACCCGGAAGTGTTCCCAGTCGGTGTTGAAGTAGGTCTTGCGTCCTTCAGGTGGTGCGGCCCCGTCCGTGCTCAGATCGAAGATCACTTGCAGGTGATCTGAGGAAGGGCCACAGGTGTCGTTGCGACTGCGTCGTGGCTCACCCCTTTGATGATCGCGATGTCCACCCTGGAGTTCCACACCGGGTGCTTGGCGTCGAAGTCGCCGCCGATAAAGAAGTTGCCACGCATTGATAAGAGCGTCTCGAAATCCTGTTGTCGTAGGAGTCCTCTAGGCTTCCGGTACGCGGCGATGAAGGTCACTTGACCCATTGAGGTGCTGACTGCGACGCCTGTTGCTTCTAGTTGCGTCAGCTCTGGTAGCTGGATTTGGTGGTGTCGCAGTGTTCTTCTTACGTAGACTTCAGTTCCGCCTCCTGTTGTTGGTATGTCGTCGCGGTAGCATCTATAGTTAGGTGCCCTCGCGTTTACACACAAATCCACGGCCTCGTCGCGTAAAAACTGCCCTCCTGCTGCCTTATGCTGTTTGCGTTCCATACGCAGACGGTGAGCCCTATGATGTGATTAGGCATCATGGGTGTTGTTGACTTCTCTTGTGGTGTTGGCCTGGTTGACCGCAATAAGTGCGGACACGATCATCTGCGCTAGCAGCTGTTTGAACTCCCGGAGCATCTCTCGTAGTTCTGCAGCCTCGGTGGTTACAGTGGTGTGGAGGTGGTGGGGCCGGCGTAGGCGGCGGCCTCCCATTCTTCGCGCCCACGCGTCCGGCCGGCCATGCTCGGCGGGTCGTGCTCCTCTCGTGGCGGTCGGGAAACGCCTTCCGCTGCGCGGCTAGGCCTCTCCACCTGCCGCGGCTGCTCGGCGTGTTGCTGTGCTCGTCTTGCAGGCGCTTCCTTTGCGGCCACTGCCGCGGTCGCCGCTGCTGCTGAAGTAGCGTAGTTTCTTCCCGGCTGAACTCTCCCCTCTGGTGCCTGCCGCCCTTTTGCAGCTCCTTTTTTGAAGGCTTTGCAGCCGCGGAAGCTGGCGACGTGTTCTTGATTGCAGTTGCAGCACGTGGGTGTCTTCTCGATCGGGAACGGACATTCCCGGCTCAGGTGCTCCCCAGCACACTTTACGAAGCGTAGGGACATTTTGTAGTATTTTTCCAGGTGGTCGCTTCCCTGGCAGTTGAAGCATTGAAGAGGGCCTCTCCGCCTCCTCATTTTTTCAACTGTGACCCCCCTGAGGCTTCCCACTCTCGTTTCTTGAAAGATCCTTCTATGCTCCGGTGTGTCGTCCAGTATGATCTGGAAGAGCGGTATGTCTGCGTTGTCTTTCGGCGACTTCATCCGGGATACTGTACTTATGATATACCCCTTGACGTCAAGAAGCTCCTTGAGGTACTGGGGGTCCATAGTGGGCGGCAGGTGTCGGGAGACTACTTTGAGCGTCATTGTAGGTTCCGACGAGTACGAGAACCAGTTTAGACTACGGCTGTCAATGAGGTCAGTAAGGCTTTTGTAGTCTTCCGCGATTGGCGATACGATTCTGTACATATCGTGACTTGCTGTCTTCGTTGTAAAGTGGTTCTTGACGACCACGAGGATCGCCTGTTCTGCTTCTTTAAAGGAGCCCGGCCACTCCACCATGATGGATGGCGGCGGGGGCCATTCCTTCTCTGCTGCTGGTCTGTTGTCTCCTCCTCCCTCCCTTCGAGCTCAGCAAACCGGTTTTTGACGATCATGCCTGCAGCAGTGGCCATCCGTACAGCTCTTCCACTTTCTTGCGTTTGGGTATTTGAAACCCATCCGCGTCAGTGGTCGTCTTAGGGGCTTTGCACCCTTTCGACGACGCCTTTCTTCGTGTTTGCAGCGTCGGTGCGGTGGTGGGAGCGGCGGTAGTCGCACGTTTCCGGTAGCTTTCCGGACTCATTTGCACCGGGCGATTCTCAGTGCGAGTTTCCTCCACCTCCATGTCCTCGGTGTCTTCAGCTTCCTCTCCGTCGTTCTAATGCATGAACAGAGCCGTCCGTTGAACGGTGTCTGCGAAGACGTCTTTCTCCTGCTTTTGTGACCCGACTTCAGGTCAGGAGACTGGGTCTTCAGTGAGCGATGTTACCCTTATGGGTGTCTTCATCTTGACAATGGCGTTCTTTGGTCCGCCCACGTTGCTACGCTGCCGGGGTTGCTACGGTTTCTCGCTTATATAGGCATGATGACATCATCAGTAGCCAATCAGATAGACCCAATATGGCGCGCGCGTAAGTCGACCCGGGCAGGTAGCAGAGCTGTTGCCCGTAGCAGCATCAGTGACGTCAGGTGGCGCCAGGGAAAGGCGCCACGTTTGAAACTGCCGCTCCCGCGTCGCGCATCTGTCTTTGCTTTCTTTCGATGTCCAACGCCCGTCCCCATGCCCTGCTGAGTGTGTATCCCTGGTCTCTGTTGAAACTGTTGTTGTTTAAACGGATCTCGGCCGCTTCCTTTATAACGGCGTCCCAATATGTACACGCATGAGCCAAGACTTCTGTATTTTCGAACTGTATTTTATGTCCATTAATTTAGGCAATGCTCATCTATGGCCGACTTGTCAAGCTGCCTTTGTTTTATATGGCGCTTGTGCTCAGTACAACGCTCCGCAACCTTGCGAATTGTTGTCCGATATACATGCTGCCGCATTCACGGGCTGCACCATACACACCGGACACTCGAAGAGCAATGTCGTCTTTAACGAGGCACAACATATGTCGTATCTTGGGGGCGGGCCGGAACACTGGTCTTAGCGCAAGTTTCTGCAGCAGATATCCTAACTTACATCTAGTTGCTCCACAGTATGGCAGGAATACAGTCCGTTTGGCTTCTTCTACTGATTCACCAGGTATCTTTCGTCGGCGGCCCTTGAAAGCTTTTGCGATGTCTCTTTTGCTGTATCCACTTTCACCGAAAACACGTTTTAATTTCTGCAATTCAGACTGTAGGTGGTCGTCGTCAGAAATAATCTTGGCTCTATGAACCAACGTGTTCAGGACAGCTTTCTTGTGTACAAGGTGGTGGAAACTATTGGCGTTGAAGTATCGATCAGTGTGTGTTGGTTTCCGGTGCACTGAATGGCCTACCGCTCAACGAAAACATCCAAGAAAGGTAGCCTGCCGTGCTTCTCCATCTCGACAGTAAATTTAATGTTGGGATGGTCACCATTCATATGATCGACGAATTGCTGTAGTGTATCTTCACCATGAGGCCATATCAGGAAGGTGTCATCAACGTATCGTAGAAAGCAAGACGGTCGTAATGTCGTACTTTTCAGAGACTGCTCCTCAAAGTGCTCCATGAAGAAATTTGCTACTGCTGGGGAGAGTGGTGATCCCGTGGCTGTGCCATCCGTCATCTCATAATATTCATCGCAGTACAAAACGTACGTTGTCCTTAGGACGTGACGAAACAACTTAATGATGGTAAATATTGAGCCAAAAGATCCAGCGTATCTTGTATTGGCACCCACGTAAAAAGTGACACATCGTCCAGCCTAACCATTAGGTCGTTTGGGCCTATCTTCATTCTATTGAGTGTCTCAACAAATTTCTGCGAGTTGACAACCTGGTGTTCGCAATGTCCCAATTTTGGTGCTAATAATCCTGCCAGATGTTTAGCAAGTCTGCTGGTGGGTGAACTGATTGTACTAACAATGGGCTTCAGAGGAACACTTTCCTTGTGTATCTTTGGTAATCAAAAATGGTTCAAATGGCTCTGAGCACTATGCGACTTAACTTCTGAGGTCATCAGTCGCCTAGACCTTTTTTTTTTTGGTCATCAGTCTACTGACTGGTTTGATGCGACCCGCCACGAATTCCTTTCCTGTGCTAACCTCTTCATCTCAGAGTAGCACTTGCAACCTACGTCCTCAATTGTTTGCTTGACGTATTCCAATCTCTGTCTTCCTCTACAGTTTTTGCCCTCTACAGCTCCCTCTAGTACCATGGAAGTCATTCCCTCATGTCTTAGCAGATGTCCTATCATCCTGTCCCTTCACCTTATCAGTGTTTTCCACATATTCCTTTCCTCTCCGATTCTGCGTAGAACCTCCTCATTCCTTACCTTATCAGTCCACCTAATTTTCAACATTCGTCTATAGCACCACATCTCAAATGCTTCGATTCTCTTCTGTTCTGGTTTTCCCACAGTCCATGTTTCACTACTCCAGACGTACATCCTCAGAAATTTCTTCCTCAAATTAAGGCCGGTATTTGAGGGGCAGCAGCCTTTTCAGTAGCTGCAGGGGCAACAGTCTGGACGATTGACTGATCTGGCCTTGTAACATTAACCAAAATGGCCTTGCTGTGCTGGTACTGCGAACGGCTGAAAGCAAGGGGAAACTACAGCCGTAATTTCTCCCGAGGACATGCAGCTTTACTGTATGATTAAATGATGATGGCGTCCTCTTGGGTAAAATATTCCGGAGGTAAAATAGTCCCCCTCTCGGATCTCCGGGCGGGGAATACTCAAGAGGACGTCGTTATCAGGAGAAAGAAAACTGGCATTCTACGGATCGGAGCGTGGAATGTCAGATCCCTTAATCGGGCAGGTAGGTTAGAAAATTTAAAAAGGGAAATGGATAGGTTAAAGTTGGATATAGTGGGAATTAGTGAAGTTCGGTGGCAGGAGGAACAAGACTTTTGGACAGGTGATTACAGGGTTATAAATACAAAATCAAATAGGGGTAATGTAGGAGTAGGTTTAATAATGAATAAAAAAATAGGAATGCGGGTTAGCTACTACAAACACCATAGTGAACGCATTATTGTGGCCAAGATAGACACAAAGCCCATGTCTACTACAGTAGTACAAGTTTATACGCCAACTAGCTCTGCAGAAGATGAAGAAATTGATGAAATGTATGACGAGATAAAAGAAATTATTCAGGTAGTGAAGGGAGACGAAAATTTAATAGTCATGGGTGACTGGAATTCGTCAGTAGGAAAAGGAAGAGAAGGAAACATAGTAGGTGAATATGGATTGGGGGGAAGAAATGAAAGAGGAAGCCGCCTTGTAGAATTTTGCACAGAGCATAACTTAATCATAGCTAACACTTGGTTCAAGAATCATGAAAGAAGGTTGTATACCTGGAAGAATCCTGGAGATACTAAAAGGTATCAGATAGATTACATAATGGTAAGACAGAGATTTAGGAACCAGGTTTTCAATTGTAAGACATTTCCAGGGGCAGATGTGGATTCTGACCACAATCTGTTGGTTATGAACTGCAGATTGAAACTGAAGAAACTGCAAAAAGGCGGGAATTTAAGGAGATGGGACCTGGATAAACTGAAAGAACCAGAGGTTGTACAGAGTTTCAGGGAGAGCATAAGGGAACAATTGACAGGAATGGGGGAAAGAAATACAGTAGAAGAAGAATGGGTAGCTCTGAGGGATGAAGTAGTGAAGGCAGCAGAGGATCAAGTAGGTAAAAAGACGAGGGCTAATAGAAATCCTTGGGTAACAAAAGAAATATTGAATTTAATTGATGAAAGGAGAAAATATAAAAATGCAGTAAATGAAGCAGTCAAAAAGGAATACAAACGTCTCAAAAATGAGATCGACAGGAAATGCAAAATGGCTAAGCAGGGATGACTAGAGGACAAATGTAAGGATGTAGAGGCTTGTCTCACTAGGGGTAAGATAGATACTGGCTACAGGAAAATTAAAGAGACCTTTGGAGAGAAGAGAACCACTTGTATGAATATCAAGAGCTCAGATGGCAACCCAGTTCTAAGCAAAGAAGGGAAGGCAGAAAGGTGGAAGGAGTATATAGAGGGTTTATACAAGGGCGATGTACTTGAGGACAATATTATGGAAATGGAAGAGGATGTAGATAAAGATGAAATGGGAGATATGATATTGCGTGAAGAGTTTGACAGAGCACTGAAAGACCTGAGTCGAAACAAGGCCCCGGGAGTAGGCAACATTCCATTAGAACTACTGATGGCCTTGGGAGAGCCAGTCATGACAAAACTCTACCATCTGGTGAGCAAGATGTATGAGACAGGCGAAATACCCACAGACTTCAAGAAGAATATAATAATTCCAATCCCAAAGAAAGCAGGTGTTGACAGATGTGAAAATTACCGAACTATCAGTTTAAGAAGTCACAGCTGCAAAATACTAACGCGAATTCTTTACAGACGAATGGAAAAACTGGTAGAAGCAGACCTCCGGGAAGATCGGTTTGGATTCCGTAGAAATGTTGGAACACGTGAGGCAATACTAACCTTACGACTTATCTTAGAAGAAAGATTAAGAAAAGGCAAACCTACGTTTCTAGCATTTGTAGACTTAGAGAAAGCTTTTGACAACGTTAACTGGAATACTCTCTTTCAAATTCTGTAGGTGGCAGGGGTAAAATACAGGGAGCGAAAGGCTATTTACAATTTGTACAGAAACCAGATGGCAGTTATAAGAATCGAGGGGCATGAAAGGGAAGCAGTGGTTGGGAAAGGAGTGAGACAGGATTGTAGCCTCTCCCCGATGTTATTCAATCTGTATATTGAGCAAGCAGTAAAGGAAACAAAAGAAAAATTCGGAGCAGGTATTAAAATTCATGGAGAAGAAGTAAAAACTTTGAGGTTCGCCGATGACATTGTAATTCTATCAGAGACAGCAAAGGACTTGGAAGAGCAGTTGAACGGAATGGACAGTTTCTTGAAAGGAGGATATAAGATGAACATCGACAAAAGCAAAACGAGGATAATGGAATGTAGTCAAATTAAATCGGGTGATGCTGAGGGGATTAGATGAGGAAATGAGACACTTAAAGTAGTAAAGGAGTTTTGCTATTTAGGGAGTAAAATAACTGATGATGGTCGAAGTAGAGAGGATATAAAATGTAGACTGGCAATGGCAAGGAAAGCGTTTCTGAAGAAGAGAAATTTGTTAACATCGAGTATAGATTTAAGTGTCAGGAAGTCGTTTCTCAAAGTATTTGTATGGAGTGTAGCCATGTATGGAAGTGAAACATGGACGATAACCAGTTTGGACAAGAAGAGAATAGAAGCTTTCGAAATGTGGTGCTACAGAAGAATGCTGAAGATAAGGTGGATAGATCACGTAACTAATGAGGAGGTATTGAATAGGATTGGGGAGAAGAGGAGTTTGTGGCACAACTTGACTAGAAGAAGGGATCGGTTGGTATGACATGTTTTGAGGCATCAAGGGATCACAAATTTAGCATTGGAGGGCAGCGTGGTGGGTAAAAATCGTAGAGGGCGACCAAGAGATCAATACACTAAGCAGATTCAGAAGGATGTAGGTTGCAGTAGGTACTGGGAGATGAAGGAGCTTGCACAGGATAGAGTAGCATGGAGAGCTGCATCAAACCAGTCTCAGGACTGAAGACCACAACAACAACAACAACATTTGATATTAGTAGACTTCTCTTGGGCAGAAATGCCTTTTTTGCCAGAGCGAGTTTGCTTTTGATGTCCTCCTTGCTCCGTCCGTCATTGATTATTTTACTGCCTAGATAGCAGAATTCCTTAACTTCATTGACTTCGTGACCATCAATCCTGATGTTAAGTTTCTCGCTGTTCTCATTTCTACTACTTCTCATTACCTTCGTCTTTCTCCGATTTACTCTCAAACCATACTGTGTACTCATTAGACTGTTCATTCCGTTCAGCAGATCATTTAATTCTTCTTCACTTTCACTCAGGATAGCAATGTCATCAGCGAATCGTATCATTGATATCCTTTCACCTTGTATTTTAATTCCACTCCTAAACCTTTCTTTTATTTCCATCATTGCTTCCTCGATGTACAGATTGAAGAGTAGGGGCGAAAGGCTACAGCCTTGTCTTACACCCTTCTTAATACGAGCACTTCGTTCTTGATCGTCCACTCTTATTATTCCCTCTTGGTTGTTGTACATATTGTATATGACCCGTCTCTCCCTATAACTTACCCCTACTTTTTTCAGAAACTCGAACAGCTTGCACCATTTTATATTGTCGAACGCTTTTTCCAGGTCGACAAATCCTATGAAAGTGTCTCGATTTTTCTTTAGCCTTGCTTCCATTATTAGCCGTAACGTCAGAATTGCCTCTCTCGTCCCTTTACTTTTCCTAAAGCTAATCTGATCGTCACCTAGCGCATTCTCAATATTCTTTTCCATTCTTCTGGATATTATTCTTGTAAGCAGCTTCGATTCATGAGCTGTTAAGCTGATTGTGCGATAATTCTCGCACTGGTCAGCTGTTGCCGTCTTCGGAATTGTGTGGATGATGCTTTTCCGAAAGTCAGATGGTATATCGCCAGACGCATATATTCTACACACCAATGTGAATAGTCGTTTTGTTGCCACTTCCCCCAATGATTTTAGAAATTCTGATGGAATGTTATCTATCCCTTCTGCCTTATTTGACCGTAAGTCCTCCAAAGCTCTTTTAAATTCCGATTCTAATACTGGATCCCCTATCTCTTTTAAATCGACTCCTGTTTCTTCTTCTATCACAAATCTTCACCCTCATAGAGGCTTTCAATGTATTGTTTCCTCCTATCTGCTCTCTCCTCTGCATTTAACAGTGGAATTCCCGTTGCACTCTTAATGTTACCACCGTTGCTTTTAATGTCACCAAAGGTTGTTTTGACTTTCCTGTATGCTGAGTCTGTCATTCCGACAATCATATCTTTTTCGATGTCTTCACATTTTTCCTGCAGCCATTTCGTCTTAGCTTCCCTGCACTTCCTATTTATTTCATTCCTCAGCGACTTGTATTTCTGTATTCCTGATTTTCCCGGAACATGTTTGTACTTCCTCCTTTCATCAATCAACTGAAGTATTTCTTCTGTTACCCATGGTTTCTTTGCAGCTACCTTCTTTGTACCTATGTTTTCCTTCCCAACTTCTGTGATGGCCCTTTTTAGAGATGTCCATTCCTCTTCAACTGTACTGCCTACTGCGCTATTCCTTATTGCTGTATCTATAGCGTTAGAGAACGTATCTCGTCATTCCTTAGTACTTCCGTATCCCACTTCTTTGCGTATTGATTCTTCCTGACTAATGTCTTGAACTTTAGCCTACTTTTCATCACTACTATATTGTGATCTGAGTCTATATCTGCCTAGAACTAATTAAACCTAACTAACCTAAGGACATCACACACATCCATGCCCGAGGCAGGATTCGAACCTGCGACCGGAGCGGTCGCTCGGCTCCAGACTGTAGCGCCTAGAACCGCACGGCCACTCCGGTTGGCCTTTGGTAATCCATAAAGCCTGGGAGGTCTGGCGGCAAGAGGCGTTAATTTCTTCGCCACTTCATCTGGTAAACCAGAATCCTTTAATAACTTATGTCATTTTGACAGTGGCCTGTGTGGGATCACGACTAATAAATGTAGCATCTTCAGGTGGTAGTCTGCAGAGTTCAGAACCGCGGTGGCATTCTCTTTGTCGGGTGGCAAGACAACCAAGTCTTCAAAAAGTTTCCTTTAATTTACGTCTATGGTCATAAGCTTTCTGTTAACAGATTACCGGTTTCGGTCTATAATGAACATCATCAGATCTGTTTTATAAAAACAAAGTCCTAATATACTGCAGGACTTTGTTTTTATAAAACAGATCTGATGATGGTCATTATAGACCGAAACCGGTAATCTGTTAACAAAAAGTTTGTGACCAAAGACGTAAATTAAAGGAAACTTTTTGTATTGGACATCGAAAGAAAGCAAAGACAGATGCGCGACGCGGGAGCGGCAGTTTCAAACGTTGCGGCTGCCCCTGGCGCCACCTGACGTCACCGGTGCTGCCACGGGCAATAGCTCCTCTAGCTGCCCGGGTCGACTTACGCGCGCGCGCCACATTGGGTCTACCTGATTGGCTGCTGCTGATGTCATCATGCCTATATAAGCGAGAAACAGTAGGAGCCCCGGCAGTCAGTGAACACCTGACGACGTTGGCGGAGATAGTCATCGAAAGCTCGAGGACTGTATTCGAACTGACGTGGCTTGAAAACTGAGAATGTTTTAGTCATTAGGGGAAGGAATCACTCGTGAATTTTAAGGTACTATCAGCACTCCAGCTAGCACTGTGATCGTACGCAGGGAGTCAAAATGTATGGAGTACAATGATCGAGCAGCTCCTCGTAGACCAAACTTTTCTGAAATCATAGCCAAGCGACGCTTGAGGTGATGTAGCGAGCGACGCCACTGGGCCGTAAATGACAGGGAAAGAGTGATTTGGAAGGATGGAAAAGTAGACCGCGAAGCAGTCCTATCGAAGGGTTTGGGGGGAGAACTTTACGTTCCATCACGTTTAGTGTCAACAGTGGAATACGGTGTAGGTGATCTTATGGTAGTGGTTCAAATGGTTCAAATGGCTCTGAGCACTATGCGACTTAACTTCTGAGGTCATCAGTCGCCTAGAACTTAGAACTAATTAAACCTAACTAACCTAAGGACATCACACACATCCATGCCCGAGGTAGGATTCGAACCTGCGACCGTAGCGGTCGCCCGGTTCCAGACTGTAGTGCCTAGAACCGCACGGCCACTCCGGCCGGCTATGGTAGTGGGATGTTTTATGTAGTTAGGGTGCAGTCCCTTCATCGCGTTTAAGAAAAAAAAGCTAAATGTGGAAGGATATGAACTCATTTGACAGCAATGTGTACTATGTATAGTAGGAGAACAGTTCGGAGACAGTGATTGTATCGATATGTCTAGGCACTCTGTCATAAGGCATCATCTGTGAGGCAATGGCTCATGGACAGTAGCATTCCTGGCAAAGACTGAAATTGCAATGGAATACATTTAGGATGAGTTAGATCGTCGATTTTGCTCCAAATCCCAGCGTCAAACGTCCTACCCTCTCTGATTTCGGTTCTTGGGGAAGAACAGGCTGCCATTTCAAGACATATTTTGAGATACCTCATTGAAAGTGTTGCCAGTAGTGTTCAAGGCGTAATAAAGGCGAAGAGTGGACGCTTCCCATATTAATGTTATCCAGTACGACGTCCCATGGACCAGATTATGAGAACCATAAATTGTTAAACATTTTTCCACGATATTAAGCAATTGTATTTGTCATACGTAAAAGAAATGTTTCTCATACGTAAAAGAAACTCCGCTGAAAATCAAGGAATAATGCGCTTATAAAGAAAAACTATCTTAAACATAAGTATTATTATTATTATCTTTGTTCTTTTTGGTACCGGCGTGAAACAAAAAGCGCCAGACTCTATCTTGCTGTGCCGTGATCTGACTGGACGCCATTGTGCGCAATCTACATAATAAGCTATGTAATTGTTTCATTATTTGAGCTGTTAATTTTAACTGTAACATGCACCACATATCCTGTTTGCTTGTCCCATCATTTTTAAAAGAATTTCGGACGCCGCGTCGGCAGCAAGATGAACATCGCTGGACGGCGACAGTTGGCCGCCATTAAGCGGCAGTTTCAAATTATTGTAGTTACTATCCGTTCTTTCCACAGGCGACGCTGCAGATCGGGGATATTATTTCTTTCATTTATCATCTGTAGGAAACTGATATTTTTAAAGTACTTAAAGATTTGTTCAGACGATTTATGTTACGTGCAATAGGACACAGACTGGCCTGCACTAAAACGAATTTAAATCAGACGTAGGTCCTTACGCATTGAAAATAGTGAAATACTTTTTTTGTGCGTGTGGATATAGCCAATAATGATTAACTGTTTTGAGCACGGATTCGTCAAAGTAACTCCAACAATTATACAAGAGCCCACGCTACATTTTGTGTCAGTAAAATCTAAGAACGATCCGTGCCTTCTCATATCTTTGGATATACAGGGTGTCCCAGCTATCTTGTCCACCCAAAATATCTGTGGAACAATAACAGCTATTGGAAAACGACTTTCACCGGTATCAATGTAGGGCTGGGGCCCATGAATGTACATATTTGGAAACATTATAAAACGAAAGCAAATGTGTTTTTTAACACAAACTTATGTTTTTTTAAATGGACCTCCTATATTTTTTCTTCAGCAATCCATAGCATGACAAAGCACATACACAATGGCGTTGATTGCATCGCAATATTCCCATTACATCCCGAGATATTAAGACGCGAAGTTGACGCTTGAAACACCCGACATGCGCTGCTAGCGCACGTCCTGAGGCTCAGGCGTGAACCGCATGCTGCCCGTAATCGCGATGTGATTGACATGCGTAATCACACTTCCATACTTATCACGAGGTCCGAAACGAATAATACGGTCTGCTGCCATCCTGCTGCGATTACGGGCAGCATGGGGTTCACGCCTGAGCCTCAGGACGTGCGCTAGCAGCGCATGTCGGGCGTTTCAAGCGTCAACTTCGCGTCTCAATATCTCGGGATGTAATGGGAATATTGCGATGCAATCAACGCTATTGTGTATGTGCTTTGTCATGCTATGGATTGCATAAGAAAAAATATAGGAGGTCCATTTAAAAAAATATAAGTTTGTGTTAAAAAACACATTTGCTTTCGTTTTATAATGTTTGTAAATATGTACATTCATGGGCCCCAGCCCTACATTGATACCGGTGAAAGTCGTTTTCCAATAGCTGTTATTGTTCCACAGAAATTTTGGGTGGACAAGATAGCTGGGACACCCTATATATATATATATATATATATATATATATATATATATATATATACTCCTGGAAATTGAAATAAGAACACTGCGAATTCATTGTCCCAGGAAGGGGAAACTTTATTGACACATTCCTGGGGTCAGATACATCACATGATCACACTGACAGAACCACAGGCACATAGACACAGGCAACAGAGCATGCACAATGTCGGCACTAGTACAGTGTATATCCACCTTTCGCAGCAATGCAGGCTGCTATTCTCCCATGGAGACGATCGTAGAGATGCTGGATGTAGTCCTGTGGAACGGCTTGCCATGCCATTTCCACCTGGCGCCTCAGTTGGACCAGCGTTGGTGCTGGACGTGCAGACCGCGTGAGACGACGCTTCATCCAGTCCCAAACATGCTCAATGGGGGACAGATCCGGAGATCTTTCTGGCCAGGGTAGTTGACTTACACCTTCTAGAGCACGTTGGGTGGCACGGGATACATGCGGACGTGCATTGTCCTGTTGGAACAGCAAGTTCCCTTGCCGGTCTAGGAATGGTAGAACGATGGGTTCGATGACAGTTTGGATGTACCGTGCACTATTCAGTGTCCCCTCGACGATCACCAGTGGTGTACGGCCAGTGTAGGAGATCGCTCCCCACACCATGATGCCGGGTGTTGGCCCTGTGTGCCTCGGTCGTATGCAGTCCTGATTGTGGCGCTCACCTGCACGGCGCCAAACACGCATACGACCATCATTGGCACCAAGGCAGAAGCGACTCTCATCGCTGAAGACGACACGTCTCCATTCGTCCCTCCATTCACGCCTGTCGCGACACCACTGGAGGCGGGCTGCACGATGTTGGGGCGTGAGCGGAAGACGGCCTAACGGTGTGCGGGACCGCAGCTCAGCTTCATGGAGACGGTTGCGAATGGTCCTCGCCGATACCCCAGGAGCAACAGTGTCCCTAATTTGCTGGGAAGTGGCGGTGCGGTCCCCTACGGCACTACGTAGGATTCTACGGTCTTGGCGTGCATCCGTGCGTCGCTGCGGTCCGGTCCCAGGTCGACGGGCACGTGCACCTTCCGCCGACCACTGGCGACAACATCGATGTACTGTGGAGACCTCACGCCCCACGTGTTGAGCAATTCGGCGGTACGTCCACCCGGCCTCCCGCATGCCCACTATACGCCCTCGCTCAAAGTCCGTCAACTGCACATACGGTTCACGTCCACGCTGTCGCGGCATGCTACCAGTGTTAAAGACTGCGATGGAGCTCCATATGCCACGGCAAACTGGCTGACACTGACGGCGGCGGTGCACAAATGCTGCGCAGCTAGCGCCATTCGACGGCCAACACCACGGTTCCTGGTGTGTCCGCTGTGCCGTGCGTGTGATCATTGCTTGTACAGCCCTCTCGCAGTGTCCGGAGCCAGTATGGTGGGTCTGACACACCGGTGTCAATGTGTTCTTTTTTCCATTTCCAGGAGTGTGTGTGTATATATATATATATATATATATATATATATATATATATATACACACTTCTGATCAGACAGTTTACCGAAGTAACGTACTTTGAAAAAATTTCTTATAGTTTCCTATTCGTACACTTTTCAGTCTTTTTGTCCTGATTTCTAGTGTGAGATATTCGACGATTTCTATTCTGCCAACGATCTACCAGAAATTGCTTGTTAGTGCTTCTACGAAATTATGTAAAACTGTACGCCTTACCAAGAATTGAACCAAGACCCTGCATTTTTCAGACAACACTGACAAGAGAATGAAATTGTTGGACGGACAGTGAGGTCTACTTGGGAAGCTTAATCGGTAAAGGCATTGATGGCGAGAGAGGGAGAGAGAGGGGGGGGGGGGGGGAGAGAATTAATTTATCAGCTTCCGTAGGACGATTTAAAGGGTTAACAAAACACGGAAAGGTTCAAAAAATGGCTCTGAGCACTATGGGACTTAACATCTATGGTCATCAGTCCCCTAGAACTTAGAACTACTTAAACCTAACTAACCGAAGGACATCACACAACACCCAGTCATCACGAGGCACGGAGAGGTAGACACTGTTAGAATAAATAACGACAGAGAGTATACGAATAAGTAGCACTTTATGCAGAATAGTTCTCAACCGCTGTGAGGAAATGCTGTACAGAGCAGGAGTGTGCTGCAAGGGAACCTTCCAACTCGGATTTGAGATCTTCGGGTTTCTCACTCAATTTTTTCAGTTCTGCTGGAAGGCTATTGAAAATTAAACTCTTTGAATAGTGCATACCGTTCAGTAAAGTGAAGTCTTATCCAAGTGTTCACTGAATGAATGTTGCAGTTTCTTCAGAATGAGCCAATAATACCAACAACAAATCTCATAGCAACAGCAGAGTTAGAATTCCGAGACAACTGAACAGCGGCCTACAGGATATTCGCGAACTGACACCTCAGATCAGTCAGACAGCCCTTTTCTGGGCTGAAAATATTCATTGAGAGTGGACAGAGGTGCTCCAAATTATAACACCATACGACAGAACAGAGTGATAGCAAATAAACAGGGGTTCATGATTATATCAAAGACGCTGGATATCATCCTTATATTGAAGATAGCAACATTCAGTTTCTGCACACCATCTTGAACTTCCAACAAAGCATTTCACCCACACTTATTCCTCAGAATTTAAGGTGGTCGACTTCACTGACTGTTTGACCACCTTCGAACAATAAAATTTCGCTTTTACAAGAGTTTTGTGTTTCAGAAACTGCCTGCATTGTGTTTTGTTACAGTTTAGCGTTATTCTGTTATCTGAAAGCCACGTGCTGACGTTACTGACTACTGTACACGTATTAAATACATCATCTATATTCCGCTCCACACTTTCGGAGTAACACTTGTGTCATCTATCATGTTGACTGACAGATAGTTAATATATATCAAGAAAAACAGCGGATCCAGAACAGAACTCTCTGACACCCCACTTTATGCGACTCCAGTCAGATACAAACGTCTTCCTTGTTTGTTGAAACTAAGGACAACCTTCTCCTCCCTACTTTCCAGACATGAAATGGACCACTGATCATCATCTAAAACCGAACGAGGTGACTCAAAGGTTTATCATTCTGGAATCGTATTCGGGAGGACGATGGTTCAAATCCGCGTCTGGCCATCGAGATTTAGGTTTCTTTGGTTTCCCTAAATCGCTCCAGGCAAATGCCTCGCTGGTTCCTTTTAAAGGGCACCGCCGTTGTCTTTCCACATGCTTCAAACAGTCCGAGATTTCGATCCGTCTCTAATGACCTCAATGTTGACCTAATATTCTTCCTTCATTACGCAAATACCACATACGAGGGCTGTCTGAAAAGCTCTCGGCCTCGCCCAAATATCGCAGTACTAATCGCACGATTGTTTCCCCTTGCATCGTACATCTGTTAGTACATGTTACGTAAAATTTCATATCATTCCAGGCAACAGCTGACTGTAGGCACTCGTTGAAGCAGCTGTGATGCGCGTGGTGTTGAAAATGAAAAAAAAGTCGAGTATCATGCAGTAATTAAATTCTTCGTAAAAGAAGTTTTAATACCGACCGAAATTCATTTGCGGCTTGTAACGTGCATGGCGGCTCTTCACCTTCAATATCTTCCGTGAACCGGTGGGCGGCCGAGTTCACACGTGACCGTGAAAGAGTCCAAGATGATCCAACCGAAGAACGTCCAAAAAGTGCAAGCACAGTGGAAATCATTCACAAAGTGCGGAGTCTGCTGGTGCATTAGCTCCATACTTAACAATCATATACAACCGTTCGCTCGGCGAAAGATCCGTACCCAAAGGCTGGAAAGTTGCACAGGTCACACCAATGTTCAAGAAAGGTAGTAGGAGCAATCCACTAAATTACAGGCCCATATCGTTACCGTAGATATGCCGCAGGATTTTAGAACATATATTGTGTTCGAACGTTATGAATTACCTTGAAGAAAACGGTCTATTGACATACAGTCAACATCGGTTTAGAAAACATCGTTCCTCTCAAACACACTAGCTCTTTATTTAAATGAAGTGTTGAATGATATCGACAAGGGACTTCAGATCGATTCCGTACTTCTGGATTTCCGGAAGCCTTTTGACACTGTACCACACAAGCGGCTCGTAGTGAAATTGCGTGCTTATGGAATATCGTTTCAGGTATATGACTGGATTTGTGATTTCCTGTCAGAGAGATCACAGTTCGTAGTACTTGACGGAAAGTCATCGAGTAAAACAGAAGTGATTTCTGGCGTTCCCCAGGGTAGTGTTATAGGCCCTTTGCTGGTCCTTATCTATATAAACGATTTGGGAGACAATCTGAGCAGCCGTCTTCGGTTGCTTAAAGATGGCGCTGTCGTTTATCGACTAATAAAGTCATCAGAAGATCAAAACAAACTGCAAAACGATTTAGAAAAAATATCTGAATGGTGCGGAAAGTGGCAGTTGACCTTAACTAACGAAAAGTGTGAGGTCATCCACATGAGTGCTAAAAGGGACTCGTTAAACTTCGGTTACACGATAAATCAGTCTAATCTAAAAGCCGTAAATTCAACTAAACATCTAGAAATTACAATTACGAACAACTTAAATTGGAAGGAACACATAGAAAATGTTGTGGGGATGGCTAACAAAAGACTGCGTTTTATTGGCAGGACACTTAGAAAATGTAACAGACCTACTGAGGAGACTGCCTACACTACGCTTGTCCGACCTCTTTTAGAATAATGCTGCGCGGTGTGGGACCCTTACCAGATAGGACTGACGGAGTACATCGAAAAAGTTCAAAGAAAGGCAGCACGCTTTGTACTATCGCGAAATATGGGAGAGAGTGTCACAGAAATGATACAGGATTTGGGCTGGACATCATTAAAAGAAAGGCGTTTTTCGTTGCGACGGAATCATCTCACGAAATTCCAATCACCAACTTTCTCCTCCGAACGCGAAAATATTTTTTGGCACGGACCGACATAGGGAGGAACGATCACCACGACAAAATAAGGGAAATCAGAGCTCGTACGGAAAGAAATAGGTGTTCATTCTTTCCGCACGCTATACGAGATTGGAATAACAGAGAATTGTGAAGGTGGTTCGATGAATCCTCTGCCATGCACTTAAATGTGATTTGCAGAGTATCCATGTAGATGTAGATGTAGATGATATGATTTTGGAAGATCGGCATATAAGGCTGCGTGAAATTGCTAATGCTCTAGGGACACCATAAGAACATGCTGATCACATATTGCGCTAGGAATTGAACATAAGAAAGCTATGCGCAAGTTGGGTGCCGTGTGTGCTCACTTCGGTCCACTAATGTATTCGCACGACACTTTCTGAAAGGAGTCTGATGTGATATAAGAAAGACAGAAGTGACTTTTTGGTCGACACGTGACAATGGATGAAACATGGATTCACCACTACACTTCAAGAACATTCTGTGCTGTGGGCAGAAGCTGCTTCTTCAGCTACAAAGAAGGCAAGGACGCTGCCATCGGCGCGAAGGATCATAGCGTCGGTGTTGTGGGATTGAAAAGGAATATTGTTGGTTGACTATCTCGAAAAAGGAAAACCCTAACTGGAGAATACAACTGTAAACTTCTAACGAAACTAGACGCAAGCATTCGTGAAAACAGACCTGAGTTTCCATCCATGCATATGCCTCACAGCCGGCCGGAGTGGCCGAGCGGTTCTAGGCGCTACAGTCTGGAACCGCGCGACCACTACGGTCACAGGTTCGACTCCTGCCTCGGGCATGGATGCTTGTGATGTCCTTAGGTTAGTTAGGTTTAAGTAGTTCTAAGTTCTAGGGGACTGATGATCTCAGAAGTTAAGTCCCATAGTGCTCAGAGCCATTTGAACATTACTCACAAAAGCGTCTTGGAAATGGGGAAATTGAGGGATTTGCAGTATAAAGTGCTGGAACCTCCACCCTATTTCTCAGATTGGGCTCCCTCGGACTTCCATCTCTTCTCAAAACTGAAGAAGTTCCTCGCTGGCCAGTGCTTTTCGTCCAATGAAGATACCGTTGCAGATATAGATGGGTATTTTGCAGCATTTCCGGGGGAACACGGCAGAGAGGGGATAATTAGTATGGAATGTCGCTAGATGAAATTTTTTGATATTAGAGGAGACTGAAAGCGTAAATTGTTATTCTCACCATCAAGACAAGAATTTCTCAGACCGCGTCCATAGGTCTCGCATTTTAATTTCATTTTCTTTAGCAGTTATCGGTTTAGCTGGGGTATAAATTTACGATAATGTAGACGCTTAATCCTCCAAAGACACTTCTTAGTAGGGACACATAACCATCTATGGCAAGCTAAGGCAGACCAGAAGCGCAAATAACGGCGAATCCCTGCATCTCAGCCAAGTAGACTGGTCTCTCCAGATGAACCACACAGCCGCTCAACCGCCCACTGCAGAGAAGTCAAATTTTGCACACTAAACAGAAACAGAATCACAACGGTCTCGTACAACGTGCGATTGATTCAGTGACCAAACTACCACTAATATGACGACTGTGGCTTTTAAAGGTACGCCGACGCTGCAACTGGCCCAGGAGACATCGGCGGTGCACAGTCCAGCAGTATCTCAAGTCGATTCTCACTGACGCTTTTATGACGAACCTAAGCTACGGTACCGGTACCGAGCATTGCACCACACGCAATCACCATACCCGGTCGCTAACTGACATTACGCTTGCATGATGTGTCGAAGACAGCGAGAAAATCTGCTACTGCTGTTACTACCCGCCCAGACTGTCGCAGAGATTTTTTCCCTTGGCGCTTGCCTTGGCACTTGTTTCCGCGACCCGACTTGGAGCAAGACAGGCACCACAGGACAGTTTAATTCCCACTGTCTATACTTTTACAAATAAATTCGTAAAACTTTGTCAGCATGACCAGAAGGGATTCAGGATTCACACTGAAAGTGGTGGAAGTTCAAAAACATAACAAAATAATTTTTTTTACATGTGAAATTTCATCATTTTTTTCATTTACAACTGGCTGCATTTGTTGCTATAGGTACTCTTTTCTTCGTAAGTAAGATTCTTCGGATGAATTTTGCACAACACACAAACCATACTTACAGGTGTATGAAACTCTAGAATTTATTTAATTTATGAAAAAATGAATGAGCTGTTGCATTTTAAACTTCATGCTTAGAAAAAGACTCAACTCTTATAGTTAATTACCTCAATTTTTACCACAGTTTTTAATAGATGTGGAAAATTCTAGAGTTTCATACACCTGTAAGTATGGTTTGTATGCTGTGCAAAATTCATCGAACAATCTCTCTTACCTATGAAGAAAAGTGTACCTATAGCAACAAATGCAGCCAATAGTAAGTGAAAAAAATGCAGAAATTTCACAAGCAAAAAAGAAAGTATTCTGCTATGTGTTTGAACTTCCACTGTTATGAGTGTGAATCCTGAATCCTTCCTAGTCATGCTGACAAAGTTTTACGAATTTATTTGTAAAAGTATAGACAGTGGGAATTAAAAAGTCCTGTGGTGCCTGTCTTGCTCCAAGTCGGACCGCTTGACGTCCTATCCCCCTTAAACAACCTGCTCTTCATCGCTTTTCGTCCACTCCTATCACCTCGATGGGCCCGTGTTAGTGGGTAACCATATCCAGACGCACGGACAACGTCAAGGCCCCGCTCCTCGACTTGCAACTAACAAATACGGAGGTGACAGTGGATCTATTGAGACGGTCACAACGTCGGTGTGGGCGTGGAGGGCCTCCACCATGTAAGAAGAAGAAGAAGAAGAAGAAGAAGAAGAAGGTAAAAAGCCATGTCTGGTGTTTAGATCATTGATAACAGTGGTTTTTGTGGGCATTGGGTCAAGGTCTAACTCAAAACGTGCTCTAGCTCACGGCCTATTGCCCGTAATGCCAGCGTTGGCAAGGATGAAAGTTACGATATTTGCTCACAGAGTTAAAATTATTTCCTCAGTAGTGCATTTGGTACCTAATGTAGACTGCTGAGGGTTACGAGCTGAGGTTGAAGTAGTGCTGTACAGGAGGATGTGGCCATATTGTGTCTGTTAGTCGCTTTCACGGCTTTCCTGTGCGGGGAGGTTGTAAACAGGACGGGTAGGCAGCTTTTTCACGGGCCGTCAGCCAGCGTGCGCAGTGGGCTGTTGAGGCCGCTCTCCGGAGCTCGCTTTGGGATGGCCGCACTTGTGGTCTCGAGGAAAAATAATTAAATCCGGTGGCGAGCGCCGGCCGTACAGCGCCGTGCCGCGCACTGCCCTGCTGCTGGGCCGCCATTTGGGCCAGAGGCTCTCCGGACGGCAATAAAATACTCAGCGAGATGAAGCACCCGCTTTGTGAGGCGCACTGCGTTAATTAGACGTTGCGCACCACAGGGTCTGCTTAAGGAGGAGCTAAACGGCCGGAGAGGGGCAGACGCGACCGCCACTTCGTTTCGCATCAGCTTACTAATGAGTTACCTCCCTTTGCACTTGTTGGCTAATGTGCAATTAAAATTGCTCATCGAAGAAAAGTGATTCAATGTATTTAACATCGCTCTATTAAAATCTCCAGACAGGGGAGGATCCAGGGGTGATAGCATTCGAGACGGTGCCTCACTGCAGACTGTTAACGAAGGTACGAGCGTACAGAATAGATTCCCAGAGTCCTGTCTGGTAAGGGTCCCAATATGGCGCTGTACTACTCTAGGAGAGGACGAACAAGCCTAGTGTAGACAGTCTCTGTAGCAGACATGTTGCATCTTCTAAGTGGTTCGCCAGTAAAACGTAGATTCTGTTTTGCCTCTATCACATTATCTATGTGATCGGTCCAACTTAAGTTGTTCCTAACTATAATTCCTAGGTATTATACGAATTGGCAGCCGTTAAATTTGTGTGATTTATCGTGTGATCGAAATTTAACGGATTTCTTTTTGTACGCATGTGGATGACTTCACACTTTTCTATATTGAGAGACAATTACCACTTTTCGCATCACTCAGATATCGTGTCTATGTCATTTAGCTATTACTTATCATATTCTGATGACTTTAATAGACGGTAAATCATCCGCAGCTCGTGGTCGTGCGGTAGCGTTCTCGCTTCCCTCGCCCGGGTTCCCGGGTTCGATTCCCGGCGGGGTCAGGGATTTTCTCTGCCTCGTGATGACTGGGTGTTGTGTGATGTCCTTAGGGTAGCTAGGTTTAAGTAGTTCTAAGTTCTAGGGGACTGATGACCATAGATGTTAAGTCCCATAGTGCTCAGAGCCATTTGACAGCATCATCTCCCGTTTGCATACAATCTAAGAAGGCTGCGAAGATTATCTCCGAAATCGCTTATGTACATTAGGAACAGAAGAAGGCCTATAAAATGCCATCGGAGACGCTGGATGTCACTTTTTCTCCGTGATTTTCCGTCGATTATTACATACTGTAACCTTTATGAGAGGAAATCTCAGACCCAGTCGCATAGCTGAAGTGATACTCTGTAGACACGCAATTTGATAAGAAGTCTCTTGTGAGGAACGGTGTCCAAAGCCTACTGGAAAACTTAAATAACAGAACGCATTACGTTGCCCTCGACGGCGAGTGTTCGCAGAGACAAGGATATGGTCAGAAATGTCCCAGGGAAGCAACAATTGAAAGAAAAACAACCCTCGGTCACTATTTTTAACGAATTAACCGGGTTTCAACACTTCTAGGAGTGTCTTCCTCAGAATTTAAATCAAAGAATGGCCTCTAACATGGTCACAGAATTATGACTTAAGACGTATGATACGGAGTATAAGTACAGAATCATCGTGAAAAACTGGCAGTACTCATATGTCATTTATAAAATAATAAATATGCCAAAAGGACATTAGTCACAAAGATATTTAAGATGATTTTGGTATAGGGGACCCACCGTCTCTAGTGCCTCGCTAGAGAGTAATAATGTAATTACGATTTATTCCCTTCGTTATCGCAGTCACCCCTGTTACTATGAAAATACCTTCACAACAGTGAAGAAACCTGTAATAGGCAATAACCAGAAAGTACGACACACAACACAGAGTAACACAACAACCTTCAGACGAAACAGGTACACTTTTATCACAGTGTGTTCAGTGTGTTCTTTCAATGTATAGTACAGCACGTAACAAATGCAGAAACGTTTCCTTACAGGTGTTGTTCAAAATTTCGATCTCATGATCGCGGCAGTGTGTGCAGCGACGCACCATCGACTATTTTACAAGCATAAGAATTTCATTTGTTTGGCATACTACTTCCGCGGCTGTGGTAATCTTGGCAACCAGTTCCTTGCGAGCATCGAACGGATCGTAAGACAGGCTCTTCAGTTGAAGTGGTGGTGGTGGTGGTGGTTAGTGTTTAAAGTCCCGTCGACAACGAGGTCATTAGAGACGGAGCGCAAGCTCGGGTTAGGGAAGGATTGGGAAGGAAATCGGCCGTGCCCTTTCAAAGGAAAACATCCCGGCATTTGCCTGAAACGATTTAGGGAAATCACGGAAAATCTAAATCAGGATGGCTGGAGACGGGATTGAACCGTCGTCCTCCCGAATGCGAGTCCAGTGTGCTAACCACTGCGCCACCTCGCTCGGTTCAGTTGAAGTCCATTGATGCCATGTATGCTGACTGTTCTACCCGTGGAACAGGATCACCACGACCAATCAGTTGTCGACCTAACTACACTCCAACGCAGTTGTTAACATCGAGTACAAAGTGCTCCGGCGCACCGTCATGCTAAAACACTAAGCTGACGAATTCTCAGTGGCACATCTTCTAGGAACCGTGGGAGGATATGTTGAAGCAATGTTTTGTATATGACTCCGTTCAGTGTATCAGGAAGTAGGCAGAGCCCAATCACAAAATGGCTGACAATTCCAGCCCATGCATTCACAACAAACTTCTGTGGATAAGATCGACAGACCAGTGGCTGTGGATTTTCGTCATCCCATACATGGCTATTCCTGCTGTTGAACATGCTCTCTCTTCTAAACATGGCCTCATCTGTGAACAACACGACAACAGGAAAATTGAGGTTTTCTGTAGATGGCTGTAGGAACCAATTTGCAAACGCCACTCAAAATGTGAAGTCCGCTGGCTGCTGTGATTGCACCTCCTGTGGATGATAAGTGTGCAATTGTTGTTCACGTAAAACTCTCAAAACAGTTGGCAAGTGTTCAGACCCTGTGCAACGCTTCGACTGCTAGAGGCAGGATCATAACAATGGCATGTAGCACATTCTCTTCCATATTAGGTATCCTAGTATACCTCACACGGCCGGTATCCTCCGTTCTAACACGGAAGGATCCAGTCTAAGTACAGATGCAAAAGTACTGTGATGTGGTTATCGTTGGAGAGGGAACAGTTCAACACAGTGTCGTTTTGCATTTCTCCCATTGCATTCAGTGAACATACATGCGAGTAAATCTATGCATAGTATCGCCTTATATCGCTGTTCAAGCACTACCAATACTGCCGGGAACCAATTTGGACAGAGACGTGCAATACTAAATGCAAACTTGATGACAAAGAGATAGGGGGACATTGTTGTGGTCAACAGCAGATGCCGTGAGCCAACTCAAATAAGACACACAGCGCATACCGTCGACATCTGTACTGTTGTGAACTATTTTCAGTGCGACGAGGCTATGGTTATTTTGGTTGCGTATGGAGGACCACTGACTTCAGAATGCGCTAGGGGTTGTCGTGAAGATGAGGGATTGGGGTTGTGTGCATTTTTTCAGAGAGTAAATTTGCGTTTGGTGTTTTACGTGTGTGTTATTGGTTCCTAAAGTGGCGTGTAAGGGTTAATTTTGGGCGTCTACGAGAAGCTTCTGGTGGTTCGTGTCCTAAATTTTGAATACGACAGAAGCAGGTGTTGACAGAAGGTATTCCTGAGCAACCACTGAACGTTTGTCTGTGGAGTTCTTGTTCACCCTGTATAGTATGCATCCTGGTGTCTTGCCCTCTCTGAGAGATGTTTCCGAGCGAAATTATAAAGAAAGGAGAGAAAGTTTTTACACAATATGCTGGGTCCAAACTATAATATTGGGACAACATAAAAAATCTAATCAAGAAAGTATTCTAACATAGACGCAATTACGGACACATTGCGCAAATGCAGATTTCGACTTTACGGACACGAAAAAAAAAAGTTTCTGAATGAACGAAATGAACCTCTCAGTCAAAACTGAAAACAAAAATATCACAGTACATGAATTTCAAAAAGACCTAAAGCAAATGAATATGCTGCCGGAAGACGTGCATAAACGAGACAACATCAGAAGAAGAGTTGTAGCAACGTTTCGAACTTGGCGCGGTACGAAACGAGCAACTGATGCCAAATGATAAGATGAACGGCGTGCTAAATACAGTGCATTGAAGAAACACATTTTTTAAGAATCGAGACCAAGTGTCATAATGGTAGTAAATTTATGATGGTTCTTAGATAACCGACTAACGACAAAAATAAATAAATATATTAAAAAAATAATTATTTACACCAGTGCTTCATACTTTGGGGGTTATAATGTAAGTGCGGCAACTCACATAAGTCTACTATGGGCTGTATTTGTCGTATGGCAGCGTGCGAAACGGTATATATTATAACGCGTTAATGCAGAACCGATTTATGCTAGAAAAAGATTGGTTCCGTATTTGGTCATCAGGTGCGAATCTGACGCTGTGAATGAAAGAAAGACCTTTAGAAATGTTTCCGTATGTAATGGATTAGGAATGGGATGTAGGTAGAAGAGTTTAAAGAAATGACAAAGGCAAAATGTTGATTTTATTATTAGCCGCCGCTTACACAGTTTGCTCAATATGAGCACCAAATACGTTGACAAGACACCGTACAGCGCCAAATTTGCATCTGGTAGCCAAAACTGGTTGGTGCAACCACAACGGAGGGGTGTCTGTTGAGAGGCCACACAAACGTGTGGTTCCTGAAGAGGGGCAGCAGCCTTTTCAGTAGTTGCTGGGGCAACAGTATGGATGATTGACTGATCTGGCCTTGTAACACTAACCAAAATGGCCTTGCTGTTCTGGTACTGGGAACGGCTGAAAGCAAGGGGAAACTACAGCCGTAATTTTTCCCGAGGGCATGCAGCTTTACTGTATGATTAAATGATGATGGCGTCCTCTTGGGTAAGATATTCCGGCGGTATAATAGCCCCCCATTCGGATCTCCGGGCGGGGACTACTCAAGAGGACGTTGTTATCGTCAGAAAGAAAACTGGCGTTCTACGGATTGGAGCGTGGAATGTCAGATCCCTTACTCGGGCAGGTAGGTTAGAAAATTTAAATAGGGAAATGGATAGGTTAAAGTTAGATATAATGGGAATTGCTGAAGTTCGGTGGCAGGAGGAATAAGATTTTTGGTCAGGTGAATACAGGGTTATAAATACAAAATAAAATAGGGGTAATGCAGGAGTAAGTTTAATAATGAATAAAGGAGTGCGGGTAAGCTACTACAAACAGCATAGTGAACGCATTATTGTGGCCAAGATAGACACGAAGCCCACGCCTACTACAGTAGTACAAGTTTATATGCCAACTAGCTCTGCAGATGATGAAATTATTCAGGTAGTGAAGGGAGACGAAAATTTAATAGTCATGGGTGACTGGAATTCAAGAGTAGGAAAAGGAAGAGAAGGAAACATAGTAGGTGACTATGGATTGGGGCTAAGAAATGAAAGAGGAAGCCGCCTGGTAGAATTTTATGCAGAGCATAACTTAATAATAGCTAACATTTGGTTTAAGAATCATGAAAGAAGGTTGTATACATGGAAGAACCCTGGAGATGCTAAAAGGTATCAGACAGATTCTATAATGGTAAGACAGAGATTTAGGAACCAGGTTTTAAATTGTAAGACATTTCCAGGGGCAGATGTGGACTCTGACCACGATCTATTGGTTATGAACTGTAGATTAAAACTGAAGAAACTGCAAAATGGTGGGAATTTAAGGAGATAGGACCTGGATAAACTGACAGAACAAGAGGTTGTACAGAGTTTCAGGGAGAGCATAAGGGAACAACTGACAGGAATGGGGGAAAGAAATACAGTAGAAGAAGAATGGGTAGCTTTGAGGGATGAAATAGTGAAGGCAGCAAAGGATCAAATAGGTAAAAAGATGAGGGCTAATAGAAATCCTTGGGTAACACAAGAAATATTGAATTTAATTGATGAAAGGAGAAAATATAAAAATGCAGTAAATGAAGCAGTCAAAAAGGAATACAAACGTATCAAAAATGAGATCGACAGGAAGTGCATATTGGCTAAGCAGGGATGGCTAGAGGACAAATGTAAGGATGTAGAGGCTTATGTCACTAGGGGTAAGATAGATACTGCCTACAAGAAAATTAAAGAGACCTTTGGAGAAAGGAGAACCACTTGCATGAATATCAAGAGCTTTGATGGAAACCCAGTTCTAAGCAAAGAAGGGAAAGCAGAAAGGTGGAAGGAGTATATAGAGGGTCTATATAAGGGCGATGTACTTGAGGACAATATTATGGAAATGGAAGAGGATGTAGATAAAGATGAAATGGGAGATATAATATTGCGTGAAGAGTTTGACAGAGCACTGAAAGACCTGAGTCGAAACAAGGCCCCCGGAGTAGACAACGTTCCATTAGAACTACTGACAGCCTTGGGAGAGCCAGTCCTGACAAAACTCTGCCATCTGGTGATTAGATTAGATTAGATTAATACTAGTTCCATGGATCATGAATACGATATTTCGTAATGATGTGGAACGAGTCGAATTTTCCAATACATGACATAATTAGGTTAATTTAACAACATACTTAAGTTAATATAACAACTTTATTTTTTTGTGTTTTTTTTTCCTTAATTTATATCTAAAAATTCCTCTATGGAGTAGAAGGAGTTGTCATTCAGAAATTCTTTTAATTTCTTCTTAAATACTTGTTGATTATCTGTCAGACTTTTGATACTATTTGGTAAGTGACCAAAGACTTAAGTGCCAGTATAATTCACACCTTTCTGTGCCAGAGTTAGATTTAATCTTGAATAGTGAAGATCGTCCTTTCTCCTAGTATTGTAGTTATGCACACTGCTATTACTTTTGAATTGGGTTTGGTTGTTAATAACAAATTTCATAAGAGAGTATATATACTGAGAAGCTACTGTGAATATCCCTAGATCCTTAAATAAATGTCTGCAGGATGATCTTGGGTGGACTCCAGCTATTATTCTGATTACACGCCTCTGTGCAATAAATACTTTATTCCTCAGTGATGAATTACCCCAAAATATGATGCCATATGAAAGCAATGAGTGAAAATAGGCGTAGTAAGCTAATTTACTAAGATGTTTATCACCAAAATTTGCAATGACCCTTATTGCGTAAGTAGCTGAACTCAAACGTTTCAGCAGATCATCAATGTGTTTCTTCCAATTTAATCTCTCATCAATGGACATACCTAAAAATTTGGAATATTCTACCTTAGCTATATGCTTCTGATTAAGGTCTATATTTATTAATGGCGTAATACCATTTACTGTATGGAACTGTATGTACTGTGTCTTATCAAAATTCAGTGAGAGTCCGTTTACAAGGAACCACTTAGTAATTTTCTGAAAGACAGTATTGACAATTTCATCAGTTAATTCTTGTTTCTCAGGAGTGATTACTATACTTGTATCATCAGCAAAGAGAACTAACTTTGCCTCTTCATGAATATAGAATGGCAAGTCATTAATATATAATAAGAACAACAAAGGACCCAAGACTGACCCTTGTGGAACCCCATTCTAAATAGTTCCCCAGTTTGAGGAATGTGCTGATCTTTGCATGTTACGAGAACTACTTATTTCAACTTTCTGCACTCTTCCAGTTAGGTACGAACTAAACCATTTGTGTACTGTCCCACTCATGCCACAAAACTTGAGTTTGTCTAGCAGAATTTCATGATTTACACAATCAAAAGCCTTTGAGAGATCACAAAAAATCCCAATGGGAGGTGTTCGGTTATTCAGATCATTCAAAATTTGACTGGTGAAAGCATATATGGCATTTTCTGTTGAAAAACCTTTCTGGAAACCAAACTGACATTTTGTTAGTACTTCATTTTTACAGATATGTGAAGCTACTCTTGAATACATTACTTTCTCAAAAATTTTGGAAATGTTAGAAGGGAGATTGGACGGTAATTGTTGACATCAGATCTATCCCCCTTTTTATGCAA
The DNA here is from genome assembly GCF_023864345.2 of Schistocerca serialis cubense. Classification (NCBI taxonomy): domain Eukaryota; kingdom Metazoa; phylum Arthropoda; class Insecta; order Orthoptera; family Acrididae; genus Schistocerca; species Schistocerca serialis. Next base: position 461,902,178 of record NC_064638.1, read on the forward strand.
AGGTATAACAATAGCATATTTCAGTCTATCAGCGAAAATGCCCTGTTCCAGAGAGCTATTACACAGGTGGCTGAGAATCTTACTTATCTGTTGAGAACAAGCTTTTAGTATTTTGCTGGAAATGCCATCAATTCCATGTGAGTTTTTGCTTTTAAGCAAGTTTATTATTTTCCTAATTTCAGAGGGAGAAGTGGGTGAGATTTCAATTGTATCAAATTGCATAGGTATGGCCTCTTCCATAAACAGCCTAGCATCTTCTAATGAACACCTGGATCCTACTATATCCACAACATTTAGAAAATGATTATTAAAAATATTTTCAACTTCTGACTTTTTGTTCGTAAAGTTTTCATTCAATTTGATGGTAATACTGTCTTCCTCTGCTCTTGGTTGACCTGTTTCTCTTTTAATAATATTCCAAATTGTTTTAATTTTATTATCAGAGTTGCTGATTTCAGACATGATACACATACTCCTGGATTTTTTAATAACTTTTCTTAATATAACACAGTAGTTTTTATAATTTTTGATAGTTTCTGGGTCACTACTCTTTCTTGCTGTCAGATACATTTCCCTTTTCCGGTTACAAGATATTTTTATACCCTTAGTAAGCCATGGTTTGTTACAAGGTTTCTTACGAGTATATTTAACTATTTTCTTGGGGAAGCAGTTTTCAAATGCATTTACAAAAATGTCATGAAATAAATTATATTTTAAATTGGCATCAGGTTCACGGTACACCTCATCCCAGTCTAACTGCTGTAGGCTTTCCCTGAAATTTGCAATTGTTAAATCGTTGACTGAACGTACTACTTTGGAGTACTGTTTAGTATTGCTGAATGGAGCTATGTCATATATTGTAACTAGCTGTGCACCATGATCAGAAAGACCATACTCAACAGGCTGAGCATTTATCTGGTTAAACTTATCTTGGTCTATAAAGAAGTTATCTATCAGTGAGCTGCTATCCTTTACCATCCGAGTAGGAAAATCAATAACGGGTGTCAAATTGAAAGAACCAAGTAATACTTCAAGGTCATTTTTCCTATTACCCTCTTTCAGAGAATCTACATTGAAGTCCCCACAAATAATAATTTGCTTCCCCCTGTCTGACAGATAGCACAACAAGGAGTCCAAATTTTTCAGAAATAGATGAAAATTTCCTGATGGGGACCTATATACAGTTACAATTATAAATGTGCCTTTATTTAATTTAAGCTCACAGGCACATGCTTCTATATGTTTCTCTACACAAAACTTTTTTGTTTCTATACTTTTTGCACAATGGTAACTTTTGACATATATGGCAACTCCTCCTTTCTCCATATTTTCTCTCATTACATGTGCAGAGAGCTTATAACCACTTACATTTACCTTATCCATATCAGTAACAATGTGATGCTCAGACAGGCATAGTATATCTATTTCATTCTCAGCTTCTAAATCTTCTAAACAAACCAGAAGCTCATCTACTTTATTCTTTAAACTCCCAATATTTTGATGAAATATACTTACATTGTTTTTAATTATACTTTTATGAGAACCTTTCCTTATTCGAACATTTGCAGTACTCTCCTGTCTGAGTTTCTCATTGTGCTTAGGCCTAGTTCCTATACCAGTGGTCACATGGTGTTCAGAGAGGCAGATTATGTCAACTGGTTTGGGTGACTTTAATTCATCAATGGAATTACCTAGGACTGAGATACAACTTGGTGGAGCTAAAATTTCTGGTGATTGGTGAAAATTTATAATTGATAGCTGTGATTGGTGATCCAATGTGCTAGAGTTGTGCTGTTTAATTTCTTTCCTAAACTGAAGATTTGTTTCAATCCTGACCTCTCGTAGAACTTGACATCTTTCTGTCTTACCTATCCTAAAACAGGTGCTGCTCCAACACCTGTAACCACTGGTATTTTACCATTCATGGCAGTGCCTCCCCCCCTTAAATTTCCTGCTATTACCCCAGCCAGTTTCCCCTTCCCTTTCCTGTTGAGATGTAGGCCGTGCCGGGTATAGTCCCACCTACTGAGATAATCAACAGGAACCACACCAATATGAGCCCCCGCACCCGACCCAAGCAGCCGTTCCAACTCCAAATTAACTCTCCCAACAGAAGAGTTCAAATGAGGCCGGTCATGGCGTCTCAGGACAGATACAAATTCAACATTGGTGTGTCTCGATGCCGACGCAATCTTTACCAGGTCACACTCTATACTGTACCCAGGATCTCTGTCGATGCTGTTCCCTGGCCCTCCCACAATAACCACGGTGTCTTCCCTGGTAAATCCTTTACAGAGTGTACCTAAATCCTCTGTCACCTGATCCAGACTAGCACTTGGTTTGAAAAAAATTGTGACCTGGTATTCTGGTCCTAATTCCTCCTGCAGAAGTTGGCCTACACCTCTGGCATGAGAACTGCCTAACAACAAAACTTTCTTCCTTTTCGATGACTTTCCTACATTCTTTTTCAATTTCCTATTGAAAGTTTGTTGTGTCCTGTCTACACCTACCTCTGCTTGAGGCTCATCAGTTTCTAACTGAAGCAACAGGTCAAACTTATTTTTGACATTCACCACAAAACTGTCAGACTTAGTTCTAGGCCTGTTCCTTCCGCTACCTGTTGCCACTTCCCACCTCTCTTTGCCCTTCTCCCTCCTTAACCTGTCCAGATCTTCCCTAGCCTGATCTAGCTCAGCCTGAAGGGCAGCAATTTTCCCCTCCTGTTCCACTATCTTCCTATCTCTGCTGCAAATCTTACATAACCACTGATGAGCCTGATCCACTTTCCCAACACCCATGCCACTGCAGTCCCCCCAGTGAAAAAAACTACTGCATCCATCACACCAAACCCCGGAACTAACAATTCTACGGCAAGTCAGGCACTTCTCACTCATGGCAAAAATAATACTTTAGCTAGAATAAATCAATTAAATTACCGAAAATCAAAAAAGACGTTACAAGAATTAAGCCTATTCACAAATGTATATAAGCAAGTTTCTGATTTAAAATTCCGCTGTTTTTCTGAGATCTGTATTAAAACAACGAAGTTAGAAGCTATTTATTATATATTTCACTCGATGGAATGAAAAAAAGGACAATTAAACGAGATACTTTAACATTGATTCTCCAAAAACGTTACGAGAATTAGGCCTATAAACAAATGTATATAGGCAAGTTTCTGATATAAAGTTACGCTGTTTTTCTGAAACCTGTATTAAAACAATGAAGTTATACGCTATTTACGGTAGTTTACTTATTTGTTACCGAGAAACTAGTTAAATTACCGTGAAACAAGAAACAAACACGTTTACAAAATTTAAGCCTAAGCGCGACTTCGCGAAGTTACGATCTTTTCGTGTTTTCTGAAAAAATACGCAAAGAAAAGTCAAACCTTTAACGGCAAGACTAAACGATACACTAATGCACGTATTTAATTTGTTGTCGGAGTTAGACTAAATTATATTCCTGTCTAAATCACTTAACTTTCTGGAAATGGTTTCTGGCGTCACTTACTTGGCGGCCATCTTGGACTGCACAGATATATGAGACAGGCGAAATACCCTCAGACTTAAAGAAGAATATAGTAATCCCAATCCCAAAGAAAGCAGGTGTTGATAGATGTGAAAATTACCGAACTATCAGTTTAATAAGTCACAGCTGCAAAATACTAACGCGAATTCTTTACAGACGAATGGAAAAAACTGATAGAAGCCGACCTCGGGGAAGATCAGTTTGGATTCCGTAGAAATTTTGGAACACGTGAGGCAATACTGACCCTACGACTTATCTTAGAAGAAAGATTAAGGAAAGGCAAACCTACGTTTCTAGCATTTGTAGACTTAGAGAAAGCTTTTGACAATGTTGATTGGAATACTCTCTTTCAAATTATGAAGGTGGCAGGGGTAAAATACAGGGAGCGAAAGGCTATTTACAATTTGTACAGAAAGCAGATGGCAGTTATAAGAGTCGAGGGGTATGAAAGGGAAGCAGTGGTTGGAAAGGGGGTGAGACAGGGTTGTAGGTAACCCCGATGTTATTCAATCTGTATATTGAGCAAGCAATAAAGGAAACAAAAGAAAAGTTCGGAGTAGGTATTAAAATCCATGGAGAAGAAATAAAAACTTTGAGGTTCACAGATGACATTGTAATTCTGTAAGAGACAGCAAGGGACTTGGAAGAGCAGTTGAACGGAATGGACAGTGTCTTGAAAGGAGGGTATAAGATGAACATCAACAAAAGCAAAACGAGGATAATGGAATGTAGTCGAATTAAGTCGGGTGATGCTGAGGGAATTAGATAAGGAAATGAGACACTTAAAGTAGTAAAGGAGTTTTGCTATTAGGGGAGCAAAATAACTGATGATGGTCGAAGTAGAGAGGATATAAAATGTAGACTGGCAATGGCAAGGAAAGCGTTTCTGAAGAAGAAAAATTTGATAACATCGAGTATAGATTTAAATGTCAGGAAGTCGTTTCTGAAAGTATTTGTATGGAGTGTATCCATGCATGGAAGTGAAACGTGGACGATAAATAGCTTATACAAGAAGAGAGTAGAAGCTTTCGAAATGTGATGCTACAGAAGAATGCCGAAGATTAGATGGGTAGATCACATAACTATTGAGGAGGTATTGAATAGAATTGGGGAGAAGAGGAGCTTGTGGCACAACTTGACTAGAAGAAGGGATCGGTTGGTAGGACATATTCTGAGACATCGAGGGATCACCAATTTATTATTGGAGGGCAGCGTGGAGGGTAAAAATCGTAGAGGGAGACCAAGAGATGAATACACTAAGCAGATTCAGAAGGATGTAGGCTGCAGTAGGTACTGGGAGATGAAGAAGCTTGCACAGGATAAAGTAGCATGGAGAGCTGCATCAAACCAGTCTCAGGACTGAAGACCAGAACAACAACAACAACAGCCAAAACTGGAACTCATCTTTTTCCAGCATAAATCGGTTCCACTTTAACACGTTTCCATATGTACCAAGATTCGCTGCCATACGATAATTACATCCCACACTGGACCTCTGTGAGTAGCTGCATTTTAATTAAAACCACACGTCACATCCTTTTAGCATAATGTTCAAGAAATTGTAATTCAGAGAAATTTGACAAATGAAAAGCATTCGTTCGAATGTTTTAGAAGTAAGAAGTTAATTTATAACAAAAATGGTACTTGACACGTCACTACTCTAACGTTGATCACAGTCGTTCTTCAGGTGAGACACAAACACAGATGAGATCTGAAGAAAGCAATGGCACCTTCCACTGGGACCTTACGGGGACAATTTGTTGTTACAAATGGCCCACTAGGATGTCGTTTCTTCTGGTAAGTTTTTACGTCGAATAATTTCGTCGGTAATTTCTCTCCATTACGACTTCATTTCCTACTTTATCTCTCCACTTAATTACGACCATCTTTCTGTTGCCTCACATTTCAAATGCTTGCAGCTTTTTCTTCTTCAAATTTACAACGATCCACGCTTAGCTTCCGCACAATCGTATTCGAAACGCATTTATTTTACCTATTTCTCTTTCTTGGGAATAAATATTTGGGAGTGCAGCTGTGACTCGAAAATGCTGAGTCGTAACTACAACATTAATGATCTCTCGTCTGTTACATTGCCGCCGGCCAGAGTGGCCGAGCGGTTAAAGGCGCTACAGTCTCTAACCGCACGACCGCTACGGTCGCAGGTTCGAATCCAGCCTTGGGCATGGATGTGTGTGATGTCCTTAGGTTAGTTAGGTTTAAGTAGTTCTAAGTTCTAGGGGACTTATGACCACAGCAGTTGAGTCCCATAGTGCTCAGAGCCATTTGAACTATTTGTTACATTGCCAGATGCTAAGTGCCTTTTGTTGACAGATGATACAAACATTTCAATAAATAGCGAGTGAAGTACAGCTTTAGAAATGGCGGTTAATAAAATTTTCACTGACATCATTAAATTATTTAAATATAATTGAGTGTCATTAAATTCTGAAAAGACCCACTATAGGCAGTTCAGAACCAGTAAGAGATTTCCAGTAAGAGATGTGAAGACATGCAGCTAAAAGAGGTTGATATTGTTAAATCTCTGGGGTTACAGCTGGACAATAAATTCAGTTGTGATGAGCATACCACAGAATTGCTAAAGTGCCTAAACAAGTCTGTCTCTGTAATGCGAATGATTTCAGATGTAGGAGATACAAATATATAAAAAAAGAAACTTGTAGACTTTGCTTACTTACATTGTTTACGTCATATGGGATCATATACTGGGGTAACTTATCAAATGGAACAAAAGTTTTTAGAGTGCAAGATGTGTAATAGGACCGATTTCTGGTGTAAATTTAAGAACATCACGTAGAAACCTGTTCAAGGAACTGGATGTTCTAACCAATGCCTCTCAGTATATTTATTCCTTAATGACCTCTATTTCCAACCGATAGCTCAATACATAGTATAAGTACTACGAATAAGAACAATCTACATAAAGACCTAAAATCACTTAAATTGGTCCAAGAAGGGGTCCAATATTCAGGAACGCACCTCGTCAATAAATTTCCAGCAATCACTAAAAAAATTGGTTTCAGATAAACCACATTTTATACAGTTTTTTAGCAGGCAACTCTTTCTGCTCTATAGAGGGATATCTCAACAGGGACTGTTAGACCAGCTTAAGTAAAAATGTCTGTTAGATTTCAGTTTTGACAGCATTTGGTCACAACAGTCAAGATTAGACATTTTGTGTATGATATATTTATTAAAACTGCATAATTATGTTTCATTCTTACCGTGTATTAATCCTGTGAATATTAGAAGTTACAGTTTCCTGTAATGTATTCACATGTCTTGACAAATGATCAGAGAAGTGAATGTTATATTCAAATGTTCTATGTTTTTTATGTTTTCTTCTGACATGTTTCACTCCCACGAGACTCATCCCATTTTTGGGTCTAAGGAACGAAAACTGAATCTAATCTAATTTAAAATAAAAACAACAGGTATATGAGACTTACTCGTGATACCAGTTAAGGCATAGACGCTAAGAAGTAGGTAACGGATAGACTGCATCTGTTATGGGAAAATTATCGTTATAAGCATTTCAGGGAAAACATATATCTGTATATTAGCCACAAGACAATTGGTATCCCAGTAATTGCGTGCATAACATATGCACAGTTACTCGTGATACCGATTCAGTAGGGCTTAAGAACATGACTTACGCCAGATAATTCCCGATATCCAACTGAACAGTGTAACGCCTTAGTTAATAAACTGGACTCATCTTGTGGACGAGCCAGTTCCAAAACGTCGTCTGACCATCCTGATTTATGTATTATGTGTTATCTTCAGGTGAACGCCGGAACGGTTTCATCAATAGAGCTGTGTCCTGTTATTTCTCACGTACATGTCCAGTTCGCGATAGAGTTTGACCTCTAACGCCCGCAAATTATCTGGAAGTGGTTTGTAGCATCAGAATTCGTATTAAATGATAAATCATGTGTATTTAGTGACATGCTATCCCACGAATTTAGGACGCCACAGGGTCTTTGATATCGCCAAGTTGATCGCACGCTTCAAAAAAGTCTCTCAGAATTCTTGCAGGTATGTTATGTCTGTGCAACTAAATGAAAGGCAGTTAGTTTTTCTGCCATAGGCATTTCGCTTCTTTTATTTGTGAAGGATCTTCAGTGGCTTGTAATACAAGTTTCTTTCTATACAAATAATAAATGCATTATGTAGTAGTTGCAATATGCTACTATGTTACACTTCGTCAAGTTTTTCTCTTGTTTTTCAGACTGGAAACAACTTTTGTAGCACAAATATCGTGATGTTAAAGTATCGTTTGGTGTTACCTACGATTTCCAGCGTTGTTAGTCCACATTAGTCCATGTGTGTGGTTCTGGAGATGTGTTCATTCGGTCCGCATGCTCCAGGTGGCCGATTTCCGGCGTTTTTCACGGACATTTATTTTAACACATCGTTTTGTGATCTATATGTGTGTGTTTACAGAGCGTAGTATTTCCAACTGTCGCTATGTGTTATCTTACTTCTTTTGTTTGTGTTGTGTGTGTGTATTTTGTTATGTGTCGTTCTTTTTTAATAGGTGTGTAGGGGTGTGTGTGTGTGTGTGTGTGTGTGTGTGTGTGTGTGTGTGTGTGTGCATGAGAGAGAGAGAGAGAGAGAGAGAGAGAAAGAAGGAGGGGAAGAAGATTCAGCTCGAGCATGAGGACCGAATAACACGTCTTCAGGACCACATATATGGACTAACAACGCTGGAAATCGTAAGTAACACCAAACGCTAATTTAACATCACGATATTTGTGCTACAAAAGTTGTTTACGTGACGAAATGTTACATAGTAACATATTGCAACTACCACATAATACATTTTTATATATATAAAGAGAAATATGTATTACAGGCCACTGAAGGTGCTTCACAAATAAAAGAAGCGAAACGCGTGAGCAAAAAAAAAAAAAAAAAAAAAAAAAAAAAAAAAAAAAAAAAAAAAAAAAAAAAAAAAAACTGATTTTCATTTAGTTACATAGACAGAACACACCTCCATGAATTCTGGAGGAACGATGGAAAACGAAAAAAAGACGTTTATCTCAGAAATGATATGGTAAATTACCGGAATGTATGTACATGTATGCATTGGCATAAAAAATAAACACCATAGTTACAGCAAAAGGTTTGCTACAACGCGATTTACTTCCGTTTAAATAACGTATTACATCACGTCCATAGTTTTGAGGAACTTCGAGATCAGCGAAACAACGTGAGACAGCGCGATACGATACATACTACAGCGATACCAGAAAACCATTGTGTGGTGTCCTTCCACTGGTGGCATATAGAATCTCAATAAGAGGTGTGACGCTCTCGCATGGCAAAGCGGGATGAACAATGATTCATCATATGTCGAAACAGAAAACCGAACGTGGCTTTCGGTATTGCTGCACGATGCTGGACAGGCGCAGGTATTGCGATTGATCCCATTATAGGTTATCATTCCTACAGACTGCAGCCGTCAAAGTAATCCTACAGTGTGACAATTACTGAACTATATGAAAAAAGTGCACATATTTTATTCAACATGTAAACGTCACTACAGATATCCTGATTTAGGTTGTGACATCATTGGAAATTATGTGGCGCAGACGAATAGCGAAATTCTGAATGACTCGCTGAAGTGTCGGGACACCGACGCTGTCGTTGACCTTGTGAGTGGTGTTTTCATCTCAGCAATGGTTTTGGGTTATTGCTGTACACCTTGTCTTTAATATGGCCTCACAAAAAGGAGCTGCATATGTTCTGATTTGGAGAATATGGCGGCGAATCGAGACCCATGCCAGTGGCCTCTGGGTACCCCAGAGCAAAAATGCGGTCCCTCAAGTGCTCATTCAGGACATCAACTAATCTCCTGCTTCGATGGGGTCGAGCTCCGTCTTGCTCGAACCACATCTCATCGAAATCAGGGTCACTCTGGATAATGGTGATGAAATCATTTTCCAAAACCTTCAGGTACCGTTCGGTAATCACCGCGACGTCATCAATTATTCCGATAATTGACACAGCACACCACACAGTCAAACGTTGACGGTGAAGAGACTTCTCGATCGCGAAATTCGGATTTTCAGTCTCCCAAATGCGCCAATTTTGCTTATTGACGTACCCATCCAAATGAAAGTGGTCTTTGTCGCTAAACCAAACCACACAGCTCATACTAATTACCATCATGCCCCGCGGCCAACCGTGCAGTTTGAACGTCCTAACGCAAACCGTTCAAAAGGTGAGACGATTTTATTTCATATACATACATCAAAAAAATTTTGCATTACCTCGGTTCCGAGAGTTCCGGAACATATAAGGAAAACTGGAATAGAGATCAACATAAACATCATTTCCGCCCTTTTTATTGCTCATGGAATCCACATATTGTATGTTGCACCGCCGGCCGGTGTGGCCGTGCGGTTCTAGACGCTTCAGTCTGGAACCGCGTGACCGCTACGGTCGCAGGTTCGAATCCTGCCTCGGGCATGGATGTGTGTGATGTCCTTAGGTTAGTTAGGTTTAAGTAGCTCTAAGTTCTAGGGGACTCATGATCACAGCTGTTAAGTCCCATAGTGCTCAGAGCCATTTGAACCATTTTTTTACGTTGCACCACCATACAGTGAGACCTTCAGTGGTGGTGATCCAGATTGCTGTACACGCCGGTACCTCTAATACCCAGTAACATGTCCTCTTGCATTGATGCGTACCTGTATTCGTCGTAGCATACTATCCACAAGTTCATCAACGCACTATTGGTCCAGATTGTCCCGCTCCTCAATGGCGATTCGGCGTTGATCCCTCAGAGTGGTTGGTGGGTCACGTCGTCCATAAACAGCCCTTTCCAATCTGTCCCAGACATGTTAGATACGGTTTATGTATGGAGAACATGCTAGGCACCCTAGTCGAGCGATGTCGTTATCCAGAAGAAAGTCATTCACAAGATGAGTATGACGGGAGCGCGAATTGTCGTTCATGAAGACGAATGCCTCGCCAATATGCTGCCGATATTGTTGCACTATCGGTCGGAGGGTGGTATTCACGTATCGTACAGCTGTTACCGCGGCTTCCATGACCGCCATCGGCGTACATCGGCCCCACGTGTTGCCACGCGAAAACGTCAAAAAAATGTTCAAATGTATGTGAAATCATATTGGACTTAACTGCTAAGGTTATCAGTCCCTAAGTTTACACACTACTTAAATTATCCTAGGGACAAACACACACACTCATGCCCGAGGGAGGACTCGAATCTCCGCCGGGTCCAGCCGCACAGTTCATGACTGCAGCGCCCTAGACCGCTCGGCTAATCCCGCGCGGCCGCCAAAACATCAGGGAACCTACACTTTGCGGCACTCGCTGAACAGTGTGTCTAAAGCGTTCAGTCTGAGGGTTGCCTCCAAAATGTTTCCGACGATTGTGTGGTTGAAGGCATATGCGACACTCATTGGTGAAGAGAACGTGATGCCAATGTTGAGTGGTCCATTCGGCATATTATTGGACCCATCTATACTGCGCTGCATGGTGTCGTGGTTGCAAAGATGGACCTCGTCATGGACGTCGGAAGTGAAGTTGCGCACTGTTTGAGTCGTAACACGGCGTCCTGTGGCTGCACGTAAAGCATTATTCAACATGTTGGCGTTGCTGTAAGGGTCTTCCTGGTGACAAATGGAGTGACAGCCCGCAGAGGGATTGAACAGCGAGCAGGAGGAGGGAGGGAGCAAGTCTCCTTGGCAGCCGCATCATCGAGTTCGTTTCCTGAATCCCTATGTGCCCTGGAACCCAGAAAATAATGATTTCCTTGTTTTGCCTTTGCAAGAGAAGGAGAGCGTCCTGCACCTGTTGCGCCGTCCGATCTGCTGTGTACATCTTTCCAATAGTGAGAAGGGCGCTTTGAGAATCGGAGTAGATGATAATTTTTTTGTCACGATGGCGTCTCATCTGCTCCATTGCCCTCAAGATACCAGAGTTCCACGTAATAAACTGAAAACTTCTCTGGGAGCCCAATTCTGAGGTCAATTTCGGGAAACATGACAGAACAACCGAAAAAATGTCCCTGATTAGAACCATCTGTAAAAAAAAAAAATAAATAAAAAAAAATTAATGTTTAATTTTAGAAACACAGTCTGGGGTCTTGTAAGCAGTCAGTTCTAAAAGCAATCTGGGCCTTCTTAGTAGCCAGGGGGATGCCCTACTCCACCCCTGACTTTGCACATTAATGCACCCTACCTATAGTAATTCAAGGCTCTCCCTTGCACAGATCCCAAATGGTCGAACTGCTTGTGGCTAATGATCGAACAGTCGTTCCAGTGGCGGTTGAACAACGTAGCTGGATGCTGACGATATAGGAACAGACAATGTCCTTTATTCTTCGAATACCACGAGAAGAAGCCTCCACACACAAGCTAACAACAGTGCTCGTGTGATAGGCCCCTGTTGACAGCCTAAAACCCTCATGGTGAACTGCATCCAGCATTTTAAGGTATGAAGACCTTACTGACTCATAAACCTGGCATCCGTATTCAAGCCTGGGTCGCAGAAAGGCCTTATAGAGTTGAAGCAGAAGTGCGCTGTCACATTTAAGGATGTTTGAGGCCTTGAGACATCTCAGTTTCAGTTCTCTAAGGTGTGGTAACAATGTTAACTTCTCATCAAAAATAAGACTCAGATACTTCACCTTTTCCTTAAAAGTGAGAACGTTGTCCCCAGTTTTAAAATGGGTAAATTAAAGACAGTGGGAACGATTGAAATCAGCACAAATTTTGTTTCTCCAAAGAGAAAGCAGATATTGAGAGAAAGGCTGGTTGTATTCCTCCATGTTGATGGAACAGAAATCAAAATCAGCCCTGTGTCTCTCGATATTGACAGCAAATAGGATCCTGGCTAGAATCGCCTTTATGGATTTGTATGATTCAGCCACTGTCTGAGCTTTGCCCCTCGGCGATGTTACGATAGCCTGCTGTATTCGTATAGCTGTCGAGAGTTGTGGCTTGAGATTCTCCTGATGGCTTTCCAGACTTTACTTGCGGATGTGGTCCTATTGATGGAACTCAGAAACTCTTGCCAAGACCAGTGCTAACTCTGCCGAATTATTCTCCTCGCCTTTGCACGAGCCATTAGAAAGTTTGCACATTCTCATCTGTATGGTGTCGATTGAATCTGCGCATAGCTGCTCTTCTGTGCCGGGTTGCAGAACGACACTCATCATTCTACCAAGGGACTGGTCGCCTCCTATGCGTTTCTGTAGACTTTGGGACGGATGCATCAGTGACATGGTGAATCACAGCTGTAATGTGATCCACCCAGTCCTGGATTCCCGTCACATTACTAGAAAACAGCTAACTGCCTGTAAAGCATCCACAGCACAACACAGCACAGCCTTTTTGAACAACCATCTCAATCTCGGTGGCTTCCTTTCGAGATCTGCTCTGTCAGGCAGATAGGAAGATGGTCGCAACCATCAAGGTCATCGTCCACTGCTCACTGTGCAGTATCTGCAAATGCAGGCCAGCAGAAGGAGAGGTCTATGGCTGTAGACGAACCCATAGCGGTGCTAAATGTGTAGCTTGATCCATGTTCAGCAGTATGAGGTCCGTTGTGCCTAGCAGATCCTCAGGTACCTGACCCTTGGGGCAAGTGGTGTTAGAACCCCATAGTGCACTGTGTGCATTGAAGTCCCCTAAAAAGAGAAAGGGATGAGGTAGTTTATCAACAAGATGAGTGAGGACCCTACTGTAAAGAGGCTCAGAGGGTGGTAGGTACACAGAGCACTCTGTGATGGCAACATGGGCCACTATCCGAAGAGCAACTGCTTTTAGTGTTGTGGCTAAGGGAATAGGTGAGGACTGAATCCCAATGGATGTCAACCTTATAGGTAGTTATTTATCAACCCCTTCAAAGAGTTACGCGTAAGTGGTAGTGTAACACCGAGTCAACGTAACAGAAGGGAACAAGTGACAACTGTAGAGGGGTAAATTAATGTTCTGGCTGCTGTTGGCGTTGATCTGCACGTTAGTTCCCTCGCAGTCGCATGAGAGGAAGTGTCATGAGTTAGGCAAGTGTCCTACACATTCTTAATCGACGTAGGTTCCATTCCTATCACATCTCTCTCCATCAAGAAATGCATGAAATCGATTATGAGAATCGTTTTAACTTCTGTACATTTGCATTAAGACAGGACTCTCCAGTGAGTTTGTTTAGTGATGAAACCACATTTACTAATCATGGCCAGGTAAAATCTCGAAACATATACTATTGGTCTGTGGGGAATGCCCGTTGGCTTCGTCAGGTGGAAAGTCGGCGTCCGTGGAGTGTAAATGTGTGGTGTGAGATAGTGAACCATCATCTCATAGGCCCAGTTTTCACAGACGGAAGACTGAACACACACAAGTATCGCAGCCTCCTAACAGATGGTCTTCCACTTATGCTAGAAGACGTTCTTCCGCAGACAGAAGGAACCTGTCGTATCCAGTCCATAGTGCACGAAGGACTACAGGATATCTTCTGAATTTGATTGGATGCAGAGGACCTTTACCTTGGATGGGCCATTCACCAGATACGACACCTATAGACTTCTTTCTGTGTGGAAAGCTGAAAGACTCAGTCTACAAGAACGTACCAACTACACCCGATAATACGCAAGAATTTATTACTGCAGTCTGCTCGGACATCACGACCGAAATGCTAGCACGTGTGCAGTGTATCGCTGCCGCTGGTGGTCATTTTGAACGGATCCTGTGATGGTCAGTTGTCTCTCAATTGTTACTGGTCAGAATCCACATAAACAGTGTAAGCACTTGTGCTGTTCTTTAGAGTATGCTGCCACAGGTATTGTACAAGTTTCGGTACAGGAACTTGTCAAAATAAATTATCTCGTAAGCGACTCGCACTAGAATCCAGCAACAAACACCACTGACATTCTAATTTATCCTACTTTTAGTCTGTTAATGTCAGTAGGCGTTGTTCTGTTTAAAAAGTATATCTTTGCAAAAGAATACTCTAAAGTTTTATTAAAAATCTATTGAGTGGCTAACAACGTAAGCCCTTGACTACCAATCCATTCTGTGAAAACCACCCATTAATAGCACTTCCCATTTCCACAATATTTGCGGATTCACCCTGAATGTGAGATGTAATGTACAGCATCCAGCCCTGACAGCCAGGAAAAAAAATAGTAATACACTTCTGGCCATTTAAAATGCTACAACAAGAAGAAATGCAGATGATAAACGGGTATTCATTGGACAAATATATTATACTAGAACTGACATGTGATTACATTTCCACGCAATTTGGGTGCATAGGTCCTGAGAAATCAGTACCCAGAATAACCACTTCTGGACGTAATAACGGCCTTGATACGCCTGGACATTGAGTCAAACAGAGCTTGGATGGCTTGTACAGGTACAGCCGCCCATGCTGCTTCAACACGATACCACAGTTCATCAAGAGTAGTGACAGGCGTATTGTGACGAGCCACTTGCTCGGCCACCATTGACCAGACGTTTTCAATTGGTGAGAGATCTCGAGAAAGTGCTGGCCAGGGCAGCAGTCGAACATTTTCTTAATACAGCCGTCAGGCGCAATAACATGAGACTTGGGGGTGCGCAGATGACAGAAAGCATGGGTCACATTTCAGTGGTGTCGGTGAGTCTATCAGCAGGACGGGGTTCACTAGACATGGCCTGCACCTCAACAGGTATGGGAAGGGGAGGTTGGCAAAACTTATAGGTGACAGCATAGGTGGGGGTGGTGGGATCACTCATGGGAAAATTCTTGCAGTAGTGGATGTTAGAGCTGCACCTTTTTTAGATTGAAGTCAGCTGATAGGTATTCCTGCTTAAGGGAAGTCTCTCTAACAAAGGAACCACTTTTGACAAAGCTTAGGTATACGAGTAATGAGGGAATTAGTATATTTCATCAAAATATGCAAGGTATTAGAGATAAAGTTAGTGAACTGCTTATAGATGTTGACTCAGAAATTATTGGTATATCTGAACACTTCTTAAATAAGGAGATAATTCAGAGGCTTTCTTTACCGGGATACAGGTTGGCTGGTAGCTTTTCTAGGAGCTCTTTGCGGTGTGGGGGGAGTAGCCATGTGTGTGAAAAACGGCATCCCATTTGAGTCAATTGATGTTTCAAAGTACTGCACTGAAAAGGTGTTTGAATGTAGTGCAGGTGTTTTTAAATTTAATGGAGCTAAACTTCTAACTGTTGTTAGTTATAGATCCCCAGATTCCGATTTCACTACATTTTTGCTAAAGATAGAGGAGGTTCTTGGTTCACTTTATAGGAAATACAAAAAGTTAGTTATATGTGGTGACTTCAACATTAATTGTATAAGTGATTGTGCAAGGAAAAGAATGCTGGTAGACCTCCTTAATTCATATAATCTTATGCAAACCGTATTCTTTCCAACGAGAGTGCAAGGGAACAGTAGAACAACCATAAACAACATTTTTGTTCAGTCTTCATTACTAGAAGGGCATTCTGTTAGCAAAAAGGTGAATGGCCTTTCATATCATGATGCACAAATTTTAACTCTAAAAGATATTTGTGCTGCAACACATGTTAAATATAGTTATCAACTGTTTAGGAAAGCTGATCCAGTTGCTGTAGAGACATTTGTAAACCTTATAAAGGAACAAGAGTGGCAATATGTTTGTAGCGCTGATACTGTAGATGATAAATATAATGCTTTTCTCAAGACTTTTCGCGTGCTCTTTGAAAGTTGCTTTCCGTTAGACCGTTCAAAACAGGGTACTAGCACAAACAGGCAGCCTGGGTGGCTGACTAGAGGGATAAGAATATCTTGTAGAACAATTACATCAAAGCGTTAGAAACAGGCAAAATCTAAATGCAGCAGCCCATTACAAACAGTATTGTAAGGTGCTTAAAAATGTTATTAGGAAGGCAAAAAGTATGTGGTATGCAGATAGAATAGTAAGTCTGAGGGTAAAATTAAAACCATATGGTCAGTCGTAAAGGAAGTGGCTGGTCTGCAGAGGCAGGTCGAGGATATAGAATCAGTGCGTAGTGGGAATGTCCGTGTTACTGATAAGTCGCATATATGTACAGTATTTAATAATCACTTTCTGAATATAGCAGGTGAACTAAATAGAAACCTAGTCCCAACAGGAAATCATATAGCGCTCTTACAAAAAAGTGTTCCGAGACTGTTACCTGAAATGCTGCTCCATGATACTGACAAGAGGGATATTGAGTTAATAATTAAATCACTAAAGACCAAGAACTCTCATGGATATGACGGGGTATCTAGCAGAATACTGAAGTATTCTTCTATGTATGTTAGCCCAGTACTTAGCCATATCTGTAACTTTTCCTTTAGGAGTGGTCGGTTTCCTGACCGATTAAAGTACTCGGCAGTGAAGCCACTTTATAAAAAGGGAGACAGGGATAATGTTGGCAATTTTAGACCTATTTCTATGCCATCGGTGTTTGCTAAAGTTATCGAGAAGGTTGTATATACAAGGTTACTGGAGCATTTCAATTCACATAATTTGCTGTCATATGTACAGTTTGCTTTTAGAAATGGTTTAACAACTGAAAATGGTATATTCTCTTTTCTCTGTGAGGTTTTGGACGGATTAAATAAAAGGTTGCGAACGCTAAGTGTTTTCTTTGATTTAACGAAGGCTTCTGACTGTGTTGACCACAAAATATTACTGCAGAAGTTGGACCATTATGGAGTAAGGGGAGTAGCTTACAATTGGTTAGCCTCTTACTTTAAGAGCAGAAAGCAGAAGATAATTCTCCGCAATATTGAGAGTGGTAGTGATTTTCAGTCCCAATGGGGCACTGTTAAGTGGGGGGTTCCCCAAGGATCGGTGCCGGGGCCACTGCTGTTTCTTATTTATACAAATGATATGCCTTCTAGTATTACAGGTGATTCAAAAATATTTCTGTTTGCTGATGACACCAGCTTGGTAGTGAAGGATCTTGTGTGTAATATTGAAACAGTATCAAATA
This sequence comes from Schistocerca serialis cubense, assembly GCF_023864345.2. NCBI lineage: Eukaryota > Metazoa > Arthropoda > Insecta > Orthoptera > Acrididae > Schistocerca > Schistocerca serialis. Next base: position 461,919,707 of record NC_064638.1, read on the forward strand.
ATGTAGTTCATGGAATAAGTTCATGGCTTGTGGAAAATAATTTGATGCTAAATCACAGTAAGACTCAGTTTTTACAGTTTCTAACGCACAATTTAACAAGAACCGATATCAGACAGAATGGGCATATTATAAGCGAGACGGAACAGTTCAAGTTCCTAGGCGTTCGGATAGATAGTAAGCTGTTGTGGAAAGCCCATGCCCAGGATCTTGTTCAGAAACTAAATGCTGCTTTATTTACCATTAGAGCAGTATCTGAAATAAGTGACAGTTCAACATGAAAAGTAGTCTACTTCGCATATTTTCATTCGCTTATGTCGTATGGTATTATTTTTTGGGGTAATTCTTCTGATTCAAAACAGGTATTTTTGGCTCAAAAACGGGGTGTTCGAGCTATATGTGGTGTAAGTTCGAGAACCTCTTGTCGACCCCTATTCAATAGTCTGGGAATTCTGACATTGCCCTCACAGTATATATTTTCTTTAATGTCGTTTGTTGTTAGCAATATTAGCCTATTCCCAAGAGTTAGCAGCTTTCACTCAGTTAATACTAGGCAGAAATCAAATCTGCATGTGGAATGCACTTCCTTGACTCTTGTGCAGAAAGGAGTGCAGTATTCTGCTGCATCCATTTTCAATAAGCTACCACAAGAACTCAAAAATCTTAGCAGTAGCCCAAACTCTTTTAAGCCTAAACTGAAGAGTTTCCTCATGGGTCACTCCTTCTATGCTGTCGAGGAGCTCCTGGAAGTGCTAAAAAATGAAGCAAATTCCAATGTTACATTGTTGATTTTCTTTATTTAAACTTACGACTTGTCGCCTGAATATGTTTTTTGTATTTCATTTTATCTGTTTCTACTATCGTGTTATAATTTCATGTATTGGTTCGTTCGATGACCATGGAGACTTCTCCTTTATTTGGTCCCACGGAACAATAAATAAATAAATAAATCCAGAAAGGCCGGTACAGGACCTGCAACATGCGGTCGTGCATTATCCTGCTGAAATGTAGGGTTTCGCAGGGATCGAATGAAGGGTAGAGCCAGGGGTCGTAACACATCTGAAATGTAACGTCCGCTGTTCAAAGTGCCATCAATGCGAACAAGAGGTGACCGAGACGTGTAACCAGTGCCACCCCATACCATCACGCCGGGTGATACGCCAGTATGGCGATGACGAATACGCGCTTCCAATGTGCGTTCACCACGATGTCGCCAAACACGGATGCGACCATCATGATGCTGTAAACAGAACCTGGATTCATCCGAAAAAATGACGTTTTGCCATTCGTGTACCCAGGTTCGTCGTTGAGTACACCAAGGCAGGCGCTCCTGTCTGTGATGCAGTGTCAAGGGTAACCGCAGCCGTGGTCTCCGAGCTGATAGTCCATGCTGCTGCAAACGTCGTCGAACTGTTCGTGCAGATGGTTGTTGTCTTGCAAACGTCCCCATCTGTTGACTCAGGGATCGAGACGTGGCTGCACGATCCGTTACAGTCATGTGGATAAGATGCCTGTCATCTCGACTGCTAGTGATACGAGGCCGTTGGGATTCAGCACGGCGTTCCGTATTACTCTCCTGAACCCACCGATTCCATATTCTGCTAACAGTCATTGGATCTCGACCAACGCGAGCAGCAATGTCGCGATACGATCCGAAATCGCGATAGGTTACAATCCGACCTTTATCAAAGTCGGAAACGTGATGGTACTCAATTCTCCTGCTTACACGAGGCATCACAACAACGTTTCACCAGGCAACGCCGGTCAACTGCTGTTTGTGTATGAGAAATCGGTTGGAAACTTTCCTCATGTCAGCACGATGTATGTGTCGCCACCGGCGCCAACCTTGTGTGAATGCTCTGAAATCATTTGCATAGCACAGCATCTTCTTCCTGTTGGTTAAATTTCGCGTCTGTAGCACGCCATCTTCGTGGTGTAGCAATTTTAATGGCCAGTAGTGTAGTAAAAAAATCGTTCCTTAGCACCAACCCTGTAAGTATGTTACTCGATAGAACACGAACCTATAGGCCTTCGAGTGCGTTGAACGTAAAGACTTTCCGTTCTCAGATGAGTGGCCTATGTAGTATCCCACACGCTCGAAAATTTGCTCCGGGCAAAGCGCTCATTGAAAAACTCGCTTGCGGCTTACCGCGCACAGTAGCAACGTTGATAAACTGCAGACGAGGCAGTGTGGTACGCAGACTAATGACTTTTTTGGCCGTCACACGCGAGGCGCGCGGGATCGAGTGGAGTGTCGCAGCGGGCAGATTATTCTTAGTTAGAACGCTTAACCGGCAACGGGCACGGCTAATCCGCCGGCTAACCGTCCATCAGGGCTGCCCTAACGACCGCCCGAATCAATTTCCATATCAAATTATGCGCTGGCGGGCAGTCTCCAGGATTAATGACCGGCTGGGCGCGCTGCGCTACCGGCAGGCTTTATCTGTCTCGGCGCTGTTTACGCAACCCCTGCACCGCGCCGGCCTGCGACTTACCCTTCTCCGCCTCCCCCCCCCCCCCCCCACCCCTTGCCTCACCCCTTGCCGGCCCGCCACGGTTTTAACAGTAGTCTGCTGCGCAAAAAATTTGGCGTGTAATCGCTTTATTTCAGCACGGCGTCTGCCGTACCGCGCCACGAAAGCGCTTTGTTGACTCAATAGCCGCCTCCACCGTCCCCGGCAGGCGATTTCTGGCGGCAGGGTGCGCTTCTGCTATAAAGGGATTGTACGGAGGACAGCAGATTATTTATAGCTTTTGTTCCTGGGAGGGATGAGGCCATCGTGTTAGCATGGGACAATACGGTGTCCTGCACAAAGTACGCTGTGCTTAGCCATCACACGTAAACTGACATCTCTGTCATATAACGTGCGTGGCCTTCACTTATATGTGTGTCTATCACGCATGTGTGGATGCTCTTCCTCCCCTTCTCTCATACACACAAGCGCATATCCTACACAATCACGTGCTCTTGCACGCACGCACACACGCACAAAATGTACTACAATGATGATCACCATCTGTACTTGTTATTGATGGTGGCCAAAATGATGAATCCAGTCATAAAGATAACTATTGTAAGAGATCAAGATTTTTGCTGTCTACACCACATTGCATGAAGCCTTCTACATCTTTCTCGTAAACAACCTATACTTCCTATATCAGAAAGATTGGTTCAATGTTCTTACGGCTATTGGCCTAGTGTAAATAAGTTCAATAGACATTTGCACCACGGAGGTCGGTTATTTTTTTAAAGTCATCTACCTCATCTACCTAGTTTTGGTAGAAGTTGGAATAATTTGTGAGGAGCCATGGTGTAGCATTGCATCAAGCTACTGCTGTTCGGAAAGTTCAGTGTGAATAACATGTGCACAAAAAAAGTGTGGGGGCTAGCTGTAGCCGGTGAACGATTGCGCTGTACAGTGGTAATAGCTGTAAAGGGCAGGACAGTGCCGGCACACCAGAGCAAAACACTTGTTAACAGCTATGCGACTGGGTGTGGGGTTTTAGTGTGACAAGCGTGCATCAGATACCTTTAGTACGTATTTATGAGGCAGAGGCATTCGACATCCAGCAACACCACCACGACGCATGGTCCACATCAGACAAGGCGAAGATAGGGCAGAGATAGCTGCAGCAATGGGTTTGACACCAGGTCAGACAAGTTGCCACCAGCGCTATGCCTCCTGGTGGGGCCTCACACCATAATACCACCGTCCTGTCTGTGCTGTTGTGTATGACTTCACAGCAGTAAGTAGAGGTGAGCTCCAGAGTGGTATGGTAACAGTCTTAGTAGCAAAGCTCGATAGGAGATCAAGCGTGTGGGATACTATATAGGCCACTCATCTAAGAATGGAAAGTCTTTACATCCAACTCAATCGAAGGCCTCTAGGCTCGTATTCTATCGAGACTGCCATTGGACATCCTGTATTCAAGTGGCAGAGGGTGCTTGTGGTACCAAGCCACTGGAGGCATGGCTCAACAGGTTAGCACCATTCGCTCTGCTGGATCCCTCATGACCACTGTTGATGTCTGATGGAAACTTGCAATTCCACTGCCAACTTAGAGACGTCTGTGGGGGGTACTGTTAAATGATACCACAGCTGCCATCTGACGCCTGACGGAGTGTACCATGTTGTGTCCCGTCAGCAGTAGTTTTCCTCTGGGAATGTGGTGGTCGTTGCTGGGCCTCAGTCGCCTAGGCGCAGATGTCTGCCATTGCAGGACACTGTTACAGCACAATTGGACCTCCACTCAGGTCAAGGCCATGGCCCATTGTCAGGCCGGCGACCATCACTCTACTTGAAGTCAGCAGTGTGGAGAGAGAATGCTGTTCCTTCTCTCCAGGGTGGAAGCCGATGCCTATGAGTCTTCACTGGCCTGTGTCGCAGGAGTGTGCTTCACATTGCTAACAATGTAATGTATGTCTGAAGCTAACAAAGTGTTGTTTCTCGGTCACCATGGTATCTACTGGGCCCCAACAGCCCGCAATCACACTTCCAGTCCTACCAAGTGCCACCATCACTTTCCACTGTCTCATTATTGCTTCACAAATTACTTTATCTGAATATTTAATCATGAACACACCTCTCATACATTTTCTTTTCACTCTTAGGCTCAGTATACTTTAGAATTAAACTTTTATTAGTGCCTCTGGCTCACAGACCAACTAACTACCTTTGGTACTCGAACTGACTAACTTACCCTCACGACACAAAAGCTCTTGTGCTCTCCCGAAGGTCCCACATTGGCGTAAACTTGTAACTTCCCGACCTTCTAGAACGCCAACAACACTGTAAGAAAATTTACTATTGCTATCGATATTTTTGATAGGGTTTCGATAATGGTACCCTTAAAGGTAAAGTCGTGTGGCACTGTTGCCTGAGGGGCAGGATCAGTTGCCTAATTGGAATGGTTTTTCTGTCTTTGCAAGCAATGACATCTTTCCTTCACGAAGTGTGAGAGTCATTAGTTTTTAAGTGTCTGATAAGTTCGGTGACTGTAATGGGTTTGCGTGTAGTTTGGCTTCACGTCAGTGTTGGACAATGATGAGACTTGGGAGAAAGTGAAATTCAGTGCAGGCACACGACCTACTACTCTCAAATAGCACGAAGTGAACCATCGAGCTTTTAATCCCAATCTGGCAACAGTGCCATGTGTCACCACTTCCAGAGACACATCGGAGTGGTATGGAATTTAATCCAGTGCGTTGGCCCAAAATTTGATGACTGGGTAGTTGATGTCGCCACCTCTCTTCTCCTTTGCTGTAGAGACACAGGGAACACAGCCAACAGCGCATATTTTATCCAGGCAATTACCCATCCAAGTACTGGCCATGCACGATGTTGCATAACCGGTGATATTGCGAGAACTGGTGTACTGAATGAGGCAAGAACGTTGGCATGGTACAAATGACCTAAAAGAAGCCCTGTCCTATAGCTTTACGTGATGCAGGCTATCACGTGAGACAGCAGGGCGAACCGGATCCAAATCGGATCATGACTAATGATCGTTGATGTCGTACAATGGCTAGCGTGATAATTGGTTTTTATATGGTCATCCACGTTCCATCAGGCAAATGCGTGGCAGCTCCACAGAAAATACGGTACACAAAGAGTTGAAATACGATATAACACCATGTAGGATTCACAGACAAATGGGAAAACGACTCCCCTACCTTAAGCTGCTGACGATTGTGGCGACAGGAAGGGCATTTGGACACAAGTTTAAAATAAAGTAACTTTGCTAAATTTTGAAAATGAGGAAGAGAGAAACAAGTTTATTCCAAAATAATGTCTTGAGAATTGGAAAGTGACTGAAATCAATGTAATCACGAAGTGAGAAAATAACAATGTAAGTGAGTATAAATTAAATGTGTGTCCATGTAGATTTGATAGGCATTAAAACAGTCATAAAATGTTCATAGAAGTAAGGAAATAAAGAAATTCTGTATAGATGAAGATTTATCAGCATGTGTATTTGAGAACTGGTATAATTACATTACAGAGTCTTTATTTTTGGTAAATAGGAAATTTTCATGAAAAATAAGCCTTACTTTCTGTGTATCAGACATAAGGAAAGGATTATTAGTTTGTAGAACAAATAATGTAGACATTTTAAACAAATCTGACTGAAAGCATGATCCAGAGATGTTATTAAGCAATCATAATCAGTAACCATCACAAATTGCCCTACAAGAGCAATGCAATAAATCTTAAAATACGATTATCAAAGTTTAAAGTGTCTATCCTGTAGAAAATAGATGGTCAAATTACCATGCACAGTCAGCTGCATTTCATAAATGAAATAACTGTACTTCTCAGAAACATTTGAAGAAATTTTGAGGTTGATTAATGTCAGAACAATTAAACTGCAGAGACAGCTTAAAATGTCCATGGGACATTTTTGAAATCCTTGTATACAAACTGGGTAAGTGGAATGTTAAGCTCACTGCAGGATAATAGTTCTGCAAAAGGAACATCAGAGATGTAGAATGGAAGACAAGTATTTCCATATTATAATTAATACTACAACATATGAAGAAAAGTTATTAGACATGCAGATGTACCTGTGCACAAATTTGACAAAACAATCAGACATTGTAGGTGTCAAACTCTTATTTAATTTTAAATGCATTCTTCAAATCAATGATTAATAGAATGACAAATTTACCACTTGACACTGATGCAATACAAAAGGAAATAAAAACATTACAATATTTTACGTAGCTCAGCAGAATGGCACTGAGATTATACAAACAGTACACACAGCCAAAAACCCATGGCATGCATTGACACATAACGCTAAAAATAGAGGAAGGCGCCACAAAGAAATCTGCTTACTTCATGGCACCATACAATGGCCAAATTTCGAGAAAGCAAACAACCTGTTTGAAAAATGAAAGTAAAACTATTGCTACGTAAAAGCATTGTTGGATGGAGGCGCCTTTTCTTCTCTTCTTGTTCTGTAATCTTTTACAGATCTTCTGGAAGAGTTTACTTGTTACGTTCTGTTGAATGCTTCGTTTTGAACTGCTGTTACTTATATACAATCATCATCACACCAGCCGTTGTGTAGGCTCGATATGGTCTTCCTAGACTTCCATGAGCAGCTTTCTTGAGGGAATATTTTAGGTTCTTTCATATTTCCTTGTCTATCTCTCTCTTGGTCAAGTGCCATGTTCCCCCACAGTAGATTGGAAAACTTTTCAGTATGGAACTTTCTTGCACTGGATATTTGACTTTGATTGTTGTGTTATAAGATAATGGTCAGACTCAGCGTTAGCACTCCTATAACTTCTAACATCCATTGGTTTGTACATATATTTTGATCTCTTAGGAGATGGTCGATTTGACTGAAAGGTTTTCATTTGGATGTTTCCATATGGTTTTCTTATTTCTTTGTGGTTAAAAGTTGTACTATCCACCACCATGTTTCCCAGTGAAGAAAAGTGTACAAGGCTGACTCCATTATCATTTTAGCTATCGTGTAGGTTCTATTTTCCATTACAAGACTCATATTAAACTTCTTTTCCTATTTTAGCATTCATGTTTCCAAAACTTAACTTATAGTCTTGTGCTTCAGCAAACTCCATAAAAAAGCATCCTTTCTTTCGTCACACTTATCTTCAGTTGGGCCATGAGCATATATGAAACTATAATTGAAGAATTTCACTCTGATTATGAGTCTGCACAATCTTTATGATTTCGTCTCGAAATCCATATTATGATTAATTATTTAAAATAAAGTGTGATCTTTCTTCTGGGAGTTATGAAACATCATGTGATCCTTCTTCTTTATCACGCCTTCACCTAACCATCTCCTCTCTCGAAAAGCGGTAATATCCAATCGGTACTCATCCAGCTGGAAAAGTAATCTCCCGCTGATAACGTAATTTCCTTAAAGCTCCAGCTTGACATCTAGAATATTCCATGATTTCCAAACTCAAATCCTCTATACATCTGCCAGTTCTCATTAACAGACCAAGTCGCCTATTTATTTATTAGATATCATAACAATTGATTTTTCGTAGATTGGGTTCTTAGCCCAGTGCCAACCTCTCAGCATTGCTAGAGTGTCTATGCTTTTCGTTAGAGTTGACTTCCATAGCTGGCGGTCCTTCATTTTTAAGCACTGTAAACAGGCAATATCGCCCTTGCACTACTTATCTACAGCAAATGTATATGTTTCCCACAAGTCATGGCATGTATGTGTATGCTTTACCCTTATTGGGAATGATTGGAGTTTCCCATGTTTTATTGGTCAATTTCCACTAACAGGAAAAGCACTTACTGGACTACATTCTACATCTATAACTCTTGATTCTGTTATTAAGTATGATAAAATAACTTCAGCAGATGACAGAATTACATACTTAGGAGGCACAGTCACAGGTGTTAGACATACAAGGAAAACAAAGGCAAATGCTTAACAGTTTCATCTTGAGGGATGAGGCTGTTTCGTACCAGGTGCCGGCACCTCATCCCCGTGACCGACTAGAAATACTGGCCTGGGGGAACTTTAATGACGTCAGCAAAACAGTCCCATCAGCTGTGAGCATAACTAAGGCAGGACGACACCCACCAGCAGTCCGTTGGGTGAGATATGCACAGTTTTGGATACTTGCCTTTCATGCTGCACGAAGTTATTTGCTCTTGAAGCAAAAAGTACATCAGCTTATTTAATTGCTTCAGTTGTGAAGTAACTTAAATCTGCGCTCAGTGACACACAAGATGGTATTGTTTCAGTTGTAATAAAAGGAAAACTTACAACACAGAGATGTATTTTCGATCAGAAACTTGCTACTTCTGCCCCAATCGTCTTGAAAATAACCAAAACACACACACACGCACATACATTTTCATGAATGATTATTTTATATTTTGGCACAAAAGGCTTGTCAAAAACTGCTCTTCACATTTTGCCTAGTCTCTGAATGTCATGAAACATACACATTTTCATAAATGATTGCTTTATTCATTCCCACAAGAAAGATTTATATCAAATACTGTACCTTAAATTCTGTATCCCCCATCACTAAATTTCAAAATTCACAAATATAAATTTCCATGAATGGTTGCTTTGTAGTTCTCCACAAACACTTTTATGCCAAATGCTGTGTAGTCTCTGAGTTTCATGACACACACACACACACACACACACACACACACACACACACAAAGCTAATCAAGGGTATATGGTAAAATTTGAAATGGATGTGTCCTAAAATCTATATCACTCTTTCAGATACTGGAATTTTCTTTATTGTTTACAACTGTCTTCTACTTTATAATTAAATATTTTTCATGAAGGAGAAGTGGCAGTGAATGACTGAAACAAGTGTGGCATTTGCGTATTTATTTACTGAAAATTACATTAAAATGCTCACCGAATCTGTGATTTGTCATTTTTAGTAAAAAACTGGATTTATTCAGTTATTAGTTTCAATCATGAACATCTGTCACCTGAAAACACCTATTCTAAGATATTCACCAGGTGTTGAATCACAAGGTTCTTGTTTAATGTGTCTTCTTTAGACACTATTGACTCACATAATCATACTATCCAAGACCTGCTTGGATTTTACTGGCATGCAAATGTTGGGCACTTTCTGCTGGAGAATTTTACACTTCGTCAGGGAGAGGAGTACATTCAGAGCAGTCTTAACAGTTGCTGATCCAATAATGTTGAGTATTTCATCAGTAGTATTAATAAAACACAATACTGTTTTTGTTGACTCTTAATACTGCACCACTGTTTCTTGGTGATATGGATAGCGCTAGAAAATATTTGTATACATCTTCCATATTATTAACAGCATTCAGCTCTCTGTACTGTCTCTAGTCTTCCAAGTCTTGTACCACTGCTTTTTCAAACTTTCGCTTTCTGCATTAGATAGCTTTCTGCAAGAGCGTCAAGTATCGTGGGAAATGAGGGGAAATGGATGACATTGATGGATCTGGCTGCAGCTCTGGAGAACTCCTTACAAATATCTCTACTTTTCCATCGAATATAAACTTTTCGGTTTTTAGTATGCACCAATTACTAAAATGTTTTTGCATATTATAGGTTTCTTTATCTTTAAGAAGACAGTGGGAATTTTTCTCAGTCACTTTTTCTTTGGTTCTTAATCGCTGGGCAAAGAAAATGTGCTGACTGTTTCATTTTGTGATTTGTAATTACTTTTACAGCCAGACACACTACAGCACGTCACCATTTTTAGTATCTGAAAAGGAGGATCAATATATATATTAGAATATAAACCTACACAATTTCCGAAATTGTCTGTATATATTTAGTTAATTTTTACAATAGCTGACGACATTACCTTGAGGCAGACTCTGAGAGAACCTAGAAAAGAACCTCATTCGCAGTGATCATTCAGAAATTGCATTTAGTACTTCCACGTAAACTAGCAGCTAAGAAACACATACCGTTAATAGAGCTGCAACTTACTAATCTTCATTTTAGCAGCTGAAGATAAACACAGATAATGGAATACCAGGTCACGTGGTACTTGGCTGAAAGCCCCTGACGTCCAACTGATCACTAACAGCTGGTTCTACCTAGAGAATGAAAACTATATTAAAAATTATAAACACTATTCCAGAAATCAGAAGTTTTAATTCCTGAGGACGATGGCGGTGACAGTTGTCCAAAGACCGAGATTTTAAGTCAACTGAAGCTGCTTGAATACCGATAATACTTCATCCATTTATGCCACTGTGATAGACTCAGGTGTCTCGTGACAAATTAAGCTTATCATACAACACATCAAAGGATATATAGTATATGACACACATTTGGATACACATGTGACTTAGTTGTCCTACTGATTCAGAAGAAAAAAAACCTGGAAAATAAATATTTATGCAAGACTGCCCAAAATGTAGAACGTTGAGGAGATGATGTACCTTTACTTATTAATTTATTATTTACACATCTAGGCCTTTAGAACCAAATTGAGAAGCAAATCTACAAGGTCATGGAACTAGTCAGTACATGAAATCACAACGTAAAAGAAATAACATATAAAATAAATTGTTTGTGAACCCAAAAAAGTCAAGCCATAAGTTTAAGTAATCGCAGTCAGCAATATAACATAATAATCGCCTTAATTTTTAAAGGAACTCCTCAACAGGATAGCAGGAGTGACCCATGAGGAAACTGTTCAGTTTCCATTTGAAAGCGGGTGGATTACTGCAAAGATTTTTGAATTCTCGTGGTAGCTTATTGAAAATGGGTGCAGCAAGTATACTGCACACCATTCTGTACAACAGTTAACGAAGTCCGATACAAATGCAGATTGGATTTCTGCCAAGTATTAACTGAATGAAAACTGCCAATTCTTGGGATTAAGTTGATATTGTTAACAAAAAACGACAGTAAAGAATATAAATATTGAGAGAGCAATGTCAAAATACCCAGACTAGTGAACAACGGTCGACAAGAGGATCGCGAGCTTACACCACTTATTGCCCGAAATGCCCGTTTCTGAGCAAAAAGTATCAGTTTGGAATAGGAGTATTCCAAAATGTAATACCATACGACATAAGCGAGTGAAAATAAGCAACGTAGACCAATTTTTGTGTCGAACGATCGCTTACTTCAGATACCGTTCGAATGGCAGTATTAAGTCTTCGAACAAGATCCTGAAAGTGGGTTTTGTACGACAGTTTACTATCTATCTGAAAACTTAAAAATTTGAACTGTTGAGTTTCACTAATCATATGCCAATTCTGTGAAATTAAAACGTTGGGTTTTGTTGATTTGTGCGTTAGAAACTGTAAAAAGTCAGTCTTACTGTGGTTTAGCGTTAGTTTACTTTCTACAAGCCATGAACTTATGTCATGCACTGCACTATTTCAAACAGAGCCAATGTTGCACACAACATCCTTTACCACCAAGCTAGTGTCAGCAGCAAACAGAAATATTTTAGAATTGTCCATAATAATAGAGGGCATATGATTTATATAAATAAGGAACGGGAGTGGCCCCAACACTGATCCCTGGGGTACCCCCATTTAACCGTACCCCACTCAGACCCCACGTCACAGCCATTCTCAACACTGTGAATAATGACCTTTTTACTGTCTCTTGTTAATGTAAGAGGTGAACTGATGCGAGATTTGAAACTTTCTCGGCGTACATATGGTTCCACAAAATTTTGGGAGAACTGCCGGATGTTTGTAACTTCCTGCCGCAATATTTCGGCGCAGAGTCTTCTGGCCATCTTCAGGTGATACCGGCGAAAACCCACTGAACTCTGGTATTTAAGGCCCCACCGGCACATGCCTGGTGGATTCACTTGAAGTTATGCATGCACTATTTGAGCTCGTTCGATTCTGCTGCGCCATGGGTTTTCCATGGTGAAAATTCGCCACATCGATATCAATGCGATTGTTTTCCCGTGGTTTCATCACAGAACTACGACGGCTACGGAGGACACGAAGTTTTTCAACAACTGGATTCAGTGCAGAATTCAACTGAAAACCGCCGTCTCGATTAATAAGAGACTCACTGTCAGACAGTCGTATTTCCATGGATTCATAAATAATAGAACTCTAAAAGTTAGATGTATGGGCCACAATTCTTGTCTCACTGTCATTCATTACACGACCAGTAGAAATACAGTGTTCGGTGATGGCAGACTTACAAGACTGAAGGATGTGAGTATGCCGGTGACGTTCCACAATGCGATCCTGTACAGTACGCGCCGTTTACCCTATATAAGATTTGTCGCATTCGCACAGAATCCTGTAAACACCTGTCTTGCGCAGCTCTAGGTCATCTTTGACAGATCTCAAAAGCGACGATATTTTTGCAGGAGGGCGAAAGATTGCTTTCACTCTATATTTTCTTAGTATTCTGCCTATTTGCGCAGAAATATTATCAATATATGGTAAATAGGCAGTCGTTTTAAAAGGCCTCTTCCTCTTCTTTGCTCTCTCGTTTACAGGTCTGCAGCGCTCTCTCCACTTGCTGGCAGCAACCCATTTTTCAGAAATACAGTCTGCAAATGCTCCAGTTCCGTTTGCAAACTGTCGGTGTCAGAGATGATGTGGGCTCGGTGAATCAAGATCTTCAAAGGCACAAACGAAGGAGCAGCAGAATCGAACACGCGCAACGCCATGTAAATCCACCACCCATGTACCGACGGGGCCTTAAATACCAGAGCTCAGTGCGTTTTCACCAGTATCAGAAGACTCTGCGCCAAAATATTGTGGCAGGAAGTTAGAAACATTCGGCATTTCTCCCGAAATTTTGTAGAACAGGAGGTGAACCAATTGTGAGCTACTCCCCGTCATCCATAATGGTCCCACTTCTGGAGCAACATTTTGTGATCAAAACAATCAAACGCCTTAGTTAAATCGAAAAATTTGCTCTGCGTTTGAAACCTTTTGTTTAACCCATCCAGTACCTCACAGAGAAAAGAAAATGTAGCATTTTCAGTTGTTATACGACTTCTAAAGCCGAACTGTACATTTGATAGCAAATTATGTAATATAAAATGATCAATTATCTTTACAAACACAACCTTTTCAATAACAATAGCAAACACTGATGGCATAGAAATAGGTCTAAAATTGTCTTCATTACCCCGTCCCCCTATTTGTAAAGTGGCTTTACTACCGAATTCTTTACTCGTTCAGGTAACTGACCTTTCTTAAAGGAAAAATTACCTGCTCAGTTGACGCTGCAAGGGACTTGGATTCAGATCACAGAAGGGCGGGAATTCACAAATGAAAAGTAATTATTATCAGAGAATGTAAGGACCGTTCCATGCCGCGCGGATTGGCCACGCGGTTAATGGCGCCATGTTACTGACTACGCGGCCCCTCCCGCCGGAGGTTGAGTCCTCCCTCGGGCATGGGTGTGCGTGTTGTCCTTAGCATAAGTTAGTTTAAGTAGTGTCTAAGTCTAGGCACCTATGACCTAAGCAGTTTGGTCCGTTAGAAATTCACACACATTTGAACATTTGACTGTTCCATGAAGAGAAATATTACATGAGGTAGAAAACTTTTTCGGGTATGACTAATTCGATTACTGCAATACATTTGTTCTACGAAAGAGTCATGAAATTTGTCTGAACTTGTTTACCCTTCCACCAATTACCTGAGTCGGAACGATTTTGAATTGGAGGATAGCGGATCCTTTCTTTTGCGTGTCATTGGGTGCAGTAGGCACATTGCGTTGTCTCCGTAACTTACATTATCGGATGGATAGAATCTGCAGAAATGTAGACAGAGGGATTCGAGGCGATTCGATAGAGACAGTAATACACTTAGGAGGGGGCGGTATTTTGCCCGCGTCGCCCGGGGTGCACGGCCCGGAGACGGCTCCACGATAACGCGTCTCCAAAGGAGCGGAAAATTTCGTTCAGAGTTTGAAAAGAATTTTGGCGTCGCAAAGGGAGCACGCGGGATGGGCGATAGGACGAGAAGTCCCTCCGCGATTGTCGTCCACTCCTCGATAAAAGTAAAATGAAGGGATAGCAGTCACAACGGAGGAAAGTTTAATAGAGGACAAATATAAAGCGGGAAGAAGATCAGAGCCGGCGTGGTCGCACACGGCGGGGGAGGGCGAAAGGAAGGAGGGAGGGGGGGGGGGGGGGGGAGCGGAATGCTGTGGTGGCAGCGGTGGTGGAGGGTGGGGAGAGGGAACTGCGGGTGGCTGTCGGTGTTCTCTGTCGGGAGTATGGTGGCGGGGGGGAGGGGAGGAGGCTGGCAGCGCAGCGCAGCACGGCGCGGCACGGAGGAGCCGAGCGGACACAATAGGGCAGCTTTAGAGCGCGGGCCGGCCAGAGTTTTTCTTTCCAATATAGGAGTTCCAGTCTAGTTTACGAGCGAGCGTGTATAGGGCAGGCCCCGGGACCGCGGTCCGCCCAATAGCCGCGGGCCGTATGTCGCGGTCTCGGTAAAAGCAGGCGGCAGGCCGCCCCCAGGAGAGGCGGGCCGAGACTCCAGCTCCAGTCGAACGAAGCCTCTGGAAATATCAGCGGCCGGCAGTCGCTGGCTGACTCTGAAGGGCGCGCCGGACAATAAGTCAGGGCACGAGGAGGGCCGGCTTCTGCAGTCAAGAGGGACGCCGGATAGACTCGTGGAGCGGCACTCCAGCGTCCGGAAGGACACGCCATTAGACGTACTGAATCGTTCCTTTCGTCTCTTGCTCGGGGTTTCTGTAGCGTCGCGCGAAGTCTCTCTCGCGGCCGTGGTCAGCACCTTTTGCACTCTTTGCTATGTGCGGCGCTCGAGACAAACTGCGAGACGTTTTGCTCCGGAAATCTACACTGAGGCGACAAAAGTCATCGGATAGCGATATGCACATATACAGATGGCGGTACCATCGCGTACACGAGGTATAAAAGGGCAGTGCATTGGCGGAGCTGTCATTGATGCTCAGGTCATTCGCGTTAAAACGTTTCCGACGAGATTACGGCCGCGCCGCGGCAATTAAAAGACTTGGACAAGGACTGTTAGTTGAAACTAGACGCTTGGGACATTCCAGTTCTGAAATCGTTAGCGAATTCAATATTCCGAGATCAACAGTGCCAAGAGCGTGCCGAGAATACCAAATTGGAGCTCTATGCAAGATACCACGTGTGGGAGGGAGAAAGAGATGTGAATTTTTATTTAGATTCTATAAATGAAATGCAAGGAGTGCTGTTCAACATGTAGGTGGTTTATTCAGTGAAACTGCATTAAACTGCATATGCAATAATTATTGAAATTTTATCAAATTCATTAAACATTCATTCACAAATTATTCAAATGATGATAAACAAAAGTAAAAAATTTGGGTCGCCAGAACTGTAGAAAGTATCAAATAAAAAAACAACAAATTGAATTGAATTGGCACCAAGAGCTCACAACAAGTGAACTATATAAGGTGCCTGCCCTGGTATTTGCCTTTTAACATGAGCATTGTATGAATTCATTCTAATTTTACATACAAATAAATTACAAGAGACGGGTTGACATGGTGTATTAAATGAGGAAGGAATAATAAAAAAAAACAGCTGAACATATGACTCTCTTACCGGGCAAACGGTGAATACTGTGCCTTGCGTCTTTATGAGCATCTAATACATTGCAAAGAAATTGAAGAAAGCGAAAAAAGAATGCGCAGCTACGACAGCGGGCGTTTTCTGTATTACAATGTTCATAGCGTGGTCGGCGTGGCGGTGGA
Source organism: Schistocerca serialis cubense (assembly GCF_023864345.2). Classification (NCBI taxonomy): domain Eukaryota; kingdom Metazoa; phylum Arthropoda; class Insecta; order Orthoptera; family Acrididae; genus Schistocerca; species Schistocerca serialis. Next base: position 461,935,889 of record NC_064638.1, read on the forward strand.
GTCGGCCGATTGCGTGCGGCTGCATCAAGACTCTGCCGGCGACGTAGTTAATAGTGTCTAACATGCCCTACGCTGAAAATACTGACCGAAACCTGCTACTGCAAGTTATCATTACCGGACGACGGTATGCGTCCATCTGCAAGTGCAAACCTACGTGAAACTGCATTAAACAAAGGAGGAGGAGGAGATTAGTGTTTAACTTCCCATCGACAACGAGGTCATTAGAGACGGAGCACAAGCTCGGATTAGGGAAGGATGGGGAAGGAAATCGGCCGTGCTCTTTGAAAGGAACCATCCCGGCATTTGCCTGAAATGATGTAGGGAAATCACGGAAAACCTAAATCAGGATGCCCGGAGGCGGGATTGAACCGTCGTCGCCGGCCGAAGTGGCCGTGCGGTTAAAGGCGCTGCAGTCTGGAACCGCAAGACCACTACGGTCGCAGGTTCGAATCCTGCCTCGGGCATGGATGTTTGTGATGTCCTTAGGTTAGTTAGGTTTAAGTAGTTCTAAGTTCTAGGGGACTAATGACCTCAGCAGTTGAGTCCCATAGTGCTCAGAGCCATTTGCACAACCGTCGTCCTCCCGAATGCGAGTCCAGTGTGCTAACCACTGCGCCACCTCGCTCGGTGCATTAAACAAAGCTCAAAACTGTTCTAACAGTACTACCGTCATCGGACATGTAGTAAATCAAAATGTGTTCCTGAGTTAAGCTCTTGATAACGCGCACAGTGAGTGAAGCTCGACAACTTGGATCTAACAAACTTTGCTCTCTACGCTGTTTGCGACGAATGCAAAGTGCATTGTCCCATGACAAGCGATAAGAGAATCGTTGCGACTTATCGGAAGCAGTCAAAAGTGGACTCCTGCCTCCTCAGAAGCAAAATTCGGAATGCCAAAATACTAGTGCGCTCCTCGCACCTGGAGAGAGAGAGCTGCTCCCCTCCAGCGTCTTGTCTCCGCCCTTCCGCAAATTACGTAGCCCGTACTATTTTCCAAAGCCAACGTTAGATTCTTGCCAATGAAGAAGTCCCATTCAAAATTTTCTCCCTCCTTGCCGTCGCATTCCGCGAGGAAAAGAGAGCCATACTCTGTGTGAGACAGAGTATACAAATAAACCAAGACTTCTCCCTTTGAGTATTGACGCTACGTTCCCAGGTGTTCTGCTCGCGGGAAACGGCCAAAATTCCCCGGGCTACTTGAGATTCTTGGACACCCAAGTCGTTCTGTTGCTGTTCAACTCTCCGCTCCGTCCATGTTACTTAGAATCGTGGCAAAGCTGTTTTTCCCTCTAAGTTTATAGTTTCCACTGCCTCGGGCACACGTGCGAATGTCCACGGCTTCCCTTGGCAGCGTGTTGATGTATGCAGCGTCTTCGCCTGTCGCTAATCCTCTGGGGCGCTGCCCTCTGTGAAGCGTGCCGACATAGGCGCGCGACCGCCGCTCGCCCGTGGGCACTACCAGTGTCCACCTGGTCGCCAGCTAGAACGCATCAAAAGAATTCCTTTCATGCACAAAGTGTACCAAGTTTGCAAAGAGAAGAATCATAGCCCTTTACCGACTCTTAATGACACAATAATTCACCTCCATCACACTTCATACAGGGTGTTACAAAAAGGTACGGCCAAACTTTCAGGAAACATTCCTCACACACAAAGAAAGAAAATATGTTATGTGGACATGTGTCCGGAAACGCTTACTTTCCATGTTAGAGCTCATTTTATTACTTCTCTTCAAATCACATTAATCATCGAATGGAACACACAGCAACAGAACGTACCAGCGTGACTTCAAACACTTTGTTACAGGAAATGTTCAAAATGTCCTCCATTAGCGAGGATACCCTCCGTCGCATGGAATCCCTGATGCGCTGACGCAGCCCTGGAGAATGGCGTATTGTATCACAGCCGTCCACAATACGAGCACGAAGAGTCTCTACATTTGGTACCGGGGTTGCGTAGACAAGAGCTTTCAAATGCCCCCATAAATGAAAGTCAAGAGGGCTGAGGTCAGGAGAACGAGGAGGCTATGGAATTGGTCCGCCTCTACCAATCCATCGGTCACCGAATCTGTTGTTGAGAAGCGTACGAACACCTCGACTGAAATTTGCAGGAGCTCCATCGTGCATGAACCACATGTTGTGTCGTACTTGTAAAGGCACATGTTCTAGCAGCACAGGTAGAGTATCCCGTATGAAATCATGATAACGTGCTTCATTGAGCGTAGGTGGACGAAACTAAAATGAGCTCTAACATGGAAATTAAGCGTTTCCGGACACATGTCCACATAATATCTTTTCTTTATTTGTGTGTGAGGAATGTTTCCTGAAAGGTTGGCCGTACCTTTTTGTAACACCCTGTATATTGCAATAAACTAATGACTGATTTTAAAAGCAATCATCTCCTTTAATTACAAACATGGAAACTTTGACGCTTTTCAACATTACCTCTCACCAAGGACGACGTAGTGGCAGACGGCCTTCACTTAACGACCGAGAGCAGTGGCGTTTGTGTAGAGCTGTTAGTGCTAACAGACAAAGAACAATGCCTGAAATAACCGCAGAAATCAATGTGGGACGTACGACAGACGTATCCTTTAGGCCAGTGTGGTAAACTTTTGTATAATGGGCTATGGTAGCAGCGACCGACGAGAGTGCCTTTGCTAACAGCACGACATAGACTGCAGCGCCTCTCCTGGGTTTGTGACCATACTGGTTGGAGCCTAGACGACTGGAAAACCATGGTCTGATCAGAAGAGCCCGGGTTTCAGTTCGTAAGAGCTGATGATTGGATTCTAGTGTGGCATAGACCCCAAGAAGCGTAAGTTGTCAGGAAGGCACTGCGCAAGCTGGTGGTGGCTCCGTAATAGTGTAGGCTGTGTTTACGTGGAATGAACTGGGTCCTCTGGTCCAATTGAACACGTAATTGAGTGCAAATGGTTATGTTCAGTTACTTGGAGACCATTTTTAGCCATTCATGGACTTGATGTTGCCAAACATCGATCGAATTTTTATGAACGACGGTGTGCCATGTCACCAGTCCACAGCTGTTCGTGATTGGTTTGAAGAACATTCTGAACAATTCGAGTGAATGATTTGGCCATCCTTTTCGCCCCACATGAATCTCATCGAACATTTATCGGACATAATCGAGAGGTCGGTTTGTACACAAAATCCTGCGTTTTAACATTTTCGTAACTATGGACGGCTATAGGAGCGGCATGGCTCACTGTTTCTGTAGCAGCCTTCCAGTGACATGTTGATTACATGCCATGTCGAGCTGCTACGCTGCGCCGGACAAAAGAAGGTCCGACACCATATTGGGAGGCATCCCAAGACTTTTGTCACCTCAGTGTACTATGAAACATATTCCTCAAATAGGTGCTCCAATTCCAGAGATCTTTGGAAGACTTTCCATCAAGTAAGGCGTAAGGCATTAATAAAAATCGTTCAGAATTCCTAAAATCATCGGGGAAAAGAACAACCAAACGTATTTTCGACTTGCTGTGTACAGGCTATGAGGTGGGAGGCACACCATCAAACATTCACGAAAACGTTATCCACACACACAATCCCGAATGTGGCAAGGGCAGATAATTGGGAGAATTACTGCACCATCAGCTTAACATCTCATGTAAGCAAGTTGCTACCAAGAATAACATGCGGAACAATGGAAAAGAAAATTGAGGGTCTGTTAAACAACGATCAGCTTGGCTTTCGAAAACGTAAAGGCAAAACAGAGACAGTTTCGACATTGCGCTTGACAATGGTAACAAGATTTCAGAAGAATCAAGACGCGTCCATAGGATTTGTTGACATAGAAAAATGGTGAAATGATGCAAGATGTTCAAGATTCTCAGAAAAATAGGTGTAAGACAGGGATATAGCATCTGTCATCCACAATAAATTTATACGTCGAAGATGCAATGACGGAAACAAAATAAAGGCTCAGGATTTGGACTAATATTCAGAGTCATAGGATATCAATGGCAAAATTCGTTGATGACATTGCTGTTCTCAGTGAAAGTAAAGAAGAATTACAGGACCTGTTGAACGTAATGAAGAGTGCAGAGAACGAATTGAAGAAAGACGGAAGTAATGGGGAGTAACAGAAAAGAGACTAGCGATAAATAACTTTAAAGTTCGTGCCACAAGTACATGAAGTGAAGGATTTCTGCAATCTTGGAAAAAAAAGAAAGAAAAACATGACGAACGAAGCAAGGAGGAGCTAAGCAGACAATCGCAGGCAGAGAGAGAATTCCTGGCTATAAAGAGTCTAATAGTGTGAAAAACCTGCGTTAATTTGAGGAAGAGGCTTGTGAGAAAGTACGTATGGAGCACAGCATTGCATGAAGGTTAAGTGTGAAAAAATCAGAAAAGAAGGTATTCGAAACGTTTAGGATGCTACAGAAAGATGTTGGGAACTGAGACGTTAATAACTGATAAGATTATCTGTAGAATCGTGAGCAGAGGAACATATGAAAGAATTTGACAGTAAGAAGGGACAGGATGACAGAACACTTGTTAAAATGTGAAGACAGAATTGGAATACGTGCAACAAATAATTGAGAAATGAATGAGGTTGACGCAGGAGAGAAATTCGCGGCAGGCAGCATCAAACCAGTGAGAAGACATAGGAATTAATGACATTAGCTGCCAGTTGTCTCTGATTTAAATTAACGGAGAAAGGTAAAAACTTCTGACAGACAAGGCTCGGAATCTGGGTCCCGTTCTTACTGGGCAGATGCACTGACCACTGCGCCATCCAGACACAGTGGTCATCGCCAAAACATGGATTACCATAGTACGCCTCGAATCAGATCCAATTGCCATAACCACCATATCTGGATGGCGTCGTGGTCAGCGCAACTGCATATTAAGCAGGAGTACTGGTTTAGAATCCTGGGCTGGCAGAAATTGTCAACTTTCCCCATTGATTTAATTCAATGCCCACTGACACATAATGTCTCTAATTCATTTGTGTCTTCAGATCTTACTCGTTTCTTTCCTTACTGTACGTCATTACTGACGTAGCCGTTGTATATAAGTATCTTTTTGCTGTCGTACCGAGTTATCGATATAGCCATGTTCGTGAATATGCTATTTGAATGGAATCACTTTGCTGAACAGATTTTTCTCTTGTACATAGTGATGGACACTCACGACAGCTGTTCAGGCGTTAACGGTAACTGCTAAAGTTGCAAAAGCTGAACTCGTAATGTCAAAATAATTGCAGACTGAATCGCCACGCCACTGTCTGACGTAGGGCGTTGCAGACAAACATGGCAATTTTGCGGTCCCAAGGCGCAGCCACGTATGGTCACTGGATGGAAGTTGTGGTGATCTGGAAACTTGCCGGTACCCCATTAAAACCTTAGTTTAGGGTTGTTGGGTGTGAAACCACCGGCGATTTGCCGTATGAATTAAATCGTAGCACGTGAACATAAGAAATACTGTCAGCACCGGTCGATTCGTACACGGATTACAGCCGAGTCGTCCTCGAATTACCCATGGGAAAGAAAACATAAGCCGATATTTGGTACGTGACACTATCAACTTACTCGGCTGAGAATAAGGAACTGAAAGAACACGAAAACTACCAAGTACTGCGTGAAAGTAGAGCAACGTTTCCTTTACTTTGGGTCTGTTGAGTATAATGAAGGGGAGGAATATGATAGATGGAAAGTGGTGAGGGCGGGCGACAAGGTTTTGGACGTCCACGCGTATCATAAAACATGGAAGTCGGAGGCTTGCCTCCTCTGTAAAGCAAGAAAGGCAGGACGATAGAGAACAATGCTTGTGCATTAATAGGTGCTTCGGCGTACCCAGTTCAGCGCACGTTGTTGAACAGGGGCTCATCAGCAGAATACCACTATGTGTTCTCATCTTGACGCAACGATGTCGTAAATTATGATTGCGATGGGCACAGAATCATTGAAATCGGATCGTGGCACAGTGGAGACGTGTCACCTGATCGGATGAATCACGAAGCCAACCATTGCTCGAAACAGGCCCCGTACCACAGAAGCAGGCTGCTGCGGGTAGTAATATGCGGTAGGGGACATTCACCTCGGGGTTCATGGGACCCGTGGCAGTAATCGAATGCACTGCAACACCATGAAGACTATTGCAGACCACCTGCGTCCCTTCATGCCCTGGTGGCGACGGTACCTTTCGGTAGAATAACTACCCACATCACAGGACCAGAATCGTGATAAAGTGATTTTAGAAGCACGATAGTGAATTACTTTTCATGCTGATCTCACGTTCATGTCTTGACCACCGTAAGTGCCTGATCTGAAACCGATGGGATACACCTGGGACGCCATCGGTCGCAGTTTCACGCCACAAAGCGCCACGCCGTGATATAAGGGAATAGCGTGACATGTGCCTGGAGCCGGTCGGAGTGGCCGAGCGGTTCTAGGCGCTACAGTCTTGAACCGTGCGACCGCTACGGTTGCAGGTTCGAATCCTGCCTCGGTCATGGATGTGTGTGATGTCCTTAGCTTAGTTAGGTTTAAGTAGTTCTTAGTTCTAGGGGACTGATGACCTCAGCAGTTAAGTCCCATAGTGCTCAGAGCCATTTGAACCATGTGCCTAGATGTCTTGGCGCCAAATGCAACTGTACACTTACTATGGACTTGTCGACTTCCATTAAACCATAACAATATAAGAACAAATTATTCCCTGCTACGAATAGGTATGATATTTAAAAATACCGATCAATGAAATATATCAAACCAAAAAACTCACAGTCGCGTTTACACGCGTCAGTCGAACGAGCGAGCAAATTTTTGCAGGTTTTCAGGTTTTTAAATTTCACAGATACGTCGATGGGGTATATTTAGCAGTAGAGAAATATCGGATGCCTTGAAGCATTTCGTTTGGCAGCGCTCACAGTCTCAGCACTGGCACTGGCTTTGATTCAAAAATGGTTCAAATGGTTCTGAGCACTATGGGACTTAACATCTGAGGTCATCAGTCCCCTAGAACTTAGAACTACTTAAACCTAACTAACCTAAGGACAGCACACAACACCCAGTCATCACGAGGCAGAGAAAATCCCCGACCCCGCCGGGAATCGAACCCCGGAACCCGGGCGTGGGAAGCGAGAACGCTACCGCACAACCACGACTGGCTTTGATGACGATTTCAAGAGACGGGAAACGGTCCCGCAAAAAGGCACAAGTGACTGCAATCTCCCCGTTTCGAACAAGGTATTCCGGAGATTTCCCCTGATCGTAAGACAAATGCTGGAAACGGTAAACGAATCCAGTGGAGGACGGCTATTGGGGCAATAAAGTGGCTGCAGGCTAGTGGCGAACGTTTGGAACTATTGAAAGAGACATTTTTTGGTTTTGTCAGCGAGTTTCATGGCGATAGGTACGCGCGCTCCACTGCAGTGAAACGTTTTGTGTCTTCTCTACGCCTCAAGTAAGACAAGTGACAAATTCATTTAATGTATTAAAAAAGTGTATAATGTGACAGTTAATTTCTACAATGCTGGAAAAATTTTATATTTTAGCCATCGAAACTACATTTTACTAATTACTTAGATTATGTAATTTCGTAATCAGATTACATTTAGTGTAACGGCCCCAGTCGGGCATAGCGGCCAGTTACCTGACGGGACAAAGTTGTAATGTTTTTACCTTGTTTTAAGACAACAGAGTTGGTAATGCAAGAATATTACATAAAAGTAAGTATGCTGAGGCAGTAGTATATTAATAACATGATGAAAAGCTTTGTAGTCTTATTACAGGTGTATGTTAAGACGTCAACAAATTATTTAAGAAAATTATTACAAAAATCACAGGATTCTCAAGCTACGCAAGAGGTATTCAGTGCTGCAAGAAATAAAAATGTCGCTTGCTACATCAGCCATATTGTACAGTGTCTCAAGAAAGACACTTAAAAGGAGAGTTATTACAAGAAACCGTTATGCTACTGACGATAAGAAAAGTAGTGGGGACTTCAGATGTGTATACAACCAAGATCAAGGGGAAGAACTCCTTAACCATATTTTTGACATAGAACGAAGACATTAGGACATTTCTGCGTGCTGAGCGGAATAATGTACCACACCATTTCAACAAAAAAAAAAAAAAAAAAGATAGGAGGTAAGGATTTGGTAACACAGTTTGGGAAGAGACATCTAAACATAAGCCTTAGAAAACTAGATTCCACTTCATCTGAGTCTTATTCTTCCTCTTCTCTGTCTCTGGTCACTTTTCTATACCTGCTGTGCAAAGTGGCCGTGTTGCAGGCCGGCCATTGTGGCCGAGCGGTTCTAGGCGCTTCAGTACGGAACCGCGCTGCTGCTACGGTCACAGGTTCGAATCCTGCCTCGGGCATGGATGTGTGTGATGTCCTTAGGTTAGTTAGGTTTAAGTATTTCTCAGTTCTAGGGGACTGATGACCTAATATGTTAAGTTCCATAGTGCTCAGAGCAATTTGAATTTGAACCATGTTGCAGACTTTCACTTAAACTCACTTTTATGCTACAGAACGACGATTTAGATAATAGGATGTACCAAGGCGACAAAAGTCTTGGGATAGCGATATGCACATATTCAGATGGCGATAGTACCCCGTACACAAGGTATAAGAGAGTAGCTCATTGGCAGAGCTACCATTTGTGATAAGGTTCCGAAAAGGTTTCCGATGTAATTATGGCCGCACAACAGAAATTAACAGACTTTTAACGTGGAATGCTGGTTGGAGCTAGACGCATGGGACGTTCCCTTTCGGAAATCGTTAGGGAATTCAATATTCCGAGATCCACAGGGTCAAGTGGGTGTCGAGTATACTAATTTTCAGGCATTACCTCTCACGACGGACAAGTGGCCGATGGCCTTCTTCATAGCGACCGAGACCAGCGACTTCCAGCTATTGGGACAGTGTTATTAAGGAAGCTGCTGAGATTAAATTAGCATGTAATTTTGTAAACAGGGATGAGGGATTTGTTTAATCTCTGCTTGAAATCCTGCTCCCTACCTTGACAAAAAACAGAGAAACAGAGTCAATGTTACCTCACCTGCTACTTCGTAGTCTTTCGCTATCGATACCTCTGACCTTGTTCATCTTTGGTGGCACTAGTGTTCAGTGCGTGCGTGTTATCTTTCCTGAATTACTCCAAGAACCGAGGTTTTAAATTTGTTTGTACATCGCCTACCCGTTGCAGTTTGTGCCTTGAAAATGGCAGAGTATACTACATCCGAAATATCGGCGGTCGTTGTAAATATTACCTGGTTGAATTCCCGTTAGTTGTTTGAAAATTTTACTGATGTAAGTTGGGATAAAAACTGAACCCTTAGTTTTGTAGTTGTTTCAGGGTGAAAACTGGATACCATCCAGAAGTGACGATGCGGAAACTCATCAAGTTGTGGCCTTTGACGCTCGCAGTCACCACACCCGTCCTTTGTTGCGATGCGACTCGGCAACCGCCATATTCCTAGGAACCAAATGTTATGTCCTCGTTGCTAATCAGAAGTAGGTGAAAGGTGGTTGGTTGGTTTAAATGGGAGTTGGGGGGGGGGGGGGTTGGGGCTGGGGGGGCCAAACTGCTTGGTCATCGGTCCCGGTGACAGGTGACTAAAGGGAACTGTCACAGTAGGCATCTAGACAGGAGGCAAACAAAGGTTAGTTGACCAAGTGTGCTTTAAAAGAATATATGATTGACTCAACTTGTAGGTGAAGGAAGATTACACTGTTGACACTTTATGGCAGCCGTGCCTAGCTAAAGCAGATGCCCGTGGTCCTAACGAGGATGCCCTTGAGTGCGAGGTCGCAAAACGCTAGTGATGTTCACGGCATTCAACGTCCCGCATATTGTCCACTATGCAACCACAATATTGGCTGCTACCGGCAACAGGGGTCGGGACTGGAGGTATCCGGTGGTGAGCACTACGTGAGCATACGGAGCGTAGTTGAACAGCTTAGTCGACGAGTGACTCGCAATAGTGCTACAGTGCTACTGATGCTAATACAAAGCGGAGCAATGGCAGTTATAAACAAAGCAGTCATTGCGTTACACATGAACAATTGCCGAGTTTGAAATTTCCTCAGAAAAGAACTCAAATAATTTCGCAGAGTCGGGAAGACGTGGCAGATGATTAGCATCTGCACGATGAACCAGTCCGATATGTGGTGTCGTATATGCTCGACTGTGCGGACAATGTACATGATGCGTACAGTGATGACGATTCGCGCTTAACAAGTGAAAGTGATACTGAAACAGGTGTCGAGCCGTGTAGTTCGTCATCCTTGTCGAACAGGGGCCCGCAAAAAAAAAAAAAAAAAAAAAAAAAAAAAAAAAAAAAAAAAAAAAAAAAAAAATTATGAATAGATTTCGAGAAGTACACGGTATGACTGTTTAGTGCGTAAGAAGATCTTCGAAAATTCAAGGGACACATTTGGTACGGAAACTGATATTTGCAAGTTTCAAGGACGTTCCATACAGTTTACATCGTGCATGATAGTGAACTATTACTTTATGCACATCAAATTGCGAGCGACATAGATTACAGTGATTTCAAGGGAAGCAGTGGATGGTTGAAAAACTTCAAACAATGCTACGGAATTAGAAGAAATAACGTAACGAAATTTCAAACAAAGTGTCGACTTTACGCTGCACAGCAAACGGCGGAATGAGACCGAAATTTTGTAAAGAATATAAATAAACTTCAAGTTTTCTTTAATTTACGTCTATGGTCACAAACTTTTTGTTATTAACAGATTACCGGTTTTGGTCTGTAATGACCATCATCAGATCTGTTTTATAAAAACAAAGTCCTAATGTACTGCAGCCATAGTGGCCATTAGGATTTTGTTTTTATAAAACAGATCTGATGATGGTCATTATAGACCGAAACTGGTAATCTGTTTACAAAAAGTTTGTGACCATAGACGTAAGTTAAAGGAAACTTATTGTATATACGGGTCACTGTTTTGTTCGCGACAATGTCGCAGCTTGTTATAAATAAACTTACCCCATCGTTCAATAAGGAATTTGCTTTCAACTCCGAGCAATCGGGATTTGAAAAGGACATGCATAAAGGAATCTTAGAAGTAAGAGGTACCAAGAGAGTTGTATCAAGCTCATCTAAAGTCGATGCCTTACGGCATTCGTACAAATTATGTCGACTATTAATCTAGATGATAAATTGGCTGGAAAGTTATTTATTGTGCTGCGACTTCCCCCTCCTCCACCCCCCCCCCCCCCCCCTACGATTCTTTCTCGTGTGCGTGATCTTGCGGGTACAGTAGGGAATATTTACATCACAGCGAGCAGGAGCGGGAAAATGGGAGTAACAGGACTACAGCTATGACATGGGCGCTGCTTTTGGCCAATAGCTGGTTGAAAATAACAGGCTTTTGCTTGATTCCTGGTCTGCGTATAAAGGTCTTACCTCTTTAGAGCAAACTACCCTCTTGTAAAGTGTATGACATTGCAGGTCATACCACCTGGAACCACTGGACAAATTTAGCTTCTGCATGTCTCCCCGCCTGTACAGCATATTATCGCGCTATATGCAGATCCCCCTTAAAGGATAACCAATTTCATGATACGCTCCAGGACAGACTGTATGGCTATTCGGTTGCGTGCTGTCACATTCCATCAGTTCTCATCACCTCCTTACACCAATATGATCCTATATGCATTCTTTAAGAGTGGATACCTAGCTGAAAGTCCTGAACGATTAGTAACTCCCGAGGAGTTCGCCTTCGATCTTGAAGGTGCGAACCTTTGTGATCACCAAGATGCCTCATTCTTCATTCAGTGATCATGGTCCAAGTTAATGGTTTGTTCTGAAAATTTCTTCAATGTCGACGATGTCCATTTTGTGAAGCGTAATATGTACATCTCATAGAAGGTTGATCTTCCGCATCTCCGGGACACTCATTTTCTGTCGCCCTCCTGATGCACATGGTGAGTCATCAGCAGCTAATATTTTTCCTGTCATAGCTGTTAACACAACACTTTCGAATGAGCCTTACTAAGAGAATGAAATTGCCACCACGTACTCAAGGGGTTCCTTGTAAGTACACTGAATGTTTGTTGGTGAAGGTAATTATCAACAACTCGGAGTAACGTTTGGCACCAACTACCGACACGGAAGTAATCTCGACTAGAAGACTGGTGCCCAGGTGCCCGCAGCTTATAAAACCGTCCTAGTGGCCCTCATTGGTCGGCGGTCTGGATGTTTTTCATTGTTGGCGCTCCTTAGGTCATGGGTATGTGTGTTGTTCTTAGCATAAGTTAGATTAAGCAGTGTGTAAGATTAGGGACCGATGACCTCAGCAGTTTTTAGGAATTCACACACATTTGAACATTGTTGGCGATGTTTAAAGTGCTGCTAGCGGCGCCCGCAGTAATCTTCGAGGCAACGGCTACGATATTACATTCTTCACCTTCATTGTCTTTTCTCCAAACACTGACGCCGATATCTGACATAGCCTCAACCTCCTTGACCTTCATTAGAATTTTTCAAGTTTTGTTCGAAATCCGTGTTTACTGTTGGAAATAATAGCAACAAAAAACTGAAAATCGGTTGTTCCAGAAACTGGTTATTTTGAGCAGTTTTAAGAGTCACGTTAATATGGATACGAAATAGACCAGTGTGACAGAAAATCGGCTCTTTCTGCTATAACCACCATGCCTAGTGTGTGTGTGTGTGTGTGTGTGTGTGTGTGTGTGTGTGTGAGTGGATGGAGATGCGTGAATGGGTGTAGATAGAAACGTAGAAAGTGAGAGAGTGAGAGAGAGAGAGAGAGAGAGAGAGAGAGAGAGAGAGAGAGATAGAGAGACAGGAAAGAGCTTTTAGAGTATACATTTTCCTTCCAAATACCAATGCAGTGTCTGTTTATCGACCTTCATTGCTTTGTAACAGTTTTTAATCAAAGATAATGCCAAATACATTTTTACTTTGAAACTGTGAGAGGGATCGAACAATGAGTTCGGACTTGGAAATCTGTCGACCACCCCGTGTATCGTTAATCCAGCGCGGTGGCGTTTCGAAGCAATATGATACAGTAAAAGAAAAGGCACAAAGGTTCTTCACGTATCGACTGGAATGAAAAGCTTGCAAGGTGAGTTTGACATGTGCAAAATACTTTGGTTTCCACGTAGAGAACCGAGAGAAAATATCTGCGGAGAGATTAAGCTGCCTATTAGAAAACGAGGGGAATCGAGAAATCGGTTTGGATTCAGGGTGTGGAAAGAGAAAACGCAAATCGCTCCTGCATTCGGGGAATCGGAACATCCCGTTATCTGCGCACTTACAAAAGCAAATACACGGAGCGCATAAAGCGGAGAAAAAAGGCGACCGCGCGCCCCAGCGCTGTTATTTCAACAATGTCCCGCGCGGCGACTGCAGTGCCGCTGCGACGAGCCTTAAATTCGGGAAACGTCCGGCGCGGACCCGCTCGCCGCTCGGGCCAGCGTATTCCTGTAGCCTTTTGTTTGTACAGATTAGCGTTACGCCGCTAATGCGCCTCGTGGGCGCTCTTCTGCTGGCGCGGCCAGCATAATCCCGCGGCCGTCCGCAGGGCGAGTCTGTAAAATGCCAACAGCGCCACGAGTGCTCGCGCCGTTGCCACACAGCGCCACCTAACAACTGTGACAACGAGTGCCGCCTCTGGGAACTGATAGCTGGCTGGCTTGCCTGACATGCTGATTTACAAGGCTGGATATGCCGCCGAGAAGCCTTGCTCAGAGTGGCATCATGCGGTAATAGTGCGTGATAGGGCGTAGCTTTGGAAACGATGCAAGGTCGTTAGAAAAGGCTATGGTATAACGCCCACCCTGCCCACATCCAAAATTAATCCTACACGGACGGAAAAAAATTGCGACACCAAAAAATAATTAACGTAGGGTAATGAAATTTCTGGAATACATCTGGCTAGGCAACGTATTTAAGGGGGGTAGGACGTCAGACGGGCCGACTTGGAGCAGGAGAGGCACCACAGGACATTTTAATTTGCACTGTCTATACTTTTACAAATGAATTCATAAAACTTTGACAGCATGATCAGAAAGGATTCAGAATTCATACTCATAGCAGTGGAAGTTCAAAAAAGTAACAAAATAAATTTTTTTAACATGTGAAATTTCATCATTTTTTCACTTACTATTGGCTGCATTTGTTGCTACAGGAACACTTTTCTTCATAAGTAAGGGAGATTCTTTGATGACTTTTGCACAGCATACAAACGATACTTACAGGTGTATGAAACTCTAGAATTTTCCAAATCTATTAAAAACTGTGGTAAAAATTGAGATAATTAACTATAAAATTTGAGTTTTTTTTCTAAACATGAAGTTTAAAATGTAACAGCTCATTCAGTTTTTCATAAATTAAATAAATTCTAGAGTTTCGTACACCCTTAAGTATGGTTTGCATTCTGTGCAAAATTCATCGAAGAATCTCTCTAACGTATGAAGAAAAGTATACCTGTAGCAACAAATGCAGCCAATAGTAAGTGAAAAAATGATGAAATTTCACATATTAAAAAAATTTATTTTGTTACTTTTTTGAACTACCACTGCTATGAGTATGAATCCTGAATCCTTTCTGGTCATGCTGGCAAAGTTTTATGAATTTATTTGTAAAAGTATAGACAGTGGAAATTAAAATGTCCTGTGGTGCCTCTCCTGCTCCAAGTCGGCCCGTCTGACGTCCTACCCCCCTTACGGGTTCAACATTGCAAGACCACAGACGAATGCAAGAGGACAGATAGTCCACTAAAAATGTGAAATGCTGGTATATTAATGACCACTGTAACTGCCAGAATGTTGAAAGCAAGCAATCAAATATGTATACAGCGCGTTGTAGAGGTGCTGGATGTCAGCTTGGAGATGGAGTTCAATGCCTGTTGCACTTGGTCGGCCAATACAGGGACGGTCAATGCTGGTTTGCGGATGACGCTGAAGTTGTCATCTGATAATGTCCCATATGTGCTCAACTGGAGACAGATCTCGTGAGGAACATGTTGGGCGATCATTAACCTGTTGGAAAAGACCCCCTGGAATGCTGTTCACGAGTGGCAGCACAACAGGTCGAATCACCAGACCGACATACGAGTTTGCATTCAGGATGCCTGGGGATAGTTACGAAATTTTCCCTGGCGTCATACGAAATCGCACCACAGACAGGAAGGTCCAGTGTGTCAAGCCTGCAGGCCCTCAACTGGTCTCCTCCTAAGCAACACTCGGCCATCACTGGCGCCGAAACAGCACCATATTTCATCTGAAAACACAACGGACCTCCAATATGCACTCCAGTGACCTCTCGTTTGATACTACTGAAGTCGGAAAACGTAGTGTTGGGGTCAATGGAATGCACGCTACAAGGCGTCTGGCTTGGAGCTGGTTGCTTGTGTCACTGTGCTACCAACTGCAGTACGATGCGCCACGGCCGGCCGGTGTGGCCGAGCGGTTCTAGGCGCTTCAGTCTGGAACCGCGCGACCGCTACACTCGCAGGTTCGAATCCTGCCTCAGGTATGGATGTGTGTGATGTTCTTAGGTTAGTTAGGTTTAAGTAGTTCTAAGTTCTAGGGGACTGATGACCTCAGATGTTAAGTCCCATAGTGCTCAGAGCCATTTGAACCACTTGATGCGCCACAATCATACTGCGAACGCGATGCTTTTTCGTGTCGGTAATACCATTTGGCCATGCAGATCCCGGTCGTCGTGCGACTGTACATTCTAGTGACCAACGCTGCCAGTAATCATGTACAGTGGCTACGTTCCCGCCAGGTCTTTCTGCAATATCGCGGAAGGACCATCCAAATTCTCCTAGCCTTGTAACACGATCTCGTTCAAACTCAGTGAGGTGTTGATAATGGTGTCTTTGTCGCCTTAAAGGTACCCTTCATTAACATCAACACACCGCATCCAATCTCAGAGGTAACTAACCCTAACGACCCTTAGAGCATGTATTTAAAGCAAACCCGATTCGCGTCTCATAGCGGCGCTATTAGCGCACAAACCTTGCACACCCTACAAGACTTGGCAACTAGCGCCTCTCTTATGCGAGTGGACCGAAATTACAATAGAAATCTTCTTTCGGCTGTAGAAACAGACCTACCAACTTTCTTTTACGTTGCACAACTGCTTCTTGTCTTTGCAACTGGTGCGAAATCTGAATACACATCTTTCAAATGTAGAATCACGCCCATCGACTTTCGCTCCTGTGGTACAACTCCTTATGGTGTTGTGATTTTTTTCCTTCAGTGTATACGGACACCTACGACGGCCAGTGTATTTTGAGATACATGGGATCGTTTTGGATTGTAAAAATTACACTGATTAACAAGCACCGACAAAAGGGAACGAAGTGAAATGACTCTTCACTCGCTTAGAGGACATGTGATGTTATTTCAGTGATTACAGAATCGAGTCAGCTTTATGAAGAACATGACAGTATGAGCCCACTTATCAGTATGACGCTATGACCTCTCTGGCCCGGATAAATGCACTGATATGGTTGGGAAATGTGTCAAAAAGCCATTGCATCATCTCCTGAGACAAGCTGACGCTCAGCTGTTGTGGCTGGTTCTTGATATCCTGGATACCGCCACTAGGACTGAGTTTCGTCCGAGCTGGTCCCATACACCTTGGGTATCGTGCTAGCTATGGTAATACGTCAACGTCATTCACAGAATTCCTAGCCGTGCTGATTGACCGCTCGGTTAGAGGCACCATGTCACGAATTTCGAGGCTCTCCCGCCGGAGGTTCGAATCCTCCCTCGGGCATGAGTATGTGTGTTGTTCTTAGCATAAGTTAGTTTAAGTAGTGTGAAGTCTAGGGACCAGTGATCTCAACGTTTGGTGTCTTAGGAATCCACACACACATTTGAGAGTTCCTAAACATATGCCAAGGGTAGACATGTATTGTTCTGTTGACAAATGGCACTACCGTACTGTTGCGAGAGGGGTAACACAGGAGGACGCATGATGGCCTCTACATAACGTTGTGCAGGAGGAGCTTCCTCAACCACTACCAATCGTGACCCGAAGTCATACCCGATGGCTTCTCACACTACAACGCCAGGAGTAACAGTGCAGTCCCTCTCCTCATGGGCAGAATGGAACCTCTCCGCAGGTCGCAGTCATACTAGGCGACGAAGATAGTCTCGGGGATTAGAACTTGGATTCATCACTGAGCGCAGTGCGACGCCATTGATCACCAGTCCATGCTTCCTGGTCACAGCATCACTACAAATACAGCTGTTTGTGGCGAGGTGGTAACAGCAGCGTAGTATGGGAAGGTAATTCACTAGACAACAGCTTTCCGACCAGTGCTGTGGGATGACACACACAATATTGCAGAGAGTGTTTTAGTTGTTCTCGGATATTAAGCACAGATGTCAAGGGGTTAGGTACTCTGTGCTTAGTGCACAACAAGTTTATACTCCCTTGTGGTGGTCAGACATGTTGGACTGGAATCTTGTTGGCGACTCTGCCTAGTCTCACGTTTCCATGCAGTTTAGCATAGGGCTGCTGTCATATCTGAGTGCCCAGAAAATCTGGATATTGCACGATTTGACCATCCAGCCAAACGGAGACTCACAATGATGTCCCTTTCAAACTATTTCAGGCACTGGTAACGTTGTATCTCTTGAGTGTGCAGCTTGTCCGTGTCATTGGCAGTAACCCTCAGCTTCTGAGTTTTTTTTTTCTTTATTGTCATTTAAACACCTTTACATAGGGAGGGCTGGCAGCAGCATACTACGCTGCTCTTCAGCCACAAGTTTAACAATTGAAAAAAACAATGGAGACACAGAATAGACAGAACAAAATTTTGGGGCAAAAAACAGTAGACACATAAACAAAGAACACGTAGCCATTCACATGCAAAGACACCGAAAGAAACTGCTGGCACTGCACACGGACTCTGATGAATTAGATGGTACAGGTGAACGAAGGAGCGTGACGGCGAAAAACACTAAAGCACAAACGCAATGGCACACACACGATAAACTGATGGCGATGATCTCTGGCGCGCGAATGTCCACTGAGCCTGTGCGAGTCTGGGGACCTGCCAAGAGGGAAGGAAGGTGGCGGGGGTGCGAGAGGGGAGAGCAGGGATGCCAATGGCAGGGGGGGATGGGGGGAGGAGTGAAGGGAGGAGGGGGTAGGGGAAACCCGGGGCAGGAGGGGGGGAGGAAGGGAGGATGGAGGGAAAGGAGAGAGAAGGGAGAGAGGGTGCCCTAAGGAAAAAACACAGGAAGTGGGAGGGGAGGATCAAAGTTGATAGGAGGGGTGGATGGAGGGGAGGAGGGCATCATTAGGGAGGGGCTTCTGAGACTGTTCACATCCCTTATATACCAAACAAGATTACTCAACAGCACTAAAAACGAACAAAACTAGTGCACTCTGGTGGCTGTTCTATCAGTCACGGTGGATTTCAACTGTAATCAATTATGTACCCGCCAATATTGTTTGAAGTTACATAGCCGTTCGTTTCTGTCTTCTGAGTGCTTCACTTTTTTTATCAGACAGTAAATTCAGTCGTTCGATATTGTCAAGTGAAGTACTGCAGAAGTTCTATACTTGAACAAATGTCAAAATTAAAAATGAAAAATTGACTGGCATGTTGGTAGGACTGTGATCAGTTTTAACAAAATTCAGTTTTTTTTGTAACTGACAATCCATTTATGTCATCAAAGTAAACTAATTTATTTAACGAAATTCTCATTTCTTTTCGATTATGCCCCCCCATGAACCATGGACCTTGCCGTTGGTGGGGAGGCTTGCGTGCCTCAGCGATACAGATAGCCGCACCGTAGGTACAACCACAACGGAGGGGTATCTGTTGAGAGGCTAGACAAACGTGTGGTTCCTGAAGAGGGGCAGCAGCCTTTTCAGTAGTTGCAAGGGCAACAGTCTGGATGATTGACTGATCTGGCCTTGTAACAATAACCAAAACGGCCTTGCTGTGCTGGTACTGTGAACGGCTGAAAGCAAGGGGAAACTACGGCCGTAATTTTTCCCGAGGGCATGCAGATTTACTGTATGATTAAATGATGATGGCGTCCTCTTGGGTAAAATATTCCGGAGGTAAAATAGTCCCCCATTCGGATCTCCGGGCGGGGACTACTCAAGAGGATGTCGTTATCAGGAGAAAGAAAACTGGCGTTCTACGGATCGGAGCGTGGAATGTCAGATCCCTTAATCGGGCAGGTAGGTTAGAAAATTTAAAAAGGGAAATGGATAGGTTAAAGTTAGATATTGTGGGAATTAGTGAAGTTCGGTGGCAGGAGGAACAAGACTTCTGGTCAGGTGACTACAGGGTTATAAACACAAAGTCAAATAGGGGTAATGCAGGAGTAGGTTTAATAATGAATAGGAAAATAGGAATGCGGGTAAGCTACTACAAACAGCATGGTGAACGCATTATTGTGGCCAAGATAGATACGAAGCCCACACCTACTACAGTAATACAAGTTTATATGCCAACTAGCTCTGCAGATGACGAAGAAATTGAAGAAATGTATGATGAAATAAAAGAAATTATTCAGATAGTGAAGGGAGACGAAAATTTAATAGTCATGGGTGACTGGAATTCGAATGTAGGAAAAGGGAGAGAAGGAAACGTAGTAGGTGAATATGGGTTGAGGCTAAGAAATGAAAGAGGAAGCCGCCTGATAGAATTTTGCACAGAGCACAACTTAATCATAGCTGACACTTGGTTTAAGAATCATGATAGAAGGTTGTATACATGGAAGAACCCTGGAGATACTAAAAGGTATCAGATAGATTATATAATGGTAAGACAGAGATTTAGGAACCAGGTTTTAAATTGTAAGACATTTCCAGGGGCAGATGTGGACTCTGACCACAATCTATTGGTTATGACCTGTAGATTAAAACTGAAGAAACTGCAAAAAGGTGGGAATTTAAGGAGATGGGACCTGGATAAACTGAAAGAACCAGAGGTTGTACAGAGTTTCAGGGAGAGCATAAGGGAACAATTGAAAGGAATGGGGGAAAGAAATACAGTAGAAGAAAAATGGGTAGCTCTGAGGGATGAAGTAGTGAAGGCAGCAGACGATCAAGTAGGTAAAAAGAAGAGGGTTAGTAGAAATCCTTGGGTAACAGAAGAAATATTGAATTTAATTGATGAAAGGAGAAAATATAAAAATGCAGTAAATGAAGCAGGCAAAAAGGAATACAAACGTCTCAAAAATGAGATCGACAGGAAGTGCAAAATGGCTAAGCAGGGATGGCTAGAGGACAAATGTAAGGATGTAGAGGCTTCTCTCACTAGGAGTAAGATAGATACTGCCTACAGGAAAATTAAAGAGACCTTAGGAGATAAGAGAACCACATGTATGAACATCAAGAGCTCAGATGGAAACCCAGTTCTAAGCAAAGAAGGGAAAGCAGAAAGGTGGAAGGAGTATATAGAGGGTCTATACAAGGGCGATGTACTTGAGGACAATATTACGGAAATGGAAGAGGATGTAGACGAAGATGAAATGGGAGATACGATACTGCGTGAAGAGTTTGACAGAGCACTGAAGGACCTGAGTCGAAACAAGGCCCCCGGAGTAGACAACATTCCATTGGAACTACTGACGGCCTTGGGAGAGCCAGTCCTGACAAAACTCTACCATCTGGTGAACAAGATGTATGAAACAGGCGAAATACCCTCAGACTTCAAGAAGAATATAATAATTCCAATCCCAAAGAAAGCAGGTGTTGACAGATGTGAAAATTACCGAACAATCAGTTTAATAAGCCACAGCTGCAAAGTACTAACACGAATTCTTTACAGACGAATGGAAAAACTAGTAGAAGCTGACCTCGGGGAAGATCAGTTTGGATTCCGTAGAAATACCGGAACACGTGAGGCAATACTGACCTTACGACTTATCTTAGAAGAAAGATTAAGAAAAGGCAAACCTACGTTTCTAGCATTTGTAGACTTAGAGAAAGCTTTTGACAATGTTGACTGGAATACTCTCTTTCAAATTCTAAAGGTGGCAGGGGTAAAATACAGGGAGCGAAAGGCTATTTACAATTTGTACAGAAACCAGATGGCAGTTATAAGAGTTGAGGGACATGAAAGGGAAGCAGTGGTTGGAAAGGGAGTAAGACAGGGTTGTAGCCTCTCCCCGATGTTATTCAATCTCTATATTGAGCAAGCAGTAAAGGAAACAAAAGAAAAGTTTGGAGTAGGTATTAAAATCCATGGAGAAGAAATAAAAACTTTGAGGTTCGCCGATGACATTGTAATTCTGTCAGAGACAGCAAAGGACTTGGAAGAGCAGTTGAACGGAATGGATGGTGTCTTGAAGGGAGGATATAAGATGAACATCAACAAAAGCAAAACGAGGATAATGGAATGTAGTCGAGTTAAGTCGGGTGATGCTGAGGGTATTAGATTAGGATATGAGACACTTAAAGTAGTAAAGGAGTTTTGCTATTTGGGGAGCAAAATAACTGATGATGGACGAAGTAGAGAGGATATAAAATGTAGACTGCCAATGGCAAGGAAAGCGTTTCTGAAGAAGAGAAATTTGTTAACATGGAGTATAGATTTAAGTGTCAGGAAGTTATTTCTGAAAGTATTTGTATGGAGTGTAGCCATGTACGGAAGTGAAACATGGACGGTAAATAGTTTGGACAAGAAGAGAATAGAAGCTTTTGAAATGTGGTGCTACAGAAGAATGCTGAAGATTAGATGGGTAGATCACATAACTAATGAGGAAGTACTGAATAGGATTGGGGAGAAGAGAAGTTTGTGGCACAACTTGACCAAAAGAAGGGATCGGTTGGTAGGACATGTTCTGAGGCATCAAGGGATCACCAATTTAGTATTTGAGGGCAGCGTGGAGGGTAAAAATCATAGGGGGAGACCAAGAGATGAATACACTAAGCAGATTCAGAAGGATGTAGGTTGCAGTAGGTACTGGGAGATGAAGAAGCTTGCACAGGATAGAGTAGCATGGAGAGCTGCATCAAACCAGTCTCAGGACTGAAGACCACAACAACAACAACATTTCGATTATGAATGTGTATTTATTATTAATACATGATATCGTAGACAGTACAGGGTGGAGAAAAACTGTTCACGAAATTGTAACCCTGGATAGCAGATGCCAGAAGGAGCGAAAATTACTGATGTTATGTGGGTCGACAACGCACCATTTTTAAACTACGGAGACTTGGCGCCACGCGGAATGCTTTGCCTGCCGGAGATCGCGATGTATCCAAGGCGGCCCACAAGCTCGGTGGTAGCGCGCCAGCCTTACACTCTGGGGTGAATCCGTCGGCTAGCCCATAAACAAAAACCATATCTCGTTGTTCTTCAAACGAATACTGCGCCGCCATGATTACTATATGACTAAATCGCAGGTGACGCGTGTGTGTTCCGAAGCGAACCTTAGGTGTGAATGCCTCTGACGTGAGGTGGAGACAAACAGCAAAACCTATTCGACACGTGTGCGTATCACGTTGGGGCAGTGACAGGGGAGGTACGTTTGCATGTGTGATCCGACAACAATAGAGCTGCCCGTCAACCGACGAACTTCAACAGAGCAATCCCACGGCCAATCGGAGCACATGGCGTCAAGTTTCCTTAGTTTAAAAATGGTGCGTTGTCAACCTACACAACATTAGTAATTTTGGTTCCTACTGGCATCAGCTATCCATGGTTAAAATTTCGTGCCACAATTTTTCTCCACCTTGTGTATAAATTTATACTTAAATCTGTGGTGTGTTACATTTGTCCATAAGTGTGGGTCAGTTGCAACACGCATAGTCGTTAATTGTAACATATTCAATTTGCGTCCACAACGTGCAAAAGGCTTCTTTAAAAGTTGACCAGTGAAGACGAATGTACTTGTGTTTGTAGTATGTAACTGCAAAAGTTTTGTAGAAGACCCACAGTAATCTGTGTATGCCGATTAAGACGTCAGATACTGTACCACGCGGACTATTTTTAGCAAATAAAAATAAATAAGCCTCAATCCAAAATTGAGCTCTCGACCTTTTGCATGCTAACCCAAAACGCTGCACCAACCGCACAGCAATGCTCTGTCTGCTGACAGAGGTTGCCCTACATGTGATTACGGTGTTGCCAGATTGAGGTCATTAACGTCCATTTACTGCCAGAAAAATGCGTTGGACGAAATTTTGTGAGAGACATTTTTATATTGCCAGTGTGTCAGAAATCGCCCTGCGGTATCCGAGTGTGTGAATTTTTCTTCATCCTGTACAATGTCTCTACATTTATTCTCATCGTGGTACGCAGTTCAAAAATACACCTAAAGTATATTACTGTGCAGAAGTAACTGATCGTCTATTAGTGAGCACTGTCGCAATCATGGAAAGAGGCAAAACATAAATATTTCTCGCACCCGCAACATTCAAACGAAATCTCGCCGCATTGACACGTTTTCCAGTATATTTTTCGTGCTGAACATGTCTGATTCACGCTGCTAAAAACAGATTTGTCAGATACAATTTGGATGAGTACCAAACATACAAATGAATATCAGGAAAGACAGGCGCTGGCAACCGGTTATGAACCCAAAGCATGAATTTCGATAGCTTGCGGTCTATCTCTTAATTCTACGCTCTGGTGTGATGTTGTATGATTTTGACGAAATGATTTACCAGTTGGCAAAGTAAATGTAATACGATTGACAAAGAGTTGTACATATCGGTGGTATCACATTTACGGTGCAATTCGGCTGATCATCGTCATCTATAAAAGTCCTATCGTAGCATGTCACGTATCACGATCAAAATAATTGTGAATACACTACTTCTTGTGTGGGGCAACCACAGCCGAAATATTCCATGATTTGAACAAATTTTGCAAATTAAATTTGCATCTTCAGGTCCTCCACTATATACAAAGGGATAAAATAACTTATCTGAAATTGAGCCATGCCAAGAAACGGACATATAAAGCGATAATGCCTATGTCTACCTACAGTCAAAAGATTAAAGGTTCTATTTAAACCGGTTAAAGGCATTCCCAACATTTATATCCAGGTATTTAAAACTTCTGATTCACGAAAGTGCGAACGTCTGTGATAAAATGTATCGGGGACTGCGGCAATTCCAACCAAAAAAGAACCCAGTGAAAACCTCAGAGTAAGAACGTAGTAGCTATTAAAATAATTTATAATAAAATACTTAGCTAAAACACCGTGTTTGTAATATTAAAAGAGATTCAGTTGTCAATAGTGTCACGCTTTACCTCCATTGTAGATAGCCTCCCCAGGAAGCGTTGTTCTTGCCGGTGCCAACTAACCGCTGTCTGAAATGACGCTCGCATGCACAATGTCGCAAACGTTAAGTAACCAGATACCTTGATTGAAATGTTGGGGAATGGCTTCGCATTTTAAATTACCAAAATCTAATAAACAGAAATAATACATTCTATTTACGAGTCACGTATGGCTGAATTTCTGTTACAACTGATTTCAAAAGGCTGCCTATATCTATATAGGACCTTATATGTCAGTACTATCCAATGCAGTGTCCTTACAATTAATAAAATTGTTTTCACAAATGGAAAGCCTTTTACATTAATGAAAAACAATACCAGCGGCCGAATTGCACAATAACTCTGGGTTCGATGAGGGGCGGCGGTGGGGTGAGTGGACTGCTGTAGCCTGTTGTAGGGTTGTGTACCACTGAGGACTACGGTGGGGACGAAGCCTCTGCGTCGTTTCTCGGACCCCAGTTCCATACGATACAATACAATAAAATGTGACTACATGCCCTTCTTGTCGCCTTTTGAGTGCCGTCAATACGATGACGTGTCAGTTGTGGTCAAAACTGTATTCTGTGTAGTTGTGACTACATTTTAAGTCAATTCGAACGTGGGAAAATTGTTGATACTCGTACGTTGGGTACTTCCGTAACCAAGGGAGCTGAAGAGTATGATGTTTCCAGAGGCACATACAGGGAAAGTGAAAAGAAAAACATTATCCTGTTAGTCGCAAAGCGGACGAAAGCGTGCGTTGGGTGAGTATGACAGACGGTCATTGAAGAAGCCTGATGAAAAACAAGAGAATGGCATCAGCAAAAGTCACTTCAGAACTGAATGCAGTACTCGCGAAAACTACCAGTACCAAAACAAAACGAAGGGAGCTCTAGAAGCAGGGAATTGCAGGGCGAAGTGGAATTTTAAAACCACTCATCAGTGACGTAAATGCCCATAACAGGAAAATGCGGTGCAGAAGCCGTATTGTGGTGCAGAAGCCGTATTGTGGTGCAGAAGCTTCCATATGGAGCAATGGAAGAAACTCATTTGGCGGGATGAATATTGTTTACGCTGTTTGCAACTGCTGGTCGAGTTTACGTACCAGGAGAGAAACATTGCGAGGGTTCATTATTTGAGCACCTGTACCGCGGTACTGCATGGCCCTCATGGCTAATCTGCAAGGTAGCATTACTATTCAGGATTGTGTGATCATTTTGACTGACTAGTTCCTTTCTATGGTGCATTGTTTGTTCCCCAATGGTGATGCTGTATCCCAATACGACAGGGCCCCTGTTCACATAGCTTATATCTTCTAGGGTTGGTTTTGTGAGCGCGAAGATGAATGTTCGCGTCTCACCTGGTCACCGCAGTCAGCAGATCTCTGCGTTACTGAACCTTTGTTGTGTATTTTGCAGAGAAAGCTGCGTGATCGCTATCAACTGCCATCATCGTTACCTGCACTTGCCCGAATTTTGGAAGAAGAATGGTGTAAGATTCCCTTGCCGGCCGGAGTGGCCGAGCGGTTCTAGGCGCTGCAGTCTGGAACCGCGCGACCGCTACGGTCGCAGTTTCGAATCCTGCCTTGGGCGTGGATGTGTGTGGTGTCCTTAGGTTAGTTAGGTTTAAGTAGTTCTAAGTCCTAGGGGACTGATGACCTCAGAAGTTAAGTCCCATAGTGCTCAGAGCCATTTGACCCATTTTTTAAAGATTCCCTTGAAAAGCATACAAGACCTGTATTTATCCTTTCTTTAGAATGCCAGCGAGTTTCCTATATGATACTAGGAACTGTAGTCCGTTGTGTTTTTGATGTTTTCATATTTTTCGCCAGCCCTTGATAGCATATTGTGAACAGTAATGGTTTTTTAACACTTCCTGGGAGTACACCTGGGGATACATATATACTTAAAGATTTCTATCCGTTAAGCATGACATTATGTATTCTATTTGCTAGGTACACGTCAATCCAATCAGAAATTTCGTTGATTTCCGTATGCTCTTTCGTTTTTTCTTTAGGTGACGATGAGAAACCGTACCGAATGCCTTCTGGAAGACAAAACATCAATCTGGACGTCAGTATCTACTGATTTCTGTGTCTGGCGAACGGTTAGTACTAGCTATATTTGAAATGATCGTTGTTTGCGAATTCCAAGCTAATTTCTACAGATAATTGGTCTCCAGGAAGGCTTTAATACAAATAAAACATGTTAAAAAATTCTACAACAGACTGAAGTCAGCGATATAATTTTTGAAAACGGGAATGACCAGAGTGTTTTTCCAATCACTTGGAATGCATATCATTCCTCCATAGACCTAAGGTACAATACTTCTAGAATACGAGCCAGTTGTTTTGCATACTAGATGTGGAATCGTATAGATACACAATCAGACTCAGTTGCCTTCCGTTTGTTGAGCGATTTTAGTTGATTTTCTATCCCACAGTCACTTATTTCCGTATCTGTCTCTCTATTCTTCGTACGATGATTGAAAGAGCCATCGATACGTAGAGTAACACTTATACACATAACATATACATAATTTTTTAATTTTTGTCTGGGGCAATGAAAGACATTATTTCAGTCATAAATTAAAATAGGTTATAGTCCCGCATTTCAAGCTTTTCTGGAGGCTTTCCTTTGCTTATCAGGTAAGGAACGGAACTGTTAAGCTCTACCCATTTATTTAATTATCACCACTTTGTAATCCTCTCTGTCTCACTACTATCTAGCCTAGCATCAACTGAAAACTCTACATCTAAAACAGCCCACTTTACTGCTTGTAGCGCAGGATGAAACGTGAAAAAATGAAAAAGAGGAACAGCAGTGAAATAATTTTGGAGAAAGGAGTTTAGTTTTTTGGTTCTTTTTCTGTCATCCTCAGTTCGATGTTGTTATGGTCACTGAGTGTCCAAACAGACCCCTTTTTTCGTTTACTGATTTAACATAAGATTAAAAATTCGTTGAATGTTGATAATGTGTTCATGTTGGTCATGTTTACCAGTATACTGAAGAAAAGCTTGTGCGATATGATTTGTTACAGCCAATGTATCCTTACAAGTCATAAACACCGATGCTCGTGGCAATCAGGTATCTACATCTACATCTACATATATACTCCGCTAGCCACCAAGCGGTGTGTGGCGGAGGGCACAATTCGCGCCAAAGTCATATTCACCCCCCCCCCCCCCCTTCCCCTCCCTCTGTTCCACTCGCGGATCGCGCGAGGGAAAAAACGACTGTCTGAACGCCTCAGTACGAGCTCTTATTTCCCTCGTCTTTGAATGATGATCATTACGCGATTTGAAAGTTGGTGGTAATAATGTATGCTCTACATCTTCGGTGAAGACTGGATTTCGGAATTTAGTAAGCAGCCCCGTCCGTTTAGCGCATCGTCTGTCTGCAAGTGTGTCCCACTTCAAACTTTCTATGAGATTTGTAACGCTCTCGCGATGGCTAAATGTACCAGTCACGAATCTTGCCGCTCTTCTTTGGACTTTCTCAAACTCTTGAATCAGACCCAACTGGTAAGGGTCCCATACAGATGAACAATACTCTAAGACTGCACGAACTAACGTATTGTAAGCTATCTCCTTTGTTGAAGGACTGCATCGCTTCAGAATTCTACCAATAAACCGCAATCTGGAGTTCGCCTTACCCGTTACTAGTGTAATCTGATCATTCCATTTGAGATCATTTCGAATGGTCACACCCAGATACTTGACTGATGTTACCGCTTCCAAAGACTGATCGTTTATTTTGTACTCATACATTAATGAGTATTTTCGCCTTGTTATACGCAGTAGGTTACACTTACTGATATTGAATGATAAACGCCAGTCATTACACCACGCATTTATTTTCTACAAATCCTCATTGATTTGTTCACAAGTTTCGTGTGATACTACTTTCCTGTAGACTACAGCATCAGCGGCAAACAGTCTAAGGCCGTTGTCAATACCATCAACCAGATCGTTTATGTAAAGCGTAAAAAGCAGAGGACCTGTTACGCTGCCCTGGGGCACACCTGAAGTTACTCTTGTTTCTGTTTAAGTTACCTCGTTCACGACGACATACTGCTCCCTGTCTGTTAGAAAACTTTCTATCCAACCGCATATGTCAATGGACAGACCGTAAGCGCGCACTTTTTGTAGCAAGCGACAGTGCGGAACTGAGTCGAAAACCTTTCGAAAGTCGAGAAATATGGCATCATACCTGGGAGCCGGTATCTAGAGCCTGTTGTATATCATGCACAAAGAGGGCCAGCTGTGTCTTGCATGACCGCTGTTTCCTAAAACAGTGCTGGTTTCTGCAGATGAGCTTCTCAGAGTCTAGAAAGGTCATTATGTCTGAACACAAAATATGTTCCATGATTCTACAACAAATCGATGTCAGTGAAATTGGCCGGTAATTATTTGCATCCGATTTTCTGCCCTTTTTATAGATCGCTATGACCTTGGCCTTCTTTTAGTCCAGTGGAACTTTCCGCCGTTCCAATGATCTCTGATAGATGACGGATAAGAATGGTGCTATATTTGTAGCAAAGTCAGCATAAAATC
Source organism: Schistocerca serialis cubense (assembly GCF_023864345.2). Lineage (NCBI taxonomy): Eukaryota > Metazoa > Arthropoda > Insecta > Orthoptera > Acrididae > Schistocerca > Schistocerca serialis. Next base: position 461,964,674 of record NC_064638.1, read on the forward strand.
TTACGGGGACACCGGCTGGGCCAGATGCCTTTCTGGCGTCTAAGGATCTTAACTGTTTTACAATCCCTGATACACTAAACACTATGTCAGCCATCCTTTCGTTTGTCCGATAATTGAAAGGAGGAATGGTACTGCAGTCCTCTATCGTAAACGAGTTTTTGAAAGCTAGTTGGAATTTTGGCCTTCTGTTTATCATCATCAGTTACATTACCGGTACTGTCAGCTGGAGAAGGTATTGAATTACTTGGAGCTTATACCTACTACAACAAGCCTGGCCAGAGAAAGACGATGCGTTTCCTTTACAAACACGATATGCTGTATATTTCATATTGCATGGTTTTACACTTTTGTTCAGATATTCTCAGTGAAGTACAGTATCAATGGTAACTGGATTAACAGATTGACCAATTACTGAGTAGCATGTCACTGATGAAGGAAGGCTTTTTAAATCAAAGCACTGTTCCAAGAACCCTGATGAATTTACAGTTACAGCACAGTGTATTGATCACAGAGGTTAGTATAGAGAAATTGGCATGTTTGTTGGCCATCCTACGCGCTAGACATCGTATGCAATCGCAGAGCTGGTTTCTCGTTCCCAAGTTTAACCTGTTCTTCAATAGTTGGCGGCAGTTCACATTTAGAGCTGTCGTAACAAGAGATTCCGGTCGCCTTGTAGGCAGGCGGCAGAGTGCTACGCCCAGTCTCCTGCTGCTGGCGCCTGCCAGGTAGGCAGCCGGGCGTTGCACGGGAGGAGCTGCTCGGGCGCCTTGGCGCCAAGTGGCGCTGTTTCCGATATTGAATCCCGGCCGCGGGCCTCCTGGGGGCTGTTGTGCTGATCGAATCTGGGAGACGAGGCGCTGCCTCCTACCTCTGCTCGGCCCTGCCGGCGAGCTCTCGCCCGGCAGTCGTAAAACCGAGCGCGCTGCCGAATACGTTATCTTTATTAGCCGAGCTCAGTGTGGCGAGTTGGCGTCCAGCACATAGCACTGTCCAGAACTGGCCGGTTTTACTGCCTGTTCCACTGAGCTCCGACGTCTCCTCTCAAGGCGGTTGACTTGTCACACTCTATACACGCCACCCTACTCCTTCAACAAACACTGTCCTTCTTGACAAAGGACAAGCAGAGCAACGATCCTCCAGGCTTACGTACTGCAATTTTTTTTTCTCCTACAAGGGGACATTGCAAGCTGTCTTTTTTCGATTTTCTTCATACTTATACGGCGTTCCTCAATCGGTAAATACGGAATAGGATTACTTTGTTGTCTGTCATTTTGTGCGATTGTTAAGACTCTTTTCTCTCTGGGACGGATAGAGGTATCAATGTGATATAGTAAGGTCTAGGTCTACAGTTCTTCGGTGGTGTGAAAAATTGAAGCTTCTGAGTCAATGGAATCAAAAGATACGGCCATTTGTGTCACATCTTTTGATATTCGCAAACTCACACATCAAAACCTATAGTTTACTTTCCGCTGACCTAGAATCATGAAATTTGACGGGGAACTAGGTTTCACAGTACACGTAAAGGAAAAATCCGAAATCAGAAATTTGTCACGTTGCAGAGTTTCACTATACAGTAAAAGAAGGATCCGAAAGTTGTCAGTTTGTAATTATACCATATATAAAAATAAATTTGTCAGTTTGTAATTATACCATATACAAAAATATTTTTCTGCCATTTGTTGTATTTCTGTCCGTTCGACTTTTAAGACACCTTTATCTCAGGGACTCGTGGATGTATCAAGTTGAAAATATGCCAAAATTGAGGCCTAAGGTCGCTTGGTGGTGTACATAATTTAAGCTTCTAAGCCAATACAGTCAAAAGCTACGGCCATATGTGTTACATGTGTTGTTACTCGCAAACTGATTCATCAAAACTGGCAGATGAGCAGTCTGAAACGTTGGAGATTTGCTCCTCACTTTGGTCCTACGGAACTAGACATGTAAAAAAATAAACGTATGTCTCTGATGGACTCTGTAAAGCGGATTGCTAACTGTGCACGACAGCAGAGCAAAAATACTGCGTCTGGTGAGATTGTGGTGCTGAGTAAGAGAGCACTTGGAGCACAACTGTGGGTAGCTGTCGGTGAGTGAAAGAGGCTGGATTAGGCAGTTTTTATTATGTGCTCTGTAAAGCCACCAAATGTTAGATTATAATGTAGGAATTACGAGTATATGTATTGTTGTAAATAGAAATGTGGAAGCAGAAGTCTTCTCGCGAGTAAGATAAGGAAGTTAAATTTTTATGACTTTTGTTTTGGCACTGCATTAGTGTAGATGCGTTGGCTGACGATTGATAACAGCGAGCTGTATGTTGAGTAACCGAGAATTAGCATAAACAGATTTGATGTATAGGCTAGTTAGAAATTTCTCTTTTGTAATGTTTCTAAGTTTGTTAACACATGTATACGTAATTTGATGATTTGTCTTTATGCTTTCTTTTAGCGAAGTTATATAATACTTGCTGTATAAATCTCATTGTTTACGACTCAATTAGTGAAAAGGTTGCAATTTTTCTGAGTAACGTAATTTCAGTTGTCAGATGTTTTGGAAAGCCAAACTTCGAATACAATTTCACTGTTGGAAAAGTCGTTATTAGTAATTCAGCCAAATCACTACCGTCTCCCTGTCCAGGTCACGTGTTTTTTAAAGACATTGAAATTTTATTAAATGTTTTCATTTATGAGCCAAAAGAATAACATGTTTATTTCAAAGTATTACGTCCAGCTTTCCACACCGCTGAGCCTGTAGCTAGTACATTTTATTTCTTCGTAAGAGACCAGAATATACAGCGATCCACCATTGCTACTTTAGAGGTAAGACTATCTTATGTATTTGTTATGTCCACAGGACCAAAGTTATCAGTTTTGAACAGAGCCAGAAGAGTCAGTTCCTAAAGGGATGAATGTATATTGAAGTGACTGTATTACTTTATTGGTTTTGGGGGTTGCATTGCTCAATCAGTTCGTATAAAGGTTTGCTAACAATAACGCATAGAAAGCACACCAATCGTAGTTACAACACGCTACACGATAACTCCAGTTTTATTCGCATTCTCAGTTCAGGCATTCATTCAAAGTATTCCTAAAGAAATTTATAAAGAACGTTACTCTTTCATTTAAGTAATTTCAGAAATCAATAAAGAAAATTACATGTTAGAGATATAACAACTGACAAAATTTAAAAGAGGAAGACATGGATGAAGTATCCTGCGTCAAAGAAAAGGAAAACGGCATGTAAGTGTACCAAATGTGCTCAGCAAGTTTGCCTGGAATGTTTTAAGAAGATGTGCGTTGACTGTGCAGAAGTTCAGCAAATTAATATGTTTCAATTCATTTTATTACTGCCTTCATTTACATTTTCTGCAATCTATCATTTATACTCGTGAATATTGTGACTGGTGTAATAATATTAATAGTCATTTGAAGACACGTACTAAATGACAACACACACACTCTCATGATGTTCCATGTTCATTTTGAACAATTAATTAACGAAGTCTTTATAAGCTCTGAATAGTATTTCGTATACTTACAATATGAGGAAGTTGACTATTCAATTAATTTTTGTCAACTACTGTGAAATTAGGAGATAAAAGTTATTGCGAGGTCTTAGAGACCGCATGTTTATAGTTACACACATTTAAGAGTTGTTTCGGTTTGAGAGTTAATTCCCTTTGCTCTATGGGAGTAAGTCATGTGATGTCACGCAGCTGGTACATAGCACTTTGTAAATTTCGTTACACGTTTTGCACAGTTATCGACACATATCGCGGAAGTCAATCTGAGGAGGAAGGGGCATGAAAAAATGCAACTGTCCGGTAAACAATCGTCTACTGAACAACAAACGAGGCGAATGAAAGTTTGCGGTCTCTGGTCTCTCCCCTGTGTAGCTTTTATTTGCTATAAAGCGCGTGAGAGTTGTTATTTGTGGCCAAGTGCACGTAGTGTGGCGTAATTGTGTGCCATTACTGGCGAACAGAAACAACGTTTTCCACAGTGATTTGTGCACCAGGAGTGAAGAGTACTATCTGATTATGAGTCGCTAGGGGACATCAAACCAGTAAACGGAGTACAAAAACTCTACCATCACAAAACGGAACTAGCTGCTGTCATTTCTGATAACATTTAGCTGCAAGAGTTTATATTTTTCCTTATTTGAACTTTCCGAACTCCTTACATTATTTTCGGAAAATAAAGTTATCTGAAAATCGTCTAAAAATCGCAAAAAATCGCATGTTATACACTCCTGGAAATTGAAATAAGAACACCGTGAATTCATTGTCCCAGGAAGGGGAAACTTTATTGACACATTCCTGGGGTCAGATAAATCACATGATCACACTGACAGAACCACAGGCACATAGACACAGGCAACAGAGCATGCACAATGTCGGCACTAGTACAGTGTATATCCACCTTTCGCAGCAATGCAGGCTGCTATTCTCCCATGGAGACGATCGTAGGGATGCTGGATGTAGTCCTGTGGAACGGCTTGCCATGCCATTTCCACCTGGCGCCTCAGTTGGACCAGTGTTCGTGCTGGACGTGCAGACCGCGTGAGACGACGCTACATCCAGTCCCAAACATGCTCAATGGGGGACAGATCCGGAGATCTTGCTGGCCAGGGTAGTTGACTTACACCTTCTAGAGCACGTTGGGTGGCACGGGATACATGCGGACGTGCATTGTCCTGTTGGAACAGCAAGTTCCCTTGCCGGTCTAGGAATGGTAGAACGATGGGTTCGATGACGGTTTGGATGTACCGTGCACTATTCAGTGTCCCCTCGACGATCACCAGTGGTGTACGGCCAGTGTAGGAGATCGCTCCCCACACCATGATGCCGGGTGTTGGCCCTGTGTGCCTCGGTCGTATGCAGTCCTGATTGTGGCGCACACCTGCACGGTGCCAAACACGCATACGACCATCATTGGCACCAAGGCAGAAGCGACTCTCATCGCTGAAGACGACACGTCTCCATTCGTCCCTCCATTCACGCCTGTCGCGACACCACTGGAGGCGGGCTGCACGATGTTGGGGCGTGAGCGGAAGACGGCCTAACGGTGTGCGGGACCGTAGCCCAGCTTCATGGAGACGGTTGCGAATGGTCCTCGCCGATACCCCAGGAGCAACAGTGTCCCTAATTTGCTGGGAAGTGGCGGTGCGGTCCCCTACGGCACTGCGTAGGATCCTACGGTCTTGGCGTGCATCCGTGCGTCGCTGCGGTCCGGTCCCAGGTCGACGGGCACGTGCACCTTCCGCCGACCACTGGCGACAACATCGATGTACTGTGGAGACCTCACGCCCCACGTGTTGAGCAATTCGGCGGTACGTCCACCCGGCCTCTCGCATGCCCACTATACGCCCTCGCTCAAAGTCCGTCAACTGCACATACGGTTCACGTCCACGCTGTCGCGGTATGCTACTGACTGCGATGGAGCTCCGTATGCCACGGCAAACTGGCTGACACTGACGGCGGCGGTGCACAAATGCTGCGCAGCTAGCGCCATTCGACGGCCAACACCGCGGTTCCTGGTGTGTCCGCTGTGCCGTGCGTGTGATCATTGCTTGTACAGCCCTCTCGCAGTGTCCGGAGCAAGTATGGTGGGTCTGACACACCGGTGTCAATGTGTTCTTTTTTCCATTTCCAGGAGTGTATTTTGTGCGGGGAACTTTTCAGTTGCTCGTTTGGTCACCCTTCCACAAGTTGGCTGTACTTGCTGTCAATAACAAATCCGTCAGCGTTTTTGAAGACACAGGTAAAGCCAGAAAACCAAGTTCAAATGTTAACCGACTTTTGGGTCACCCTGTAGTAAAGCAATGTACTAAGCTTAAATGTAACCATATCAGTTTTTGAAAATTTTAATACTTTGTCGTTATTATTCTTAAATTATAGGCAACTGTGATACATTAAAAGAGAGTGACCGAATATTGTATTTAAGACGGGAAGGGGGTGGGAGGGAGGGAGGGAGAAGTGTCCTACAACGTTACCAAGATGACTAATACTGCACGCAATAAGCTCTCAGGTTTTAATTGTGACACTTGAACGTGATGCGCTTCCTTTCTGATCGCTTATATCCGCGGTTTTATAATCGGGCAGTTGTACATTACATTGACACCTATAGTTCAAATGGTTCAAATGGTTCTGAGCACTATGGGACTCAAGTGCTGTGGTCATCAGTCCCCTAGAACTTAGAACTACTTAAACCTAACTAACCTAAGGACATCACACACATCCATGCCCAAGGCAGGATTCGAACTTGCGACCGTAGCAGTCGACACCTTTAGTAATAAAGCTGAAATTGGACGGTCGTGTAAGGTGTAATAAAGTGAACGCCTGTCAAAAACTGCCGCAGTAGAAAACTTCAAAATGGCTTTGAAAAAATATACGTCGGTGGTACCCCGCATGAAGGAAACCTTTTCAAAACGTGTACAGGTAAGGGCCGTGGAAATAAGAATCATCTAGATGCATGGGGAGGCTCCAGCATATATTTCTCACATTGTTCGAGGCGCACTGACTCATTTATACCACGTCTAAATGTAGTTGGGAGAGGACCAGTTCAATGGCTGGACGTTGATCCCGACTCTGCCATATTGATTTGTATATGTGAGTGCTCCTAACTGGATACTTAAGCCAGAGACTCTATTATCAGTGGGCCAAAGAAGTCTACTAAACCATTGGACACTACATCTACAACCATTAAATTTGTGCATTTGGTCGTAGCGTTCCTTTTCACATTGGTATTCAGTTTGCTATTGGTTTATTTATCGATTCTCATTTTTTATTTGTAGTTCCCTGTTGCTATTGGAGTTCACATATTGCGATTTTGTCATCTGGAGACAGTGAGGGGAGCTGTGACGTTAGAAAATGGGATGTGCAAGTGAAGAAATTGGAATATTTCTAACATGTTGTTCTGTCTGTGTTCAGTCGAGGGGTGACAGCAGTGGAGGCAGCCAAAAACGTTTGCCATTGGACAGAACACGGTAAGAAATTAGTTTCTTCGCTTTAAGGAGGGTGGTTTTGTTATTAGTGACCCTCGACGTTCAGGAAGACCTTCGGGGTTTGATGAAGATCGTTCAATTGCATTAATGCACAATGTTCGACGTCAGTACACTCGTGAACTGCAAATATGATGTACTGTGATCATTCCACCACAGTGGGCATTTGCATACAATGGGGAAGGTTCAAAAATCGCGTGTATGCATACCGGATCTTCTAAGCTAAAATCACAAAAATGGCAGGAGGCCATATCTATATCTCTGCTTGCTCGTCATCGTGAATAACACCGACCATTCCTATACTGCATCATTATTGGTGACGAGAAGTGGTGGCTTTATGCTGATGTAAGAAAAGGAAAGGAATGGGTGAGCCCAAAGAAAGCAACAACTCTCCGTAAAAAGACCTGCGTGCATCCTCAAAAGATAATGTTGTGCGTCTGGTAGAACAGCGACATAGCTGTGAACTAGGAATTGCCACCCCGTGTTGTAAACATCACCAGTAACATTTTTTGTTAATGAATGAGATATTTTGTAGACGCAATCCAACAACAACGCCCAGAAAGACAGTGTGAGGTGATGGTACTCTACGATAAAGGCCGCCCGCATTCTGCTGGACCGAAAACAAACACTATACAGGAGTTGTGTTGGGAAGTCATTCCTCACCCACCTTATTCACCTAACCTTGCACCCTGAGATTTTCACCTTTTCTATGAAACAACCTTCAAGAAACTTCTTTTCCGAATGGCAATGCGCTCTGAACATCGTTCGACGAGTTCTTCGCCTCAAAACCACGTGATTTCTACAGTCGTGGACTCGAAAAGTTACCGCAGTGTTGGCAGACTATTGTAAATAAAGAAGGAGAATGTATTAGTTGTGACTTAAGTCTCTATTGTGTGTATCAGTTGTGTTATTAAATTTATGGGATAACGGTACGAACTTATGCAACAACCCAATATATACTGCAAATTCGTGTGTAGTGCACGGTTGGGGTACTTACTATTCCAGAATGAATTTTTCACTCTGCAGCGAAGTGCAAATCCGTGTGTAGTGCATGGTTGGGGTATTTACTAATCAAGAATGAATTTTTCACTCTGCAGCGACGTGTACGCTGAAATGAAACTTCCTGGTAAATTAAAAAACTGTGAGCCGGACCGGGACTCGAACCCAGAACCTTTGTTCTACCATCTGAGCTACCCAAGCGCTGCTCATCAGCCCTAGTCACATCTGTGAGGATGCGGTATTTACTGTTGTACCACTTAGTAGGGCTTGTTCCCATTACATACCCGTTCTGACCGTGGTAAGAATGATTGTCTAAATGTCTCTGTCCAATTTTGTTTGTTCTCCCACTCCCTGTGGGAGGCATACTTGAGGGGTTGTAGTAAATTCCTATATTCAACAGTGCTGGTTCTTGAAACTCTTTGAGTAGGATTTCTCATGATAGTTGGCTTCTATCTTCAAGCATTTGCCAGTTCACGTTATTTATCATCTCTGTGACGCTCTTCCACAGGATCAAACAAACTTGCGAAGATTTGTGCCGCCGTTCGTTGTATACGTTCGATATCTTCTGTTGGTCCTATCTGAAAGGGGCCCACGTACTATAGCAAATATTCTAGGACGCGTCACACGTGTGTTTTCTAAGCAGACTCCTTTGGAGAGTGATCATATTTTCCCCGTGTCCTGCCAATGAAACAAAGTTTGCCACGCGCCTTACCTACAAGTGAGTCTATGTTATCATTCCATTTTATATCCATACAAACTGTTGTAACCCTATGAAAAGGGCCGTGTCACTCGATGATCCGACAAGTTCAGTCGTTTGCATAAGGAAGAGAAGTACAGTGGAACCTTTTTGGGGAAATGGTGACAATGTAAGGACTCCCATGAACCGAGATTGTAAACAGATAATTTGCTACTTTATAATTATCTTTAAATAATAAGTGAAAAGTATTTGTAAAACATGTTTTATGCTTCAGTTACCTACAGTGGAACCTTTTTGGGGAATTGGTGACAATGTAAGGACTCCCATGAACCGAGATTGTAAACAGATAATTTGCTACTTTATAATTATCTTTAAATAATAAATGAAAAGTATTTGTAAAACATGTTTTATGCTTCAGTTAGTCGCATACCTACCACGTACCACTTATTAGGGCTTGTTCCCATTACATTCCCGTACTGACCGTAGTAAGAATGATTTTTTATACGTCTCTGTCGAGTCTTGTCCTCCAGCTCTCAGTGGGATGCACTCTCTGGAAACATATATTTCTCCTCATTATCTTCATTTATAGCTGCTTGCCAGCCGTCCACTGCTTAGCAGTCACATCCACGGAAAGCGTCGTACGTTATAGCCCCTTACAATTTATTTTTCACGGCAACATTATATCACTGCGATGCCCAGACTGCCATTCGTCTGCCGAAGCTCACAATCAATCGTAAACCCAGTGATGGCGCGCTTTAGCGTCTTGCTCCGAGAGTTGCCGGTGAATTCTCGGACAAAGCCCGGTCAGCAGTTTCCGGTTATTGCCCGCGCGGAGCAATGAACAAGCGTGTTTCCGGCCAGTGTAAGGGAATCCAAGATCGGCCTCCAGGACATACTATAAAAAAGTTCTCCGCAGAAGGCCATATCGGTGAAAAGGGTAAGGGAATTTTATCTCTCATAAAAGGCTACATCCGTTCAAATAAATTTTAAGGCTGGGTGCGTCCCCAATAGCGGCCGCTCGAGATGGAATTTTACCGTCCATCGAAGTGGCCGCGACTGCCTATACGAGGCCATAAGGCGCCTTAATGACTGAGCATTACGCCCTGGCCTGCCTTCCCCTTGGCGATAGGTCAGATCAGAGCAAGCGCCACGGATTGTACGCCCGCCAAGGCACGATAACAAACGCCGTCGAGTGCTCTGCAACCAGTCCTATTACTAGATGCCTCCTGAGGAACGTGTTCTTACATGAAACTTTGTCAACCATGGCAGAAATGGACTACTTCACTAATGCGTTGCTGAAAAATGTGTATACACCCGTTGAAATAAAAAGAGCGTTAATACAGCCATGTGATGATTATAGCGATGTGTAATCGCCTGCGAAATGCTAGGTTTCCCTACCGTTACTTTCGTTGCTGTTTGAGTGCCGGAAGAGCGCTTGCCGCCTGCAGCGTGCGCGCCTCACACCAGCACGGGCTGTGCTGTGCTGCACATTTCTGTCCTTTCCCTGCCTTCACAAACTACACACCGACAGGAGAGAAACTCACTGCTGTCAGCCTCTTCTTCGACACCTTTGTCATTTACACACAGGAAACGTGAAGAACTATTTTCTCGTTCCTAAGAGGCCAGGATCGACTCTAGTCTCAGTTTTCTGATGCAAAGATGTGAGAAAAATTAAATACATTCTCAATGTAACACATCCTATGTAAGCTGCTTTTCTGATTTCACCTTTGACAGTCCGCTTTTGCACACTTCCCTCCGTTTATAACACACACCTACATTGAAATCCCACCAAAAGGATCGAAAGACAACTACGAGACATTGAATGAGTAATGTAACAATTTTTTCCTGAAAGCAGGTCGGTTTTATTCAGGATTGTAATACACCATATTATTACCCACTCTTCTGGTTACAAAACCCCACTTCTTAACAAAATCTCCATTCATTGCTACTGCCTTACACCACCTTACTGGTAGAGCCTGCAAGCACGCATTCTATTGGTTGACGTCGCAGCCAACGTCCTGCTGTGTCAATAACTTCTCCGTCATGCAAGCGCTGCGTCCCGCGGAGTGCATCCTCCATTCGGCCAGACACACGCTGAAGTCGTTTCTTCAATTTTCTGAGGGTAGCATAATATACTTCAGAGTTGATCGTTGGACCATGAGGGAGGACAACGAACAGAGTAAGCCCTTCGGCCGGCCGGAGTGGCCGAGCGGTTCTAGGCGCTACAGTCTGGAACCGCGCGACCGCTACGGTCCAAGGTTCGAATCCTGCCTCGGGCATGGATGTGTGTGATGCCCTTAGGTTTAAGTAGTTCTAAGTTCTAGGGGACCTCGGCAGTTAAGTCCTTTAGAGTAATCCCTTCAGAGTCGCAGAAGGCCATCGTCATGACTTTACCGGCTGAGTCTGCGGCTTTGAGGTGGTGGCCACTCCATGGGTAGAAGTTTTGTTTCCGGTTCGAAGTAATGAACTCATGTTTCATCGCCTGTCGTTCGACAAAAAATTGTCACTATTAGCCACCAAACGCACGAACAATTTCGCAAAGATGCTCCTCCGTTGCTCTTTATGGTCTTCTGTTAGGCGGCGAGGAATCCAGCGGGTACACGCATGCCTTTGAGTACTCCAACTGGTAGACGAGTGTGTCAGCACTCTATCACGTAACTTACTTTTTTGAAAAGAGAGAAAAAATGTTCCGTTAATTTGGAATGGAAATGTTTGCTTAAAGAAAATCTCTTATACGTTCATTAAAACCCACGGCTGAATTTTCTGAGGGCGCTATCGCCAGAAATATCATGCGTATTCCAACGTGAAGATATCCGTCTTACCCACGATGGATAAAAAGAATTATCTTTCTTCAATGTTACACGATAAGCAAATTTAACATAATATTCAAACAAACTGTGAGGCTTGATGCTCTAGTATAACTGCCTATGTGCAATGGCAGCGTACACAATCAAAATAATTCCTTTCAATAAAACTATACCTATGGCCTAAAATGAAATGGAAATTATTATGAGACGCCGTTTCACATTTACTTAGATTAAATCATTTCAATATTTTCAGAATTAAATAGGTACCAAGAAATTTTTATCAATTTTAACAGCAATGGCGTCGCTTCAACAATGTATTTACAAATGGCCAAGGAAAAATTTAATTGTTACGTAATTAATTAAATAAATGGGACAGGGAAGGTAATTTCTTGCTACTAACGAAAACACATACTGCATTAAATACTGACATATATATTTAGCAGAAAATCTAAATGCTCTACATAGAGTAGAAACAATTACTTACAAACCGTAATCGAAATGCGACATCAGAACCAACCAGGCACGGAAGGCAAAGAAGAAGAAGACGAAGACAGAGAAGATAATGAAATCTTTTCTTAAATACTAGGATACACAGATAATAGTAATTACTGTTCTCTGAGCACGTATAGTGGCTCCATTGTAGTCACCTATGGATAAAGTACACTACTGGCCATTAAAATTGCTACACCACGAAGATGACGTGCTACAGATACGAAATTTAACCGACAGGAAGAAGTTGCTGTGATATGCAAATGATTAGCTTTTCAGAGCATTCACATAAGGTTGGCGCCGATGGCGACACCTACAACGTGCTGACATGAGGGAAGCTTCCAACCGATTTCTCCTACACAAACAGCAGTTGACCGGCGTTGCCTGGTGAAACGTTGTTGAGATGCGTCGTATAAGGAGGAGAAATGCTTGCCATCACGTTTCCGACTTTGATAAAGGTCGGATTGTAGTCTATCGCGATTGCGGTTTATCGTATTGCGACATTGCTGCTCGCGTTGGTCGAGATCCATTGACTGTTAGCAGAATATGGAATCGGTGGGTTCAGAAGGGTAATACGGAGCGCCGTGCAGGATCCCAACGGACTCGTATCACTAGCAGTCGAGATGACAAGCATCTTATCCGCATGGTTGTAACGGATCGTGCAGCTACGTCTCGATCCCTGAGTCAACAGATGGGGACGTTTGCATGACAACAACCATCTGCACGAATAATTCGACAACGTTTGCAGCAGCATGGACTTTCAGCTCGAAGACCATGGCTGCGGTTACCCTTGACGCTGCATCACAGACAGGAGCGCCTGCGATGGTGTACCTAACGACGAACCTGGGTGCACGAAAGGCAAAACGTAATTTTTTCGGATGAGTCCAGGTTCCGTTGACAGCATCCGTGTTTGACGACATCGCGGTGAATGCACATTGGAAGCGTGTAGTCGTCATAGCCATACTGGCGTATCACCCGGCGTCATGGAATGGGGTGCCATTGGTTACACGTCTCGGTCACCTCTTGTTCGCATAGACGGCACTTTGAACAGTGGACGTTACATTTCAGATGTTTTACGACCCGTGGCTCTTCCCTTCATTCGATCCCTGCGAAACCCTACATTTCAGCAGGATAATGCACGACCGCATGTTGCAGGTCCTGCTGCCCTGGCCAGCACGTTCTCCAGATCTCTCACCAACTGTAAACGTCTGGTCAATGGTGGCCGAGCAACTAGCTGGTGACAATACGCCAGTCACTACTCTTGATGAACTGTGGTATCGTGTTGAGGCTGCATGGGCAGCTGTACCTGTACACGCCATCCAAGCTCTGTTTGACTCAATACCCAGGTGTATCAAGGCCGTTATTACGGCCAGAGGTGGTTGTTCAGGGTACTGATTTCTCAGGGTCTATACACCCAAATTACGTGATAATGTAATCACATGTCAGTTCTAGTATAATACATTTGTCCAATGAATACCCGTTTATCATGTGCATTTCTTCTTTGTGTAGAAATTTTAATGGCCAGTAGTGTAATTTACATTACTTTTTTCAAGAAGCAATGTTATAACTCCCAACAGGGACGTCCACTTGTGATCCATCGATCACCTTGAGTGAGAGTATCCGCACTTTCCAACATTGCAGGAGTCACAACTGTGTGCGGCTGGCCGGCATCCGGTTGATCGGACAGGTTTGCGCGACTTTGTAGCGATGATGACAGGTGCCTCGTCCAACGACTCACCGAGATTTCGTTCGCTGGCATGTCTCCGTAGACTTCTGCAAGCGCCTCTGAATATCTGCGGTGCTCTGGTTCTCCGTCAGAAGAAACTCAATGACAGCTCTCTGTTTGCAACACACCTTCGTTACAGACGCCATTTTGAAGGCTACGTATACCGCCGCCAACTATCGAAACTCCGTGAAACTATGTGGACTGAAGCGGGCATATTCCACGATGTCCAACAACAAATTCTGCATTTTTTCAACCGGAACTGGCCGCGAAAAACTGTGTTGCATTACATTGCGTTCAATAATGAACGCTCCCCTTAATCAAGCTTCTTCTGTTAGCTATGTGTAAATATTAATGAAATCATTAGTAAGTATAACAACGTCGAGAAGCACATTTGATCGAGTCGTCAATTCATGTTGCTGTAAAATATCGGAATATCTGACATTCGTGCTCTCGGTAGTATGACTCCTGCCTTACATCTACGACGCAAGCACAAGTTCCCGATGGCTATATACGTCACAATCTGTTAAAGGGTTAAGGGTGTTACTAACCATACAGGGATATCGACGTAGTTTACAAGCCCACCCAAAACACCTAATGTTGAGCAAAGATGCCGCTGGGAAAAGCGAAAGTTTACAGGATATCACGTAACTATGGAGCCGTATATATTTGAATAAACAAAATGGGAGAGAAAAAGACCACGAGAACACGGGGGTAACTGTAGAGGATGAGAGCAGATGGAGCAGCTACTGCGTAACAAGCCTTGTGGCCAGCAGACCATCAGAGTCGATTTGATCAGATATCAGATCCTGACTACCACGAGCAAAGAGTACGTTGGACTTGACAAAGGGGGTGTAGACGCTGTGAAACATAACTTAATCAGAAGAAGAGGGATGCGAAGTTGAATTTTGTATGGTTCCCAGTGCCGAAAAAAATGTGAACCAGTCTTCCGCCGTGAGGCGACAGCAGTATCGGATGACAGACTCCGAAGACGTTAACTGCATTTAATCGTTGAAACATATTACGTCATGCCTCTGCACGGGAGCAATCAGAAACAACGTTTCAGTCAAGTCAGCAGTGAGGCATGGTTTGAATAGGATCTCCATAGAAGCTAAAAGCCTCCTTGAAGATATCCTCAGGAGATGGGGAGGAAATGTTGGATTTTTCCAAAGAGCTAACTCAACCACATCGTAGTAGCCCGGTATATTTTAATGAGCGTATGTCCTTTGTAGGTGGGGGCGAAACGTTGGGTTTTTCCAAGGAAGTCACTCGACCAGTGCCTAACAGCACGGTGCATTTTAATGAGTGTAACTTTTTTAAAATGAAACTTTTTTTGATGCAATATGTAAGCAGCCACGAGTCTTGTCTGTTTTCTAAGAGTGAGGATAGAAATCCACAGGGAGCTCTGATGAAGCTATGCCGCACGGTGGCCTTGTTTGGATGGTAGAGTAGTCCTTGAATCTCTGTAGCCTGTTAAGATTTGCGATCTGGAGGCGTGGTGAATTGATAGGGGGGGGGGGGGAGGAAGGGGGAGTGGAGGTGTAGCGTGCCTCTTTCTGTTTACTTCATGTTCCTCATTCTGTGTTACGTCTACTAGAGTACAACACATTCTTTATCACACAGAAAATGTGGATGTATTGTAATCACTCGATAGCTCGCAGTCTCGGTCCGCATCGGTTGTCATAAAAGAATAATTCAGATAGTCTAAGGTCAAGCCAGCCCATAACCCTTACAACAGCAATCCAAAGTATTATCCAGTTAATATCCGGTTTATTAAGTTAGAAAAGTGCAGTAGAAGTGAAGTAGAGTCTTCAGTACAACACCGTTAGAAGTGTTTTGCGGCATCCTGGCGACCAGGTTTTGCCTCCTGCTCGACGTCAGCGGCCAAGCTCATGTGACGGCCTGTTCGCACCTCTTAACGACCGCTGGAGGAGTCACTGATAGCGAACATAGCAAAGTACTTTAGTATAATCTATAGCATCGCTGCCCCGTTTAATCGGCGAGTAGTGCTGGAAGTGTTCCTGTCGCTATCGTGATCGCTGTGCTGGTAACGGGAGATGTGGCTGGGCAGGACAGCTGACGTTTCGCTGTTCACTTAACATCTGGTGTCACTATGTCCTCTGCTTATGGCAGGGCTCTGGTTCTACTGTTGGAGTAAGCTGGATCTGGTGTTCCGCTCTCCTAGTCGGTGCTGGAAGTCAGTGGTACAGTAAATGGAAAAGGTTTCCATTTGATGAAGGACCAGCATGGAAAGGACTGAACCTGGTGATGTGTGTCTGCCAGTCGTCTGAAGTAGTGTTAAGCAGACTCTGAGGGCGGTGGTAGTCGTCTCGAAGTGGAAGCTGTTAAGTGTGCGTGCAGGCATTGGAATCCACTGTGTAGATTTTTCGTCCCTGGCTGGCTCTCAAGACACGTTGTATCCATTATGGAACCCTCCCGGAGGTGTTAGTCCAAACTTCTGAGTCCAGTGCCGGCTCATGTGGCCGAGCGGTTCTAGGCGTTTCAGTCTGGAACCGCGCGACCGCTAAGGTCGCAGGTTCCAATCCTGCCTCGGGCATGGATGTGTGTGATGTCCTTAGGTTAGTTAGGTTTAAGTAGTTCCAAGTTCTAGGGGACTGATGACCTCATATGTTAAGTCACATAGTGCTCAGAGCCATTTGAACCATTCTGAGTTCAGTGAGAAATGGGAATGACGATTGGACTGGGCATGTTGTAGGACACAGGACGTCACAGGGGATTCGGTGTGGGTGACAATTGTAGAGTTCCACTGGAGTCCATCCTTTTACTGGTGTGGACCTGTAGGAAGCCAAGAATTGGGATAGGACGTTGGTCTTGGATACGACTGACATCACCTTCCGTATCTACAACTTGAAGGTGCCGACAAACCACTCAGCTTCACCGTTGGTTGGTTGGTTAGTTTGAGGGAGGACACCAAACATCAAAGTCGTCGGTCACCATCGGATTAGGGAAGAATGGGGAACAAAATCGGCCTCGCCCTTTCAAGGGAACCATCATGTCATTTGTCTGAAGCGAATTAGGAAAATCACGGAAAACCTAAATCAGGATGGCCGGAAGCTCGGGTTTGAACCGTCGTCCTCCCGAATGCGATACTAGTGTACTAACCACTGCGCCATCTCGCTAGGTAGCTTCGCCGTTGAAGGCTGAGTGGAATGGCCCCGTTGTCATGTGTGTTATGCCGCGGCGAGAGCAAATATCCTGAAGCATTTTTTTCAGAGTCAGAGTCATCAGTCTTCTGACTGGTTTGCGGCCCGCCACGAATTCTTCTCCTGTGAAAACCTTTTCATCTCAGAGTAGCACTTCCAACCTACGTCCTCAATTTTCTGATGGATATATACACTACTGGCCATTAAAATTGCTACACCAAGAAGAAATGCAGATGATAAACGGGTATTCATTGGACAAATATAATATACTAGAAATGACATGTGATTACATTTTCATGCAATTTGGGTGCATAGATCCTGAGAATACCATCACCCCGGGTGATACCCCAGTATGACGATGACGACTACACGCTCCCAATGTGCGTTCACGGCGATGTCACCATACACGGATGCGACCATCATGATTGTGTAAACAGATCCTGGATTCATACGAAAAAAAATGACGTTTTGCCATTCTTGCACCCAGGTACGTCGTTGAGAACACTATCACGGGCGCTCCTGTCTGTGATGCAGCGTCAAGGGTAACCGCAGCCGTGGTCTCCGAGCTGATAGTCCATGCTGCTGCAAACGTCGTCGATTTGTTCGTGCAGATGGTTGTTGTCTTGCAAACGTCCCCATCTGTTGACTCAGGGATCGAGACGTGGCTGTACGATCCGTTACACCCATGCGGATAAGATGCCTGTCACCTCGACTGCTAGTGATACGAGGCCGTTGGGATCCAGCACGGCGTTCCGTATTACCCTCCTGAACCCACCGATTCCATATTCTGCTAACAGTCATTCGATGTCCACCATCGCGAGCAGCAATGTCGCGATACGATAAACCGCAATCGCGATAGGCTACAATCCGACCTTTATCAAAGTCGGAAACGTGATGGTACGCATTTCTCCTCCTTACACGAGGCATCATAACAACGTTTCACCAGGCAACGCCGGTCAACTGCTGTTTGTATACGAGAAATCATTTGGAAAGTTTCCTCATGTCAGCACGTTGTAGGTGTCGCCACCGGCGCCAACCTTATGTGAATGCTCAGAGAAGCTAATCATTTGCATATCACAGCATCTTCTTCCTGTCGGGCCGGCCGAAGTGGCCGTGCGGTTAAAGGCGCTGTAGTCTGGAACCACAAGACCGCTACGATCGCAGGTTCGAATCCTGCCTCGGGCATGGATGTTTGTGATGTCCTTAGGTTAGTTAGGTTTAACTAGTTCTAAGTTCTAGGGGACTAATGACCTCAGCAGTTGAGTCCCATAGTGCTCAGAGCAATTTGAACCTCTTCCTGTCGGTTAAATTTCGCGTCTGTAGCACGTCATCTTCGTGGTGTAGCAATTTTAATGGCCAGTGTCTTTCATTACAGGTTTTACACTCTACAGCTCCCTCCAGCACTATGAAAGTTATTAGATGAATCTTAACAGTGTTCTATCATCCTGATCCTTCTTCTTGCCAGTGTTTTGCATACACTATCTGACCAAAAGAATCCGGACACCCCCAAAAATATACGTTTTTTATATTAGGTGCAAATTGCTGCCACCTTCTGCTAGGTACTCCATATCAGCGACCTCAGTAGTCATTACACATCGTGAGAGAGCAGAATGGGGCCCTTCGCGGAGCTCACGGACTTCGAACGCGTTCAGGTGATTTGGTGTCACTTGTGTCATACGTCTGTACGCGAGTTTTCCACACTCCTAAACATCCCTAGGTCGACTGTTTCCGATGGGCTAGTGAAGTGGAAACGTGAAGAGACACGTAAGGCACAAAAACATACAGGCCGGCCTCGTCCGTTGACTGACAGAGACCGCCGACAGTTGAAGAGGGTCGTAATGCGCAATAGGCAGACATCTATCCAGACCATCACACAGGAATTACAAACTGCATCAGGATCCACTGCAAGCGCTATGGCAGTTAGGCAGAAGGCGAGTAAACATGGATTTCATGGTCGAGCGGTTGCTTGTAAGCCACAAATCGCGCCGGTAAATGCCAAACGTCACATCGCTTGATGTAAGGAGCATAAACATTGGACCATTGAACAATGGAAAAACGTCATGTGGAGTAACGAATCACGGAACACAATGTACCGATCCAATGGCAGAGTGTGGGCATGGCGAATTCCCGGTGAACATCTGCCAGCCTGTGTAGTGCCAACAGTAAAATTCGGAGGCGGTGGTGTTGTGATGTAGTCGTGTTTATCATGGACGGTGCTTGCACCCTTTGTTGTTTTGCGTGGCACTGTCACAGCACAGGCCTACATTGATGTTTTGAGCACCTTCTTTCTTCCTACTGTTGAAGAGCAATTCGGGGATGGCGATTGCATCTTTCAACTTGATCGAACACCTATTCATAATGCACGGCCTGTGGCGGAGTGGTTACACGACAATAACATCCCTGTAATACACTGGCCTGCACAGAGTTCTGCTACTTGGTTTGGAACGCCGACTTCGTGCCAGGGCTCACTGACCGACATAGATACCTCTCCTCAGTGCAGCATTCCGTGAAGAATAGGCTGCCATTCCCCAAGAAACCATCCAGCACCTGATTCAACGTATGTATGCATGCAAGAGTGGAAGCTGTCATCGAGGCTAAGGGTGGGCCAACACCATATTGAATTCCAGCATTACGGACTCAGGGTGCCACGAACTTGTAAGCTATTTTCAGCCAGGTGTCCGGATACTTTTGATCACATTGTGTATATTCCTTTCCCCGCCAATTCTCCGGAGAATCTCCTCATTCTTTACTTTATCAGTCCATCTCACTTTCACCATTCTTCTGTAATATTACATTTCAAAAGCTTGGATTCTCTTCTGTTCCGGTTTTCCCACAGTCTATGTCTCACTACCATACAATGTTGTGTTCCAAACGTTCTTTCTCAGAAATTTATTCCTCAATTATGATCTATGTTTGATACTAGAAGACTTCTCTTGTCTAGGAGTGCCATTTTCGCCAGAACTAGTCTGGTTTTTGTATCCTCCTTGTCCCGTCCGTCATGGGTTTTTTTGCAGCCCATGTAGCAGAATTTATTAACTTTACTTGATAGTGATAACCAATTGTGATGTTAAGTTTGACGGTGTTCTCGTTCCTTCTATTTCTCATTACTTTCTTCTTCCTTCGATTTACCCTCAATACATATTCTATAATCATTTGAGTTCTCATTCCATTCAAGGCATCCTCCAGTTGTTCTTCACTTTTGCTGGAGATAGCAATGTCATCAGTGAATCTAACAGTGATATCTTTTCACCTTGAATTTTAATACCACTCTTGAACCTTTCCTTTAGTTCCGTCATTGTTTCTTCGACGTATGGATTGAACAGCACCCTTTTTAGTCCGCAAATTTTGTCCTTGGTCTTCCATTCTTATTGTTCTCTCTTGGCTCTTGTTCATATTGTATACTACAAATACTCGTCTCTTCCTACAGCTTATTCCTATTTTTCTCAGAATTTCGAACTATTTTACATCGTCGATCGATTTCTCCAGGTTTACATGTCCTATGAACATGTCTTGATTTTTCTTCAGTCTTACTTACATTACCAGTCGCAACGTCAGAGCTTTCTCACTGGTACCTGTACCATTCCTAAAGCCAAACTGATCGTCATCTAAAACTTCCTACATTTTTTTTCCATTATCCTTGTAAGCAACTTGGATGCCATGAGCTATGAACCATATTGTGCAATAATTCTCGCACTAATCATCTCTTTCAATCTTGGAAATTGTGTGGATGATGTTTTACGGAAAGCCTGATGGTATATCACCAGTCTTATACATTGTACACACCAAGTGAATAACCGTTTTTTTACCGCTTCCTCTCAATGATTTTAGAAATTTCGTTGCAATGTTATCCATTCGTTCTGCCTTATTTGATTTTAACGCTTCCAAAGCTCTTCTAAATACTGAGTCTAGTACTGGATCCCCGATCTCTTCCCTATCGACTCCCCTTTCTTCTTCTAAGTCATCTGATAAGTGCTCCTTCTCATGCAGGCCCTCAATGTACTCCTTCCGCTATCCACTCTGTCTTCTGCATTTAACAGTGCAATTCCCATTGCACCGTTTAGTGTTACAATCTTTGATTGTAATTTGATTTTTCTGTATGTTGACACAGTCCTTTCGATAATCATTTATTTTTGGATTTCTTCACGTTTTTCATGTAGCCTTTTCGCCTCAGATTCTCTGCACTTCGCATTTATTTCACCCCTAAATGACTTTTATCACTGTATTCCTGAATTTCCCTACACTTTTTTGTACTTAATGGACGAAAATAGAAGTCCATTATCGGAAACAATTGTTTCTAGAGCTTCTTCAGTGGCTAAAATTTTCTGCAAGACGATTATTGCCTCCCTAGTTGTGCTATTTGGCATTCAAACTGCATAAGAGAACTTTAAACGAGTCTGCGGTAACGAAACATATCTGTCTGTGGAAGGAACTAGGCAAGTTCACATGGACATTTATAATTAATGTTTAAGGCGCATTAGTAAATGAAACAAGCCAATAGCTGTAAAATGAAAACCGCGAAAGGGATTGTTCTGTCACTGCGTATGGAAGGAGACGTGGTCCCTATAAGGGCGCCGCGGCCCCAAAATCACCCTTCAGTGATGAATTTCCGTTTCCGTACTACGCCCATAGGCTCTTCTTTTGAAGCCTCCGTTCACCGATTTCAGCACGACTGAGTGCATTCGACACGCGCACGTGCTCGTTGTGTCGTCATGTGGGTTTGCGCCTATGTTCCTCTAGTGGCGACTTTGGGAACTCAGCGCTCTTATAGGGACCACATCTTCTTCCGTAGGCAATGATATTACCATCCCTTTAGCGGTTTTCTTTTTACGGCCCCAGATTCGTTTCTGTTTGAGTGCACCTTAGATAAAGTAAAGAAAAGGTTCACAGATGAGCAGCTGTTGACTAAAACAAGCTAGACACAGCGTCCATCTAACTTCAATTTAAACGAGGTCTGGCCTGTTGCCTATTACAATTCAGCTCCGCTGCCTCTCCTGGGATTCTGACGTTTCGTCGATAGAGACAGATTCCCTAATGGCGTGCCGATGTCTCTTGGGTGGCGGCTGGAAGCGGGCTAGCTGGCAGGTGTCGCGGAGGAGTCGCATTGTCTGGCACGGTGGACGCCGAGACACCTGCTGGCCGGCTTCCTGTGAAACACGTCGTCTCTGGCAGACAAAGCTGTGTAGCGCGACATGTCAGTCGGCGGATTTGCGGATGGTCCAGAACTGATCTCGAAGCTGCAGATTTACGTTTGACAGAACATCGATAGTTGGCGAACGCAACGGACGTCAGTACACTGCAGGCCACCAGGCGGGAGCAAAGGACGACGTTACGCGATGGACACGACTGGTACTTCAGGCAACGAGATCCGTCAGACGAAACTGAGAGAGCTGGGCCAGTGGTTAAGTCAGCGGAACAGCATTCGCAAGGACGGCCGGGTTTTAAAATCCCATCTTGGTCAACCAAAATAAGGTCTTCCGTTCTTTCCCTGTACCACTTAAAGAAGATGATGGGATCATTCTTTTGAAAATAATACCTTTCCTATTATATTCGAATCTGAGCTTGTTCCTCAGTGGCAATGATCTCGTCACGGGACATTAAACCGTAATCTTCCTTCTCCTCCATCAATCAACAACAGCAATAAGACAAGCAAATAAACTTTTAGATTCTCTCTGTCAGAAATTTATAATTTTCTGACGACACACACACACACACACACACACACACACACACACACACACACACATACACAGGCACACACACACGCCGGCTGACAAACCCAACATTGGCTAGGCATGCATTCTGTCCATTTGCTGTTAGAAACGGAAACAAGAAATTAACTGTGTTTCTAACGAATTTTCCATGTAACTGTGAAAACAACTTTGAAATTATGAAACAGTCGTACAAAGAAATATGCACAACGTACAGAAGTGCAAGTGCAGTACCCAAACATGATCACATACAGTTTTGGTACGCTAGGTGCAGGTGCTTCGCGTGTTTACATTGCGACTTTGTAATCGCGTCTGGTCTAAGGCACCTTGCCACGGTTCGCGCGGCTCCCCCCGTCGGAGGTTCGAGTCCTCCCTCGGGCATGGGTGTGTGTGTTGTTCTTAGCGTAAGTTAGTTTAAGTTAGATGAAGTAGTGTGTAAGCCTAGGGATCGATGACCTCAGCAGTTTGGTCCCATAGAAACTTACCACAATTTCAATTCAATAAAAGTCTCTATGGCAACGCCTCTTCATAGCTCTGTAGACAGCTATTGTTTCCCCTACAGCCGTTTGCGCTTCACGGTTGAAGACTGCCAAAAGCACTGCCAGGTGTCAGGGATTTCCTTAAGTTCACTGGTTTGGAGTGCCTTAGTAGTAAAGAATAAATTTGTTAAAACGACATCAACTACGCGACATTTTTGCACGCATCTCAGTGTAAACGATGGCGTCTCCCTTGATCTATGTGTCATACAGTGATATATTTGTGTAGGTGTATTCAGCGGAATATGTGGTTATTGTCATCGAAATACACGGAAGAGCGAAAAAAAGTGGTACACCTACCTAAAATCGTGTAGGGTCCCCGCGATCACGTAGAAGTACCGCAACACGACATGGCATGGACTCTATTAATGTCTGAAGTACTGCTGGAGGGAATTAACACGATGAATTCTGCAGGGCTGCCCATAAATCCTGAAGAATACGAGGGGGTTGAGATATCTTCTGAACAGCACGTTGCAAGGTACCCCAGGTATGATCAATAACGCTCATGTCTGGGGAATTTGGTGGCCAGCGGAAGTGTTTAAACTCAGAAAAGTATTCCTGGAGCCACTCCGAAACAATTCAGACCTACTGGAACTGCCCAAGTCCGTCGGAATGTACAATGGACATGAATGGATGCAGGTGGTCAGAAAGGATGCTTACGTACGTGTCACGTCAGACTCGTATCTAGACGTATCAGGGGTCCACTGTACACGCACCACACCATTACAGAGCCTACACCAGCTTGAACTGCCCCTGCTGACATGCAGGATCCATGGATTAATCAGGTTGTCTTCGTGCCCGTACACATCCATCCGCTGGATACAATTTGAAACGAGACTCGTCCGACCAGGCAACATATTTCCAGTCATCAACAGTCCAATGTCGATGTTGATGGGCCCAGGAGAGGCGTAAAGCCTTGTGTCGCACAGTCATCAAGGGTACATGAGTGGGCCTTCGGCTCGAAAGCCCATATCGACGATGTGTCATTGACTGTTTCGCACGCTGACACTTGTTGATGGCCCAGCATTGAAATCTATAGCAATTTGCCGAAGTGTTGCACTTCTGTCACGCTGAACGATTCTCTTCAATCGTCGTTGGTCCCGTTCTTGCAGGATCTTTTCCCGGCCGCAGCGATGTAGGAGATTCGATATTTTACCGGATTCCTGATATTCACGGTACACTCGTGAAATGGTCGTACGGGAAAATTCCCATTTCGTCAGTACATCGGAAATGCTGTGTCCCATCGCTTATGCGCCGACTATAACACCACGTCCAAACTCACTTAAATCTTGATAACCTCCCTTTGTAGCAACAATAACCGATCTAACGACTGTGCCAGACACTTGTTGTCTTATATAGGCGCTGCCGACCGCAGCGCCGTATTGTACCTGTTTCCATATCTCTTGTATTTGAATACGCATGCCTATATGCCCACACCAGTTTCCTTGGCGATTCAGTGTACACTGCGTATAGATGTAGTAGTAAAGAAGTAATGAACTCACATATCATGCATATGCTGCAGCTCTTCCTGCATCTCCGTGTTTATGATGTCATGTCTCCAGATATACCGGAATGTGTCATTCAATGATATAATTTGACTATCACGACATTTGCCTGAAGCAGTTTAGGAAAATCAAGGAAAACCTAAATCAGGATGGCCGGACGCGGGTTAAACCGGTGTTCTCGTGAAGGCGAGTCCACCGTGATAACAATTGCGCCGCATCGCTCTGTGAAATTGTGAAATTACCGAGAATGAACGTTTGGAGCACAACACTGTATGGTTGTGAAACATGGACTGTGGGAAAAGCGGGACCGAAGAAATTCGATCTGACATGTGGTGATATAGAATAATGTTATTTAGGTGGACTGCTAAGGTATGCAATGAGGAGATTCTCTGCAGAATCGGCGAGGAAAGTAATATGCGGAAACCGTAACACTAACCGGAGGAGGACCTCTGATAAGACACCACGGAGTAACCTGCACGATACTAGAGGGAGCTGTAGAGGGTGAAAGATACAGAGGAAGGCAGAGTTGGAATACATCCATCAGATAATTGAGGACGTAGGTTGCATGTGCTACTCTGAAATGAACATGGTGCAGAGGGGGACTATGATGCCGATTGCATCAAACCAATCAGAAGACTGATGACTCAAAAAGAAAAAAAAAAGATGCTGAAGAGTGGTTTATATACGATGCTGGTCCGTCCTTTTGAGGCAAGTTGAAACAATAATAAAACAAAAAACCCACCCAGGCAGTCAGTTGTTTCTTACTCGTGATAACGATGGCAGGCACAGCTCTCGAAAGTTCGTTTATTTTATTCAAAATGACGTGATTTGCAAACCGAGAAGATTTTTTTTTGAGTGTCACTGCAGAAGACTCCGAGGCTACATATCCAGCAAATACTTCGGTTTTATGTAGCATGGGAAGCTGGGGAGGGGAACTTGTGGGAGGGGAATTTATGCAGAAGGTCAGTGTATGTGTATATGTGATAACAAGAAAGTCACTCCACTTCCCTTTCGCCTACGGCGGCCTTTCCAAAAGAGCATAGTAACTGAAAATCTTGACCAATTTGATATCTATTCGCTAATACGGTTGTTAGCGACATTCCACTGCAAAAGACTCCGAGAATACATGTCCAGAAAATACTTCGATTTTCATGTAGCATGGGAAGTTTATTTCTGAAAGATGTTGACATTCATCACGAAATTTGTGCTGCTTACGGACAGAATTCGACGAGTGAAGGTGTTGTGCGCGAATGATGACGTATATTTAGAGTATGAGGGTCATCGTTCTTGGTGCTGACAGAAATGAATGTCCGTCTGAAAGCAACAACGAACTGGTGCAAAAAATTTTGAAAAAATCAACTATGTGTCTACTTTCCTTATATGTCTCGCAATGTTGTATTATGATATCGTGACTTAGCAATTACAATATCCCAAATTCTGTTCTTTCGGCCTCATAACTCGAAGGCAGAAGGATTTTATCGAGAGGGATATTATCAGCGTTTTAAGAGATACGATAAATGCCAAAATCAGAATGATTATTGTGTAGACAAGTTATACAAAGGTATACTATTCCACTATTGTATTTGTAAGTTAATGAAAGTTACTTTCTGGATAGCCTCCACATTCTCTTTTCTGTCGTCGATAGTGCACCTATTACAACAGTTTTCTGAAAAGAGGAGACTTCGAAGTTACTGGCTTAACGGAATGCCCTGCACGCCAATTATAGAGTACCGGGAACGTCTATCCGCCGTTGGTGGCAGCTCTTTGACGTGATGATCTCTCTTGGAGGGACGAATTCACTGGAAATTGGCGGATTTAACCGTCGACTGCCGGATCCTTTATGTAACATCTAGGAATATTAATGTAGGTATACTATTCAAAGGGGAGTCTGGTCTACCTGCTATCATCCGAAACTGCTTTATGTGAGCGGATAAATCATATTACATATTATAATTTCCTCAAGTGTTACTTCTGTGTTATTCTAGGGGTTAATAACCTGGGAAAATGTTTTAGACTACTGCTTCATTGTTGGTGTATTGTAATAAAGTAACACTTTATTTCTGGTATCTTTTTGAGTAGTATTTAGAGAACTTGATTCAAGTCTATGTATATTTTTTTAAATTCAGAATACTGAGATATTTACTACGCACAGAAGAAATTAAGGGAACAAATTCTTTTGGTGAATCAGGAATTAATGGAAACAGAACTAATGCTCTTTTCTTTTTTTAGTTTCTTACTTAAAGTCATCAATACAGGACAATGTTGAGGACCAGTGCTATCCAGCTGCGAGTGTCAGAGCTCTTTACTACTGAAGTAATATCTGAAGTGGAGTACCACGTGCCAAGCAGAGATGGAATTTACAGCACCAAATTAATTTTGTGGCATCTGATACATAATTAATATCTTATACCCACGCTGTTGTAAATTGTACTTGTATCCGTGGGAACATATAAAAGTGTTGAAAATAT
Organism: Schistocerca serialis cubense; assembly: GCF_023864345.2. Taxonomy (NCBI): domain Eukaryota; kingdom Metazoa; phylum Arthropoda; class Insecta; order Orthoptera; family Acrididae; genus Schistocerca; species Schistocerca serialis. The sequence goes on from NC_064638.1 coordinate 461,991,766, forward strand.
TAAATTTATCTTCTCTCTTTGTTTAGACGTGGAGTAGAGAATACTTGTAATTAAGTTATTTTCGTAAAAATCCTTTTTGATATATAATGAAATATTAGAAAATAAATGTTACACCACGACCGCACTGAGGCGATGAACTGTTCCTGTATCAATGACTGAAATTTCTTTCGTTTGCGTAAGCATATGCAACGTTATTGAGACCCCATTTCTTACTTATATTTCGAAAATAATAGTGTACTCTTTTAACTGAAACATCATGCGTGTTTTTGCCATTTTGGAATGTTGATTGTTTCTGTAGTTCGAAACCTTGAACAAAATTTGGTCATTAATGATCACTCTGAGTCCTTTATTTCATCTCGTTATGTGCAACGTGGCCTAGAGAAGTGTAATCTCGATGAAAGCTTTTTCAGAATGAATAGGAATTTCTCGTTGCTTTTAAGTCATCTTTCTGATAATTGTATTGACTGATCATGAGAACCCACATCTCGTGGTCGTGCGGTAGCGTTCTCGCTTCCCACGCCCGGGTTCCCGGGTTCGATTCCCGGGGGGGTCAGGGATTTTCTCTGCCTCGTGATGGCTGGGTGTTGTGTGATGTCCTTAGGTTAGTTAGGTTTAAGTAGTTCTAAGTTCTAGGGGACTGATGACCATAGATGTTAAGTCCCATAGTGCTCAGAGCCATTTTGATCATGGGAAAAATGGAATATGTTGATCGTTCATGTACTTAGAAATGTACAGGAGCGCCTGTATGTAGATCCCTTGTGTGTTTGTTTAATGTTTCTATGATAAATATGAAAACATGTCTGATTAATATCCATGACTCGAAGGGAGTTTTGAACCAGTCATCCGCGCTGTATCATATTTCTATTGTTTCTGTGGTATAAACATAATTTGAGAATATGTAGAATCGCCGTTAAATCTATTTTCACAGTTTCGAATGGGAGAATTCCCTTGTCCTCGAATTACTTTGTTCCAGTGTGCCAACCGTAGGCAAAACGGAGCTTGTGCATAGCATAACCATTTGCTAGAAAGTACTGACAAACCGCCGATTCTTTAAAGAATCGAACTCTCATATATAAAGCAGCTTCAAACTTCTGATTACTTTTCAAATGAATTAACGTGTTAAAATTTTGACGTTAAGCATGCAAGCAAGAAAAAGTTCGGAAAAGTTTGAAATTGTATTTGAAATTTGTTATGAGTCGCAAAATTATTATTGTTTATTATTATAATAAAAGTGTTATTGATTATTATCAAATCATTATTTATTATTATTATCAAACGCTGGATCAGTATAGTTTGGGCTATTTGGGCACCGCTAAAAGCAAAAACTACTTTTTCACGCATCTGAATATTCATGAGTCGTGTCAACTGAAAAGTGTGTCGCACAATGATATAATTTTGCAGACACATATGTGGATACTATCTGGAAAATTTGTTGCCAATAGAATTCAAATTGTTGAAATGGGTCTGAGCACTATGGGACTTAACATCTGAGGTCATTAGTCCCCTAGAACTTAGAAATACTTAAACCTAGCTAACCTAAGGACATCACACTCATCCATGCCCGAGGGAGGATTCGAACCTGCGACCGTAGCGGCGCGAATAGATTTAATAATGAAGAAGTAATAAGTTAAAATGTCATGCCTGATGTTGATGCCTGACTGTATGAATAGCGAAAATGTGTTGAACGATCGTCTTGTGTGTGGTGGCAGCGAGAAGAACTGTCTTAAAGGTTGGAAACCGTGTGTTAAGCTTTCTGGGTGTCGCAAAGTGCTCTCGTGTTCAGATTTTGGGTGAGTGAAGTCCGGGTACTTGCGCTCCGTGAGTTACGCTGTCTGAATATATATGTACGGTTTCTAAACGTAATATTTGACTTACAGTGTTAAACTGAAACAAAAGATTATACCTCTTAATTAACCTCTAATTAACACAGCATTTAAAATTTTGGATTTGTTACATAGACATACAGGGCGAACATTAATAAAACTAACAAACTGCAGGGACGGAATCCTGACTAGAAACAGAGGGAAAGAGATCAAATGAACGTGTGTCCGGAATTGCGCCGTTGCTAAGGTAGATAGATGGTGCAGACGAATGACAGTCCCTCTGACCGCATGCTGCGCGTTCCTTGTGTGATGCAGGCTGTCTGATTGACGCAGCGTACTGTAAGCAGCAGAATGGTCTGCTATTCTTGTCGGGAACAAGCCAAGATGATGTTTCTGTACGGTGAAACAGATGGAAGCGGTCGAGAGGCAGCACGGCTATATCAGAACAAGTACCGTCTCAGACATCAACCACATCACAAGGCGTTTCGAGCCCTTATGGGAGTTTGTGTGATCATGGGTCCTATCAGACAGACGAACGTGCAGGGAGGCAGCGGACTGTGCGTGCACCAGATTTGGAGGACCGGGTTCTGCAGAATATTGGGACGAATCGAGTACGAGCTTCAGGCAAGTGGCCCCCCAACATGGTATAAGCCAAAACACGATGATGTGTGTTCTAGAAGACAACTGTAACCTTTCCTATCACCTATGACGTGTGCAAGGATTGCCAGCGGCGGATTTCCCTGTATGAGAAGGATTTTGTCGATGGTTTTTGCACCAGAAAATCACAATTATGGGATTTCTGTCGTCAGTCTTCTTTAACGACGAAGCTACATTTACCAGAAATGGCGTCTTCAATCGGCATAATCGTCATCTGTGGGCTACAGACAATCCTCTCTATCTGTTCATCAGCAATGGGTGGACAGGGATTCTCGGCGACCACATAGTTTGACCCGTTATTATTCCGTAACACCTCGACACAGGAACGTACCTCGACTTTTTGCGGCGTACCTTGCCCGGGCTGTTTGACAATTGTACCCTTGGCGGTACGACAGGTTGTGTGGTTTGTGCATGACGGAAGAACAACCCAATTCCGCATTACAGTTCGTTGACACCTCAACAACATCATCCCTGGACGCTGGATAGGACGCGGAAGTCCTATAGCATGGCCTGCTACATCACCTGGACTTTTACCTCTGGGGCATCTGAAAAACGTTGTATATGCTGATATAGTTTCTGATATGCAGACTCTTCAACAGCTGTTCACGTCGCTTGCAACATTATTCGGAGAGAGGACAGAATGTGCAAAAAAGTGCGGCAATCCACGATGAGTAGCGTGTACATGTACGTTGCATCCCATGGAGACCACTATGATCATCTTTTGTGCTGTGGATCAAATTTTTGTTGTCCCTGGAAGCCGTTAGAAAGGCATCAGAGAATGAATTAAGATTAGGGTTTAACGTTCCGTCGGAATCGAGGTCATCTGGATGAGAAGCTCGTATTGTTTCAAGGACTGTGAAAACGACCTTGTCCTTTGAGAGGAACCGTTCCGGCATTTGCCTGTCGCGATTTAGGGAAATCACATAAGATCTAAATCTTGGTGTTCGGATCCGGATTTTCGTCCTCCTGAATGCGAGTCTAATGTGCTAACCACTGCGCCACCTCACTCGCGGTTACTGTGCCCCCGGGCCAATCTTCAGTAATATAGATCGCATATTACCACCTTTCTTCCAGTCTACTGTTTCCAGCTAAGAAGATGAAAAGTAAGTGGAAAATTGTTCTCTTGTTTCATATGGCTGTAATCACGTTTCACACGTTTTTAGGACGGGACAATTAGAGTAGAAACTGGGGGTTTATTTCACGGTGTCAGAAACGTTATCCGGTGTTCGTCTTTGTTAAAAAATGCTGAAATAATTCACTTGTAGTTCATGGTGTTGTCGTTAGTTGTTTGCTATGGGCTTGAGGCATGATTATTTCTTCAGCGCCGGCCGATGTGGCCGAGTGGTTCTAGGCGCTTCAGTCTGGAATCGCAAGACCGCTACGATCGCAGGTTCGAATCCTGCCTCGGGCATGGATGTGTGTGATGTCCGTAGGTTAGTTAGGTTTAAGTAGTTCTAAGTTCTAGGGGACTGATGACCTCAGATGTTTAAGTCCCATAGTGCTCAGAGCCATTTGAACCATTTATTTCTTCAGTGATTAGGATAGGGTATTCTACTGAGCTTAGTTGTCAGCTGCATATCATTACTGGCATTACTAGTGCCCTAACTTAAAACGTAATAGCTTTCGTACTGACTTAAATGATTAAGTATGGCCGGCCTCGGTGGCCGTGCGGTTCTAGGCGCTTCAGTCCGGAACCGCGGGACTGCTACGGTCGCAGGTTCGAATCCTGCCTCGGGCATGGATGTGTGTGATGTCCTTAGGTTAGTTAGGTTTAAGTAGTTCTAAGTTCTAGGGGACTGATGACCTAAGATGTTAAGTCCCATAGTGCTCGGAGCCATTTGAACCATTTTGATTAAGTATGTTAAATGACGAAAAAACCCCTCACGTATTTACAGTAAGTAGCTGCAGTCCTTAATTAGTCTTTGGAGTATTAGAACAAAGTGCAAAGTGGCCGCCTGGTCATTCATTACGATATAGACAGCAGAGATAGCTATGCTCGACACTGGTGCAAATGAGGGAAAATCACTTTAATGATGGCACTGTGTTATGGATTTAGGACAGAAATTTCGTCTCGGGAACTTCTGATAAAGGGGCTTTGTCTCAGACTTTCGCGACAGACAGTAATTTGGACACTTCTGGTAAGGATAGATTGGATGGTCAGCTTCGAGATGAAAAACGGAGATACTGCGACAGTGGGACAATCGGAAAGTGATTACCACATCTCAAATTAACGTCAATATCTGACGCTGGGTCCTTTCAAACAAGCCACTGCAGTTTGTGGACTCTTTAAGAGGCCGTCGTAAGTTGTCCCGCTGCTGTTGCCACTTCTCGAAGTAATGTTAGCGTCTTGTGAGAACCTCGTGTGTTACAGCAAAATTTCCAAAAGGTGTGAAAAGCTTTTTATAATAAGATAAAGCTATCCTCAAACCGTAGTTTATTTTTTAACATTATAGTGATTTTTACTGTGCTTGATTGTATTGGAGGAGGTAAGGCCTTAATTTGCTTCGGCCTTATGACTTAATCAGCTAGCTACATAAGTACCTACCTGCAGTTTAACGTCGACTCCGAACCACTTTTCACAAACACAAGTCGTTACCAGTGATGGATCAGGTGATACTCCTTTGAAAACTGCAATAGTGTGGGTTGGGCAGTCAAATACAGGTATAAGAAAGGTAACTGGGAAGAAATTTTGGTTTATGGAAGACATACTTCAGCTGATCGATAAAGGAAGGTAGTATAAAAAGGTACACTCAGAAATGAAATAATCAGAAAGTCTCAAGAAACTAAAGCGAAACGGCTCCGGGATAAATGAGAAGAGATCGAAGAGGAGATGATCATGGAAAGGACAAATTCAGCACATCGAAAGGTCAAAATAACGTTCAAAGAATTTAAAAACATGTCAGCTGCACAGCATTACCGGCGGACTAGTGCCCTAACGTAAAACGTAATAGCTTTCGTACTGACTTGAATGATTAAGTATGTTAAATGAGGAAAAAACCCTCACATATTTACAGTAAGTAGCTGCAGTTCTTAATAAGTCTTTGGATTATTAGAACGAAGTGTCCAGACTGGTCATTCATTATGGAAAGGACAAATTCAGCATATCTAAATGTCAAAATAACGTTCAAAGAATTTAAAAACATGGCGCCAACGTTAAAAGAGGGATTACACTGTTAAACGCAGATAAAAAGAGTTCATTAAGAGCGTCTACGAGGGGGACGGGCCGTGTGATAACGCAATAGAAGCAAAATGGGATTCAATTTGGACATTTAGTGTGACTGTTTGACAGAGTTGTGGATGACCTGTTATCAAGACAGAACTTAAATATAGCATCCTTGTGGAATTTGTAAAGTCATTAAGAGAATTGGCAACCGAAAGATTATTCAACATTGTCGTGTATAATCTATGAGACTAGAGATATGCTGGACTTTCAGAAGAACATCATCCACTTAATCCCCATAGTAGCAAGGGTAGGAAAGGCGCAAACTATCGCAAAGGCACAGAGATGCCAGTTGGAATTCAGACTGTTAGCCGTTGTAACATTTCGAGGAAGCAAACTTGGATTTTATGGTGAGCACCCATTTCCAGCTATGGACAGCTGTTTTGAATTTGATAAACAAGTGTTGTGGCCTCGGACATCCTGGTGCTCTTTTTAGTTTGCGAGTAACTTTCCTGTAGCCGGCCTGATACGCTGTGGGGCTCGTATACGCTCATATGTTTCTGTACTGGGCGTTTTCTAGCCGTTTTAGCACGTTTCGAGACTTATGACGAACGTGGACTACTAATTAAATTTAATATTGGCAGTTTTAGGCATTCTGTTGTCATACTGCAGCGTGGAATGGCTTGTTAGTGTGTGTTTTCAAGATCCGCGTTTATATTTTTTCTAGGTAGCTACATGCACAGCTACTTGCTCTAACACTTTCTTGGCCCTCTGGTGCACCAGTGGGCTTAAGCTGGTGTATTTAGTGTCTGTATTACTGGCTGTAGACAGCAATTTACTGTTTTAACTATTAATTCATTTAATTGACTATTTAAATTAATATAGTTGCCCCAAGACGGTTCTGTTTTGATTTCACAATCCTGCGGGGAGGTGAGCTATAATGTCTACTAATGCTTGAGATTTGGCGACTTTCTCGCGGTGTATCGATACAACTGTTCTTATGATCTTTGACTAACATGTTGACGTTGAAGCGCAGATAGTTCAAATGGCTCTGAGCGCTGTGGGACTTAACATCTGTGGTCATCAGTCCCCTAGAACTTAGAACTACTTAAACCTAACTAACCTAAGGACAGCACACACATCCATGCCCGAGGCAGGATTCGAACCTGCGACCGTAGCAGTCACGCGGTTCCGGACTGAGCGCCTAGAACCGCGAGACCACCGCGGCCGGCTTGAAGCGCAGAGCCCTTGGTAAGGCGACTCCGGGAGTGGTGGTCTGTTTGGTGGGCAGCATGAGCTGGGGAACGAGGTTGTAACGAGCATTTTGTGGGGCCCTTTCGCCGTTGTGTTAGCTGTTGTCGGGCGACCATTACGAGCGTCATGTTGCCCCACGTAAGTTACTGAGTACCGGCGTGGCTTGAGATGTTGTTTATCAGAAGGGCATTGAGCCCTCAGGACAGTGTTCACTGTCATTTTGGTCTGTCTTCCTGTTGGGTACGGACGCTTGTGTCTCCATTCTATTCGAAGGACAATGTGACTCCAGCATCTGGCAGACATTGTACACTGATTCTTTGGGTGATATCTTATTATAATTTGATTTATGTGTTCACGTTATGTATGTGGTGCTTGTGACCCTTTAAGATCCGTGTTCCAGAAGAAAGCTTATTGCGAAAGTTGGCGGTGTGCATTAGTGTATGCGTAACCTGTTTTTATCTGTCTCCCATTAATTCTTCTGATTTTTAAAGTAAATAATTGGTTATGTAATTTTCAATTGCAGATTCAGTGAAATGTTCGTATTACCAATTAACTTGGATGTTTAATTGTTAATGTCAGGATGTGTGTAGGTTTTGTAATTTTATTGGCCTATTTATAACTTACTTTTGTAGTGCTGGTTTCCTTGTAGATAAAGCTAAAGGCCTATGCTGTCTAGGAAATTATATATTACTTCTGTTCTATTTAAGTGGCTCAGATAAATGTTAGTCTGTTCCAGGACGCATTTGTTCTTTCTGAACTGCTATGACTAATGTGTGTACGGATGAGATTTGAATGTCATGCGAGTGTCCTTGTGGCTGCTTTAATGGTTTGCGAAACAGAAAAAAAACCTGATATTATTAATTTATTGGTGAAATTATTTTTTAAAATTTTTTTGCAGCTGGTTTTTTAAATCTTTTGGTTAACTTATTAAAACCGCGTTTATGTTGTCATGGTTTTTGGTAAGAGCTTAGATTAATTAATTCTATCCTAGGAGTTGTTTATTTGATGCATGGCTGTATGTTGGAATTCTGTCTAATTAAAATTATTTGTGCTGCAAGAAAATGTCGTTAACAATCTTTACTACTCCATTGCTGGTACGTGTTACCCAGAAACGGGCGCCACTTGCTCAAGCCTTCTTGGCTTGCTTAGCCAGCTGTTTATGTCATCTGGAGAGTATACACGCGGCAACTCTCGCCACTGTCTGCCTTTCGCGCTGTTTCCTCCAACCGCAGCCGCACTGCCTAGTGTTCCTGTTCAAGTTAAATTTATACTTGGAATAACTCTGAATTTCTGTCTGTTAGCTTGTGGCCTTAACCTTAAGCAAATTTTGATGTGCATTAGGATCCCATCATACACCTTAAGCTGTTGTAGCTTAATTATTCTTGTATTATTAGAAAATGTATTCAATACTCAATTGATACGTGTTTCTTGGTTTAAAATTATATTTTGTAGATATTGGTGTTAAATTGTTTTTCATTGTTTTAAGTATGGTTTTAGATTTTTTAATCACTCAAGTTTAAATAATGTTTTATCCTCACCATCTGGCAATTAAGGCCCGTCTCATCTGTTCTGGTACTGTTGTTTATATTGTTTATATTTACGTCTACCCTTATTACGACTTTACCCTTATTTGATTCTGCGTTTTATATAGGACGTGTCTTGCCTTTAAGAATATTAAGTCATCTTGGGTAAAAGTTATCCTTAAATTGTCTGTAAATTTTTCAAACTGGCATTGAACTTTCAATGAGTCTCATTACTTGGCGTTTCAATTAATTATAAAAATGAGCTTAATTGACTGCTACGTGATTGAAACAGCGTAAAATAAATTTTTCTTATACCAGTGAATGAAGTGAGTAAAATTCCCACTTGTCCAGCCCCTCCCGGTTTTCCTACCTCGTTGAATTAAGAGGTCATAATTGTCAGCACTCAACTGGTAGCAGAGCTGCTAATTTTATAACTTTATTAATAATCTGAATGACTGACAGTAGGCTTAATTATTCATTGCCATTGACGTCAAACCATTTTACTAAAGTTATTTGTGAAAATCGTTGATTAGATCATCGAGAGGTGGCTGTTTGCATTTTACTACATTTGCTGACGGCAGAATGTTTTAAAATTTAAAATTATTTTCGCGTTGACCGTTGGCCTCACCTATATCTAAGTTCAATACTTCTTGTATGTTTAACATTTTGAAAGAATTCTCTTATTACAAACATTTGATTGACCTGCGACTGGCAGTTGTATGGTGTAAAAAAATTTTAGCTTGTCCACTGCAACGGCGTATTTGGATAAACATTATAGAAGTATTTTTGGTGGACCTCCTTGTACTCTAGTGAATTATTCAGTGCAAACTTGATTGAGGCTAGGTCGCTAATTTAGCTGCTGAAGATCATTATTATTGTTATTATTATTGTTATCACTTGACCTCAAGGTCTTGGTCGCAAATTGCTGGTGTTGTCTTGACTCTGTCGTTGAAAATTGTACTTAATTGTTTTTTATTTAATTTTTATTTAAAGGTTACTGACCTTCCCACCTTAATTGTAATCCTTTGCTGCTAAGAGACTGTTTTGTTGAAGAGATAATATATTGTTATTTATGGAAATACAATTTCATTCGTCCAGCACCCCAACTAACGTCCTATCACTTCACTCACATCAAGAAGCTGCTGAACAACAATTTGTTTGTCACAAGTCATTGACAAACCGGAAATAACAATCGAAGAAGTTGCATCATTCATCAACAGTGAAAATGTCAGCTGTCACGGTTATCTGATGGAGAAAGCATGAAATTAATGTCTCATCGGCAGTGTTCGCTTGATTTGTGATCTAATGACTTCTTTTTGTTTATTTATGTCAAACAAAGCGCACGAGCAGTGATTTTCATAACCTTGCCTCAAGAATCTGTTCACAGTCCTTTCGAAGCCACATTTATGAGGCACAAATATCAATGTGCAAAAATGCTTACAGAATTGATTTAGCCACAGCAAAAATGTACAAATTTTAAAAGATAACATCCTGAGAAATAAATGTATACCTAAGTCTACATCTATACTCCGCTCCCCCCCTCCCCTCCACACCAATCACACCACGGTCAAGTCGCGTTTTGCACCAAAACAAAGTTATACGTCCATTGCTTTTGTAAAAGCTTTAAAGATGGCTTTTGTAAAAGAACACAGGAATATCATACACAGTCCTAGGTCTTTCTAGGAAAATGAACAAAAAGACTGTGAATTTATGGTCATGGATTTTTCTGGATACGAGATGGCTGGGGTACAATTTGGTCATGGAAAAAAATTGTTACAGCGGTAGCCGCAAGAGTGTGTATGAAGGAGTAGATGAGAGTTTAGATGTTTATGAACGCATTGCGAAATGAAGGGTTCGAAGACGTTAACAAATACAGATAGCAGCCTACTGGTGTGGAAGGATGTGGTGTCGCTGGTCTTCAGAAAAAATTGGAATAGTGCTAGTATCTTTAAACACTAGCTGCTGGCACCAACAAAGCCTCTGGAAGTAACAGAGATATTACTTGCCCATGTCGTCAATGAAAGTTCAGAGATCTTAGTCATTCTGATAGCGATTGCATCGATAACGCACACATTGTGGAGAATCTATATGTAGAACATAATAATTCTCTTTCATTAAAAAGAATTAATTTTACCATTTGAGAATATCTTACACTGCTTGAAGGGTGAAATTCGTATATCTGTTGTCATTTAGGACACTAGTTTCATATTGTGCCTGTGGTGCAAGCTGCGTGGCTTGGGACAGGACGAGGTCCATACTGCTCAAGGACGTTCCGCTGAGAGCAGTCATCATGATAGTCATAAAGCCCTCTTAACTGCACAGACTTTGGAAAACATGAACTAGGACAATGACTAGCAATGTCGAGTGTAAAAGTACAGACCATCTGATCATATCTTGGACGACTTAAATTTGAGACAGAGAAACATAAAATTATTTTTATTTACATGAATAGTGCATACCTAGCATGGATGAATTACAATTATGTTAGAATTTTCGTTCGAGTCCTGTCATGGTCGCCATTTTGTAACACTCCCTTTGCCTTCATTTTTTACTAGGAGCATAACAAAAGTGTCCAAAGTACACAATTTCTGTAATCATAGGTAAGTTGTATGGCTGAGTTACAGACTATTAGCTTAAATAACTCACATGCTTATTTAAATAGTAGATTCACCAAGTTTACTTACTTTAATATAAGTTGCAGGAGAAAATTCACTGTTACTGATTTCCAAAACAGTTTGTAAGTTGTAAATCATACCTGGAATGGTGGTTATTATAGTGTCTACTGGATAAACCAGAACTCATCCGACAAACTTTCAGAGTTAGTATGTACTAAAATAAGAAAATATGTCTAGTATACATGGGTTCTAAAATTCATACCTTAAGAGCTACAAGAACTTGTTCGATAGTGTGAAACACATCTCTTCTAATGTAAGCTCTTTGCTTAACATATTTTTAGAACACGTTGCTTAGACGAAAACAACACAAAAAAATAGTTCAGTAAGCATGGAGTCTTCAGTGCATGCCTCAACAGCTGTGAGCTCTTGTACAGTAGAAAAGAAGTGTTTCACAGTAGCGAAGATGAACAAGTGCTCATAGCTCTTAAGGTATGCAAACTAGAGCTCCCGTTTAATAGTAGCGTTTTTCTTGTTTTTGTCCACACCACAAGCTCTGAAAGTTTGTCGATGGATTTCTGGTTCACGCTGTATACAGCTCGGATAAAGCAGCTGAAGAGGCTTTGACATGAGACTGCATCGCATAAATTCCAGCAATTGACCTTAAGGTTCTGTCAATTTACAACTTGTCAAAGTCTCACCATATGCCAGTACTATTTAAACTCAGTTACCTTCCTATGGGGATGCGGTAATATCACAAGTGACAGATAGTAGCATAATATACAGTAACAGGAAAAAAATTGCAACAAAAACTTTGAGTTGTGCGACGTAAACTAAAGTTGGTAGGCCTGTTTCTACATATGAAAGATGATATATATTCAGATTTCGCGCATTGGTGCTAGTAGCGCCACTACGAGGACGCAAGTTTAAATACACGCTGTAACGGTCGTTAACTTTATTTACCTTTGATATTGGCCATGATGAGTTGATGTCAGTCACGAATTCCTTTAAGGCGACAAAGCAGCCATTATGAGCACCTCACAGAGGTCTTGTAATAGGGCTACGAGAAGTTGTATGTTTCTTCTGTGGTATCGCAGAAAGGTTTGAAGGGAATGTAGGAATGTAGCTACTGTACACGACTGGTGGCAGAGGTGGTGAGGAGAATGTTCGGTTGCAAGATGACCGGGCTTCGGACGGGCACATGGTATTACCGAGAAGGAAGACCATAGTGTTCGGCGTATGGTTCTGGCACATTGTGCTGTATCTGCAGCAGCAATCTGACCAGCAGTTGGCACCACAGTGACAGAACCAACTGTCACAAATCGGTTACTCCAAGGACAGCTGCGAACCAGACGCTCTGAAGCGTGCATTCCATTGACCCCAAGCCACCGCCAGCGCCATTTGCGACTTCAGTGATGTCAAGCGAGAGCTCATTCAAGGGCAGGGTGGAGGTCTGTTGCGTGTTCTGATGAAAGCTTGTACTGCCTCGGCGCTAGGAGGAGGGCAGGTAAGGGCCTGCAATCAACCTGTCTGCGTGCTAGACACACTGACCTAAACCTAGAGATATGCTCCGGGGTGTGATTTAGTATTACAGCAGAAAACTCTCGTGGTTGTTCCACACACCCTCTTTCAAATTTTACGTCAATTTGGTGATTAGAGCCGTTGTGCTGCCATTCATGGACAGCATTCCACGGGGTGTTTTTCAGCAGGATAACGCATCTCCACATACCGCTATTGTCAACTGAACATTCTCTAAAGCGTGTCGTCATGATGCCTTGGCCTGCTAGATCACCAGATTTGTCTCCAACCGAGCACATATGAGATACCATCAGACGACAACTCCATCGTCATCAATAACCAGCACTAACCGTTCCTTAACTGACGGACCTAGTGCTACAGGCATGGAACTCCATCCAAGAAACTGACATCCGGCACCAGTACAACACTATGCATGCACGTCTACGTGCTTGCACTCAACTTTCTGGCGGTTTCGCCGGTTATTAGTGTACCAGCGTTTCACGTCCACAATGACTTACTACACGCTTAATATAGCCTGTGAGCTTGCAATGTTATTATTTCATTTCTCTACATTAATTATCTTTTGGTGTTGCGATTTTTTGTGTGTGAGTATCTTTCGCATTCTATTTAACACGAATGTGTTCTTCTCTTCCGACGTGGAGAGAGAACCTAAAAGAGAGACGATCATAAGGAGATCGTTCCTTGGAAGAAAAGATGAAAGGTGACAGCCGTGGAGGAACGGTGGCGTCCAGCTGCGGTGGGCGTCGCGTCGCGAAACAATAACGACAGGGCGGGGTGAGGCGGGGCGCCGGCTGAAGCCCGGCTCAGCGCGGGGCGCCAAGGGACTCGACGCGGCTTCAGGAAAATACGGGAAGTAAACAAGATAAGAGGGGCGCCCGACCCGGGGGCGGATTTATGCGGCGCGCGCTGCACGGAACTTGTCACGAGATAAGCTGCGCGGAAACAAATGCCGGCCTCGCGAGGCGACGCGCCCCTGTTCAGATCGCCCCCGCAGGCGCGGCCGCGTGCGATTTATCGCGTGGCAAAAGAAATGAATAAGTGGCGAGCAAACACCCGCCCTGCAGTCAAATCAGCCACGGGGTGTTGCAGCACTGTACGTCTCTCTCTCTCTGTCTCTGTGCCATGTAAGTACGTCGTGAAGTCAGACGTCTTCCGACACCCACTCCTGTAACTACAATGATGCTCGCATAGCTGTCTGCAGGAATGATGGGGAGGGCAATAGGGGGCACTTGCACCTCCTGGTGGAATCTGTGGTACACATCTTATTGATTTCAGAATCCTAGTAATGATTGTCTCTGATTCTACTCAACCGCATATTTAGCGCTGCTGAACGCAAGATGAAAGATTATGGCTTTGTATAAACACTACAGCTTATGACTGTCGGGTTGTTCTAAATATAGTATACCATTTTTTCGTGCTGTGGCTGTGGTATTCAATGTTCTGAAATCTTAGGGGTTGTGAACCATTACAGAAGATTGCTGAAACAAGAGAACCTGATCCTTTCTGTAGTGCTGCAACCATTTCAAGGGCTAAATCTGCGAGAAGGTTTGGTGAGGTATTGCATTAGCTGCTGGTAGCTGGTGAGCGCGATGTATCGCCATTTAGTCTAAGGCAACAACGATGTTCATTTATAGCGAGACAGACTAGGCTCGCTCGGTGTAACCCACCAGGAGGGCTGTAAGGCACAACGCAGGCAAGGGAATTTCTCCATCATCAGGGTTTCGGTGATGTTGCCCAGTACGTGACCATAAGCGGCGCACTGTAATAGGTGCGCTGCTATCTAGTATAAATAGATTTTACAGTACACTCATTCGCAGACCAGCGGTCTACCAGGACTTAAGGGCTGCGCCAGACGAGTAGGCGACATGGATCAGGCGACAGCAGCTATGGTTTCGAGTGACCGTCGCGGCACTAGTTTCCTTCCCTACGTCCTCCCTCCAGATTTGGTACCATAGCACCGAGAGCCTTCCTGGCTCACTCCAGCAGCAACCAGGCTCCTGCTCAGGGGCAGCGGGTCGCACCCCGGACACAGCAACCGCCTACAACGGCGGAGCGCTCCTCCTCTCTGCATACTTCGGCCACCCATGTGTGGTCATTCATCGCGGAGTTGTCTGCCACTGCATGATTCCTGTCCGTCAGCAAGAGCCGCTAACGGCACTGCAGTCATTCGTGCCAGGCACTGAGTGGCAGACGTCATCAAAGCAGCGCACGAGGACATATTGCAGCCAGCTGAACAGTCGGTAGCAGTTGCCCGACCGGCGACCGGCTCTCTTTCCGCAACGAGGGGGCGTGGCTGCCATCCCATACTGACGCAGTGCTAATGTACAAGTAGAAAATAAATTATTGACTCTGAATACTGCTTCTCTCTCGGCATTCATTGGCCTCCTACGCAATCTCTGTCTTCAACAGGTCGATATCGTGGCAACGTAGACACCCCACCATTCCCGGTGTCTGCTATATTCCTCTGCCGCTTCCTTGTGAAAGAAATGAGCAAGAGAAAGGGAAACATGCAATCCTCCCCCCGGCCAAGAATGCTACGTTCAGTGAGGAGCGCAAGGCCGGTAACAATGAATGAGTCAAGAAGTCATTAATAAACATCAAATAAGATTACAGATTCGGGACCTTTTGATGAGGAACAAACGACTGCCCTAACGATAATTTGCATCTCACTTGCCTTTCGAAGTATATAAAGATTCATCCATTCGACCGCGAATCAAAGCACTTAAATAACTACGAAAGAAACATTCCCTACATCCAGAGGAACCGAAATCTTTAAACAGATTTCGTCTGCCATCATTGTGAGAGGAGTTCATGAACTTTTCAAACGGAGCATCTTCTTGGTCTTGAGATGCGCACGAACCCCTGAAAGCCCGCGTCCGAATGGCCGAGAGTGTGCCATGGTAGGAAACCTAAGGTGAAAAAAGAAAATGGCGAGTTCTATGGAACATCGGGCGACAGCTAGCCTCTGACCAAGCAACAAGATCGCATCGGAACTAATTTTTTGAGCCTCCGGCACACTAGTGTTCGCCGCTTCTTCTTGGAAGGTCCACCAATTGCTACGTCACCCTTGACCTCTTGTCGACAGGTACGCTCCGCCATGCTACAGAAGGTTTAACGGTTCGTTGCTTTAGGCACAGTCTAGTAAAGATGCTCGGTTTCGATCACCGTTCCTATCACCGTTTCGGTCGTTTGGCGATCTTGAGTATTTTGCCATACAACGGGAGAGCAGCAGCGCCATCCATTGGGTAAGGTTCACAGAAGTCTGCCGCCCCCTTCCCCCCTCCCCCTGCCCCCTTTTTTGCCGTAACCTAATTCTCATGGTTCAGTTTCTGTCTCCGAAGTGTTCTCAGTTAAACTTGTGTTTGTTATTTTGCATATGTCGTGTAGTGAACGTGTCTGTGTCACTGGAGGCTACCTTCTGTGCTAATTTCAGAATATATCTCTTTGCATTCAGGACATATCTTTTTGTATTCAGAATATATCTCTGTGTATGTCAGTGGAGGCTACACTCGGTTAAGAGTACGTGATTCTTTGCTAATTTCAGGAAGTATATCATTGTTTTCACGACATATCTCTTTGTGTTGAGATTTATACCACATATTCCCCAGTATCCATTCAAATTAGTGGCTCCTTGCATGTAGGGTCGCAGTCTATGCCTACCCATGGTCGGCTGCTTTTTTTGAGTCATAAGTCTTTCTGACTGATTTGATACGGCCTGCCACGAATTCCTTTCCTGTGCCAGCTTATTCATGTCAGAGTAGCACTTACAACCGACGTCTTCAATTATTTTCTTCATGTATTCCAATATCTGACTTCTTCTACAGTTTTCGTCCTCTACAGCTCCCTCTACTACCATGGAAGACATTCCCTGACGTCTTAAGAGATGTCCTATCATCCTGTCGCTTCTCGTTGTCAGTGTTTTCCTCATATTTCTTTTCTCACCGATTCTGCGCAGAACCTCCTCATTCCTTATATTATCAATTCATCTAATTTTCAAAACTCGTCTGTGGCGCCACAATGCTTCGACTTAGTTCTGTTCCAGTTTTCCCATAGTCCATGTTTCACTACCATACAATGCTGTGCTCCAAACGCACATTCTCAGAAATTTCTTACTCAAATTAAGGCCCATCTTTGATACTAGTAGACTTCTCTTGGGCAAAAATGCCCCTTTTTCCATTACTAGTCTGCTTTTGGTGTTCTGCTTGCTCCGTCCGTCAATGGTTAAGATGCTGCCTAAGTAACAGAAGCCTGAACTTCATCTACTTCATGACCATCAATTATGATGTTAAGTTTCTCGCTGTTCTCATTTCTGCTACTTCTCATTACGTTAGCTTTTCTTTGATTTACTCTCAAACCATATTACGTACTCATTAGACTGTTCATTTCACTCAACAGATCATGAAATTCTTCGTCACTTTCCTTCACAATATCGATTTCATTCAGCGAATCGTATTATTGATACCCTTTCACCTTGAACTTTAATTCCATTCCTTTATTTCCATTATTGCTTCTTCGTTATGTAGACTCAAAAGTAGAGGTGAAAGACTACATCCCTGTCTTATACCCTCTTTAAGCCGAGCACTTCATTCTTAGTCGTCCACTCTTATTATTCCCTTTTGGCTCTTGAACATATTGTATATTATCCGTCTCTCCCTCCAGTTTATACCTATTTTTCTCAGAATTTCGAACATCTTGCACAATTTTACATTATCGAACACTTTTTACAGGACCACAAATCCTACGAATATGTTCTGATTGCCGTCCGTTGTGGCCGTGCGGTTCTAGGCGCTGTAGTCCGTTACTGCGCTGCTGCTACGGTCGCAGATTCGAATCCTGCCGCGGGCATGTATGTGTGTGATGTCCTTAGGTTAGTTAGGTTTAAGTGGTTCTAAGTCTAGGGGACTGATGACCTCAGATGTTAAGTTCCATAGTGCTTAGAGTCATTTGAACCATTTTTTGTTTTCTGATTTATCTTTAGTCTTGCTTCCGTTATCAATCGCAACATCAGAATTGCGTTCTGGTGCCTTTACCTTTCCTAAAGCCAAACTGACCATCATCTAACATATCTTCAATATTCTCTCCCATTCTTCTGTATGTTATTTTTGTCATCAACTTGGATATATGAGATATTAAGCTGATTGTGTGGTAATTGTCCGCACTTGTCAGCCCATGCTGTCTTCGGAATTGTGTGGATGATATTTTTCTGAAAGTCAGATGGTATGCCGCCAGACTCATACATTCTGCACACCACCGCGAACAGAAGTTTTTTGACACTTACTCCGCCGCCCGCGGTGGCCGAGCGGTTCTAGGCGCTTCAACCCGCAGCCGCGTGACTGCTACGGGCGCAGGTTCGAATCCTGCCTCGGACATGGATGTGTGTGATGTCCTTAGGTTGATTAGGTTTAAGTAGTTCTAAGTTCTAGGGGACTGATGACCTCAGATGTTAAGTCCCATAGTGCTCAGAGCCATTTGACACTTACTCTCAACGATTTTAGAAATTCTGATGGAATGTTATCTATCCCTTCCGCCTTATTTGATCTTAAGTCACCCAAAACTCCCTTAAATTCTGATTCTAATACTGGATCCCCTATCTCTATCGACTCCTGTTTCTTCTTCCAACTCATCAGATTAATCTTTCCCTTCATAGAGGCCTTCAGTCTGCTCTTTCCATTTATCCGCTCTCTTCTCTGCGTTTAGCTGTGCAATGACTGCTGCACTCTTAATGTTACCACTCTAGCTTTTAATTTACCGAAGATTGTTTTGACTTTCCTGTGTGCTGAATCAGTCCTTCCGACAATCGTTTCTTCTTCGATTTCTTCAAGTATTTCACGCAGCCATTTCGTCTTAGCTTCGCTGCACTTCCTATTAATTTCATTGTATTTTTGTATTACTGAATCTATCTGAACGTCGTTATACTTTCTTCTTTCACCGACGAATTGAAGTATTGCTTCTGATACCTGTGATTTCCTGGCAGTTTTCTTCTTTGTACCTATGTTTTTCTTTCCAACTTGTGTGATTGCCCTTTTTCCATTCCTTTTTGCCCCTTTGTCTGTTCCTCTTCAACTGTACTGCCTACTGAACTATTCCTTACTGCCGTATCTGTAGCCAAAAACTTCAAGCCTATCTCGTTGCATATTGATTCTTCCTGACTAATCTCTTTAACTTCAGTCTACTCTTCACCACTACTACATTGTGATCTGAGTCTATATCTGCGCCTTACAATCCAGTATCTGATTTCAGAATCTCTGTTTGACTGTTCACAGTAATACACTCTCTGCCCTATCTTCCAATTCATAACGAACTCCCGTTATACCATTTTCTGCTGCAGTTGGTATTACCTCATACTCACCTGACCAGAAATCCTTGTCTTCTTTCCATTTCACTTCACTGACCCCTACTATATCTAGACTGAGTCTTTGTATTTCCCTTTTCAGATTTTCTAGTTTCGCTACCAAGTTCAAACTTCTGACATTCCACGCCCCTACTCGTAGAACGTTATCCTCTCGTTGGTTATTCAGTCTTTTTCTCACGGTCACCTCACCTTTGGCAGTCCACTCGCAGAGTTCCGAATGGCGGCTATTCAGGAATCTTTTGCCAATGGAGAGATCATCGTGACATTTTCATTTCCAGGCCACATTGCGTGTCTTTAATTCACTGGCTTCCGTTGTATTATGAATTTTCATGCCGTTGACTATTGCTGATTCTTCTGCCTTTGGGGGCAGTTTCCCACCCCAAGGACAAGAAGGTGCCCTGAACCTTCTTTATCTGCTTCTCCGCCCTCTTTGACAAGGCCGTTGGCAGAATGAAGGTGACTTCTTGAGCCGGAAGTCTTCGTCCGCCAACGCTGATTATTAATCGAAATTTAAACGGTGGCGGGTTTCGAAACGAGACCTAGGACGTTTTAATTAATAATCAAAGACGCTACCCCTAGACGAAGGGTCTAGGCGGTATAGTAGGAACATGAGATTCCCTATCAGAGCTCTGAAATCCCGGCAGATTTCAGTGTGAGGTGCACCTGTTCGCTGGTCTGGCCAAATAAATTTGACTCTCAGGCACGCTGGTGCGTGCTGTCAAACGTCGTACGACCGACTAAGGACGAATAAGTTCACCCTTGTGTCACACGATACGTCTGAGGTGACTCGCAGTTCCACTATTGGGTCGATGGGAAACCGCCACTGGCTCTTAGTCCACTACAAGATACAGACCACAGGTCTGACGCACTAGGGAAAGACCTAAAGTTCTTCACCAGCGGAGGACCAGAAGACAAAGAAACAAAAGAATCACAACCACTTTCCACCAGTCCTCAGTCCAGGAGCCGAATTAGCAAGAACGACACAGCCCCCACATTGCATAAACCATTCGAACTATCCTCTACTAACTAAATCTGCCTTCTTGACTGTTCTGTTGACCTGGTAGCCAATCCAGACAGAGCAACAGGGTTCTCACGCTGGGGGAGCAAGCCTTTGTTCTACGTATCCTGAGACGAGCCAATCAGCTATTCCAAATCTTCCTTGTCTGAAAAAAGGAGATTTTAGACTAAGGAGGCGTCGTTCTTACGGTAAGCGTGGCCATGTTTATGGCGAAAAACAGCTGCCTAGAGAGGTCATAGTCCCTCATTTACGGAGAGATCTGATCTTTCAGGGACGACCATTTCCAATTTCTGAAAGAAGATTACGAACCTTCCCAGACGTCGACGCCGTAAAATATTATGTTGCTGCTGCTCGCTAAAAGAACCTAGCGACTTCCTGGCATCAGAGAAGTTACAGTCTTGCCTCCACTAAACAAGTGCACAAGCCACTCTGTCCGTACCGTCCCAGCTTCCAGAATGAGTCCCTTTAGTCAGCCATAGTGCCAGTAGAGTCAGTGTCGTCGTAACTGCCGTCTGCTTCACGTCTGCTGTGCAGCGAGCTACCTTAATTTAAGTATTAACTGTATTTTTCTTACTTGTCACTTCTTCTTCCGTGTGTATTTGCTTTTAGGAAGCTTTAATTGTCGGGTGCTATTAATAGTGTTCCATAGATTTCGTGTTTGTTTTGAATACAGTCAGAGAGAGTCCCTTTAGTCAGCCATAGTGCCAGTAGAGTCAGTGTCGTCGTAACTGCCGTCTGCTTCACGTCTGCTGTGCAGCGAGCTACCTTAATTTAAGCATTAACTGTATTTTTCTTACTTGTCACTTCTTCTTCCGTGTGTATTTGCTTTTAGGAAGCTTTAATTGTCGAGTGCTATTAATAGTTCCATAGATTTCGTGTTTGTTTTGAATACAGTCAGAGAGAGTCCCTTTAGTCAACCATAGTGCCAGTAGTGCTAGTGTTTGTTTGCAATACAGTCCAGAGACAGGTAGTGCTATTTTCATTGTTTTCTACAAGAAGTGCCTAGCAATCACAGTTTAGTGGATAAACAGTCGCCTTTACTGAATTAGCAGTCTAGTTAAAGGTTGATTAACTCTCTTCAGTAAATTGATTCCTTAGGATGGATAGGATGTGTGACTGCTGTGTACGGACGCAGGAGGAGCTGGCCACTGTTCGCGAACAGCTGAGCGTGTTGATGGCCGCGGTCAGCCGTCTTCAGGCTGCTGCCTCGGAGTGTAGCGGCAGTGGGGAGTCTGGTGCGTCGCAAGGTACACCCCAGGTGTTACATGCTTCACCCACTGTCCCTGCTGTCGAGACATCTTCGCGTGTACTGGGCGCGGTTGGGCCACCCTCTCCCCAAGGGGAGTGGCGGGTTCAGCGGCGTTCGCGGCGCACGAGGTGGAGGGTCAATGTGGAAGCTGGCCGTGCGGCATCGCCCGCTCTGCCTGTGAGTGGACATGTGGCTGCTCCTTCAGCAAGGTCCGAGCAGGCACACGGGGGGAGCGGTTTATTAGTTATTGGGAGCTCCAACGTTAGGCGGGTGATGGAGCCCCTTAGGGAAATAGCGGGAAGGTCGGGGAAGAAGGCCAGTGTTCACTCTGTCTGCTTGCCGGGGGGTCTCATCCGAGATGTGGAGGAGGCCCTACCGGCGGCGATAGAGAGCATTGGGTGCACCCGACTGCAAATTGTTGCTCATGTCGGCACCAATGACTCCTGCCGTCTGGGTTCAGAGGTCATCCTCAGTTCGTACAGGCGGTTGGCGGAATTGGTGAAGCCTCGCTCGCGGGGTGAAATCAGAGCTAACTACGAGTTGTAGTATCGTTCCCAGAACCGATCGCGGTCCTCTGGTTTGGAGCCGAGTGGAAGGCTTAAACCAGAGCCTCAGACGATTCTGCGGAGATCTGGGGTGCAAATTTCTCGACCTCCGCTATCGGGTGGAGAAATGTAGGGTCCCCCTGAATAGGTCAGGCGTGCACTACACGCCGGAAGCGGCTACAAGGGTAGCGGAGTACGTGTGGAGTGCACATGGGGGTTTTTTAGGTTAGAGAATCCCCTCCCTAGGCCCGACAAGACGCCTCCTGAGACGCAGCAAGGTAGGAGTAGGCAAAATGCAACAGGGAATAACAATATTAATGTGCTAACAGTAAACTGCAGGAGCGTCTACAGAAAGGTCCCAGAACTGCTCTCATTAATAAACGGTCACAACGCTCATATAGTACTAGGGACAGAAAGTTGGCTGAAACCAGACGTAAATAGTTATGAAATCCTGAACTCAGATTGGAATGTAGACAGGCTGGACAGTGAAGGGGGAGGCGTGTTTATAGCGATAAGAAGTGCAATAGTATCGAAGGAAATTGACGGAGATCCGAAATGTGAAATGATTTGGGTGAAGGTCACGGGTAAATCAGGCTCAGACATGGTAATTGGATGTCTCTATAGGCCCCCTGGCTCAGCAGCTGTTGTGGCTGAGCACCTAGAGGATAATTTGGAAAATATTTCGAGTAGATTTCCCCACCATGTTATAGTTCTGGGTGGAGATTTTAATTTGCCGGATATAGACTGGGAGAGTCAGACGTTGATAACGGGTGGCAGGGACAAATAATCCAGTGAAATTTTTTTAAGTGCTTTATCTGAAAACTACCTTGAGCAGTTAAACAGAGAACAGACTCGTGGCGATAACATATTAGACCTTCTGGTGACAAACAGACCCGAACTATTTGAAAAAGTTAACGCAGAACAGGGAATCAGCGATCATAAAGCGGTTACGGCATCGATGGTTTCAGCCGTAAATAGGAATATTAAAAAGGATAGGAAGATTTTTCTGTTTAGAAAAAGTGACAAAAAGCAGATTTCAGAGTACCTGTTGGCTCAACACAGAAGTTTTGTCTCAAGTACAGATAGTGTTGAGGATCAGTGGACAAAGTTCAAAACCGTCGTGCATAATGCGTTAGATGAGCATGTGCCAAGCAAGATCGTAAGAGATGGAAAAGAGCCACCGTGGTACAACAACCGAGTTAGAAAACTGCTGCGGAAGCAAAGGGAACTTCACAGCAAACATAAACATAGCCAAAGCCTTGCAGACAAACAAAAATTACGCGAAGCGAAATGTAGTGCGAGGAGGGCTATGCGAGAGGCGTTCAATGAATTCGAAAGTCAAGTTCTATGTACTGACTTGGCAGAAAATCCTAAAAAATTTTGGTCCTATGTCAAAGCGATAGGTGGATCAAAACAAAATGTCCAGACACTCTGCGACCAAAATGGTACTGAAACAGAGGATGACAGACTAAAGGCCGAAATACTAAATGTCCTTTTTCCCAAGTTGTTTCACAGAGGAAGATTGCACTGTAGTTCCTTCTCTAGATTGTCGCACAGATGACAAAATGGTAGATATCGAAATAGACGACAGAGGGACAGAGAAACAATTAAAATCGCTCAAAAGAGGAAAGGCATCTGGACCTGATGGGATACCAGTTCAATTTTACACAGAGTACGCGAAGGAACTTGCCCCCCTTCTTGCAGCGGTGTACCGTAGGTCTCTAGAAGAGCGTAGCGTTCCAAAGGATTGGAAAAGGGCACAGGTCATCCCCGTTTTCAAGAAGGGACGTCGAGCAGATGTGCAGAACTATAGACCTATATCTCTAAGTTGTAGAATTTTGGAACACGTATTGTGTTCGAGTATAATGACTTTTCTGGAGACTAGAAATCTACTCTGTAGGAATCAGCATGGGTTTCGGAAAAGACGGTCATGTGAAACCCAGCTCGCGCTATTCGTCCACGAGACTCAGAGGGCCATAGACACGGGTTCACAGGTAGATGCCGTGTTTCTTGACTTCCGCAAGGCGTTCGATACAGTTCCCCACAGTCGTTTAATGAACAAAGTAAGAGCATATGGACTATCAGACCAATTGTGTGATTGGATTGAAGAGTTCCTAGATAACAGGACGCAGCATGTCATTCTCAATGGAGAGAAGTCTTCCGAAGTAAGAGTGATGTCAGGTGTGCCGCAGGGGAGTGTCATAGGACCGTTGCTATTCAGAATATACATAAATGACCTTGTGGATGACATCGGAAGTTCACTGAGGCTTTTTGCAGATGATGCTGTGGTGTATCGAGAGGTTGTAACAATGGAAAATTGTACTGAAATGCAGGAGGATCTGCTGCGAATTGACGCATGGTGCAGGGAATGGCAATTGAATCTCAATGTAGACAAGTGTAATGTGCTGCGAATACACAGAAAGATAGATCCTTTGTCATTTAGCTACAAAATAGCAGGTCAGCAACTGGAAGCAGTTAATACCATAAATTATCTGGGAGTACGCATTAGGAGTGATTTAAGATGGAATGATCATATAATGTTGATCGTCGGTAAAGCAGATGCCAGACTGAGATTAATTGGAAGAATCCTAAGGGAATGCAATCCGAAAACAAAGGAAGTAGATTACAGTACGCTTGTTCGCCCACTGCTTGAATACTGCTCAGCAGTGTGGGATCCGTACCAGATAGGGTTGATAGAAGAGATACAGAAGATCCAACGGAGAGCAGCGCGCTTCGTTACAGGATCATTTAGTAATCGCGAAAGCGTTACGGAGATGATGGATAAACTCCAGTGGAAGACTCTGCAGGAGAGACGCTCAGTACCTCGGTACGGGCTTGTGTCAAAGTTTCGAGAACATACCTTCATTAAAGCTAACTAACCTAAGGACATCACACATATCCATGTCCGAGGCAGGATTCGAACCTGCGACGTAGCGGTCGCTCGGCTCCAGACTGTAGCACCGAGAACCGCACGGCCACTCCGACCGGCGAGAATGCATGGAGTTTTATGACCTTGCAATTGTTCGGACAAAGCTCAGTTTGCAGCAGTCTGTCTTGAACGGCTTCCTCCACCCACTTTCCGCTCATGAGGGACTGCTGCCTGGCCTAGGTAAAATGCTTTACGAACCAGTGCCCTGCTGCCCGACCATAAGCGGAAGAACGACAATGATACGGCCAGAAGTCTCGGGGATGGAACACTTGCATGGAGTGACATTTGCATACACTGACAATTTCATGGGACCTGGGGCTCTTGCTGGGCTAACCGGCTTTTCGCAGGTACATGCACACTTAGAAGTCTGTCAGCTGACCACAGCTGCTCGTGCGAGCTGCCTCACGCTTACGGCACAGTAGTGCGCAACCACATATAACTCGAGGGTGGTCCATTAACGCAAACGTATACCTTGAGGCTGTTGTACTGATGACAGCTGACAATTCAACATACTGAGAACTGACAGTGAGACTGAGTATCTCTTTTAATATTTTGAAGTTGTAAGGAAGGAAACGTATTTCTTAAGACTGTGCAGTCTTATGATGACTGCCATTTCAGGACGAAATTTAAATTGACAAATTTATATTTCGTTACCATTTTATTTAAACGTTAAACATAAAAACACAGCATGTCACGGACTATTACTTATGCTTTTCAGTAGAAGACCGATGTCTGGTACCACTTTTCGGTCAATGCTAATTAGAAAACAAGCTTTTAAGATGAAGTCAGCCAGTGAGCTTCTGTGGGTGGAGTTGCTTCTCTTCAATTGCGGAAAAAAGTAGCATGTACATGTAAGTCTAAACATCGATATTATCGTTGCTGCAGACTTTAAAAGTCGCAAATATTTATATTGAGGAAACAGAAGTCTTCGAGACTAATTTTGCAATGAAACTAATCACACAAACGTCACACAGCAGGTGTATAAGCTCTAACCGTAGCCGACTTTCCACACTGTCAACATAACATGGAAATCAGTGAAACTGCGCAATACTCTGTAAGCCGAAAAGCAGAATGGGAACTTGAACCAACTACTGATTCATTCGTTGAGTATTCCTTCTGGAAATAAAAATGTGTTTTTATAGTGAAAACGTTGGGAAAATTATTGAGATCCTTTTTTTTCACATCGGCTTCTCACTATTCATCATCCAAGTGAACATAATCTTTTACATGTTGTCTGTTGCAACGGTGTTCTAAACTGAATTTTTTCGTTTTCGTTCAAAATTAATAGAACATAAAGCGTGTCGAGACACCATCACATACAACAGATATATAGCCTAGGTATCCTGCATTGATACGTCGAGGTTGACGTGTCTGACCGCTTTGAAGTCAGACCATTATGCTACTTTTCGTCCCTTTCAAAGCAGCTATTTTCCGTTTTAAGGGGAGACTCAACCCTAAAACTTCAACTTACTTCAAAAAATTATTGGCTATTTCAAATCTTTAGAGCGTTTATTCTTAGATTCGGCAGTATTCTAATTACAAGTACATCTAAGGAGTGATGGAAATATGGACTGCGTAAGGGTCTGTAGCACACCGAAAGATGCCAAAGATAATTTTTGATTTCTGTCACCATCAAACAGAACCATCTTTACTCCTAACTTGGCATAAGCTCAAATTGGGGAAAACAAGTAGCAAGATTTCCAGGAACAGTTGGCAGCCCATCGATGGAAATCAATTTCTATGCCTGTTGACTGTGTAAATGTGAATTTAGGGAATACACTGAAATTCTGTTCAGTACAATCCACGAGCTCCAAGGAAACAGGTATTGGCTTACAATCAGATATCCCTAGCACTGCACCTCCTCAAGAAGTCCGAGAGTAGATTTTTATTTAGAAAATTCAAGGGAAAGGCTACCCTAATGTTGACATTACAAGAAGAAACCTCATATATGCAGGAAGGGAAAATGTTATGGTGCCGGTGAATTTTAATGGCTATGAGTCTTGTAGTAACATTTGTTTTCTGATAAAACGTTAAAATCTATTTTACTATAAGTTGTTTTTCTAACCTCAGTGTCAAAAGGCTATGAGCACTATGGGACTTAACTTCTGAGGTCATCAGTCCCCTAGAACTTAGAACTACTTAAACCTAACTAACCTAAGGACATAAAACAGATCCATGCCCGAGGCAGGATTCGAACCTGCGACCGTAGCGGTCGCGGGTTCCAGACTGTAGCGCCTAGAACCGCTCGGCCACTCCGGCCGGCAACCTCAGTGTCAATTTTTTTTATAAATGTTAACCAGTCTGAATGAAACTTTTGCAGGAAGAAGTGTTTTCATACTTCTGTGCATTAACATTATCGAAAATGTAATTTGTTTATTTTATTATCATATTTATTTACCGATAATTAAGGGAAATTTAAGACTGTGATTTTAAATAAACGCTGAAAACGAATTGTTAATATTTTTCATAAAGCGAATACACAGAACTGTCGAAGTGTGTCTTGTGAATACACCTACAAAACCCAGCATGTAAAAATTGTGGTGTGAATACCAAAAATTGGTTTCCATGAATACTATTAATATCATATTAAAAATTCAAAACTCGAAAACCAGCGAAATTATGGACTTCAAAACTTTGATGTTGCTAAATCTTTACATAACTGACACGATTTTAAAATTTGATTGCTTTCGCCAAAGTAGAAGAAAAGATAAATTTTTGGGTGGGTTCTCCCCTTCAGCTGAGCATCGTACATCCTGTATGTTCGTATCTAAGTCTACGTGGAACCTATTTATGGTCATTTCTCTGAAGGCAACACATTGTTTGCGCTTCTCATGCTCTACCAGTCGGCCCTGCTGCTCTAAGAAACGACGTCTGACCGTCCTATTTTACCGCGAGCGCTCACAACCAGGCGGCTAGCGAGTGTAATCGCTCTTGATCGCATAGCCGCATCCTCAACAGGCCTGCTATAGTCTAAAAAATATGTTACTAGGAATTAGTTTGAAAATTAATGGTTTCAAAACGGCGACCAGTCACTTTTTTGTGATAATTTATTTTGTCCTTACCAGTTTCATGTTGGTTTGCTCATATTCTAATGGAGAGGGAAAGTGTGGACTTAACTGCATTTCCGCTGCAAAGACTTTGTATTCGGTGTCTGCCCATTCAGGTTTTGATTCGAAGAACATCTAAAGGCGTACGCTGTGAATTTCCCCTACCAAAGGCTTGGCCTTTGAGATAGTCTTGTTAGTCTTCATTAGGGAATACTTTATAAATTTCTAGAGACATTTAGCTGACTTTGTGTCGTTCCCAGGGAACAGTACGAAGAGGTAGTCTCTCCGAAACCTGCAGTAAATTTATTTACAATATTTAGGAGAGTTTAAAATTTGGTTGCTTTCGGCAAAGTAGAAGAAAAGTTAAATTTTTGGGTGGATTATCCCCTTACGCAGTGCGCCGTATATACTGCGTGTACATTAAACTACTTTTCAAAATTTACAATTTTCTCAATGAATCTGACGTTTCCTTTGTCATTGTAACTTCTGTGCATAGGCCACACAAGTCTCAAATGATTTGTGTTTGGAGTTTCTCTAACGCCATAGCAACAGTTTCGTCAGTCTTCATTACTGACCTTTTTTTCCCATCAAAGTTTTATATTAGTCGGTCGAACTAGTGGCCGTAGTACTCTGCACCTTCTCGAAGATTTATTACTAATGATTAAACATTCGGATGTTTGTTCAAGTGGCTCTAAGCACTATGGAACTTAACATCTGAGGTCATCAGTCCCCTAGACTTACAACTACTTGAACCTAACTAACCTAAGGACATCACACACATCCATGCCCGAGGCAGGATTCGAACCTGCCACCGTAGCAGCAGCACGGTTCCGGAATGAAGCGCCTAGAACCACTCGGCCACAGCTGTTCGGATTAACTTTTGATATTACTGTATTTATTCTTCCGTTCCATGCTTCTGAGACGTTATAAGTGCGAAGCGCCTTCCACTGCAACTTCACATGTTCCATGGGATATGTTCGTTATCGAGCCACTTGTCCAAAAAATAGTCATGAGCGTCCCGAAGCTTTTGGTTGTCAGGCGTGCTCTCCCGTGTACACAGCCAAACATCGTCCAACACTTCCACGGAAAATGCGCTGCAGCGTATTTCCTCATCTTCCTTGTAGGCAGGAACATGTTTCCACAAACATTTATTAAAATGATAATTTCAGCCAATAATCTCTGTTCAGGAAACAAGCAGTTAGCTGCTTGGACGATGGCAGTTTTGAAGTCCATCATCAGGGGTGCAGGGTGCTATCCACGCACCTTGGTTTTAATAGCTTAAAAATGTTCTAGGTTTGCTCACTTTTTATTTAGAGCGTAAACAACTGAAATTGTGTTTGTTTCCTCCCAAGAACTGTTAAGGTCGGCGAGGCGTGTAAACAACTGTCCAAACTTTTGATCGAACTCTTGAACGTTCCGTCAGAAATAATGATTCGTAATTTGATAAACAAACTTTTCCTTTTAAGCTGGCAAACTCCAGTATTCTGTCATAGATCCCATTTTATCATCTTCAAGTGAGAAGTTGCTACCATCATTTGTCAGTATATTTTTTCTCTGGAAGAATTTTCCTCCAGAATTGGTAGTATCTTGTGTAGTTCCCATGTATTTTTACCTAATGTAATGTAACGATTGTATCGCACTTCTGTGTGATGTTAACGAAGTTACCAACCGTAACCTCGATTGAAGAGCTGCACTACTTCTTTTACGTAAACTGATGAAATGCAGTGTCTGTTTCTTTTGCCCACTCCTTTGCACTGAGAAAATGTTTCCGCACTTCATTTTCTGCTTCATCTGGAAAACAAACGTGGTTACCTTCCCCTAAACAGTGTTTTTGTGGATGCTGTTTCTTTGCATTTATTCTTTTTAAAGTTCACAAACCACCATTAAGTCTCTTCTTGGTTTTTTGTATAGTAAACTGTACACTGATGCCCGCTGTAAATCATTAAAAGCTGCAGTTTGGTAGTCTCGGTGAACACAGTAATCTCAGCACTGAAACACGGAACACTGCTTGCCAGTCAGAGGTGAACTGCAGTACTGAACTCTGGGAGACAGCCACGCGTACTACGAACTGGGGCGGCTACAGAGAACTTTGTGCAGGAAATGGGCTTTGGCCTTCTGCAGAATCGCAGGTAGCGGCGGACATGCCGGTGTTTCCCACTTCGGGAACGCCTACAGTGTCGTGGGCTCCGTCCAAATGTCAACACGCTCCCTCTCCGTACAAGTGTCACTCCGTGCAAATGCCACAAACTCAGAGGTCCTTCTGCATGTACGATCTACTGAGTGCTGCTTCCCAGGAATACTCACACAACCTGGTCGTTGCTCTCAGAATTTCTAGCCTTCAATCCATCTCTCTCCCGGCTCTCCACCGCCTCCACTACGGCCTCTCAGATACACGTTCTCTATAGGTAACACATGCATTCTGCCCACAATTTCCTCTTGTAAAAAAGTCGTAAACCGTACATGCCAAATTTAGTACAGGGGAACACCGAGATTGTCACCAAAAATATGAACATTAATCGTACTGATAACGTCGGTGAAGTGAGAGAGTTGCGTGCGAACTGTCAATAGTGTGTTAGAATATACAAGAGTGATCTTCAGTTTTTGACTGCGAAAAGAGCTCTCTAGCTGTTCAAAAAGCGTTGTGATTTAAAATTGCAGTGACAGAGAGGTGTTGCATATGTGTACCGCATTGGGGGCGGAATACCATGATGGAGAGGAATGTTGACACAGTGAACCACATACCGCCCCCAAACCATGTGGCTGACGACACATCTGGCCTGCTAACCATCCCCGACGTTACATCAGCGTGTGACAAGATTGTGTAAATTGCTGCATTATGCCTATTGCCAGTGCATGTCGTCACCACCAAACAGCAAAAGAATTCAGCGTACGGGCCTTACAGACAGGCAGGCTCGATGACCTGACAGTAGCGAAGACTTCGGCTGTCGAACTCAAAGGACCTGCTTGCTGAGCCAGGAAACCTCCGACAGGCAAGTGGCAGCCTTCTTCTTCGTCAGCGGCCGAGATTCGACGCCACTGGACAGCCCACGGAACATTCTGAACGCGGAGGGCTACGCCAAGTCGGCACCACCCCACTGCCCATGAACACTGTCTGAAGGAGCTCTGCACCACTTGACCACTACCACACCACGCCGCCTAAGCAATGTACAAGCCCTTCAGCTATTTGATTAGCTAGTTAGTGATATGATAGATAGACCATTTGAACAATTCTTTTATTGAAATGATGTGGAACTAGTCACTTTAAAGGATATGTATACATGACTGGTGAACAAATACATTATCATTTTTAATCCTACTCATGAAACTACAAGTAATTTTTTTCCTTTTTTCTACTGGCTACCAGTTCTTAAGTAGAAATTCGTTAATGAAGTAGAAGAAGTTGTTCAGGAGAAATTATTTTAAATTAGATTTAAAAGTTCCTTCGCTACCTGTCAGACATTTTATATTATTGGATATGAAACTAAATATTTTTGTTGCTGCGTACTGAACCCCTCCTTGAGCCACTGGCAGGTTTAATGAGTGATGAGCAACCTCAGAACATTATTTCGTACGACATTATTGAGCGGAAACATGCAATGGGGGGGGGGGGGGGGGGGCATTGGCATACTGAACACCTATGAAAAGGCACAAAAAAAGCTTTTTGAGTTTCCCATTCATCATTCATTGTATATGTTTATTGTTTTCAGAAATATAGAGGTGCCAAACCGGATGATTGTTTTCATTCACTCTGCATTTGTCGAACTTTTGTCTTATTTCTTTTACGTAACCAATAGGAGGTGTAATACAACTCGTGGATTACTAACTTTTCCCTTTCAATTTTGCTTTTACGATGTGTTTTTGTGTGAAACGAAGGTTCCACTAATATTTCTTTTACGAAATGTTGTACTGGTTTTCTGTTGTAAAATTGAATGAATTTTAAATGTTAGCTAGTTGTATGTAGACACGTTCGATTAATGAGTGTTATACGTTTTTTATCAAAGAGTATAGTGAAGTTACAATCGCATTATCGCAGGGCGTGCGATCTCGCAAGCTGTACCGTGTAGGACGGTGCCGGGATGTGAACAGTTCAGTCGGGTCGAGTCGCGTACAAAGAACGGTGAAGGGAGTAGCGATGCGACGTTTGTGTTCAGAATTGATCTTCAGGCAGCGGCGATAAAATAAGTAACGGCACGGCGGAAGTTTTGTTTGGCAGGCACAGTATAAGGCGTTAGGTGCACACATTACGATCACTGCAAGAGGATATCAGTTAACATGAAGAGTACTGTGGATCCAAGTTTATTAAGTGTGGAGCTGAGTGAAGAAAAGCCTGAGGCACACATTCTTAACGAACAATCCTTACATGCATCGACGACGACTCAACACAAAGTAGGATCTAACCTATTATTTGATTAGATTTGTATACGGCCAAGCAGCGTCGTAGTCAATATTATGAGTGAATAAAAGCAAGATTTTCAGTGTTGATTATCAGTTCTACCTACGACAATTTACCAAAATAGGTTCCATCTTATCCATTATTACTGAACTTAGAAAGTCCTAATACAGGAGAAGTAATGACAACATTTTTCCAAAAAATAAAGAAACCAAATAAAATAGCTAAGCAGCGAGTAACTTTTTGCTTGCTAATAGAAGTGACAGTAATTAAAATTTCAATTGTTTGAAAGACAGTAATTAACCAAAGTGCCTACGTCTATTAATTGGAACTGTAATTTCGAAAGCAGTGCTTAACAAAGTAAAATTCAGAGAAAGGTATTTTTTGGGTATTTTAAAAAAATGATAAATTAGTTTCCTTACTACGCAGCTGCAGTCAGTGAGAAGTGTTTGTAACGTCTTCAGTAAATAATAGTAGTCATTGTACAAAGCGTATTTAGTAACTATTAATGAAGCCATTTGAGATCAACAAACCTGTAAAACCATTTATCAAATTGTAATATACTTTTGCCATTGAGTATTAGTTTTGCTGGTGACGTAACTGTGAATTACATGAAAGTGATTATTGAACATGGGTCTAATTATTAAGATGCTTTAAATGACAGCATTTGCTAATGAATAGGTATAAATGCCTTTTGCGCAAAAGTAACGACAGTAAGCATTACAGTGACTGACGTCATGACTTTTGCATTTTACGTAACCATTCACGGCTAATGAAATTTTATTGTTCCCTGTTCGTCACTAAATTGTTTTCATGACTCACGATTAAACTGAAAGGTATTTGACCACTGTGTCATATCCGTTTGAAGCTGTGCCAACGTAATATTTAACAATTTAGTGCTATTTTTACCTGATAACAACCCCATGAACCATGGACATTGCCGTTGGTGGGGAAGCTTGCGTGCCTCAGCGATACAGATAGCCGTAATGTAGATGGAACCACAGCGGAGGGGTATTTGTTGAGAGGCCAGACAAAGTGTGGTTCCTGAAGAGGGGCAGCAGCCCTTTCACTAGTTGCAGGGGCAACAGTCTGGATGATTGAGTGATCTGGCCTTGTGACATTAAAAAAAATGACCATGCTGTGCTGGTACTCCGAATGGCTGAAAGCAAGGGGAAACTACAGCCGTCATTTTTCCCGAGGGCATGAAGCTTTACTGTACGGTTAAATGATGATGGCGTCCTCTTGGGAAACATATTCCGGGCGGTGACTACTCAGGAGGGCGTCGTTATCAGGAGAAAAAAACTGGCGTTCTGCGGATCAGAGCGTGGACTGTAAGATCCCTTAATCGGACAGATAGGTTAGAAAATTTAAACGGATAGATTGAAGTTAGATACAGTGAGAATTAGTGTAGTTCGGTGGTAGGAGGAACATGACTTCTGGTCAGGTCAATACAGGGTTGTAAATACAAAATCAAATAGGGGTAATGCAGGCGTAGGTTTAATAATAAATAAAAAAATAGGTGCGCGGGTTCAAATGGCTCTGAGCAGTATGGGACTTAACTTCTGAGGTCATCAGTCCCCTAGAACTTGGAACTACTTAAACCTAACTAACCTAAGGACATCACACACATCCATGCCCTAGGCAGGATTCGAACCTACGACCGTAGCGGTCGTGCGGTTCCAGACTGTAGTGCCTAGAACCGCTCGGCCACCCCGGCCGGCAGGTGCGCGGCTAAGCTAC
Source organism: Schistocerca serialis cubense (assembly GCF_023864345.2). Lineage (NCBI taxonomy): Eukaryota > Metazoa > Arthropoda > Insecta > Orthoptera > Acrididae > Schistocerca > Schistocerca serialis. The sequence continues at coordinate 462,025,604 of NC_064638.1, forward strand.
TACGAACAGCATAGTGAACGCATTTTTGTAGCCAAGATAGACACGAAGCCCAGGCCTACCACAGTAGTACAAGTATATATGCCAACTATCTCCGCAGATGACGAAAAAATTGAATTATGATGAGATAAAAGAAATTATTCAGATAGTGAAAGGAGACGAAAATTTAATAGTCATGGGCGACTGGAATTCGATAGTAGGAAAAGGAACAGAAGGAAAAGTAGTAGGTGATTATGGAATGGGGTTAAGGAATGGAAGAGGAAGCGCACATGGTAGAATTTAGCGTAGAGCATAACTTATTCACAGCTAACACTTGGTTTAAGAATCATGAAAGAAGGTTGTATACGTGGAAGAGGTCTGGAGATACTGGAAGGTTTCAGATATGTTATATAATGGTAAGACGGAGATTTAGGAACCAGGTTTTAAATTGCAATACATTGCCTGGGGCAGATGGGACTCTGACCACAATTTATTGGTTATGAACTGTAGACTAAAACTGAAGAAACTGCGAAAGGCTAAGAATTTGTGGAGATGGGATATGGTTAAACTGAAAGAACCAGAGACTGTAGAAAGTTTCAGAGAGAGCATTAGGGAACGACTGACAAGAACATAGAAAGAGATATAGTAGAAGAAGAATGGGTAGCTTTGAGAGATGAAATAGTGAAGGCAGCAGAGGACTAAGTAGGTACAAAGACGAGGACTAGTAGAAATCCTTGGTTAACAGAAGAAATATTGAATTTAATTGACGAAAGGAGAAAGTATAAAAATGCAGTAAATGAAGCAGGCAAAAAGATATACAAAAGTCTCAAAATGCGATCTACAGGAGAGCAAAATGGGTAAGCAGGGATGATTAGAGGACAAATGTAGGGATGTAGAAGCATATATCACTAGTGGTAAGATAGATGCTGCATAGAGGAAAATTAAAGAAACCTATGGAGGAAAGAGAACCACTTGTATGAATATCAAGAGCTCAGATCAAAAAGCAGTACTACGCAAAGAAGGGAAATCAGAAAGGTGTAAGGAGTATATATATAAGGTGTGTACAAGGGCGATGTACTTGAAGGCAATATTATGCAGATGGAAGAGGACGTGGAATGAGATGAAATGGGAGATATGATACTGCGTGAAGAGTTCGACAGTGCACTGAAAGATCTAAGTCAAATCAAGGCCCTGGGAGTAGACAACATTCCATTAGAACAACTTATAGTCTTGGGAGAGCCAGCCATGACAAAACTATTCCAGCTAATGAGCAAGACGTACGAGACTGGTAAAATACCCTCAGACTTCAAGAAAAATCCCAAAGAAAGCAGGTGCTGACAGGTGTGAAAATTACCAAACTATCAGTTTAATAAGTCACGGCTGCAAAATAATAACATGAATTCTTTACAGACGAATGGAAAAATTGGTAGAAACCGACCTTGGGGAAGATCAATTTAGATTCCGTAGAAATGTTGGAGCACTTGAGGCAATACTGACCCTACGACTTATCTTAGAAGATAGATTAACGAAAGGCAAACCTACGTTTCTGGCTTTTGTAGAATCAGAGAAAGTTTTTGACAATGTTGACTGGAATACTCTCTTTCAAATTCTGAAGGTAGTAGGGGTAAAATGCAGGGAGCGAAAGGCTATTTACAATTTGCACAGAAACCGGATGGCAGTTGTAAAAGTCGATGGGCATGAAAGGGAAATAGTGGTTGAGGAGCGAGTGAGACAGGGCTGTAGCCCATCCCCAATCTTATTTAATCTGTTCATTGAGCAAGCAGTAAAGGAAACAAAAAAAAATCGGTGTAGGAATTAAAATCCAGGGAGAAGAAATAAAAACCTTGATATTTTCTGAGGACACTAATTTTTCAGAAACAGCAAAGGACATGGAAGAACATTGAAAGGGATGGAAAGTGTCTTGAAAGGAGGACAAAAGATGAACATCAACAAAAGCAAAACGAGGATAATGGAATGTACTCGAACTAAGCGAGTCAGATTAGGCAATGAGACACTTAAAGTAGTCTTTTCTGAAAGCATTTGTATGGAGTGTAGCCTTGTACGGAGGTGAAACATGGACGATGAATAGATTAGACAAGAAGAGAAAGAAGCTTTTGAAATGTGGTGCTACAGAAGAGCGCTGAAGATTAGATCGGTAGATCACGTAACTTACGAGGAGGTACTGAAAGAATTAGGGAGAAGAGGAATTTGTGGCACAACTTGACTAGAGAAAGTAATCGGTTGGTAGGAGACGTTCTGAGGCATCGTGGGATCAACATTTTAATATTTGACGGAAGCGTGGAGCGTAAAAATCGTAGCGGGAGATCATGAGATGAATATACTAAGCAGTTTCAGAAGGATGAAGGTTGCAGTAGGTACTTGGAGAGGAACAAGCTTTCACAGGATAGATTAGCATGGAGCGCTGCATCAACCCAGTCTCTGGACTGAAGGCCACAGGAACAACAACAACAATAACCCAAGTATTCTAATATAAATTTACCAGTAATACAAATCAGCAATTATAGAAACAGTAATTTAGATGACACAGTAACTTGCGCTTGTTAATTTTTTTTATTCATTAACTTCACTCATGAAATCTTTTCCAAATTTTGCCAACTACTGTGATTCCACTTCATTCTTTATTTACATTTTACTTCAACAGTATGCAGTTTATTAACGTCATTGCCAAAAAGCACTGAGTATTGGCGATTCGGTTGTAACAACTTTACATTTCGCGGTTTTCATATATTCTTCTGAGTAGATTGCTTTCCCATACAATGGGGAACTTTAAATACACGGTTCATTTGAATGCTAACTAACCGGAAGTGAAAAGGGTTGTTACAGAGGTTGCGCAACATCTTGCCGCATTCTCTATGGGTGAAGCATCGGCTGGCGTGGTTTAAATGCCCCTGTGAGTCCGAGGAGCGCACCCTTCAGCGCTCGAGGCAAGATTTGTCCATTTCCCCCGCAGCGAAGATCTGCGCGCAGACACTTGCTTCGTAGTCTGCGGCAGATGTGGCAAAAGTGGTAAAAGTAGTTTGCTGTTAGCTGTCGATGCGCGGGCAGTTTTGCTCAGGATGTTGCTTACTTTTCGTCCATCCAGCTACAAAGACCAACGAAATCTGCTGTCGCCGAACACTGTCTCTAGTATAATGAAATGAGACCAGTATCTTAGTATAAACGCCAAGTTTCTGGGAGGTGTAACTAAGAGGTGCATCGAAATAAATATGATGGGAAAACCGTACAAAACAGGAAAAGGATTTAGATTTAAGCAATGCTTGTGATCCTGAAGTAATTGTTAAGATGTCACCAGCTCTCATCCATCAGACCTGGAAAACGTCCAGTGAATGTGCGATTTGCGCAGTAGCAGTGTGGACTTCGAAATGCAGATGACGATCAATGGGTGTTGCGGGAGTCGAGAGTCGAACTCGGCTATAACTGTTGGTGTGATAGCAGGGACACTTGACAGTGGCTGCAGTCTGGGCAGCGGGTACGCGCAGAACAAGAGGAATTGACAGCTTGGCCGCACCGCGGAAAGCACGTTACTAAACGAGTCAGAGCACTTTGTAACCTTTGGGAACCTTCGATATGACCCCAAAATTTTATTAATAAAAATGATTAAAACATCTTTATAGGTAAATGAATAGTAAAATTCACCGTGAATCAAACTCAGTTTCATGTAGAATTTTTATGAGAAAACGCAGTGGGAAGAAACGGAAAGAACATTGTATTCATCGGCAAATTACCTGAAGCCAGCCGGCCGAAGTGGCCGTGCGGTTCTAGGCGCTGCAGTCTGGAACCACGAGACCGCTACGGTCGCAGGTTCGAATCCTGCTTCGGGCATGGATGTGTGTGATGTCCTTAGGCTAGTTAGGTTTAACTAGTTCTAAGTTCTATGGGACTAATGACCTCAGAAGTTGAGTCCCATAGTGCTCAGAGCCATTTTGAACCTGAAGCCATGTGGTGCAATAGGTGAAAAGGATGTGATGCAAGGATGCGAAACCGTTGGAACTTGACGCCAAGGTAGCTTCACAACAGAGACACAGAATGGCCGAGGGTATCGAGAGTGGTGGACGAAAGAGTGAACAATGACGAGAGATATGCGAATGTCGTAGAAATCTAGAGATAAATAACAGACAGAAAACTGAGGGGCATGAAATAGACATCACTAATAGATAACTATCGAAAGCGTTTTATTTCAACAAAGTGGTGAACAGAGTGTAGCACTATGGTACAGTCAACGGTAATGTATGATAATACACTCCTGGAAATGGAAAAAAGAACACATTGACGCCGGTGTGTCAGACCCACCATACTTGCTCCGGACACTGCGAGAGGGCTGTACAAGCAATGATCACACGCACGGCACAGCGGACACATCTGGAACCGCGGTGTTGGCCGTCGAATGGCGCTAGCTGCGCAGCATTTGTGCACCGCCGCCGTCAGTGTCAGCCAGTTTGCCGTGGCATACGGAGCTCCATCGCAGTCTTTAACACTGGTAGCATGCCGCGACAGCGTGGACGTGAACCGTATGTGCAGTTGACGGACTTTGAGCGAGGGCGTATAGTGGGCATGCGGGAGGCCGGGTGGACGTACCGCCGAATTGCTCAACACGTGGGGCGTGAGGTCTCCACAGTACATCGATGTTGTCGCCAGTGGTCGGCGGAAGGTGCACGTGCCCGTCGACCAGGGACCGGACCGCAGCGACGCACGGATGCACGCCAAGACCGTAGGATCCTACGCAGTGCCGTAGGGAACCGCACCGCCACTTCCCAGCAAATTAGGGACACTGTTGCTCCTGGGGTATCGGCGAGGACCATTCGCAACCGTCTCCATGAAGCTGGGCTACGGTCCCGCACACCGTTAGGCCGTCTTCCGCTCACGCCCCAACATCGTGCAGCCCGCCTCCAGTGGTGTCGCGACAGGCGTGAATGGAGGGACGAATGGAGACGTGTCGTCTTCAGCGATGAGAGTCGCTTCTGCCTTGGTGCCAACGATGGTCGTATGCGTGTTTGGCGCCGTGCAGGTGAGCGCCACAATCAGGACTGCATACGACCGAGGCACACAGGGCCAACACCCGGCATCATGGTGTGGGGAGCGATCTCCTACACTGGCCGTACACCACTGGTGATCGTCGAGGGGACACTGAATAGTGCACGGTACATCCAAACCGTCATCGAACCCATCGTTCTACCATTCCTAGACCGGCAAGGGAACTTGCTGTTCCAACAGGACAATGCACGTCCGCATGTATCCCGTGCCACCCAACGTGTTCTAGAAGGTGTAAGTCAACTACCCTGGCCAGCAAGATCTCCGGATCTGTCCCCCATTGAGCATGTTTGGGACTGGATGAAGCGTCGTCTCACGCGGTCTGCACGTCCAGCACGAACGCTGGTCCAACTGAGGCGCCAGGTGGAAATGGCATGGCAAGCCGTTCCACAGGACTACATCCAGCATCTCTACGATCGTCTTCATGGGAGAATAGCAGCCTGCATTGCTGCGAAAGGTGGATATACACTGTACTAGTGCCGACATTGTGCATGCTCTGTTGTCTGTGTCTATGTGCCTGTGGTTCTGTCAGTGTGATCATGTGATGTATCTGACCCCAGGAATGTGTCAATAAAGTTTCCCCTTCCTGGGACAATGAATTCACGGTGTTCTTATTTCAATTTCCAGGAGTGTAGTTGGCGCCTTAAAATGAATTGGATGTAGTAACTGACAGCTCAAAAGGAGTAACTGTAAGTCTATTATTTTTTAATCATTTACCTGCCAACCAGTATCAAGAAATAATCGACGTGCTGAAGCAGGGATTATTATCATTTTGAAAGTAACACAGAGCATATTATATGTTCGTGTAGCATAATACAGCAGAATACTGCTGACATCATTTCCCCAAATTTTTAGAAGATGATGTATTCTAGAGTAGTTTTCCACACTAGCAACAAGATTATCCTCCCCAAGTCACAGTTTTGGTTTCAGTAGGGCTGCTCTACTGAGAAAGCCATATAGACGTTCACTCACCGGATTTTACGAGCATTAAATAGTGCCAGTTGATATTTTCTGCGACCCATCTAAGGCCTTTGGCTGTATAAATCACAGTATCCTCTTAGATAAATCGAAGTTTTATGGTCTTGATGGTATAGCCAACCAATGGACGTCATATCTAACCAAAAGAATGCGAAAAGTTGTACTTAATAAAGTAACCAATATAGTCGGAGGACATAATCACGTATGGGGTTCCCCAAGGCTCAATCTCAGGTCCACTACTCAGGTCCACTACTGTTCCTAACACTCCATTGGGCCTGAGGGGACCCGATCCCCCTAAAAAATTCGTTTGGCGGGGGGGGGGGGCAGAGCCCCCCATGTATTTAAGAAAGTTATTAGAAAATTTGTCCGGGTGTGCGAACCTTTGGGTAAAGTCTAGCGCCAGTGGGCCAGCGCTGTGGCCGCGGCGACATCAAAAGGACTGCAACAGAAGTGCCTGGAATCCTCTGCCTCGCGTCTCGACGCTTCGAGACGTTATGACGCCGCGGCTATATAAAGCCCACCCTGCTGTTGCAGTAATTAAGTGTGCACAGTTTCGTTCAGTGCATGCTGCAGACGTGTTTAGTGTTCCGACTTTAGTGTCTAGTGGACTGTTTTATATGACTATATTTTATTCGTTTATTTTAGTCTCTTAGTGTATTGTGGATTAAGCTTGCAATGGATAAATTTGTTACCGAAAAGGCGCGCTTGGAAGTTGATGATACTGCAAGTCAACCTCCAGCAATTATTGTGTCGTCAATTGCTTCGTCGTCTTCAGGCGAGAACGGTTCACAGAATGGACAATCCGTTAAGGGGAGATCTTTTCAGAAGTCTTGGTTGATCAAATATACATGGCTAGAATATGAAGCATCTACCTGAAAACTTTTTTGCAAAACCTGCAAAGAGGCAGATGCTAAAAGTCTATTACAATTTTCTTAAAAAAAGAGGAAATGCATTTACTTCCGTAGGGTTTTCTAACTGGAAAAAGGCTTTGGAAAAATTCCGTCTCTATGAAAATACGTTTATGTATAAAGAAGGTGTTCTGAAACTATATTCTATCACGAAGTGTAGTCTCCCACTTGAATGAACAGTTATATAGTGAGACAAAGAAAGGCCGTTTAGCTCTAGAGACAATTTTCACTAATGTGCCATTTCTATGCCGATAAGGACTAACAATCAGAGGTATAAAGATGTAAACTCAATTTTTTTCAATTGTTAGAACTCCAAAAGAATGACATAGCTGAGTTTAAAGATTGCTTAGAACGTTCGGGGTATAAGTGGACGTCCCACGATATTCAAAACGAGATCATTGATCTACTAGGAAAGTCTGTGTTGAGAAAGGTATTGGCTTCAATCAAGAAGACTGAAAACGTTTCTATTATGTTTGACGAATCAAGTGATTCTTTGCTTCACGAACAAGTGTTATTTTGTATTCATACTGTCGATGATTCCTTAATCATCAACGAAGACTTTATTGGCTTATACGAGACCCCCAGCACTGATTCACAAACTCTGTTTAGTATTTTATGTTACAATTCAAGACTTATTTCTTTTTACGTTTTTATTGCCATGCAATGAACCAAGTAGAGGATGTCAATGAAAAAATTCAGTGCCCTCATCTAAGTGTTGCTGATCTGGAAAAATATATATGAGTGCTTGATTTGTATAGTGAATGGAAGGTGTGATAGTTTTGAACACTTTTGAGAATTGTGTTTAAAAGAAAAACCTTCACAATGTCGAGATCCTTTGCTTCCTCGGAATCGAAGTATACCGAAGAAGTATGAAAACTACGAAGCCAGCTCACCGCTCACTTCAAAACCTCAAAGGAATACTACAAAGCTATTTACTTCGAAGTCTGTGAAACGGTGCAATCTTGCATTACTGAGCGGTTTGCTTCAACTGGACTCACACAGGTCATTGCAGTTGAACAATATTGCTTGCTTTTACTAAACAGAGGAGAAACAAATTTGGAAAAATGAACTGAGTTTTTCAAAAATGACCTGGACATTGAGAGACTGCGCTTACACTTGAATATGTTAGCCGATATCGCTAATAAAAAAACACTGGTCTTAAAAAACGTGCGTGATGTAAGAAAGTACATTACACAAGAGCCTGCAATTGGAGAAATGTTATATGAAGTAGTGAAGTGCAGTAAACTTCTACAAGTAGTTCCAATCACGACAGCAACAGCTGAGCGATCATATAGCGCCTTTAGGCGTCTGAAGTCATATCTCCAGTCAACAATGGGACAGAAGCGAATGAACAACTTGGCTGTTCTTCATGCCCACCGAGATGTTTTGGATGAATTGGATATCCGACCAGTCATCAACGACTTCATATTCAGTAACTCAGTCAGACGGTCGAGAGTTGCACCTTTCTAAAGTCACTGTAGCCCTAATAATGGCATTTACAGCAAAATTAAAAATCTTTATAAAACAGAGAATTAAATACATACATAATGCAAAATTTTCTGTTTCGAAATATTAGTACTAGTTTAGTACTGTATTACTATATTACTATCGTACTGTGTTAGTTATATCCAAATACTTAAATATTTTTAGGGTGAGAGACCCAATTAAAACCCGCTATTTACATACTTCTTGACTGTATTAAAGCATTAACTTTGAGATACAGTTTTTATTTAATGAACCATGTGCCTTATTCAAAGTAAGCTTAAATTAGCTATTTAGCTTATTAATCAAAGTGGTATTACTGAGTGTCAGCAAAATTTAATGTTTCATTCTTTTAATGATAGTTTACGATTTATTTAAATATAATTTCAGTCCTTTCAGAGCTATATATTCACTGCTCTGTAATAGTCTATAAGCATGATTATTACTGTAAATTACATTAGCTGTTTACGAAAATACCGTGCTTGTTTATGTTTTGTTTCTTTTTTCAAAGCCAAAAAATCTGTCAGGAATGTCGAGTTTCCTAGAGTGTCGAGTTATCGAGAGTCCAGTTTTCTGATGTTGATCATATGACTCTAAAATGCTTAAAAAAACATTAAAACTCACTATTTTTCATCTAAAATTTAGAAAATTTCCCAGGGCTAGACCCCCAGTATGCCCCCCCTCCCTCACCTCCAATAGTTTTTATAAGTCAGCGCCCTTGGTTCGTACCTTATGTAAACGATCTTTCTTCTAATATACAACAAGCAGAATTAGTTCTTTTTGCAGACGACACTAGTATTATAATCAATCCAAGGATATATATAAGAATGGAGGAAATGCTAAACAAAGTCCTTAAACTTATCATTGACTGGTTTCCTGCAAATGCTCTCTCACTCTCAGTTTCAAAGAAGAGACGACATCTACAGGTCTTATATCAACGCCATCAAGGCGAGGAAATAATAAATAGTGTAGAAACTTCAAAATTCAACGCTTTCCACATCGATGAGAATTTAAACTGCAAAAAAGCACATTTTGGAACTACTAAAACAACTTAGTTGAGCCACATTTCCACTTAGAATCATTACAGATCTTAGGGGGGGGGGGGGGGTTGGGGGAGAGAGAAATCAATAAGTTGGATGTATTTTGCATATTTTCATTCAATGATGCCGTATGGAATAATGTTCTGTGGTAAGTCATCTTTAAGAAAGGAAGTCTTCATTGAGCAAAAACGTGTTATAAGAATATGTGTGCTCACCTACAATAATCTTGTAGACTTGTATTTAAGGAGTTGGCAATCCTGACTACTTTTTTGCAGTACATTTATTCCCTTATGAAGTTTGTTGAAAGTAACCTGCTACAGTTCAAAAGGAACAATGATGTACGTAATTAAAATAGCAGGATCAAAACTGAGATTCATTACCCATCATTAAGGTTATTTTCAGCGCAAAATGGGAGTATAACGCTGCATCAAAATTTTTTGATCACTTAACCAGCTATAGAAAATGTCTGACAGACAGCAAAGTAAAATTTGAAAACAAGTTGAGGAAGTTCCTCCTTAAGAACTCCGTATATTTCTATTTCTGTAAGGTGTAAAATGTGGTGGGTAGGACTTACCGTCTCACAACATATATAAATATATATATCTCTTTTCTTTTTGAAGAAAAAAAGCTTTGAAATGGTCAGAATGTAATCAATGTGCAAATTAATTTTGGAAGTGAATGTAAAATGACTCGTTCCACAGCATTACATTCTGTCGTGCAAAATGATACATGGAACATGAAACTAAGTAGAAGACACATCAGAACATTGTTTCATGATAAAGATTCGGGAATTTCATTGATCAAGAACGAACTATTTGTTGCAGTCAAATTACATCTTCTGAACAGATATAAAAACTCGTTGCTGCATATAAACTTTTACAAGGCAAATAAACGTTTAAGAGGCCAAAAACAATGAAACCAGAGGAACGAGTTATACTTGGCACCCAGAGACAAGATTCTAACAAACAGAAATAGCATGAACAGTCGTAACGAAAGGGAAAGTTGTAACTTAACATAGGCAATGCCGAGGTAAGTATGCCTTTGTCCTCCTGCACCTTTGGACTGACTTACCCAGCCAGTTATACGGCGACCTAGAGTTTAAAATATACTCCGAACCCCGATGCAACTAGGCGTTTTTCACATGAAGAGCACTGAGAGAGGTGAACGAAATGATGACAAGAAAATCCTAAGACTAACCAGGGATTGAAACCGTTGCCTTAGCATTCGTAGTCAGTTTACGAGACGTGGCCACAATGTCTCGTTCGAAAAACAGGAAAAAATGGGAGGGTTAAATAACCGCAGGAGAATACTCATTTATCTATTGACAAAAAATCAATCCCCTTTTTCCATGACGTGTATCTGTCACCAAGTTTTTATATGAAGGAGGGATAAGGACTACCTGCGTGAAAAAATAACACAAAAAGGTAAAACTTCTCCACGTCGTGTAAGTACCGTTACATGTGGATGTATCAAATTTATCTCTTCCCATGAATAACCCAGCTGCGGGGCTGATCTTTGAGGGTGCTGGCTGTACTTACGGTTCTTCACCATCGTTTAAATATTTCCAAAAATCCATGAATCTTGTGACACCATCTCCAAACAAATAATGGCGGCCGGGTTGTCGTCCGGGTAGAAGAGGGTGTGTAAATGTAAATAAGGGGGCAACATCCGTAAAAAGCGAGCCAAAATTTAATGCATAGACACCACATGTTTTTCGCCGCCCCACAATATAGCCGGTGCTCGTCTGTATCATGAACGGTGCTGTTCACACATAAAGGCGAACAGGCAATGTGGATCCTATCGAGTTTTTATCGAATAATCTGCTTTTACCGCTAAATCACCGAACCACCTTGCGACCTCCATAAGGGTGTACGAAATGAATTTATCGATGAAAAAATCGATTTTTGGGTAAATGCATTTCCGAAAAATTTAGACTCTCCCGTTTAATACCATGTATAAAATATCTGGATGACGTGAATAGAGCTATTTTAAAAATTGTATATGAGACGCGAAATATACTTGATATAGACAGCCCTGCCAGCGATATAATTGAGCACAAGAGAGTTAGCTTTTCTGTTGGCTACACTGCTAGACAGTTGACAATAGATTCTGCACCATTTATATTGTTTCCTTTGTGAGTACATCCATGTCATTGTTGTGAAAGTCGTATGTGGAGAAGTCATTGAGTTTTCTTTCCTTCAACATGCCTAGACCTAGTCTGAAGGTATTTAGAAAGCGTGTGCATTGGCGCAAGAAAGTAAAGTGTACTAAAAATTCGTTTGATTCATCTTCATCAGTATCTGATGTCCCACTAGCGACTAACCTCAACACTGGTAGTGATACATTGAGTGATGCTGCTGCCACTACACCGGAAAGTGCTTCAAGAAGAAAACTAGCTGGAATTGAAGAAGAATACAAGAAACTAAATGCTGGGACTACAAAATATGAGGGAATTAACGTCTCTTTATTATCAGACGTTTTGGAGAACAATGTGTGCTGCAAACAATGTGGAAAATGTGGTGTTTCATTGAAAACAAACTTACATGTAGGACTTGCTTGTGAATTAGAGTTGATGTGCAGTTATTGCAAACACAGTGTTACTTTCTTCAATTCCTCGCATGGTACTGCAGATACAGGTAAACTATACGATATAAACATTAGACTGGTTTATGGATTACAGTGTATAGGAAAGGGCAGGGCTGCAGGTGCCATATTGTATGATGTGATGAACCTCCCTCCTCCAAAACACATAATTGCAATAGGCTCTGCTGTAGAAGATGTGGCACAGGAAAACATGAAAGATACTGTTGAGGAAGCAGTTGTTGAAAATAATAACAGCAGAGACTTGTCCATAGCTTTTGATGGAAGCTGGCAGAAGAGAGGCCACACATCTCTGAATGGTGTAGTAACAGCTACAAGTGTGGACACTGGTAAGGTAGTTGATGTGGCAATACTTTCCAAGCATTGCAGATGCAAGGAGAAAATGAAAAATAAACATGAAGAGGAGTGCATGGCAAATTACTATGGGTCAAGTGGTGGTGTGGAAGTTGCTGGTGTAAGAAGTATTTATCAACGCTCAGTAAAATGGTACAACGTTAGATACATAAATTATCTTGGAGATGGTGACTCAAAGGCTTTCAAAGAAATTGAGTAACTGAGACCCTATGGTAACGATGTGAAAATTTCCAAACTGGAGTGTGTTGGCCATGTTTAGAAAAGGATGGGATCAAGACTTCGACGGCTCAAGGCTAGCATGAAAGGCAAGAAATTGAGTGATAGAAAAACTTTAGATGGGAAAAATAGACTGACAGATGCTACAATAGATCATATTCAGAAGTGCTATGGTCTAGCAATAAGACAGAATACAGCAGATGCAGAATTAATGAGAAGAGCATTCTGGGCTCTGTTTTTTCATACAGCTTCAAACAATGAGAATCCCCAACATGGGCTATGTCCAAAAGGGGACGATAGTTGGTGCAAGTACAACAGAGGCAAGGTAACTAAGAAACAATACAATCACCCTCATCACCTGCCACCTGCCATAATGGGTGAAATAAAACCAATATTCCGAGACGTCGCAGATATTAGTCTACTAAAGAAATGTCTTCATGTCCGGACTCAAAATCCAAATGAGTGTGTGAACCATGTGACATGGAATAGACTACCTAAAACTGTGTGTGTGGGTATGAACACATTTCACTTTGACGTTTATGATGCTGTTTCATCATTCAGTCGGGGCAATATAACAAAGTGCAAAGTTCTGCAGAAGTTGGGGCTCTGTGTAGGACTACGAACTGCCACAGCTATGCTTTGTTTGGACAAGGAACGGCTCAGGTCTTCAGATAATGCCATAAAAGTATATTCAAAGATGGCTAGACAGCATAGCAGAGCCATCAAGAGGAAGCTGTTGGACGATTCTGATGATACAAGCTATGGAGCAGGCTTGTACTGAAGTAAAAACTTTGAAGCTAATTTCCCGTAACTTTAGTTTTTTTGTGTATAAGGTACATTTTCTCAGGGCCTATTTATAGTAGAAAGATGAAATTTTTTGTAGTTGTTCCTTAAGACCTTGTAATATATCTGAATTAAAAGATATGTGGAATTATTTTGTATTAATGGATGTAAATTTTAAAATACTTGTTAAAATGTATAACTTTTTTTAACATTTACAAAAAATAAAATATCTGAAAAACTATACATTATTTTTTCAAAATTAATAATTCAGCATAAAACCAGAACATATTTCTGCGTACTGTGAAAAAATCAAGAGTATCGTCCAAATAACAAATGAGAAAATGTTCCTAACTTTTAGCTCAATTTAACATTGTAAGCATAGGGCGTTCTGTATACCCTTAATAACATGTAATCTGAACGATTCTTCATAATAACATCCACTGACAGAAAATCATATGGCATCGTAACTATATTGGTCAAAAATCGTTGTCACAATTATAGCTGGGAATCCATATGTTTTCCTATTAGGAGCTATGGTTACAAAAGGACCACTCAGATTCCATCTTATTATTGACGTAATAGTATTCCTTTTTCAAAAGCTTATTGAAACTAAAACAGATTTTGATCGCAGATGTCTTTAAATAATTTAATAACTGGTTCCGATCATTATGATCATTATCAGATTCATATACAAAAGAAATAAACGGACAAACAAACAAGTAAGAGCATTGTGACTTGTTTTAACAGTATAAATATTTGACAAGTAACGTGCTTCTTTCCTTATACTTCGTAAACGAAGCAAAAGTTTTTAACCATGATTGCCGTCGTCACAGATATGTAAACATGGTAATACTGTGATGAACGCTCATTACCTGTGAAACAGGGCGGTCGAGGGCCTACTGTGCTTACAGAAGCAACGCAAACTTGTGAGGGGGCTTCGCCGCTAGGAGTCACTGACTGAAAGAACAGTTTTCTGTAGTATGTTAAAAGCTAAAATAGGAGAAATTATACAGAGCCAGTAAGGGATGAGTTAACAATATAATTGAAATGGAGTTGGAGGATATAGGATATCAGTAGATGCATGGTGAGGTACTAACTAAAATTTCAAATTGGAGATCTCGGATAGGTATCTACGAACTACATTGTATATTATGTAGACTGTTGAAAGCATTGTACCGAAACGCGAAAGATACCATAGACACAAACGCCGGCAAGGACGCGCAAAAACTACAATAGTCTCTGATATAGTGAAAAATAAAAATTCGATATTAATTAATTTTGTTCATTTAAAATTTTAGTGGGCTGGTGTTTTTCTGCCAGCAGATCTCTATTTCTCCTACTAGGTTCAGCAGGCGACCTTTCGCTGGAAAATGCGTAACTCGCACTGAATGTTTATTTTTGGCCGTGTGACACGCTGTTATAACCCTTATACATCCTCGTTTTCTGGCCCCACCCGTTTGATTTATGTACTTGTCGGCCGTTGTGCCAATGGCTTCTTTCGTGTTTTTGTATGCCGCTTTCAGCTTTCTTCGTAATATATTACATACGTCATAGATACCTACTCGAGAGCAGTCATTTGAATTTTAGGTTACATTTTACTATGGACTGTAAACTGTTTTGGTTTCTACGACTTCTTGAACATTGAATCGCTGAAATCTTCGAGGTGATAATGTCACCTGTCACCAATACCATAAAACGGTGTCAATAGAAACAGTTTTCAACTTCAAAAGAAAAAATTGATAATTTGAAAATGAAATATAAAAATCTGAATTATATGGAATTACAGGTATTGTGAATAATTCTGAATTTTATAATTATATTTGGAAAATAGAACATCCACTTATAACAGCAAAAATAAAAACTTGATGGAACGGCAGTGTTAACTCTATCATTTTTATATTTATGTCAAAATACATTTTGGACCCAGAGAACGCGATAAAAATTTATCCGGTTTTAAAAACGTTTTAGTCATAGAAAAACTAAAAATATTTGCATGGATTGTGTTTTTTTATTCTGTTGTCCCAAAAACTGTTATCTCTCTAATTATTGTACCATTAAATTGATGAATTCGGTTTGTTTGTTGAAACATTTAGTCACAGACATCTTGTCTGAATGACGTCTGTAAATCCGCAAGTCATACCACAGAAGTAATGAAATGCTTTCGAGTAACATCTCTTTGACTAGAAAAGATTCCTTGTCTGTTAACTCAGCCTGGTTATTTTCTAAAGTCAACGCATCCTTCTATTTTCAGACAACAAATTTTACACGCAATCTAAATGACTGATTACTTTTTCCGTGTACTTTAATCAAAGGATAATCTCCTGGGTTGAAAACAGTGGCAGGTGGTTCTCCAATTCCTTAAAATTCTTGGTCTTCTTCTGAAGAAACACAGACGATTACCATTTCTATCCACCCCATAAATTATGAAAAATAACCGTACATTTTCTGTTAGCTGAAACACAACCTAGATTTCAAAGTACTTCAAAACTGAACTTTTGGTTAATGAAATGGAATTGCAAAATTTGTCTATCATTTATTTAAATTAAAACAACACAATTTAGATTAATACATTTCAGATTAAGTCTGAAGTAAGCAAATTCAGCAATACATCCGATGTTCGTCGTAGAGTGAACCAAAACACCAACTGATAGTGTCACGAACCTTGAAAATCACAATTTCCCTGTTAGACTGGTTCGCTGGAAACATACACGTACAACTCTTTGAAATGATATTCCGATTTGTCTTCTGACAAGACAGAATAGAACTTTTTTTCTAAGTATCTCTGGTCGAGCGGTTCTAGGCGCTTCAGTCCGGAACCCAGCGGCTGCTACAGTCACAGGTTCGAATCCTGCCTTTGGCATGGATATGTGTGAAGTCCTTCGATTAGTTCGGTTTACGTAGTTCTAGGTCAAGGGGTCTGATGACCTCATATGTTAAGTCCCATAGTGCTTAGAGCCATTTAAATCAGTTTGAAGTTTCTTTTATGTTCATCCCATTGTTTCTGTTCACCCCAGTTTGCGTTACCTAAAGAATATTGACATCTTTTTGGACCTGAAGATGATTTGTGTGAGCGAAACCGTTGGTCAATACTTTTTTTTTTTTCAAGCAGTATCTCCTCCTGGTAACCGCGACGTTCTTGAAGCTACTGTACAGCGCTCTCTTCGCGAGTTACGTGGAGTCTGCAGGATGTCCAAGCTCTCCAGAGGTGTGGGCGCGACGACCGTAGTGCTGTGAGCTGTTTAGTTAAACACGAATTTGCGGCGTTCGAGTTGCGACGCGAGAAGTCGTTGCCGGGCGTCGGGTCGGGTCCCGCCCTTGGGGCGTGATGTATGCGGCGGCGCGTTACCCCGCCATCAGTCTTGGGCGCACCTGGTGCGCCTGACGGCAGCAGCTTCGCGTGGTGTGGTGTCGGTGCGGCAGCCTTATTACGAGGCGGCTCCTACCGGCACGCCTGCCAAGCGTCACTCCCCTTTATCCTTGGGCGTAGTGTGATGAGATGATCGATCATCGTGACCTGCTCGCGATCGTGCATTGCTTAAGCAACTCACGTTCGGGAGGAGCGGCCTCCAGATCCCCGCCCACCCATCCTCATTTCCCTAAATGGCTGCAGGCGAAGGAAAAGCGGCAAAGGCAAAGGATTGTCTTCCTTTACGACGATAAACTTCTCCGTCCGAGCGCTCGGTCTCCAAAGACCTGCTAAGCAACGTGTAGGTATTTCCGAACAGGTAATAATGGAGGCTGTGGCTGAAGCTGATTAACTTCGAATAACATTTGTATTGACGGAAGAAATCGGAGCACAAAAAATAATTAACGTAGACTAATGAAATTTCGAGAATACATTGGTCTAGATAACATATTTAAGTGATAATCATTGCAATGCCACTGGCTAATGTAAGCTTGAGGTAAGTCACTGCAAATATGTAATGCTGGTACATTAATAATCTGTGAAACCGACAGAATGTGCAAGTGCGAGGTGTCAGGGTGGAGAAGAGTTTGATGGTATGCGGATTAAATATTACAATGAGATTTGTTATACATCAGAACATAAATGCACATGATTGTCGACAGACACACACAGTAGGTTACACGATAGGGTATACTGAAATATTATGAGAATAAGAGTTGGCTCGAGAACAAGGGGCTCCTACTCTCTGTGATCCAATAGATTGACGATAATGACTGGAGGTCCTAATGAATCAAATATTAATCTCCTCACTATATAGCAGTATTGTAATTAATAGTGAGAGCTCAAATGGGATCACATGGAGAAACAAGCATGGTGGACTTGTAGCAAAGCGCGCGCGCGTGTTGCTGAGGGATTCAGTATAAAATTGACAAGGTCCTACAATGCCGGAGCCGAAAAATACTGTACCAGTACTAAAATCTGCAGCACATCGTCGGTAGGCAGCGTCCTGATGATGTTGGCGCCGACTTCTGCCGTGCAGCAACTCTGTGTCAACCCCTGGCCTCGAAGGCTGTCCAAGAATTCCAAGTTCTTCCGAAGAACAGCGACCAAGTCGCAAGACTGTCCGACTCCGACGAAGATCAGATCACGAAACGCTCTGTGATGCGATGCAAGAGCGAAGCCAGCTCTCTTCGAAAACCTCGAATCAGCATTCAGTTCTGATACTAAAATTCTCCCACACTGTCTCAGAACATCATTCGCGGCAATAGCGACCGTTCCCTCCAATTTCGAGCAGGGCTTTATGATGTCAACTAGCCTCAGTTTAAGTTGACCAATCATGCCCCTGCTATTCAGCTGAGGGCACTGAACTTGCCGTTTGACCGGATACGAAAACAAACTGCCTAGACCAACGGCCATCAGGCGCCAGACAGTCGCACCCAGCGGGGCACGGTCCACAAGTATTCTCAGAATCAAGAGGACAATGCAGTCAGTCAGTGCCAGGAATATTCGTTCCGGACGCGCCGGAACGGTAAACACATAAACTGCGGCGACACTCAGACGTCTCGCAGGTCGTTTCGACGTGCATACAACAGGCGAAACTTGACCGACGTCAGTCGTTCCGTCAGGCGCTTAAGCCTATTGTACGACTCGCTCAGAATACAGGGAAGTGCAGCCCCAAACCGGAAATGCCATGTGCTGCGTCCTCCAATGCTCGCCCCGCACAGGCCACGCAGGGAAGTAACCCAACATGTATAGGAAACAATGAAAAGTATTTTTTGAGCTCTCAGTACAAATACTCTCATTACAATAACCTTATTCGGTTTGTTACTAACGTGCAATGACATAGAAGATTAATAAAATTGATGAAAATGAGAGGAGACATCCAAAAGAGGGCATGGAACCTCTCACAAGCTTGCAAACGTGCATTCTTTGTGCTGTGGAGGTGCTGGATGTCAGTTTGTGGGAAGGAATTTCAAGCTTGTTGCACTTGGTCGCTCGGTACAGAGACGGTTAATGCTGTTTGTGAATGACACCGGAGTGGTGGGCAGATAATGTCCCGCATGTGTACGGTTAGAGACAGATCTAGTGATCGAGCAGGCCAAGGCTGCGTGTCGACACTCTGTAGAAAATATTGGGTTACAACAGCGGTATGTGGGCGTGCGTTATTCTGTTGGAAAACACTCCTTGGAATGCTGTTCATGAATGACAGCACAATAGGATGAATCACCAGACTGACGTACCACGAGAGTGCTCCTGCTATCATGCGAAATCGCTTCCCAGAACATAACACTGGGTGTAGGTGCAATGTGTTTAGCACGCAGGCATGTTGATTGCAGGCTCTCAACTGACCTCATTATAACCAACATACGGCCATTACTGACACCGAGGCAGAACCAGATTTCGTCAGAGAAAGCAACCGATCTTCACCCTGGCCGCCAATGAGCCTTCGTACAGAACATTCTCTTGACCACCGCTACAAACAATCTTTCTTCAATATCGCAGATGGAACATCAAGCTTCTAGTAGCCCTTTTACAGGACCTCATTCAAACTCAGTGAGGTGTTGGTAATGGCGCCTTTGTCACCTTAAAGGCATTCTTGATTAGCATTAACTCACTACCTCCAGCCTCAAAGGTAACTAACGCTCAAGACCGTTACAGTGTGTATTTAAAACAAACCTTACTGGTATCTTCATAGTGGCGCTACTAGCGCGACTCTTATGCGACCGGCACGAAATCTAAATAGACTTCATCTTTCGTATATAGAAACACGCCTACCAGTTTTCGTTTATTTCGTACAACTCCTTCTTGCTGCTGCAATCTTTTTTTTTTTTTTCGTCAGTGTATACGGATACTCCTACCTTTGCAAGATGAAACCATCGTATTTATAAAATAAATACAACGCTTTGAAGCTCTTAAGATACAAACACCCATGGGTGTACTTTGCACACTGCTTTCTCGTAAATTTTGCTGTATTTTCAATTTAAGTTAACAACTACTTGTACAGTAGTGCTACAACGACATACAAGGGTTCAAATGAAAGCCATCGATTTATGCTTTCATTTGACCCTTAGCAACAGTTGACTACTACGGATATTCGCAAATAGCCCCCAAAGGCCAAAGGTTAGATCATTAGCTGTAAAGAATTTGACGAACAGTTTAACTTCACCACACAAACAAGCAAGAACATCTGATGCATGTGGGATAGTTTTAGAGAGAGTTATTGCGATATTCACGCTTTCATTGGCTTCATTGGTCTCGTGCCACAAGAATTTTGTTATTTAAACAATTACCGTACTTCAAAAACGGCGCACGATGCGAATAAAGTGACTGTGCCAGTGAGATTAGCAGCAAAAGCAGTGTGGATTAATGTGCCACACATATTCTTTGTAATAATATACTACACAAATTTACACTTAAGAATTTTAGTTAGGAGTTTTATTTGCAACAGCATAATTGACGTATTATTTTGACCAGAGCATCAGCATGCATTAAACGATGGTATTAAGTCAGACACACGCGTTGACTGCGCTGTGTCGGCAACTGTGTGAAATCGGACAACTATTTCTATGACTACATGAAACAAGTATTCACATGGAAAGATGATGTAAATGAGGTGGTTACCAGATTAGGCCCGGATGCGAGATCGTTGTCGGCCACACATACCGCGAGAAGCTCCAACCTCTTACGAATTCCCTAACTGCGTAGTAGCAACTAATATCATAAACTGGCGCAGGTACAAAACTGACACTTGAGGCTGGGCAATGATTTTAGATCAAACTTTACTGCCTTGAGGTATCATATTGGCCGAACTTCTTCTCTCTCGCACCCCAATTTCTTTTTTTTCCCACAAGCAGGACAATTGCCATTGCCAGGGTGAGCAATGTACAGTGTGCGGAAGTTTGTAGAGACAGCAAATTCATTTGCATTTCATCCATAATTTTTTTATAGATTCAGTTTGGTCTTGAGCACTCCAGAGAATGCGAGTCTGTCTGAATCAGTGCGTTAAGTATAACAACGCACTGACTTTAAAAAGAATAAACTAACGTGATAACTTCAAAAGTACTAAACATTAGTTTATCTTCTCGACAACTTGATTCCGACCCAATGAACCATGACTTTTTCTAATTACGTGAAATTACATATCTACTTAGAGTATGGCCGAAATAAAACTGAGTTACTATTTTTGTTCGTGTCCTGATATGTTTTACAATATGTTACATCCCCGTCTCTTCTTTTTTACATTAGAAACGTAACGAATAAGTCATAATGCCATAATTTCTGTATCACAATTTACTTCTACGGCTGTGTTAGATACGATCTGTTTAAAAAATTCATATGGAATGGAATGACAAGTCAGCTTTATTTAACATCAGGATGCATATGCGATGAAGTGACTTGAGTTCGAAATACGACAACCACAGTTAAATTACGACAAATAAATTCGCTGTGACTCAGTTCCAAAATGAGCTGAGTCCTGTCAACGGGTACTGCATAAATTAAGTTGATTGATGTGTCCTCCCCCCCCCCCCCCTGCCCGCCGCCCCGAGAACCATGAACCTTGCCTGCCGTTGCTGGGAGGCTTTAGTGCCCCAGTGATACAGATAGCCGTACCGCAGGTGCAACAACAACGGAGGGGTATCTGTTGACAGGCGAGACAAACGTGTGGTTCCTGAAGAGGAGCAGCAGCCTTTTCAGTGGTTGCAGGGGTCAACAGTCTGGATGATTTACTGAACTGGCCTTGTACCAAAATAGCATTGCTGTGCTGGTACTGCGAACTGCTGAAAGGAAGGGGAAAATGCAGCCGTCATTTTTCCCGATGGCATGCAGCTTTACTGCATGGTTAAATAACGATGACGTCCACTCGGGTAAAATATTCCGAGGTAAAATAGCCCCACATTCGGATCTCCGGGCGGGGACTACTCAGGAGAACGTCATTGTCAGGAGAAACAAAAATAGCCTCTTACGTATCGGAATGAAGAATGTCAGATTCCTTAAGTGGGAAGGTAGGCTAGAAAATTTAAAAAGGGAGATGGATATATTAAAGTTCGATATAGCGGGAATTAGTAAGATCTGTAACAGGATGAACAAGACTTCTGGTCAGGTGAATACAGGGTTGTAAATACAAAATCAAAATGGGTAATGCAGGATTAGGTTTAATAATGAATAAAAAAATAGGTGCGCGGGTAAGTTACATCGGATAGGGTAATGAAAGCATCATTGTAGCCAAGATAAGCACGAAGGCCAAGCCTACCACAGTAGTATAAGTTTATATGGCAACAAACACCGCAGATGATGAAGAGATTGAAGAAATGTATTATTCAGATAGTTAAGGGAGACGAAAATTTATTAGTCATGGGCACTGGGATTCGACAATATGAAAGGGAAGAGAAGAAAAAGTAGTAGATGAAGATAGACTTGGGGTAAGGAATCGAAGAGGAAAGCGCCTGTAGAATTTTACACGGAGCATAACTTATTCATGGCTAATACCTAGTTTGAGAGTAATGAAAGAGGGTTGTATATGTGGAAGAAGCCTGGAGATACTGGTAGGAATAGAGTATGTAATGGTAAGACAGAGATTTAGGAACCAAGTTTTAAACAGCAAGACATTTCCAGAAGCAGATGTCGACTCTGACCACAATTTATTGGTTATGAACTGTAGACTAAAACTGAAGAAACTGCAAAAATATAGGAATCTGAGGAGATGGCATCTGCATAAACTGAAAGAACCAGAGGCTGTAGAGAGATTCAGAGAGAGCATTATGGAACGACTGACAAGAACAGCGGAAAGAGATATAGTAGAAGAAGAATGGATAACTTTGAGAGATGAAATAGTGAAGGCAGCAGAGGATCAAGTAGGTATAAAGACGAGGGCTAGTAGAAATCCATGGGTAACAGAAGAGATATTGAATTTAACTGATGAAATGAGAAAATATAAATTTTTTATTTCTTCTTCTGTTTCTCCTATTTTTTGTTCCTTCTCTAAACTATTTTTGCATTCGTTTTTAAAAGATGTAATGCTTTTAAAATATTCTAGTTTTCTTTCTTGTATGCTTAAATTTGTACAGAAACCAGATGGCAGTTATAAGAGTCGAGGGACATGAAAGAGAAGGAGTGGTTGGGAAGGGAGTAAGACAGGGTTGTAGCCTCTCCCCGATGTTGTTCAATCTGTATATTGAGCAAGCAGTAAAGGAAACAAAAGAAAAATTCGGAGTAGGTATTAAAATTCATGGAGAAGAAATAAAAACTTTGAGGTTCGCCGATGACATTGTAATTCTGTCAGAGACAGCAAAGGACTTGGAAGAGCAGTTGAATGGAATGGACAGTGTCTTGAAAGGAGGATATAAGATGAACATCAACAAAAGCAAAACAAGGATAATGGAATGTAGTCTAATTAAGCTGGGTGATGCTGAGGGAATTAGATTAGGAAATGAGACACTTAAAGTAGTAAAGGAGTTTTGCTATTTGGGGAGCAAAATAACTGATGATGGTCGAAGTAGAGAGGATATAAAATCTAGACTGGCAATGGCAAGGAAAGCGTTTCTGAAGAAGAGAAATTTGTTAACATCGAGTATAGATTTAAGTGTCAGGAAGTCATTTCTGAAAGTATTTGTATGGAGTGTAGCCATGTATGGAAGTGAAACATGGACGATAAATAGTTTGGACAAGAAGAGAAGAGAAGCTTTCGAAATATGGTGCTACAGAAGAATGCTGAAGATTAGATGGGTAGATCACATAACTAATGAGGAAGTATTGAATAGGATTGGGGAGAAGAGAAGCTTGTGGCACAACTTGACCTGAAGAAAGGATCGGTTGGTAGGACATGTTCTGAGGCATCAAGGGATCACCAATTTAGTATTGGAGGGCAGCGTGGAGGGTAAAAATCGTAGAGGGAGACCAAGAGATGAATACACTAAGCAGATTCAGAAGGATGTAGGTTGCAGTAGGTACTGGGAGATGAAAAAGCTTGAACAGGATAGAGTAGCATGGAGAGATGCATCAAACCAGTCTCAGGACTGAAGACCACAACAACAACAACATGCTTAAATTTTGTAATTCTTGTTCTCGCATTTTAGTAGATTGTAAATATATTCCGTTGACTGGTTTAATTTCTTTAATGGAATATGGATGAATTTTGTGGGAAATAGTTATTCTTTTTCTAGACGCAAGTGGTAAAACAATATTTGTTTTTATTAGTCCCAATTGTTTGATATTTCTTTCTTTCGGTATTGTAGAAAACAAGCTGTTGGATTTAGAGAAATATGTCCAGATTTTACAAAGCATGTTTGTTTTACAGAAATTACATTCTCTGTGTCTTCAAAGATTTATATGCAGTTAATAAGTAATAAGTTAAAACTAAAAGCAGGTAAAACAAATTTAACTAATTTTTCTCTTTCTTCTTTATTAAATGTTTTACTTTTTATTTGTGTGCCTGTCAATTTTTTCCTGTTTTTGTTCCCCCAGTAAACGTATTGAAAGTGATTGTTCTAAATAATGCAACAACTGTTTTGTAGAGTATCCATTAATTTTTGCCACATTTTGACTAGTGGAGCAGAATAAAAAGGAGATTTATCGAAATATTTGCTGTTGTCTGTTATTGATTCTAAACAGTCTGTTAATGACTCGAATTCTTGTTCTTGTTGATATTTCTATCAAGATTATTTTTATTTAAATTTTCTGTAAGTAACCATAATCCAAATCTTTCATAGGTGGTTTTTACTTTATTTCCCAAAATTTCAGTTACAGAAATTTCTTTTTGTTTGTAGTAGACATTTTATTTTGAACTTACATTTATAGAGGAAAAAATTTGTAAGGTTGGTGGGAAAATAGTTACAATTACAGACGCAAAATTATTAATAAAAGACCTAAAATTTAATTGTTTTAAGAATCAGTTTGGGGAAGCTGAAAGCATAGGGATATGATTTTCTTATCTATATGAAGAACTAAAACTTTCAGTTTTTATCTTCTATACCTTTATGAAAATAAATAAAACAAGAAATTAAATATCTTTAATTTCTCCATTTTTCATTCATTTATTTAAACTTTTTAAGTAAACCTTCTATTTTGCAAATCATAAGTTAAATTCTTTTTACCTTACATAATAACATATGAAATAGTATCATTTGGAATATTCTTGTTAAAGAATGCACATAGTTTCATTGTTGTTTTTTGAGTAGTTAAGACATTCATTCTCCTAGTCATATTAATTACATGAATAGGATAATTTTGAAAAAAATTATAAGGACTTACATATAAATCCTTATTTGATTGTGTTATTCTATTAAAATCTCTGAATGACTCATAAGCTTTTAAGAAGTTACTTGGTTGATCAAGATTCCACAGTTCTTGAGGAAAAACTTCATTTCTTCCATTCTTGACACTGGTATTTTATAATTTAACATGATCGATTAAAGAAGAATCTAGTAAATGATTATTCTTTCGATTAGTTAGGAAAACTAAGAAAACAAAGTAACCAGAATGAGATTTTCACTCTGCAGCGGAGTGTGCGCTGATATGAAACTTCCTGGCAGATTAAAACTGTGTGCCCGACCGAGACTCGAACTCGGGGCCTTTGCCTTTCGCGGGCAACTGAGAGAGCACTTGCCCGCGAAAGGCAAAGGTCCCGAGTTCGAGTCTCGGTCGGGCCCACAGTTTTAATCTGCCAGGAAGTTTCATATCAGCGCACACTCCGCTGCAGAGTGAAAATCTCATTCTGGAAACATCCCCCAGGCTGTGGCTAAGCCATGTCTCCGCAATATCCTTTCTTTCAGGAGTGCTAGTTCTGCAAGGTTCGCAGGAGAGCTTCTGTAAAGTTTGGAAGGTAGGAGACGAGGTACTGGCAGAAGTAAAAGCTGTGAGTACCGGGCGTGAGTCGTGCTTCGGTAGCTCAGTTGGTAGAGCACTTGCCCGCGAAAGGCAAAGGTCCCGAGTTCGAGTCTCGGTGGGGCACACAGTTTTAATCTACCAGGAAGTTTCAAAACAAAGTAAGGCATGCCAAATAGGTAAGAATATCACATCGTTATGCTTTCAGTTACTAAACTACTTTTTGAAAACAATTAAATTTTATAATGAAAATGAGGACAACAAAAAAATGGTTAACAAAAAATGGCCAAAAATATGATCAGCAAGAAAATGGTCAACAAGGAAATGGACAACAAAAAATGGGCAACAAAAAATAGTCAGCAAAAAATAGACAACAAAAAATGGACATAAAAATTGACAACAAAAAGTGGACAAAAGAAAATGGGAAACAAAGAAATGGGCACAAAAAAATGTCGACGTTCAACGTTAACGATTTTATGTCTAAACTTAATGTCTAATATTTGTTTGTTTAATGACTAAAGTTTGTTTGTTTAACACCTAACGTTTATTAGTTTAATGTCTAACGTTTGTTTGATGTTTGGTTCGTGAAAGAATTTTGTGTTCTCCATTTTTTTTGTTGTCCACTTGTTATCCATTTTTTTGTTGGCCTTTTTTGTTGTCGAACCCACATGGAGGCTTACCGGAACTCGGTTCTTCCTGCGAAATATTCGCGACTGAAACAAGACAGGGAGATGCTAAAGGTTGCTTGCAGAATGTAGAGACAGGTTGTAACGACTGTGATGTCGTGATCACGTGAGGCGCCATTCTGATGATGGGAGCCAGTTTCTTTCGCGGCCGATTCCAAATAATGGTTTCGTCCCGACACAAGTACGATGATGGACGGTATCAGGAATTTGACGAGCATGCTCTGTGCAACACTGGCTCAGTCGCGCCTAGGCACGCTACACACCTCATTGCCTGTACAGAAGTGGACATCAATCGACAGAGGACGTTGCTCCACACCATGGGTAAATCGCGCTGTGGCCACTTACTTTGCACATGAGGCTATGAGAGAGGGTGAAACAAAGGATTGTATGTGAACGACGTAAAGGGCGAAGCACCTAGTGGCCCAGATGGTTCCAGACTTGATACTAGATGACAACGTATTTTGGTACAACATTAGCAGCGACGTCTCGAGGCACCGATAGATTTTATGATGGATGGATTCATAGATATATTTAGTTCCATTGCTGATTTTGTATGTCCTTTTGTGGAGAATCGATGTGCAGAGTGTTCCTGAATTTTTGAGTTTAAGCCCCCCAAGTTTGTTGCTCTATCTAGGCATGACTATCGTCAACATTTCCCGCGGGTGCTATGTTATGGGTTCGGTTCCCCACCAGGCAAACAGTTTTACACTGTCAGGAAATTTCGAAACAGGGCACACTGCGCTGCAGAGTGGAAGAGTCCTTCTGGAAACTGTTTGATTCCTTATCCTACAAATATATCTCGGCAGCAGATTCAGAGCAAACCGTCACTCTGTCTCTCCTCTTCCTTGTAAGACTGGAACATGGAAATATTATAACTGATTCCTCTCTTGTGCCAACCTCTTCGTCTCAGAGAAGCACTTGCAGCCTGCGTCCTCAATTACTTGCTCGATGTATTCCAATTTTTGTGCTTTTTTTACAGTTTTTGCCCTCTACAGTTCCCTCTACTACTGTGGAAGTCATTCCCTCACATCTTAACAGATGTCCTATCATTCTGTCCGTTCTTCTTGTCAGTGTTTTCCACTTATTCTTTTCCTCTCCGATTCTGTGCAGAACCTCCTCATTCCTTACCTTATCAGTGCACCTAATTTCCAACATTGTCTGTAGCACCACATCGCAAATGCTCCGATTCTCTGTTCCGGTTTTCCCACAGTCCATGTTTCATTACCATACAATGCTGTGCTCCAAAAGTACATTATAAGAAATTTGTTTCTCAAATTAAGGCCTATATTTGATAAGAGTAGACTTCTCTTTGGCAGGAATGCCCTTTTCGCCAGTACTAGTCTTCTTTTGATGTTCTCCTTGCTCTGTCCGTGATTCTGTATTTTGCTGCCTAGGTAGCAGGATTCTTTAACTTCATTTACTTCGTGGCCATCAGTCCTGAAATTAAGTTTCTCGCTGTTCTCATTTCAACTGCTTCTCTTTACTTTTGTGTTTCTTCGGTTTACTCTCGATCCATATTGCGTACTCATTAGACTGTTCATTCCAGTCAGCTGATCCGGTAATTCTTCTTCACTTTAACTCAGTATAGTAATCTCATCAGCGAATCGTATCACTGATATGTTTTCACCTTAACTTTTAATCCCACTCCTGAACTTTTCTCTTATTTCCATCATTGCTTATTCTATATATAGATTGAACAGTAGTGCCCTGTCTCACACCCTTTTTAATTCGAGCACTTTGTTCTTGCTCGTTCACTCTTATTATTCCCTCTTGGCTCTTGAAGATATTGCATAAGATCCGTATCTTCCTATAGCTTATCCCAATTTTTCTCAGAATTTTACACCATTTTAAACTGTCGAACACTTTTCCAGGTAGGCAAATCCTATGAACATGTCTTGATTTTTCTTTAGTCTTTTGTAATTCGAACTTGTTCCACTGTACTTGCTTCTTATTCTCATTCCGCTCCTGAGAACGTTATGTGTAAACCAGAAGCTTTGGTGAGAAGTTTGTGTCTATCGATGAGTCGGTGTCTGTCTTTTTAATTTAATCAATTGACACTTCTTATATCTACTTTATAGACAGTTTACTTCACCATTATATTTCCCGTTTCTGCTACCTTATCTCCTGAATTACAAATTCAATTGGTTATTCGTACTTTTTGCTCTTCGTTACCTATAAAACTGATGAGAATTTCTTGTAAAACCTTTTTTTTAATCCTACATGATCCAGTTGACAATTTTTTATTAAGTTATAAATTTATTGTGGGATGGGTTTCTTGTTCTTATTTAATACACACATTTTTCAAAAATATTGCACTAAGTAATGCATTGTATATCTATCACTGAAGGTAGAACACTGCAGATTTGTTGGACGGTGTTATGTTCCTCTTCAATTTCTTCGACACGACTTGTGTTGGGATGTTCTTTAGCATCTTTTGATGTCCACAGTTAGCTGTAAACCATATATCACTAACACTTTTTTTCATTGTTAGAAGTCTGTGAGGATCACCCAAAGATGAGTTAGTACTGAAAATCGGTGACACTCGAACTGTTCTAAACTGTTAGTCAGTTTTTCCCTGTATTTTGAAATGCGTCTTCCATCTATTGAGCTTTTTGGTGCTTCCCGACATTTTCTTATTTCTGATGCTTAAATTCGTTTCCCTTTCGTCTAGGTTAAGTATCTTTTTAGTTTATAACTGTACAATGATAGTTTTCAGATCCTTAACCACGCATATCACCCGGTGCGATATTTGTTTCCAAATAACCATCATGATCTTCACCACAGCAAATCTAATGGTTCTATTTTCTTTCATCCCGTTCAGAAACTTCTTCGTAATAAACACATTTTCAGCAACTGCTTAATTTCACAATTTATTCTTCAATTACTTTCTTTCTTTTTGTCTAATGACACTTTTTTGTTGTAAGATTGTTTGGGGGTTACCGAGAGATGAGTTCACGGTGAAAAACAGTGTCACACGAAAGTCTAGAACGCCAGATGGTAGTGTAATGGTTTGGACTGATTGGAGGGTTCTGTAAATATCCTCGTTACACGAAATGTCTGCCATTACAACGTGCAACACTAATTCTGACAGTTAACAGCTTGATTACATTCGGGTAACGACAGGAAGGAAAAAAGATTAGGTTTTAACGCCGTGTAGACAACGAAGTCATTAGAGACGGATAAAGTGTCTGAAGAAGGATGATGAAAGGATTCAAAAGAACTATCCCGCTACTTGCCTTAAGAAATTTAAGAAATTCACCCAAAAACACTACTCTTGAAATTCAACCAAGCAATGAAATATTGGTTCATCCGACCGCAAATCTATTGCTTCAATAACTGTTCCACACCTCGCAATGTTAAAGATGAAATTTTCTTTATAGGCACTACACAAATTTTTGTGGAAGTCTTGTTTCATAAAGTGTAGTATAGTAGAGGAATCGGAACACTGTCTTCAAAACAAGTGTAATTTCGATGCAAACTGACACAAATCCTTTATACCCAGAAGGTACAGAATGAGCTAATACGGTGAATTCTGTTCGTGAAAAGACAGAGCTTCTGTTTTTTTAATGAATTGCTATTCATTGCGGCAACTCTCTTTTCCGTTCTCGGTCTGCTCAGAAGACGAGGAGAACTTTTAATGTCACGTAAACGGTTGCCGCCTTGGACCTTTCATAACAGAAGCACCAGTTTATGCAGGCTTGGAACGCGTTCACGGAATCTTAACGCGCTTTCTTCCTACCGCGGAGCACGATAGAAACATATAAATTCTCCAACGTGAATAAGGAACGTGCCAGATAGGAAACCGTTAGCATCGTTAACGCAGGGAGAGACTTATAGCCACTCAGATAAACTGCTTTTAACGTCTTTACCCACGAAACACTGATGAATGTATTGTGGTCCAACGAAATCACGATTAAAGTAACTAAGCCATTAAAACGTGATGCATTCATTATGGCACGAATTTCACTGGACGTATAACATTTCCAGAAACAGTATTTCCTTCTCCTCTTTGATTTATGATGAACAGTAAAATGCAGTATAGCTGATGGTTTCCTACATTGGAGCACATGCAAGCTAAAACATTGCATAGAAAACAGGTGACATGAGGAAACGGAATGTTTTGTTATTTATGTCAAGACCCAGTCAAATCAGCTATGAGATTGTATTTATATTGTTGCTCTGTGGATGATAAGAATAACAAACATAAATGTTTCCATGTATTTATCATTTTTGAATTTCATTTACTACATTTTAGCACCCTTGTGGTGCCATTTGCATACCAGTCCATAAATAAATTAATTTATTGCAGTATGAACTAAACATGTCAGTGTTACCAATATATTTCAACCAGCTTTTAAAATCAATATTGTACAGCTCATGAACGTCATTCGATCATAAATTGATTTTATCATGATATTTGACACAAAATTGGAATCAATCAACATTTTATCTGACTAAATCACAGATACTGCTAGGTCCACAACTGAACAACAGAATCATTTGTGTCCAAATTCTGACTTAGGTTGTTGTATACAACTTGATGTGGCTGACTTTTTAATCTTATACAGATTGGGGAATTTGTTGTTTTGGTCTGTTTATTATCTCATTTGGAAATTATGTTTTTAAATGCAGCAAACTGATCTCACATAGTTTAATTAAGACATGCACATTGGTGCAGCATTGTAAGTGATTATGTAAAGTTAGTGTGTAATATCTCCAAGAATGTCATTTATAACTGTTTTTATTGAGACAACATTCATCGATTTTTTATATAGTTGATAAACCGATTCCAGTCAGTCTTTGCATGTTTTATTAATAATTTACTTTGGAGAGCTCTGATGAAAGTTATATCAAATGACAGAATACAAGATAATGTCATTCATTTGCTGTATTTGCTCTCCACATGCTACATAACGCTTCTATCTAACAACAGAAAATAACTGAATCATTCCCTAAAACCATTTCCTTAAAAAACTTCAGCCAAACATAAATCTAGACTACAAACCTCATACATAAAAACTCAGTATGTGGAAGGAGCTCGTTTCTGCCTTCATTGTCAACGTATAGTAGCTCAATTTGGCAAAATAGTTCGCACGTTTAAATTCAGATAAGAAAGGAAAATCATCCAAACTCAGCATTAAATTGTGGAGAAAAAAGGGAATAAAAAAATTAAAAATTACAAAAGGTCCACAGAATCACTTGGAACATATGCAACAAATGATCAACAACCCAGAGTGCAAATTTAAGACACTACAACACAGCAACCAAACTGTAAACATTATACACGTGGGAAAGAAATCTTGATATCGGGCGTCTGAGTAATTCGAGAGAATATAAAGCAAGACAGAAAGATCCTAAGGAAAATTTTGGCCTAGTCTGAGCATGGGGAATTTGAATGACAACGGAACTTCAGAAAACATTCAATTCTTGGGCACTTTCAGGGCACGACGATTCAGATTTAAGTCACATCCTCAGAATGAATTATGACTGGTTGACCAAGAGAATATAAAGAAGATAACGAAAAATTGTCTACTTGAAACTGAAAGAGATGGTCAGGAAACTGGTATTACTGGTGAAATGGTACAGACTAAATCTGCCTTTAGAATATTTGCTGGGAACCTTTACTTTTGCTCAACAAGAAGTCGTGAGGAGAATGGAAGAGAAACTTCTGGAAGAAAATGAAGAGAAATTAAGAGAAGAAGAAAGAAAATTCATTAGCTTGTAAGTTGGGGCATAAAGATTCTTAGATCATTTTCCTGGGGATTGGGTAATTATTACGTTGAGACAAATGAAACATCACTTCCAAATGGATTGCAGCATCCAGTTACCTGGTGGCTATTGGTTTGTTGATGAAACGGGTGGTTTTCTCACTGTGTGCAGGAAAGAAGAGCGTCTAGAGACAGCAGCTTTTTCGTGCGTGGTGTATGAAGCTGGAGTATACACCAATGAAGCTTCTGTTATTATTGATTGAGATGCTCAAGCTCGTAATCAAAGTCTTAGATGATATCCAGGAGAAGTCATCCACCATAACACAGCAGAAGTCTGCCACATTTGGAGGAAGAGCAATGTGCCCCACAGCAAGCGTATTAGAGAGAAATATGTCTTTGAGACTCTTCAGTTTTTCCCAGTGTATGTTGGAAGGCTCCTCACTTAGACCTTTACTAGTCATTTTTTCGTGTCTGAAGTAATGATTCGTCTGTTCATCCGGTTTTGCTTCAGAGTGTCCTTATTCAGCTTTGGCATTCCTTTAAATTCCACTCTGAGTTTGTTCTTCCTTTTGACTAAGTAGCTCATCTGTTGAGTCTAAACATTCGAATTAAACTGCCTGACAAAGAAAATGAAACACTGGGAAGGGTTGACAGGTTATGTGATGTTATTTTTGTATGATTACGAAATTGAGTCAAATTTACACTGCGCTTTACATTGGGAGCTCACTCTTTGGCGTGACGTTGCACCGCCTACGACATGAATGCATGCACAGATTCGGTTGGGAAGGGCGTCATAGCCATTGTACCCCCTCATGGGATCGCAATCGTTGTATAGAGGTAGCGTCTTTGACTTCTAGTCAAAACGTGCTGGCTCTTGGGTTGAAACGTCTCCACTGCTTAAATTATGACTGAAAATCATCAGCAATGGTGGCCGAAGACTTCTCACCTAAGAGGTTGCCCTCGTTTTGCCAACGACCTTGTCAAAGAAGGCGGAGGTTTGGATAGGCGTTCAGGGCACTCTCTTGCCCCTGAAGCGAGAAACTACGCCTGAAAGGTGGAAGAGTCAGCAATGATCAACGGCACGATGATGCAGTAGGTAATGGAAACCACTGCGTTAAAGAGAAGTGCACTGAGCTGACAGAAGTCACAAGATACCTCCCAATATCGTGTCGGGCCTCCTTTTGCCCAATATAGTGCAGCAACTCCGCATGGCACGGACTCAACAAGTGGGAAGTCTTCTGCAGAATACTGAACCTTGTTGCCTCTATAGCCGCCGATAATTGCAGAAGTGTTGGCGATGCTGGATTTTGTGCGCGAACTGACCTTTCGATTATGTCCCATGAATTTTCGGTGGGATTCATGTCGGCCGATCTGTGTGGCGAAATCATTCGTTCGTACAACCAGAATGTTCTTCAAACCAGTTGCGAACAATTGTGGCCTGGTGACAATTCCATCATTTTCCAAACTGATGAAGAACAGCAATCAGTCGTCACTTCCTTTCGGGTTTTATTAAAGCTAATCTTGATTTCGGCTAGTAACTAGCCGTTATCTGTGAGAATTTCGGAGATTTAATACATGCCCTAGTATGTCAGTTCCCTGTTGTTCGGACTCCTCTCACAGGTCATTCAAGAGTCTTGACAGGAATCTGAACAACAGGGGATTGACGTACTAGGGCATGTATTAAAATTCCGAAATACTGCATTGATAATGGATAGTTACTAGCTGAAATCTAGACTTCCTTTAATAAAGCCCGAAGGAAAAGGACGACTAACTACTGTTCTCCGTCATTTTGAAAGTCATATCACAGTCGTCGAGTGCATTCCATGTTCCTAATGGAAGGTAAATTGATAAATTCCATAGTTGTTTGGGAGTATAATGTTCATGAATGGCTGCAGATGGTCTCCAAGTCGCCAAATATAGCCATTTCCAGTCAGTGATCGATTCAGTTGAACCAGTGGAAGCAATGCATTCCATGTAAACATAGCCCACACCATTATGTGGCCACCACCATCTTGCACATTGTCTGGTTGACAACTTGGGTCCATGGCTCCGTGGGGGCTGCAACACACTCTAATCCTACCACCAATCCTTACTAATTGAAATCCGGACTCATGTGACCAGACCACGGTTCTCTAGTCGTCTAGGGTCCAACTGATATTGTCACAAGCCCATGGGAGGCGCTGGAGACAATGACGTGCTGTTAGCAAAGGCTCTCGCGTCGGTCGTCTGCTTCCCTAGCCCATTAACGCCAAATTTCGCCGCAGGCTCCCAAAGGATACGTTCGTTGAACGTTCCACATTGAGTTCTGTGGTTATTTCACGCAGCGCTACTATCTTGTTAGCATTGGCAACTCTAGGCAAACGCCGCTGTTCTCGGTCTTTAAGTGAAGGCCGTCGGCCACTGCGTCGTCCGTGGTGAGATGTAATGCCTCAGGATATTCTCGGCACACTCACGACACTGTGTATCTTCGAATGTTGACTTTACTAACAATTTCCGAAATGGAATGTCCTATGCGTCTAGGTCCAACTGCCAATCCTTTTTGAAAGTCTGCTAATTCCCGCCGTGTGACCATAATCACATTGGAAACCATTTCAGATGGATCACCTGAGTAAAAACAGAACTCTGCCAATGCACTGCTCCTTTATACCTTGCGTACGCGATGCTGTCACTATCTGTATATGAACAAATCGCTGTCCCACGACTTTTATCACCTCGGTGTAATGTGTATCCACAGGAAATTGGTGCCGTAATTCAAAAGGTATCATGGTGATCTCTCCATTTGCAAAAGATTCCATACTAGTCCCCCATTCGGATCTCCTGGATGGGACTGACAAGTGGGGGGCGGGGGGGGGGGGGGGGGGTGACCATGGGGAAAAAAATAGAATACTCAACTAAAGGGTAGAATTCTACAAATCAGGATGTGCAATGTCAGAAGTTTCAACATGGTAGTGAGGCTAGAACATCTGAAACGCTAAGGTTCAATCTAGATATAATTGAGTTCAGTAAAGTGAAATGAAAAGAAGAGAATGCTTTCTGGTCAGACAAACATAGTGTAATATCAAGCCGCATGGGGTGGCCGCGAGGTCTAAGGCGCCTTCCCACGTTTCGTGCGGCTCCCCCCGTCGGAGGTTCGAGTCCTCCATTGGGCACTGGTGTGTATGCTGTCCTTAGGGTAAGTTAGTTAGATTAAGTAGTGTGTAAGCCTAGGGACCGATGACCTCTGCAGTTTGGTCCCATATGAACTTAGTACAAATTTCCAAATTTCCTGTAACATCAACAGCAACAGAAAATTGTACATGGGGTGTTGGACTCGTTATGAATAGGGAGGTAGGGCAGAGAGTGGGTTATTGTGAACAGTTCAGTAATAGGGCTGTTCTCATCAGAATTGACAGCAACCCAACAACACCAACCCACTACCGACAACGATAGTTCAGGTATACATGCCAACGTTGCAAGCAGAAGAGGAAGAGATAGAGGAAGTATATGAGGATACTGAACGGGTAATTCAGTATATGAAGGGAGATGAAAATCCAGTTGTAATGAGGGATTGGAACGTGGTTTGTTGGGGTAGGAATGGAAGAAAGTGTTATAGGAGCGTAAGGGCTTGGTAGCGGGAATGAAGAGTAGACTGAAATAAAAGAGACTAATCAGGAAGAATCAATTCACAAATAACTGGGATGAGGATATACTAAAGAATGGAGAGATACTCTTGAATGTCTCTGAGGCTGTAGATACCGCGATAGAAAACAGCTAAGTTGGCAGTTCAGTTGAAAAGGAATGGAAATCTGTAGAAAAGGCAATAACAAATGTTGGAAAGGAAAACGCAGGTACAAGGAGCATAACTGCAAACGAATCAAGGGTAACAGAGGAAATACTTCATTTGATCGACGAAAGAAAAAAGAACAAAAATTCGCAGGGTGATTCAGGAACACAAAATTGCAAATCACTTAGGAAATAAATAAAATGGAAGTGCAGGAAAGCTAAGGCAAAAAGACCGCATGAAGAATACGGAGAAATCGAAAAAGAAGTGATTGTCGGAAGGACTGACTCAGCATATAGATGTCCATGTTTAGGTAAATTCTATCGCAAGACAGAAGTGATCATGTGAAGCAATATTGATCCCCCTCTTCTAGGTTATACAGGGTGTTACAAAAAGGTAC
The DNA here is from genome assembly GCF_023864345.2 of Schistocerca serialis cubense. NCBI lineage: Eukaryota > Metazoa > Arthropoda > Insecta > Orthoptera > Acrididae > Schistocerca > Schistocerca serialis. Next base: position 462,061,771 of record NC_064638.1, read on the forward strand.
GGCCAAAGTTTCAGGAAACATTCCTCACACACAAAGAAAGAAAATATGTTACGTGGACATGTGTCCGGAAACGCTTACTTTCCATGTTAGAGCTCATTTTATTACTTCTTTTCAAATCACTTTAATCATGGAATGGAAACACACAGCAACAGAACTTACCAGCGTGACTTCAAACACTTTGTTACAGGAAATGTTGAAAATGTTCTCCGTTAGCGAGGATACATGCATCCACCCCCCATCGCATGGAATCCCTGGTGCGAAGATGCAGCCCTGGAGAATGGCGTATTGTATCACAGCCGTCCACAATAGGAGCACGAAGAGTCTCTACATTTGGTACCGGGGTTGCATAGACAAGAGCTTTCAAATGCCCCCATAAATGAAAGTCAAGAGGGTTGAGGTCAAGAGAGCGTGGAGGCCATGGAATTGGTCCGCCTCTACCAATCCATCGGTCACCGAATCTGTTGTTGAGAAGCGTACGAACACTTCGACTGAAATGTGCAGGAGCTCCATCGTGCATGAATCACATGTTGTGTCATACTTGTAAAGGCACATGTTCTAGCAGCATGATAACGTGCTCCATTGAGCGTAGGTGGAAGAACATGGGACCCAATCAAGACATCACCAACAATGCCTGCCCAAACGTTCACAGAAAATCTGTGTTAATGACGTGATTGCACAATTGCGTGCGGATTCTCGTCAGCCCACACATGTTGATTGTGAAAATTTACAATTTAATCACGTTAGAGTGAAGCCTCATCCGTAAAGAGAACATTTGCACTGAAATGAGGATTGACACATTGTTGGATGAACCATTCGCAGAAGTGTACCCGTGGAGGCCAATCAGCTGCTGATAGTGCCTGCACACGCTGTACATGGTACGGAAACAACTGGTTCTCCCGTAGCACTCTTCATACAGTGACGTGGTCAACATTACCTTGTACAGCAGCAACTTCTCTGACGCTGACATTAGGGTTATCGTCAACTGCACGAAGAATTGCCTCGTCCGTTGCAGGTTTCCTCGTCGTTCTAGGTCTTCCCCAGTCGCGAGTCATAGGCTGGAATGTTCCGTGCTCCCTAAGACGTCGATCAATGGCTTCGAACGTCTTCCTGTCGGGACACCTTCGTTCTGGAAATCCGGCTCGATACAACTGGCGGTGAATCGCGGAAATACAGTACATACTGACGAAACTAAAATGAGCTCTAACATGGAAATTAAACGTTTCCAGACACATGTTCACATAACATCTTTTCTTTATTTGTGTGTGAGGAATGTTTCCTGAAAGTTTGGCCGTACCTTTTTGTAACACCCTGTATACATCAACAAAGCCGCAGCAACCTCTACTGGAAGAGGGATGAACCTGGACCCCCACTAACTGGATCAAAAACATGTGAGTATGTCAACATGGGGTTAAATGCCGTATCAGACGGTATTTCCCGAGTATTAGGAAAACGATTCAGTATGATGCTCTGGGTAAAAGTTCCCCACCACCCTACAGTTGACTTGCCCCATGATATTACGCCATCCTTCCCCCAAATTTCGACAATGCTTTTCTCTGCAGTATTACTGCTTTCTTTGGCGTGGTGCGTCAGCTCAAAGCACAGAACTGCATTTCATCTGATTGTGGGATAGCGCTGATCGTTGATGATTTCAGGAAGCTGCATTTGCAACACAGCTTGGCAAGCTCGAAGGAAGGTAGCTTAACCTCGACACTCCACATTGGTGTTATCAATGTGGGATTGCAAGAACCTATCTCTGAAAGCATCAGCAGCCACAGAAAAGTCAAATGCAGTTGTGTGATTTTACTGCTGTTCATTAACAAGATAGGCTGTGGAGTTGCTACTGTTAGGCCAAGGGTTATAGACAGATGGTGCAGACAAGGTGATGATGTTACAGGGAACTGCAGTATAGACGTGTTATTGGATGGTGATGGTCCCACCAATGTCAAGTCCAGCAGCAGTGTTGTTGGCAACACCATTGATTGTGAGCATCCAGCCTACAGAAGTGGAGGCAGCAAAACCTCCGCTGGATACAGTTCAGAAAGGTGGCAATTCAGTCATCAAGCAATTATGAAACACACACATCGAGACAGTCTATAACTATCATGTGAAAAGACACACAAAAATGCACACACATGCAAGTGTATACAGACAAATTCTTACTAAAAACGTCTGCCTCAACCAAGTGGGTTAAAGGAACAAATTCCCATACAGTCTTCTCATTCAGCACTTCTGAAGGTATTACTGTGGCGCTATGGATGAAGACAATAAAGGTGGTACCTCAGACATGTTAAGCTGTCCTGAAACAATATGACAGCTTATGAACACCGAAAATTTATGCACACTCTCACCAGCATCAGATATTTGGCTAGAAGGCATCCATCTAACAATATAATGGCACATGTCCCACAGCTGTGTCTAGCTTGCTAGAACAAGCAAGGATCCTTGTTAAGTAAACATTAAATAACAACAGCACCTGGCGTGCATATGTGAATGCACACACACACACACACACACACACACACACACACACACACACACACACAAAGCACACATGCACAAATACTTAGCTATACTACATACTCCATTGTCATTGATCGTCATTGGTAGATACCTGGAATGGCATGGCTAACATATCACTATGATTCCATGAATGGTGATGGCAGACCATGAGCAATGGATTTTGACACAGCGAGGAAAAAAAAAAACACTAGTTAAGTGGGGAAAAATGCAGACACTGATACATGGTTCAATTACATCTGATCCCTCAATCATATATGGGGAGTCATTGAAAAATTATGCGCCATACATAAAAACGACATAACAGTCAGTAAGTATAAAAATACTTAAGCACATACATAAAATAACTGTTACTTGTTTGCAATATCCTCATCTTGCATTAACTCCACATGTAATTCGCTGACAATGGATGATGGTGGGCTCCCATCATCACCTCACCTTCGCAGTGTGGCAGTACTCACTTGGCCCATCACCACCAGCATGTGCTGACTGATGTTTCATGATTGATACTTTGACCTTGATCAGACAGAAATGTAAAGGAACTATTCAGCACTGTTTATACACTACTGTCATTAAAATTGGTACACCACGAAGATGACGTGCTACAGACGCGAAATTTAACTGACAGGAAGAAGATGCTGTTATATGCAAATGATTAGCTTTTCTGAGCATTCACACAAGGTTGGCGCCAGTGGCGACACCTACAACGTGCTGACATGAGGTAAGTTACCAACCGATTTCTCATACACAAACAGCAGTTGACCGCCGTTGCCTGGTGAAACGTTGTTGTGATGCCTCGTGTAAGGAGGAGAAATGCGTACCATCACGTTTCCGACTTTCATAAAGGTCGGATTGTAGCCTATAGCGATAGCGGTTTATCGTATCGCGACATTGCTGCTCGCGTTGGTCGAGATCCAACGACTGTTAGCAGAATATGGGCTCGGTGGGTTCAGGAGGGTAATATGGAACGCCGTGCTGGATCCCAACGGCCTCGTGTCACTAGCAGTTGAGATGACAGGCATCTTATCCGCATGGCTGTAACGGATCGTGCAGCCACATCTCGATCCCTGAGTCAACAGATGGAGACGTTTGCAAGACAACAACCATCTGCATGAACAGTTCGATGACGTTTGCAGCAGCATGTACTATCAGCTCGGAGACCATGGCTGCAGTTACCCTTGACGCTGCATCACAGACAGGAGCGCCTGCGATGGTGTACTCAACGACGAACATCGGTGCACGAATGGCAAAACGTCGTTTTTTCGGATGAATCCATGTTCTATTTGCAGCATCATGATGGTCGCATCCGTGTTTGGCGACATTGCGGTGAGCGCAGATTGGAAGCATTTATTCGTCATCGCATTACTGGCGTATCACCTGGCGTGATGGTATGTTGTGCCTTTGGTTACACGTCTCGGTCACCTCTTGTTCGCATTGACGGCACTTTGAACAGTGGACGTTACATTTCGGATGTGTTATGACCCGTGGCTCTACCCTTCATTCGATCCCTTAGAAACCCTACATTTCAGCAGGATAATGCACGACCGCATGTTGCAGGTCCTGTACGGGCCTTTCTGGATACAGAAAATGTTTGACTGCTGCTTTGTCCAGCACATTCTCCAGATCTCTCACCATCTGAAAACGTCTGATCAATGGTGGCCGAGCAACTGGCTCGTCACAATGCGCCAGTCACTACTCTTGATGAACTGTGGTATCGTGTTGAAGCTGCATGGGCAGCTGTACCTGTACACCCCATCCAAGCTCTGTTTGACTCAATGCCCAGGCATATCAAGGCCTTTATTACGGCCAGAGGTGGTTGTTCTGGGTACTGATTTCTCAGGAGCTATGCACCGAAACTTCATGAAAATGTAATCACATGTCAGTTCTAGTATATTATATTTGTCCAATGAATACCCGTTTATCATCTGCATTTCTTCTTGGTGTAGCAATTTTAATGGCCAATAGTGTATATATAGTTGGTGGCGAGGATGCATGCACATCCAGTCATACGTACACATGTACCAAGGGAAGGTATCTCTGCAGAACTCATCAGGCAAGCTGCTGCTTCCAGCAAATGATGTATTCCGACAGAACTACGTTTGTTTCAGTGGAAACAGCTGCACAGTGCTTCTGACAAATTTAGTAATTTTCTTAGGTGACATTCAACAGCTGCTAGTAATTGAAGAAACGTATTTTAACCATCATCTGTTTTTATTTGTTTCTCAGATGAACACAGGTAATGGTAAAAGTGTGTTTCTTCGACTTCTGGCAAATGGTGGGTCAGATTTTCTTTCTCCACAGATGTCACTGATTCTGTCATGGATTTCCACAACAGCAGAAGTGTACATATCTCGCTGATTCTTTTCTGATCAAAAGCTGACACACATCCCTATGACCTCGTCTACATGTGTGGAAAGTGATTGTGGTAAAACAATGATGGCAAACATTTCTGTGATCGTGTGTACATATGTGGAAACAATGAAGTCCTATTTCCGCAATCACATGGACCAAATTTTATGTTCCCAGGGTTTAGGCTTTTACTGCACTTGTGTCGTCAATTCTGATAAAACAAAGATGTCATAATTTTCTGCACTTTTATGTACACTTGTGAAAAGCGAGGGCTAGCTTGACACAGGCTATGACGTAACAACATGGCTTCCATGATGGTCAGCTTTGACGTCGGATAACTGGTGGCGCTGCCAAAGTGAGACTCATGGTTGCCCTCACGGGGTGCGCGCCGACGACTCCCCTGCACTCATCCAATTCTTGGCACAGCTGCACCACACCAATTAAAACCTACCAGTACAAGAAATACGGATGATAGAAAAAGAGTTCACATTCCAGCTGATGCGTGTATACCAGTTGACATGTTGGACGACTGGTATTTTACCATATATAGAGAGGCTCCCAACGGCACATGGATGCAACTAGCAGTCGACCACTGCCACTTTGAACATCATGTAGGCGAAGCCACTAAAATTATTTCTCCAATTCTTCATGAGGAACATAGATAAAGTATGCCAAATTCTTATGTGAAGTATGATAGGTACATTTTTACAAATTTCGTGAAACCAGGACACGTCACGACGTTTAACATAAACTTTGTTGTGTCTGTGATCGTAAGTTCGGAGTCGTGACACCATATCTTCACTTGCCTCTCCATCACCATGCCAGAACTTTGGGTAGTAAAATAATATCAATCGCGACTTTAGAATTTTAGCACACTGCACTCAGCTAAGTGGTTCAAATGGCTCTGAACACTATGGGACTTAACATCTGAGGAAATCAGTTCCCTAGAACTTAGAACTACTTAACCCTAACTAACCTAAGGACGTCACACACATCCATGCCCGAGGCAGGATTCGAACCTGCGACAGTAGCGGTCGCGCTGTTCCAGACTGAAACGCCTAGAGCCGCTCGGCCACACCGGCCGGCACTGAGCTAAACACTTTGGGTGAAGCCTCAGTCGTAGAGTACCTCGTTAATACTTGTCCAGATTTGGAAAATGTGATGAATGCGACATCTTTAAACACAAATCTTCGAAACTCATCATAAGACACCTGTGGGTCAGTGTGGCTTGCACTTTGAAGCATAATTGGAAAGTACTCTACACGATGTGTAATACCTCTACATTTATACTGTGTGTTGTACAATTCTTGTTACGTCATGGTGCCTGTAGGGAAGTTTTTCGATTATTCTAATTTAATACGTACATTTACAGTTACAGTCTCCTCCGCCTCGCTCTGCTTTGAACAATCTATCATCGCTGCGAGTGATGAATACTTAAACTTTTGTGGGCTGAGTGTGCATTCAAAACCATAATAAATCTTGAAGTAAGATGAGTAAAGCCTTGTGTACATGTCACACAGTAGTCCATGTATGCTGTTGTTCCAGTCAAGCTGTAAGTTATCATATCGAAAGAAAACTGTGAGCACAGGTAAACTCTAGGACTGGTTAGCTTATAGGTTGTCAAATATGCTCGAATCCCATTACACTTCATGCCCGTTTGTAGCGCTAGAATAATAAATCGAGGTGTTTCTAGCTGAACAGATGTCTCAAACATCCACGATCGGTGAGATGACTCGGGAAGGGATGGATATTGAGACATCTCCCATGAACGGAACGGTAATAGCAGTTGAACTCCGGAATTCAGTACCCATAAAACTTTGAGATTCTCTTCATCAGATAGATATACATGCAGCACTTTCCATACAAATTCATCCGGAACAGTTTTATGCTCTTCGTTCGCTTCCGAGTTATTATCATTGGCACTTCAAACTAAAATCAGCTTCTGTTTATCGTCCACAATGATGCGTTTATCATCGTCAAAGAACCTCATTAACATTTTGAGCAATATGCAAACTCTAAAGGAGCCATCAAGTCGATCTGTCTATGAACCAAGCTATGTTTTGTATGCCATTCAGTTCCGATGTTGATGCAAAGACATGTGTTTTGGGAGTCGATGTGATTCCAATGTTTGAGGTACAGTAGATTTCGATGCCATTAAGTTCGTATCTTATTTCGTGAAAAAGAAAGACGAATGTATTGCTTGAACTTGTGGTGTCACCAATGCTGCTGGAGTCTTCTTAGCATAAATATCCCTACCGAAAATAGGAAGTTTTTGCTTGGAACTGTTAAACGATGTTGACGCTGAACAAGAATTTGTATCTCATCATTCTTACTGAACGTGCTTTAAGCAAAAGGTTTTTGGGAAAAATATTCCTGATTAATTATCCGCTAACCATATTGAACTGAAGTTATTTCATCGAGTGACGTCATTGCGAGGTTTCAATCCCATCGACTTAAAAAATTTGCTATTCTTCGTGTTATTACGCTCTGCAACCGCTGAAAAGTAGTCTTCTGATGGGTGTAGTTTTGAACTTACCATGATGTTACACTCACCATGAATCATATAGACTGGCAATATTTTTGTCAGGATTATTCTTCAGCATTTGCGCCTATGAGATACCAAGTAGCAATCCTATTGAACCCTTGTGGCTGGAATCCATTGTCTCTACTGTCGCTTTTATTTCTGTTTTAAACGTATTAGTGTTTGCACATAACACAAATCCTGTTGCAAATCGTTTTATATACGCATTTAAATTGACAATATAATAGGAGCCAGAAGGAATTACCACAACTTCACCACTTCCTAGAGGTAATTGGTTGTCTCAGTGATATTAGCCGTGCTGTTGTATGTTCCCAGACAGATCAATGCAATGCTCTACTGCCCCTTGCCTATATCTATTGCAGAAGAGTAGTTTACTTTTAATGTAGACGGACATTCTTTCATAGTTAAAACGCATGACATCCCATCTAAACTCCAACTGATGCAGTGAGGTGCAATACTGCTTATTATTCTGCGTTTGTCAGGAAAAACATTAGACATAGCTGAATATAGAGCTATGAATTGAAGTCTTGGTAGGGTCGAAAATTGTAGAGCACCTGATTCTCGACGGTAAAGTAACGACACAGTTCTTCTGGTGGTCCTAAATCGTTGAATGAATCAAAGTAGTGGATGGTATCCGGTTTTTTACGCAATCCACTAAGTCCCATATCCTCACGAAACATCTAAATTGGCATATTGTCAAGTTCTGTACAGCCTTCTGACTGTCCAGTTGTGAATGGGACAATGCAGCTTCTGTACGCTGTACAGTCTGCCAAAGTGTCATTTTAAACTTAGACTTTGCGCACATTGGTGGTTTACGACAAGAAGGATTGCCTTTTCAGTTCAATAAACTTCACCAACAGCCTTACACTTTAAGATATTTTATTTTATTTCGAAAGAAACCAGTTTCAGAAGTTCATTTTGTCGTCTTCAGGCCCCATACGCTTTTTCAAAGTATAGCGCCAATAAACTGAATATCGTGAATCCCAATCGTTGTGCAACTGACTCATACGGTAAGCTCGTTGATTCGAAAAAAACGTGTGGGACTGAAGATGGCAAAATGAATTGCCGAAAGTGGTTGATTTCGAAATAAAATAAAATATCTTAAAGTGTACGATTGCTGATACAGTTTATTGAATTGAAAAGTACGTACCAGCCGATGTCCCCTGGCTGTAATGGACCAACAGAAAATAATTGCCTGTTGAGTTGGTGTGCTGCAAGAAACAGTGGCAAGTCACTATTTTGGCAATTACAGACAATTCTCACGCCTATAACGGTGCCGATGCTTTCATATGAGGTATGCAATGGATAGAAGGCGGTTCATAGTTACGATAGTGTGAGCCATATGCTGATCAAGGTTATCAACTGGCAATACTTCAAAATGGGACGCATTGGTCAGTTTAATCATTTCTACAGCGTCAGAGCTTGGTTTTGGTTTGTGGCACGGTAGTGGAAGGGTCTCGATTGTTTGCTCATGCCTGCATCCATTTGCTAAATCAGATCTGTTCACTCGTGGTGTACCTAAGTAACTATTTTTTTTAATTACTGAGAAGCATTACAATTACACTTCATCTACTGCGGACTGCTGCATGGGTTTATACCGAAAAATTGTTGTTTGTGGTAGCATTCAGTGTATCATTCATTGCAGCACAAACAACCATTGCTTAGAGATGTTTCATATATTACTTTTAATGCGCCAAACGCCTTCAGCTCGAAAAGCGCATCACGTTGGGAATCGACACAGAATTCATGAACCGACCGCGGCATAACAGCCCGGATAATTATAATGGACATCACTTATTAATGTCGCCTTAATTTACTATCGACTTCCATGTTTATAGGAATGAAGAGTTTGTTAAGAGGTTCGTAAAGTTTTCTTATATTTTTTTGTGTTAAACTTTTGTAGATATGTGACACCTAATGTTCGAGAAAAGCTGTGACCCGTTATGTCAGCGAGTTTGCAACACCCAGCCGGCTGCTGAATCCCGGTTTATGACGGAGCATCTGGCTATTGCTAAGGAGAAACACATGATGTTAAAGAGAAAATTATGGTGGTATGTTTCTTGCAGAGAATGGTTCTTGGCTCGTCCTTTAAGAATTTCAGCTCAGTATCTAAGTACTGGTCGAGTAGTGAGCCTCAAGAGATTATCTCAAGGGTGTGTTACGTGAATTAGTTTGCAAGGGGGATAGAAATTAAGAGTGTTAAAAGCAGTTATAAGTCGTCTGGAAAGATATTTTGAGAAAATTATCGTATGGTGTAGGAAATGATCATTTCGCCGACTTTGGTAAAGTGTAGAGTCACAAGATACAGGAAAAACACCGATTTATTGAAGTGTGAGAATAGTTTCTCGTATTGTAAGGCATCTGGATTTTACGGACCTTACGTGAGCTTGATCCATAATGACAGTACTATACATTATGACATCCTCAGAAGATAATAATTATATTATATCAACAAAAAGCAATTGCAGTAATCTCATATACCAAAAACTAACAAAACAATATCTACACTCCTGGAAATGGAAAAAAGAACACATTGACACCGGTGTATCAGACCCACCAAACTAGCTCCGGACACTGCGAGAGGGCTGTACAAGCAATGATCACACGCACGGCACAGCGGACACACCAGGTACCGCGGTGTTGGCCGTCGAATGGCGCTAGCTGCGCAGCATTTGTGCACCGCCGCCGTCAGTGTCAGCCAGTTTGCCGTGGCATACGGAGCTCCATCGCAGTCTTTAACACTGGTAGCAAGCCGCGACAGCGTGGACGTGAACCGTATGTGCAGTTGACGGACTTTGAGCAAGGGCGTATAGTGGGCATGCGGGAGGCCGGGTGGACGTACCGCCGAATTGCTCAACACGTGGGGCGTGAGGTCTCCACAGTACATCGATGTTGTCGCCAGTGGTCGGCGGAAGGTGCACGTGCCCGTCGACCTGGGACCGGACCGCAGCGACGTACGGATGCACGCCAAGACCGTAGGATCCTACGCAGTGGCGTAGGGGACCGCACCGCCACTTCCCAGCAAATTAGGGACACTGTTGCTCCTGGGGTATCGGCGAGGACCATTCGCAACTGTCTCCATGAAGCTGGGCTACGATCCCGCACACCGTTAGGCCGTCTTCCGCTCACGCCCCAACATCGTGCAGCCCGCCTCCAGTGGTGTCGCGACAGGCGTGAATGGAGGGACGAATGGAGACGTGTCTTCTTCAGCGATGAGAGTCGCTTCTGCCTTGGTGCCAATGATGGTCGTATGCGTGTTTGGCGCCGTGCAGGTGAGCGCCACTATCAGGACTGCATACGACCGAGGCACACAGGGCCAACACCCGGCATCATGGTGTGGGGAGCGATCTCCTACACTGGCCGTACACCACTGGTGATCGTCGAGGGGACACTGAATAGTGCACGGTACATCCAAACCGTCAACGAACCCATCGTTCTACCATTCCTAGACCGGCAAGGGAACTTGCTGTTCCAACAGGACAATGCACGTCCGCATGTATCCCGTGCCACCCAACGTGCTCTAGAAGGTGTAAGTCAACTACCCTGGCCAGCAAGATCTTCGGATCTGTCCCCCATTGAGCATGTTTGGGACTGGATGAAGCGTCGTCTCACGCGGTCTGCACGTCCAGCACGAACGCTGGTCCAACTGAGGTGCCAGGTGGAAATGGCATGGCAAGCCGTTCCACAGGACTAGATCCAGCATCTCTACGATCGTCTCCATGGGAGAATAGCAGCCTGCATTGCTGCGAAAGGTGGATATACACTGTACTAGTGCCGACATTGTGCATGCTCTGTTGCCTGTGTCTATGTGCCTGTGGTTCTGTCAGTGTGATCATGTGATGTATCTGACCCCAGGAATGTGTCAATAATGTTTCCCCTTCCTGGGACAATGAATTCACGGTGTTCTTATTTCAATTTCCAGGAGTGTACCAATATAAGGACAGGGGAATTCATAAGTAAGTTAAAGTGAAACACATTTTGGAGACAAACCGAGCAGGTGGTTAATGACATTGGAAAACCCCACTTAACAAGAGAACGGCAAGCTTGAGTGAAAAAATGATAGGGCTGGAACAATATAGTATTCCTTTTAATGTGAATATTGCCAGGACTAAGGGTAAGTGGCTGGACGGCTTTAACAGGGCTAGGCAGCGACCCAGCAAGAAAAATAAAGTTCACCTTTAACAATATGGCGATTGGCTGAAGCCATACTGGGTGATGCAGATGTGACACGGTGTGGAGATCTCCATTATATAAAAGCATTTTGAGAACTAAAATTTCTAGAAATCTCTCTCGTTTCACAGCAGACCACACAAGTGTGTGGAAAATAGCGAGGGCATTGAGAGCTTTGCTTCTGCGAAGTGTGGACAATATGCTTTATGTATCATGGTGACAGATAGCAAAGAGGTAGTTAATTATTTCTGCAGGAATTTTTGTGAGAAAAGAAATTGTGCACATCACTCCAATCCTTAGTGAGTGTGCAATAGCCATTACTTCGACTAGGGAAAAACTGACGTTCTATGGGATGCAGGGAAGTTAGACTGAGTGAATTCATTGAAGGCCAGAGAAGGGAATTAGCGTCTCAGGTCCAGCATGGAGACATCACCGTTGCATATCCTGCTTGGTAAAGTACCATCGTGCAGTAGGCCACAGTTAATGTTGAGTTGAGATTTTGCTCACTCCAGCTTGGGTACACTATGACCATTAAATTTCAAAAGCTAGGATACTAACCTACCCTCACATTAAGTACATGAGAGTTTTTCATTGGTTTAAAAAGTAAATTTATTCTCAAACAACTATGCCATCGTAGACGTAATTTAACTGATGAAGATTTTTAATCATTCTTGCCTGTGATAAAAACTTTCATATGTAGAGATAATGAATTTAATAATCGGCAGTGTAATATTCCAAGAGTTAAATGTTTTGTTATTGAGTGTTGGAAGTAACTGAACATGATTGTTGTGTATCACTTGGACCCTGAAAGCACAGCGAAAATTATATGTAGCATGAAAAAGGGAATAGCTATTTTGTATTTCTAGAATAGATCCAAAACTTTCACTTTTATTATTTCACGCATTCTAGTTACATAACGGCAGAATTTCTAACTATTTTTGTTACAATCTGCACCTAATATTAGCTGCTATCTAGGGCCAGGTTCATATTTATATAGAATGTCTATTTAAGATCCTGGGCTTTCGTCCATTTGTGCACATCACACTATTTGTGATTAATGGTGCATTGTGCTGCTTAACCCTAGGATGCATGGTGCCGAAAACACACATGAATGAATATGCAGGGCCTTCAAGGCCCTGCTCTAATTTAAAATGTTCCTCTTTTCATATAATCATTCTTTGGAGTTAAATTTATATCTGTCAAATTTATTGTCATATTGAAAGATTCCTAAGATACAGGAACAGGATCTGGTGGGCCTGATTAACATTTTACTAATTTTTTTTAAAAAACTCTAAGAGTGAATTCTTATATTATGTATATAGGCAACATTTTGACAAAAAGTTATTATTCATTGTTCACATAAAATTGCATTTTTCTTAGTTTTCAACATGTGACAAAGAAGAAGCACAAAGAACGCCACTATGTTCCTTACAAATGTTGGTTTTTCACTTAATGCATGTCATAGCACTTTTCCTGTGTTTATTATATGGACAATAATTGCATCTTCTTCTTTTCCTGAAACAGGTAGTTGGTTCGGCAATATGACATCTTTTTGAACACCACATCTTTGCATGGAATCAACGATTTCCTTTGGAAGATTAGGGATCTGAATACCAAGTTCCATTAGTGGTTTTACCATTGTCTCTGCTAAATCTCTTCTTCCACTATGGTATGTCAGATGTTGGGCGGAAAATAAAATTTCACTGTTCATTGCTGCGACGTCCATCATATTCATCCATAATGCAAATGGCCATCTTCTTGTTTGTCTCTTGCAGTGTAATAACAAATTTTCTGGTCCATTTGATCAACTCCACCCTTCGTAGAGTTATAGAACTTAATTATATCTGGTTTCTTTTTTGCATGAGTTTCATCAATGTTTCTGTCGTGATGCATTGTGCTAATAAGAACTACAGACTTTTTCTTTCTGGGAACATAACTCACCATTGTAATGTCACCTCTAAATGCAAACGAAGAGGAATGAATCGCTCTTGAGGTAGATGGTTTCATCTCATTAGGAATTTCTGGTTTATTTTGTTTGATTGTTCCCTCCACTGTAATTTGCTTCTGAAGCATCTCTTCTGCCAGCTGCACACTAGTAAAGAAGTTGTCAACAGTAATATTTTTTGATGATCTTTCAACGCTTTTAGCAAGATCTTTCACCAAATTCAATCCAAGATTTTTCTGAATAGGTTCATGGGGCTTCCTTCCTGTGTAAACAATTCCGTCTAAAGCATATGCAGACGTAGCATCACATAACCAAAATATTTTTATGCCACACTTGGCTAGTTTATAGGGCATATACTGGGTGAAGCTGCATCTTCCACGGAATGGGACTAGCTGTTCGTTAACTGTGAGCGAATCATTGGGAATCATTCTATTTCTACACTTGTCAAGAAATAGTTCCCATACATAGCGAACAGCTGCAAGTTTGTCATCTGCAGATCGAGCTTCACGGGTACACCTGTCATCAAATCTAATCGTTCTCCTTATATCCTTGAATCTATTTACTGACATGGTGGCCTTATATGTAGGATTTGCCTTTTCATCCAAGAATAATTCTCTTATAGGGACATCCCAACTCTTCGCAACACCAGAAAGCAGTAAAAGACCAAGAAAACCCTCCATTTCAGCAAGCGAAACTTTTTCCGCATTTTACCACGTAAAGCAGCCACTCTTCTGCCTTCAATATTTGTGCAGTTGATGAATTCCTCTAGTATTTCCTTGGAGATGAAATAGTCCCAGGTATCCTTAGGTTTACAGGTTTTCAAACCATGGGCTGGACCAGGTGCCTTGTTTACGATATTATGGACAGGCGTACGAAAAGTTGCAGGAGGATCTAACTTCCAAATCATTCCATTCAGATTAATGTATGTGTGGTCTTCTATACCTTTTTGTGGTGGTTCTTCATTTTCAGACTCTGATGAAGTAATATTATCGGAAGGACTGTCATCTGCCTCAGTATTCACAGCTGCAGGTTCATTGGCTGATTATTCACTACTTGCATCTTCAAAAATATATCCTTCCTCGCAAGAATCATCTTCTTCAAACCACCGAGCCACAACAATTTCAAAACTAGCTGCATTTGCACGTACTGACTCTCTTGCTTAGCGTGTAGAAGCCATAGCAAAAGGCGAGTCTCTCGAACAGCAGCTTGTCCAGCACTAAACGAGTCATACTCGTAACAATATGGGCCTTGCAGCAACAAACAAACTACAGTAATAATGAGGCTGACAAGAGCAGCACAGGATAATAATACTATGCAATAATAAATTATTTGATAGCAAAAAGATCAATAATACACTGAGATCGCCAGTATGTGAAAATAGTGTGTATTATTTTTTAGTTATACTGTTGCTACTACAGCTACTGCTGCTGTTGGCACTCCTATTGCTGGAAATACCACTACAATTATTGTTGAATTAATAACTGCTCCCAAACAAATGTTGAAGACAATATAGGCTAAAGAACATTTATAAATGTGTGAGGGCTTCTGAAGCCCTGCTTATGCATTCACGGTGTACGGGTAAACGTATTGAATTATACAAAAAACTGAAAAGGTATCTCGTTCAGACTTGATAGGAGGAATGTCACAGTGTTAGTGAAAGAGTACTGGAAAGCAATTTGAAATCAAACAAAGATTACAGAATTAAAAAAAAAGTGAAAACATACAAGGGCCTCGGAGGCCCTGTATATACGTTCATTTAAAAATTGTTGCAAATTTCATTAATCTAGCCTGCATATTTTTTCCTCTTTCAGAAACTATAGTAGCCTAGTATCATCCGTAAATCATTTACTGAAAAAAGGAATACCATTTTTCTCGGTTTCAACTATTTGCCTTGTGAATCTATATAATGACAAGAAATAACTTCGTGTATTCCGTTTTTTCTAACTATAGTGCATGGTTGTTGATTTTTAATTTTTAATTCAATAGTACTTTAACTCAACTGAAATTGAGCGAGTTTCATTATCGTGGTAGACGTTTCACCTTTTGCGTCCAACGGCCCTCCAACACTGCCGAAAACGAGGATTCTTAATAAACTATTTTGTATCATTTATGAGTGAAATAAAAAGCTCTGAAGGTCGTTTCTTTGAACACAAAACAGAGTTCCTAGAAAGCGTTCCCCTAACTCTTTATTCGCCCCCGCCCCACAGTACAGCTGCTCCACTGTGGTACTACTTTTTATTAAAAGAGCGTTTCTTCATTCAGTGAAACCATAAATGTAATGAAACGTTAATAGGTCGCACTTAAAATAGAAAATTACAAAGTAACATCCTTTCTTACCTGGTAGACATTACATTTCCTACAGCAGGGTTAAGGGGGCGGTGGGGGAGGGGAGGTGTATCGTTAAATATTGAAACTACATCTCTGGGAGTACGGTCCCCCCTCCATCTTCAGTTCACATAACATGTATCACAGCTGCGAATTCCACGTCGAATTTGTTTTTTCGGACGGTTCCGAAAGAACAGACACCACGCATTCACATAAATACAAAAATTAGCTTTATATTTGGACAACGAATGAGAGCTATCGCCAATGAGAAGGTATTCTTCAAGTGTTCAACTGTTAATACTGATTAAAAAATGTCTAAGCTACACGAAGTATGACAATTGTGACTTGTCATCTCTCAGCTTCTATCTCTGTCTTTATTCTGCCTAGCGTTCCAATGCTCTGCTGTTCGTGGTTTTAAGCTAACGCCAACTAAAATTGGGCGTATGTCCAAAAAGAAGTAGTTTTGGTATTACTGAAAGAACAATTAAACTGCTTCAATTTACTTTGCACAGTTATTAAGAGCTCAAAAAAAGTCGCAAAGTGGATCAACAACTTTCTTTTGGTGAGTCACTGTCATTGATCATTCTCGATACCATATAAGAAGACGCCGAAGCCAAGACTGAATTTATAAACACCTCCATCAGTAGTCCGTTTCTGCAAGCGTCTTACTATCGAGTC